>NC_136068.1:1188942846-1189542846 GCF_964261635.1 Lissotriton helveticus
CATTTAATACTGGTATGGATGGGGGCAGGCTTCATGTACAAACAAGGACAACAATTCAAGTGAAAGTTACAATGGAAGGGGAATGCTTAAAAATTAGACAGATAACCAGGAAGACAGCACCAGAAAAAGTATGTTTTTAGAAATGTTCTGAACAACTGATCCATGATCAGTGTAGTGTGTTAATTTTGCAAAAATAAAAATTTACGAACTGCACACTATCATGGCTCACTTACCAGCAAACAAAGTTCCTTATTCCACCTGGTGGAAACGGAGGCCCAAATGTCTTTGCCTGGCTTGCCCCACGTTAGAGGAAGCGAAGCCTGGCATTTCCATAGAATGTTCTGCTGGGAACACTGGTCTCAGAGTAGGGACACTGCATGCAGTTCTCATCCACAAACTAGATACAGGCGAACGCCCGGCCACCCCTCCTCACCCTCCGCCAGTTCCAACCAACAGCCGAAAAAGAAGCTCTCACACCAGAGAGATCCCCCAATGCCTTAATTCGCTAATCATGCAACTCAGCAGGTGCCTGAACACCTCAGTCAGCGGCAGTGCATCTGACAAAGCTGCTGCTGCACAGAGGCAAATAAAGTGGTAATCATAAAGGCAGGGGAAAAAATGCTGTCGGCCCCCTAGAAACACCCAATCTACTGTCTTGCGGTCTGCCATGGTTTGTGTGCGCGCAGAGGCATGCGAAAAGAGGTACGGAACCCTGCAAAGGTGCAGGTGGGAAATGTAGCTTACTGGCCACATGAAGGCCAAGTCCTATGCCGCCTCTGGTGTGAGCAGGCAGGGAGTAGCTTCAAAATAAGAATTTAGGGTTTAGTCTGCAAATACCCTGTAGATGCAGAATTCGGGGCCATCACCTGTTAGCATCTTTAAAGATACCCTGCAGAGACAATGTGGGGAAATGCCTACCTGGTGGCCAGCACTACCAACGTGTTCGACAACCCTTCCCTCCCAGCGGGGCTGAAATACTAGCAGTGATTAAGCACCATCAGGAGAGTGTCACTGCAGATGGTAGCCCAATGTCCCCCCACCCCGCACCTCCAGCACCAGGTTTAATTTTACAACAAACCTGTGCACACCGGGAGACTGACGGAGCGACAAGGTGGCACTGATCATGCAGAGACTAAACATTTACTAACTTGTTGCGAAGGAGCAAACAAAAAAAACACAAGTTTAATAATGTCAGAATAGGGGCAAAAGAAATAACAACACGGACAACGGGAGGGCGGGCGGAGAAGGCATGGACAACGGGAGGGAGGATGATAGAGGTGGGCAGAGAGACAGCACAGACGACGGAAGGGAGGGCGCGTGGGTGGGGAAGGCACGGACAATGGGAGGGAGAATGAGGGGGTATTTTGAAGGCACAGACAAGAGGAGAGAGGGTGGGGGAGGTGGCCGGAGAGACGACACGGATAACAGGAGGGTGGGTGGGCGGAGAAGGCACGGACAACGGGTGGGGGTAGGGAGGAAGGTAGGCAGGTAGAGAGACGGCACGCACAGACAATGGTCGGATAGCGTAAACATGGCCCTGGCCATTAAAAGTTTTACACGAGAAGCAGAAGTTTTACTTTAAAGTATTTTTTTGTTTTTTTGGCATGGGTAGATTTGAGTGACTTGGGGCAGGGGCAGTCACTCACAGCGTCCGTCCTGCCTGCCTGCCTCCCTCGGCTGTTTCTGCCTCGCGCACACGGAAAGAGATAAACGAAACCGAAACCTAAGAGGCGCGCGACGTGAGCTGTCTCGGTAGAAGCTCACGCGCGCGACGCACCACGCCCCCTCCGTGATGGGCCCAGTAGAGTGCACGTAAACCTTGGCCGAAAAAATGCCGGCTGCGGCCAGGAGTGCGCCCTGTGGGTTGCAAGCGTCTGGCGGGGACCCTACAGATGCCCCGCTGTTCTTTCTGTCCGGTGGAGGAGGATTTCAGCCCGTGATCCCGCAAGACGGACGTCGAGCTCAGGAACTCGACACCGAGGACTGCGCCGGGGGTCAGGCTCTCACGGGAAGGTAAGAAGCTGTGGCACAAGCGAGTCTGCTGTGCCCGGTGAAGCGTGTGGCTAGGGGGAGCACTAAATCGTGGTTGATTATGGTTGAAGAGCGATGGGTGCGACAGGGGAGAGCAGACAGTGGGGACTGGGTCTCTGTGTGTGCGCATGCACGGGAGCTTTCCAGGAGACAGCCACAGCGAGCGCATTCACGCGCGCGTGGCCTGCGCCAATCGCCTTTTTGGAGATGCGCGCGGCCAGGTGCTGTCTCCTGGGAAGCAGACTCAGCAACAATAGATCTCTGGCGAGACAGCGCTTATGCGCTGTTCAACCCCACGAGACCTAAACACCGCTGCTGCTCCCCCCTTTTAGGAGTTGTAGCCCACACCATGGACCTTGCAGTCCGGGTGTGAGGAGGGGACCCAATGATGAAACATGTCACCCTTGGGTGAGTGAGAGTTCTCGTCCTTAAAAAGGATTCCTTCCATGTAAACAATTTCATTGCATCACACACTTACTGATTATTTTGATAGGGTATAGTTTCAGGCAATGTACTAGCCACTAGCCCTCCTTGATCACAGTACCAGGCGTACTTGAATGTGAATTGTTGTATTTCTACTCCCACACTTTTTTACATACATTTTTATTCAGAATCATACTTTCTCTAACTTGTTTACCTTCATTGTGAATGCCTTGTATAAAATATGGACATATATTTTGGGAGTTATCTGCTCTGCACATGGGCGCTTGTTGCAGTGATGGGGTAGCATTTAGTGATGGGGTAGCACTTGTATATGTTTCACGCACACACATACATCCTCACATCTCTAGGCCACCACAATTGTTAAACATTTTCCTATCAGGACATAATACACAACAGAGTCTTGGGGATCATGCTTGCGACTTTGCAAGTTTGGAGATGAGGATCGCTGTGAGGAATTATGTCTGGGTTGTCGCTGAGGTGCAGGTTGATGTGGTGCATGTGCCTGTACAGGGTGAAGTTCATGTGCAGGAGCAGATGGTATCTGTACAGTTGGTGTTTGTGTGTGGACAGGGGGTGGTTGTGCAGGTGGTGGTAGTGCCTGTTCAGGGGGTAGTGGTGGATGTGCAGGTGGGGGGAGTGCCTGTTCAGGGGATGGTGATGATTGTACAGGTGGTGGGAGTGCCAGGATAGGGGGTGGTGGTGGGTGTATACCCTTACTGTGGTCCTGTGCAGTTTGTGGTACAGGTGTGTGGGTGTGATGTGCTGCAGGCATATGTGATGACTCCCCTTCCTGCGATGACTGTGAAGGGAGACTTTGGATCACTTTCATCATGCCCTCCATCATCTTCATGGCCAAGGCATGTTGTCTTGACTCTCTTCCCTTTGGATGGATATCATGTCTCTGATATTCTTGGACATGTCTTGCCAAGATCTATCCATCCTGTCCAAACCATGGGTCAGTCTGTCCACCATCTGAGAGATTTTGCAAATGTCCTGCAGGGCATGAGACATGTCTGACAGGGTAGCCTCCATGGCATGAATGGCCTTCCTCACATCTGCCTGCTGTTGGAAGAAGTCCTGCTCCCACTGGCCACCATGTCCAGGTACTCTCTGCAGGGGTTGTCCATAGATGAAACCACGAGGTCCAACAGCAGGGGGGAGGGTGGCAGGTAGAAACCTGTGAACAGGAGAATGGTGCCCAGGAGATACCTGCACCACAACAGGGTTGGTACTTCCCTAAGATGGTGGAAAGAATTCCTGGGATGCACTGTATAGGGAGGAGTTTGTAGGGGAACCACCATGTCTGTACTGGATGTGAGGGAGTGATGTATGTGTTGGGGTGCGTGTTAGCTGTGGCTGGTTAGCTCTATGCTGTGGACAGGCAATCTTTCTTTGTGGAGGCTGAGGCACTTTGCTGGGCTGATGTGGTAAATTTTACGGCCATGGAATCTGAATCGTCATACTCTGAGAGGATGGTCTTCATCATCGTCAAATTCTTTAGCCTCCTCAGGTACTTCATCCTCCTCCTCTTGCACAGTACTTACAGCCGAAATTACTGCCTGCAGGAGCAGTAGATTTTCCCCTTTGATTGCACGTCGCCCAACACTGGTGGAAGGTCGAGCCTCCTCATCACCTGGAAAACAGAGGTTGCAACAGGATAAGTAATTGACCTAGTATAAGATGTGGTGCATCACAAGGGTTGGTTCTACTGTACTTTGCATCAATAGGTGACACACATGTGACCTGGTTTGGGAACCCCAACACCTGACAGCTCACACAGTAGCACTGAGGTGTTGAATGGAGATGTACACTGCACAAAGAAGCGCACCAGCTACAGCCACAGCTTTGTGTCCCTTTGCAAACCCCCATGATGTCAACTGCTGAGCGTGGCTCCTCATAGGTGTAGTTGATGAAGCGGTCCCCAATCCAGCAGCCGGAAAAGGAATTGACACCATACTCAATGACCTGTATTACTAATTTACAAACAGGCACATGTGACACTTATAAAAATGAAATGGTATGTATGTAACTTTGTAAACACCGATTGCAGTTTCTATGCAGAAAAGGATTTGGATCTTTGTCATAATTTTGGAATCTATGATAAGGAAACACTTTGCACCAAACTTTCCTGATGGACAGGTGCAAGAGGGTTTCTCTGCTGCACTCTTGCCTTCCCCAGGATGGTGTATTACGCTGCACTGGTGTCATCCTGTCAGCAGCTGTAATGAGACATACATATCCATATTTCAGTACACCAGATGTTAGCTATGAGCTAACATGTTTCAATGACCATTGATATGATATTCCTGGCCAATGTGTAGCATGTTTACCTCATGGACTTTACATGTAGGCCCCTGCTCACATGCAGCAGTTGTCAGCTGTTACCTCCACACAGTACTGACATCAATGAAATGACACATCAAAAGACAAACATGTATGAAAACGTTACTGATATTTGAAGGAGGGGGATAAATAATCACAACGCCTCCACATTACATTGATTTCACCTTCACCGTTAAGACCATCATGCCTCATTTTTTTTGTTTAAATGTGTTTTTATTAATTTTTAAAGTTTGGAGTTTATGCAATTTTACAATATTTCAGTACACTTTAGACAGTATTATTATCATGCAATTTTAAATCATCTGTATCATTACACTTACTGTAGCGTTCCAATAATGCATATCTAGTTTAACAAGAAGTACATTATCAACATGGTGGCGCCTGCTTGATTCAAATTTAGCAGCCTGAGAGGTTAAGAATTGAACTGTATACAACACAACATGAACATAAACCAAAGGGAACCTCATATTGACTCCTGTGCGTAGTAAGAACTGTACAGGTTTCTCGTGATAACACAATGCACTTCCAATTTCCTGTTGCTACTGGTACTCATTGCTCGCCGGCTTATTGCGCACGGGTATGTTTTGAACAGAGTTTTTCCTGTCGGACATCATGCACATCGCACAATGGCCATATATTATATGAGTTTACTTGGATAGCAGTCAGTGAGGGGCGATGCGTTTGACTCCGCACTTATACGTCCGAGCAGGTTAGTGCCACGGAAAAACCATCATGCCTCATGAGTATGGTGCCGTCTGTTGACAAGTCGAAAGGAGTGTACATCACCAGGGTGACCAGTTTCACATTTGCACACCAGATCAAACATTGCATTGCAGAGTTCATATGTGAGATGTGCAATAGTCAGGTACATTTTGTGGCTCATTTGTGCTTCCCTACACATGAAGTCAGAAAGCTAATTTTGGACTAAGAGATCACAAATTTGTTATGCCCATCCTTTGAGTGTCCTCTGTTCCCATAATTCATTTACAACATCATGGTAGTACTTAGCTGACAACGGATGATGCCTTGTACAGCAGACATCCTAACCTCATATATTATACACTCACTTATACAGGTGAATACAGTAGAAGAGGAGGCAAGCAGAATGCAACATTTGACTAGGATCTAACATTGTGGGTAAGTTGAGAAGTTTTGATGGTTGCCGCCTACACTGAATTTGCATTGTGCTTTTAAGCCAAGAGATTTGAACATTTCACTTCCTCAAGATTCACCTTAGCTGCCCATACATCCATCACAAAAGTACACAATTGGCATCAGTGCGACCTTCATCCACACCAATTTCAATGGGATTTGTCTATTGATATTTTGCAAGAGATTTTTCAGATCATTGAATTACAATCCAGTTGTATCTAGTACACTTCATATGACACTATTTACTAGTTTATGTCCATTCTGCACTCACTTGGCATACAATTTTGTGTTATCAATTCATTAGCCACTATGATGTGATCTGGTATGTGGTTAAATGCCGCATGTAGGCATGTTGTGATGCAGGACAACAGTGGTGTAGAACACATACAACATACAGCAGAGATTAAAGGCACATTTCACATTGCATGAGCATTCAGGTACGTTATTCTTGGGTTTACAGACTAGTCAATTTGTTGCGGAACCTAGAACTAATTGCAATACAATTTCTGTGAGTGGATTGTTATTTAAATTTTTCCGTAGAAAACGATGGTGAAAAGTCTACCATTCTATCATGACGCGTTAATCCAATATGGCGGATTTTTCTAAATGGCTGCCCATTATTTGAGATATAGGGTATAACTGTTTATATGCCCATGTGTGGTATCATTTTAACTGTTTTTAGGGACGGGAAAGTAAAAAATAACATTAAAAATTATTTCTGATGACCATAATATCAAATAATCGTGGAATATTTCAGATAGGCAACGTTTGTATAATTTTTTCATTAACTTATATGACAAAGTGAGACTCCCGGACCCATCCCCCTCCTCCCCCCCCCCCGCGCCCCGGGTCTCTCACCTGATACACTGGCCCCCCGCGCACGGGGCGAACCAGATTGATGGGTGGCCCCTCTGGGGCTCGAGGCCCACTGTCCTTGACGGGTCTCCCCCTCCCCCTTCTGCCCGGCCCCCCCTGTCGGGCCCTCTCTCCCCCCCCTTCTTTGCTCCGATCTTTAGCCCACTGGCCACGACGCCCTCCACGGACAAAGCACCGTGACCCTGTCCGACCCGTGCCACATACTTCGAACCACTCGCCACACCAGGAAAAATTTCCCTTACGGTTTCAAGTTTTTAGTTACTAGCCGGCAGTTCCGAACCGGCGCACATTCCCTTGTTGGTAGCTATCACGAGGTTACAAGTATACACTAACTCGCATGGGACGACATTTGCAGACAGCTCCACCAGCACACAATCCCACGGCCGTGGAAACGAGAACTCTGCAATTGTGCATCCCCCCCTGGTTTCCACATCAGCGGGCCATTGGATACCACATAGCTGGCTGAGGCCCAGACTGAATGTTACTGGGGAACACTGTTTGTATTTCCTTAGATTGCTATGTAATCATAAGCTGTGCGGAAAATTGGTATTCATATATTGTATCACCCCGTCGAGGGGCTTGTTTTGCAAAACCTCAATAAAAAAATACAATTTAAAAAAACAAAAAATCTTATATGACAAAGTGTGAAGGAACGTAAATATTACAATTAACTTTTGAAATAAAAAGTTTGCTATTGGGGAGGAGCTTGGCGGGCATCCGAGATGGCCGCTTGAGCACAGCGCTCTCCGGACCCTCGCCGCTCCCGACATTTTATCCTGGCTGAATCCTGATTTCTTGCAAGAATTCGTGTAGGGGACGTTTGGCTGATTACCCTGGCACTTTTCAGAAATCGATTTGGATCTCGTATTCCTGAGATATGGTGCTCTGAACTTTTGGGCTCCGCCCTTGAGGTGCGCCCGGGACGGGGTGCGGTACTGTAGCCGTCCTGCAATTGAACAACAACGGCAGGAGATCTGGCCTTGTGGGTCCCCCCTTCCTAAGTTTCGGTTTCGATTCCGTTCCGACTTGGGCCACGGATGTGGATGTCGTGTTGCGACTGAGACTTGGAGGCAGATCGGCTGTTGGGCTTTCATGTGACCTATTTGCTGGCTTGGCGACCTCTACCCGAGTTGTGCCCCCTTTTTATGTACTTTTGATCCTGTACTTTGGGTGTCGGGCCCGTCGAACCTGGTGGCTTGTCCTGTGACGCATCTTCAAAATGGCGGGCAGAGGGGACAGAGAGACGCGCAAGACGAAAACACCTCTGCGCGGAGCTCCAGTTCAATCAAATGTCATGGACCGTTATACCCATTCTAAGGGGTCCCCCGGAGCTGCCCTGCCTGGTTCTAGTATAGCGTCCGAACGCATTTTGGAAGAGTCGGCGGAGCCCTCCCTACAGGATATCATGGGCGCCATCTCGGGTGTGAGGGAATCCATCGGCCTACAGTACGAGGCCTTGGCCCACAAACTTGACACCGTGGCTATTGAGGTGAATCTGATTCGTGCTGATCTCGGCAAGACGAATGAGAGGGTACAATCACTGGATATTAAATCCTCTAGCCTTACGAATGATGTCTCGGAGCTCCAAACAGAGATTGGAAATCTCCGTCGGGGGAACGACTTCATGACCCGTCGCCTGGAGGACTTTGAAAATAGGGCGCGTCGCTGCAATGTTCGCCTGGTTGGTGTACCGGAAAACCCTGAACCCCACTCGGTGGATCTCCTGGTTGAGGATCTGGTCTTGAACCATTTGGCCCCTTCTGGTCTCACAAAATTTTTCACGGTGGAACGTGCACATCGTGTTCCAGGGGGCAAAGTCAAGCCGGGAGCCCCGCCGAGACCCATTGTAGCGAAGCTTTTTCATTATAGAGACCGGGACGCTATCCTGCAGGCCTCGCGGGTGAAGGGCCCGGTGGCCTTTGAGAATGCTACGGTGAACTTTTACCCGGACTTTTCCCAACAGGTTCAGAGACAACGTATGGAGTTTCGTGGTGCCAAGAAACGTCTCCGGGATCGGGGCCTACGTTACGCCATGCTCTTTCCCACTAGACTCCGGGTTGAATACAATGAACGTACCCTTTTCTTTGATCGGCCAGATGCTGTTAATGACTGGCTGGACTCATTGCCTGACCGTCCTCCTGAGACAGACTCCGCCGCTCACCCTGGTGGTGCCGAAGGTGGTGTGGAGATCTAACTGTTCGGCTCTTATGTCTTATTTTGAATACATTCTCAGGAGTGTTGGCCGGCGTCCCTCTACATTGTGATCATTCTGTCTTTCGTTTGTTATTTTTGTTCTTGCTGAGGTCGGGGGGTGGATGGAACGGAGACCTTTCCTCCTCCGGGGTCTTTGTGTAGAATAGGGGTTCTTGGGCGACAGGCACACTGCAGGTTGGGGTGGCTCTTTAGCTTTTTGCAGGGGTGCAGGGTGGGGGGTGTTTCTCTTCAGTTTGGGGGAGGGGGGTTGGGAAGTTTTTTCTTTTCTGTGTGTTGTTTTCAAGGCGAGTTGCTCCTGTGTTTGCTGCTGTTTCTGATGTCTAGCTCATGGACGAGGGGTCTTGGCTCGGGCGGTTGGGATGGGGGGTAGAGGGTTGAAATTTCTTTCCTGGAACGTTAATGGCCTGGGAGATCGTATTAAGCGCAGTGTGGTCTTAAAATGTATACGACGTTTGTCACCGGACATTGTTTTCATGCAAGAAACCCATTTGATTGGTAATGTTTGTTATGCAATGAATAGATGGGGCTACCGCCTTGTGGCGCACTCGGGGTTTACCTCCGGATCTAGGGGTGTGGGTATTCTTGTTCGAACCTCCCTCCCCCTGGCTATCGATGAGGTGATTCATGATGACCGTGGGAGATATACTGTCCTGGTGGGTAGATATGAAGGCCGCACCCTATCTCTCTTCAATGTTTATGTTCCCCCGGGTTTGCAGGCCTCTACTTTTACTGACTTGGGCCGTGTTTTGTTAGATCTCCCTGATAGCACTCTCTTTCTTGCCGGTGATTTTAATTCGGTGCTTTCCGGCCTTCACGATCGCCATCCCCCTAGAGATACCCCGCAGGCTCAGCAGTGGTGGGGTGGGTTTTTAGATACCTTTGGCCTTGTGGACTGCTGGCGACTGTTGCATCCTACTCAGCTCCAATACACCTTCCATTCTGGGGCCCATGGCAGTCTGTCCCGGCTGGATTATTTCCTGATGCCCGCAGCCCAATCATCGGCGGTTCGCGAGATTTTACATTTGCCGAGGGGTATTTCTGATCACTCGCCGCTCTGGCTTCGTTTCGAGGTTGGGGTAGAGGCGGCGGGCCGAGTGGCTCCCATTAACCCTTGGTATCTTTCCTCCCCTGAGACTCGTACCCTCTTGCTCAAGTCCATGGATGCATATTTCCTGGAAAATGAGGGGTCGGTCTCTTCGGCTGTGTCCCTGTGGGAAGCTTTTAAAACTGTGATTCGTGGACAGGCCCTTTCCTTGATTGTTGAAGCTAAGAGGGCAGGGAGGAAGGAGGTGGTGGACCTTGAGGGGGAGATCTCTGCTTTGGAGGACGAGTTGGAATCTGGTGTCACGCCTGAGAAACTCCATGCCCTGGGTCTAAAACAGTTTGCATATAAATCTCTGGTCACTGACGCTGCAAAGGTGATGTTTCGTGAGCAGCAGGGCAGATTGTACGATGTGGGTGACAAGGCGGGCAAACTCCTAGCGTGGTTGGACAAGAAAGAAAGAGTTAATCGTGTGGTGCCCGTGATTCAGTCTGCGAGTGGTGAGAATGTGATTGATCCGACCGCCATTGTTGATCGTTTTGCGGAATATTTCCGTGTGGTATATGCTCCCGTGTCTGTGAGGGATGTTGCTGACTCCCGCCTTCTTCTGCGTGATATCACTTTGCCCTGTGTCACCGACTTGGACCGTATTGCTTTGGACTCCCCCTTTTACGAATGATGAGATAGCCAATGCAGTTCGATCGCTCCGTTCGGGCAAAGCACTGGGCCCGAACGGTTTGCCTATTGAGTTGTACAAATTACGCCCCGATAAGGTGGCGCCGTATCTCCGCGCCATGTTTCTAGAATCTCGTGAGCGGAACATACTTCCTTATGATCAGCGTCTGGCGACAATCGTCGTCATTCCCAAAGAGGGTAAACCGCGTGACCTCTGTTCCTCGTATAGGCCCATATCCCTATTAAATGTTGAACCTAAGGTGTTGGCTAAACTTTTGGCGACCCGTCTCCTTTCGGTTCTTGGGGAGTTGGTCCATCCGGATCAATCTGGCTTTATCCCGCATCGCAACACTGCTCTGAATTTACGTCGCCTCCACGGCGCGCTGGCGAGGGCGGGGCTTTTGACTGAACCGGCCATTTTGGCGTCCCTGGATGCCTCCATGGCCTTTGATACTGTGGAGTGGCCCTATTTATGGGCGACACTTGAGAAATTTGGATTCGGGTGCGAGTTTATTAGCTGGGTTAGGCTGTTGTACGCGGAACCTCTGGCGCAAGTTGTAGTGAACGGTAGAGTGTCGGCCCCCTTCTCCTTGGGCAGGGGTACCCGTCAGGGTTGCCCCTTGTCCCCTCTGTTGTTCGCGCTCGCTCTTGAACCGTTGGCGGCCTGGCTCCGTTGGGAACCGTCCCTTAAAGGTATTCGTTGGGCCCCGGACTTCGAAGACCGCGTCTCGCTTTATGCGGACGACATCCTCTTGTATCTTACTTCTCCTCGCAAGTCTTTATCTGTTTTATTTGACGTTCTTGCGTCCTTTGGCGCTAACTCAGGCCTCGTCATCAACTGGTCTAAATCCTGTGTATACGTTTTATCTGGTATCCTGCCTCCGTTGCCGAGTAGACTTCCTCTTCAGGTGGTCCGGGATGGTTTCAGATACTTGGGGGTTTTCGTTACCTTGGATCCGTCCCTTCGTTTTGATCGTAATCTCCTTCCCCCGTTGCTTAGGCTCCGTTTGGACGTTGCCCGCTGGCGCAAACTTCCCCTGTCTCCACTGGGTCGGGCGGCCCTGTTTAAGATGATGTCACTACCGCGGTTTCTCTACGCTCTCCAGAATTATTATGATCCTATCCCCAAGACCTATTTTCGGGAGATTGAGAGCCTTCAGAGGCAACTTATTTGGGATGGGCGACCGCGCATTGCTCTCGCGAAACTTTCCATCCCGTGGTACGATGGGGGCATGGCGCTCCCCGATATTAAGAGATACTACTGGGCTTCCCATCTGTCCGCTATTAATCACGCTATGTTCTCTCCGGGTCGTAATCCGGCGTTTGAGATGGATAAACTTCAGCTTCCGGGAGGTGACTTTAATAGAGTGCTCTATTCTCGCTCCGCTGGGCGCCATCTTGTGGGACCTACTTTGACTGCTTTGACAGTGTGGCGTGCTGCGAATGTGAGCCTGGGCTGGGAGGATCGCTTGACGTTGGCGACGCCGCTTTATGCTTCAGAACGTCTGGGCGCTCTTTGGTCTTCCAAGGGTTTTGACCGTTGGGACTTGATTGGGATCTCTAAAGTGGGGGATGTATATTCTAAGGGTTCTGTGCGCCCGTTTCAGGCCCTCCAGGCTGACTACGGCCTGAGTAGTCGGGAATTCTTTCGTTATTTACAGATCAGGCACGCTTTGGTTTCGGTGTTTGCTCCTGGTGAGATTCCGCCTGACTCTTCCCCACTTGAAGACCGTATCCTTGACGAACATCTTCCTGATAGCACTATCTCCCTGATCTATAAAAAGTTGATTAACAATCGGACTGACTTATTGGCCCGACTTCGGGAACAGTGGATGGGAGATGGGTTGGAACTTGATGATGAGGATTGGCAATCGGCCCTCTCCTCTCCGAAGGAGGTGGCTATACCGGCTCGACTCCGTCTGGTCCAATTGAAGATCCTTCATCGGGTGTACGTGACGGGACCGCGACTGATGGTGATGGGCTTTTCCTCCGATGGACTGTGTAAGCGTGGATGTGGTTTGCGTGCTACTTTCCTGCATATTCTTTGGGAGTGCCCGATGGTGGCTGCTTATTGGGTGGCCGTGCTTGATCTGATGACTGTGGTGACAGGGATATCCTTGCGACCGGAACCTCGTCGCTGTCTTTTGAATGTTTGGGAGCCCACGGACTATTCGGTGGCACAGACTAGATGGGCCACCATGGGCTATATGATTGCGAAGCGAGATATTGCGCAACTCTGGGGGGCCTCCAGGCCCCCTGCCCTCTCGCAATGGGAGGATAATATGGATTGGTCCATGTTCCGTGAGAAAACTGTCTATGTGGCCAGGGGTAGACCCAGGGCATGGGTGAAGGTGTGGGGTCAATGGAACGAATACCGTGGCGACATTTGTACTCCTCCCCTTGTGGACACTATCGAGATTACCCTATCTCCTTAGGCTAGCGTTCCCGGAATCTTCATATAGGGACTGAGCTGGTGTCTCCGGCTCTTCCCCCCTTCTTCTTCCTGATCTCTGCCCCCCTCCCCCCCCCCCCCACTCCATACTCCTTAGTGCTTAGGATATTACTACTGCACCTCCGCTGCTGTCCCCCCCTTGCGTCCCTTGGGCTGACCTTCAGTGATACACTCTCGCCTTTCTGTATGTTTGTTCTTTCATATATATAAAACCTGTTTTGGTCCTGTATATAATGTGGAGTATTGCATTGTTGATTGACGGTTACCTCTGCGGGCATATGTGATATGTGTCTACTCCTTTTTAGCGGCTGGCCCGTGTGGTTGTAGGCCCATCCTTGTACATTTCTGCTTGCTCAAATAAAGGTTTTTATAAAAAAATAAAAAAATAAAAAAATAAAAAGTTTGCTATTGTTTGTGTTTTGTTTTGTAACTTTGTTGTTATTGTTTTTTTTTGTTAATCAAAAATGTTTCATTTATGTGTTACAGGTTCTTGCGAGTTGCTGTGAGATACAGTGGAAATGGACGTAGAAAAGTGTTTCATTCGTGATGTGGTGTTTCAAGAAAATGACGATGTATCTGTACTCACTGAAAGAGGAGTGACTGGAATTTAAAAAACATGCAAGGAGGGAGAGAAAAATATCTAAGTTTCACGTTTGTGTTGGGCAGAAAGTTCACAAGAAATGTAGAGAGCGTTTTGTTAACTTGAAAACTCCTTTCCAGGAAAAAGAATCAGATCCCACAACTTCTCGTGTTCTAAGGTCGTGTGAAACCCAGTTTGATTTTAGAAAAACTGGTTGGTGCGGTCCCTTCGGTGATCTTGTAGCCCTTAGGGATGGCTATGGCGATGTCGGGGGCAGAGGAGGCGTTCATCCAGGTTTCTGTGAGGAAGGCAACGTCTGGCGATGTTGTGTTGAGGAGGTTCTGTTGTGAACGTATCTAGGACCCTATTTAAATATTCCCGATTTATGCCCTTATGTGGTTATAACAAATCATATCCTTATAAAGGCATAAGAATCATATCCATATTAAGTCATAGCCAATGCAGTCCAAATAAGGCAAGGCTACTCCCATAGACTCCTAGAAAGTACAACGCATTCTTAAAACAAACCAAGCCTCCAGCAGCCTGGGAATTCCCCCTGCTTCTGTTTTGATTTGTCCAAGAACTCCTGGAGTCCTGAAAGAACTGCGAATTCTTAGTGACGTCTTATGTCCAACTATACATCAAACTCGGCACCTTCCAGGTATACCAGCAGCTGCCCTAGCAAATCACACGGTGGTTTGGAGCAGATCAGCTATCTACTTGCCCGACGCCCTGCTGTGGCAAGTGCCGAAGGAAGCCGACCCTCCCATTGACGCACTGAGAGAGACGCTGTCTTTTCTCCTGCCGAGAAATCCAGCTCCAGTGTTTCCAGTTACCCTTGCGGGTTGCTGGGAGATCGAGACCTGAGAGAGAGATACAAGTCCTCCTTCATTCTATAACCAAGGTACGGAGCTGATTAGATCCTTAGAGAATTCTTGATTCAGATTCTTGGCAATCTTAACTTAAACTGCAGCTCACTTACTCCTTCCCACGTACTAGGCTTAGGTTAGGTACACCGGGGTAGGCGTATCTTAGAAGCACCAGTTGAGTACGTTTAGTCATGGTTTTATCTATGTATATATTTTATCTATTTTAGATACCGTATGGCTTAGAAACCACACCATGCTTTTACAGTATTATTTTAAAATACTCCTTTTACTGTACGCACTTTACTTTATGACAAGTATTGCAATTGTGGCAACTCACTTCTCTTGCATGAGAAAGAAGACTGTTCAATAAATAACCACTTTTATTAAAAAAACGCCCGTCTCTCTGTTTCTCTGCGCTTCTGGTGAAACTAAGTATGCACGATTGACTGAGTGAAATAGTTATCTATTGTTTCCGCGACTCTGGAGATATACTCCTTATTCTGGAGGGAGCAAAGTTGTCATGTTTATGCGGTTGTCAGAAACTAATCCCTTCTTGTCTATTCAGGAAAGTTAACACCTTCCTGTTTACTCGAGTAAGTTTCTAGCGACCTCTGAGCTAGCTGGCATTCATAATTAAGTCTAACATATTCAATAGAGACCTAGTCGACCTAAGTCCTACGTCTAAACTATCGTTTATGTTATTCCAATGCACAGAGCCTATTGGGAATATAGGAACTACACTACATGGCGCCCAACGTTTGGTAAGGCGATAATTTAACGCTAGATGCTAGAGTAACTCAATCGTGCTTTTCACACAGACCCCTTTTTCCCGTAAAAACTCCAATAGACGTCTGGAGTGGGTGAAAGGTTAATATCCACCAAAACTTAGTAGGATGAGAATCCTATGTATTAGTTCTTGGTTTAGTCAACGTTGAAGGATACAGTGTTCCAAAATATTGTGCACCTAATCTTTGTTTCCTTGAAACTTGCTCTGCAAAAACTTTCTGTCAGAAAACATGTCAGAAAGAGACGACGAAAGGGAGAGAGCTAAAATAGCAGCTCAACATTTAGCGGAGGACACAAGTCTCCGGCAAGATGACCCGGAGGCTCTACTAATACCAGTCAATGTAAGGAAGAGTGTAACTTACAAACTTATAGAAAATGGAGTATCATCAAGAGGTGGTACAGTCATATTTGTGGTAGAGGCCCATGAATATCGGCAGACAGAGGTATTCTATTCCTGGATACATTTTCCAGCAGCACATGCTGCGACACGCGATTTCCACTACTACAAAATAGAGGAATCTCCAGAGGAATACATCCCTTTCGAGGACATTGAAATTCCACTAACCTACCAAGAGCATCAGCTCTGGTTTAATGGCGACCTAAAACACAAAAATCACTTCACCAGGCTCGGTCCACTAGGTAGACCAGGAGCCACATGGCCGGTTTTAGCGGGTTATACACCACATCCTGACATTGAAGGAATGTCAAGCAAAGAACTTTTAGTTAAAATAAAAGAATTAACAAAAGCATATAGAAAATTAGTTCAATTGACAATTGACGGTATGGTGATCCGCCAAAAACTGAAAGAAAAAGATATAGCAGAACAACCTTTTGAACTTGCCAGAATAATTGAAAATTCCTATGAAGAATTAGGTAGAGATAGTTTGGGTGGGAAACCACTAAAACCACAAATAACTGAAAATCCTAAAAAGAGCTTTATTAAAAATAATCTCATTACTCCAAAAAAGAAGTGGGAGGGTAATAAACAAACTACTCCCAGAGAAAAACAGTTCCAGTCCAGAGGAAGGTCTCCCCAAAGGAGAAATAGATCTCCAGAACGGGGGCAGGTCTCCACAACGTGAGCCTTCTGAAAAAAGATACAACCTTAGAAATAGGGATGATTTAAGAAAACCTGACAGATATCAAGATAATGATACACGTCCCTCTCGATCTTTTCAGACTTCCTCAGAGAAATCGGAAAGAAGAGGACGGTCAGAACACAAAGAAGAGCCGTCAAGTCCAAAGACAAGGAACCTGCTCATCAAAGTAAAAAATTACAATTTCCCAAAAAGAAGGTAGCCAGTATTAAAATAAAACATGCCGAGGATTCTGAGGACACAACTCAAGAACGGAGAATGGGCCCAGACAATGCTAGACGGCGCAGCAGAAGTGACCATAGATCGCAAGATCCTGATGATTCTTCTGGAGACAGTGGACACGAATGAATACATTCAGGTGAAAACTGCAGACACCAGAGTTAGTGTGCCCCATAAATTATATGAAATAACATTACGTATAGAAGGGGACAAAACTAGGAAAATAAAAGGTCTCTTTTGGAAGAACCTATCAAAAGGCTATGATATCCTTCTAGCAGAGAAAGACTGGCCACCAGAGTTTGTCAGGGAGTGCCCACATGGCGAAGAAATGATTATGCCTGCCTTCTCAAATCACATTCCAATTCATAAAAAATACACATTTGCTAGAAAATGGGCAGTGACCTAAGCTCCTGCATTATATAAAAATCATGTAGGATGGAATGAGGATTCTCCTCACCATAAAATTCAGTAAAAAAATCAACCTACTGCACAGAGGCAGTATCCTGTTAAGCAAGAAGCTAAAAAACAAGTCAGGGAGATCTTAGATCAACTTGAATATCAGGGGGTGATTGAAACATGCGCCTCACAAATGAACAACCCTTTGTTTCCTGTCTCCAAGCCAGACGATTCATATCGTCTAGTTTTGGACTACAGACACCTAAACACCTGCTGTAAAACATTTGCAGTACAAAACTCACACAGTGCAGCACTGATGAATTACATTGTGCGCAAAATATATAAAACAACATTAGATATCTCAAATGGTTTCTTCTGTCAAAACATTGCACCAGAAAGCAGGTATTTGACCGCTTTCTCAAGTATGGGGGCCCAAGGCAATTTTGTTGTCTCCCCCAGGGATTCAAGAACAGCCCAGGATTATTTTCAGCAAGGGTAACAGAATTACTACAAATGTATGATGATGAGGCATTATCTTATGTCGATGACATCTATCTTACAGACGATGACCTGGAGACACACTTGAAAAGAGTGCACACCATTATACTTGGGTTCTCATCTGAAGGGTACAAATTCAACTTAAAAAAGTCACGAATTGCCCACCTAACTATCCTATTTTTAGTATATGAATTATCAAGTGAAGGCAAAAGCCTAGCAGACAACTTCTTAGAGAAGTGTGCAGTACTACAAGCTCCAAAGACGCTGAAAAACTTACAATCAATTCTAGGTTTCCTGAATTTCGGAAGAACTTACATTCTAAACTATGCGGAGAGGGTTAAATCTCTCTACGAATTAATAAAACCTGATTTCAAACCAATCAATGGACTCAGAAACACACAAACATTTTAAGATCAATACAAACAGATATGTTAACTAAAACAAAACTGCAAACACGCGAAAATGAACGCAACCTTGTAATCCGAGTCATCCCAGGAAGATGCGGATTCACGTACCTGACCTCTAATGAGGGAGAAACGGTACCAATAGCTTATAAATCACATTTGTACACACAAGCTGAAATGAAATTCAGTTCTACTGAAAAAATTCTGACTGCGGTTCAAACTGCTGTAGCAAAAGAAAGAGCCCTAGCCCAAGGCAAGAGCATATCTGTTTTAACAGCAGTATCAGCCCTTGAGGCAGTAACAAGACCAAGCATTCCGAATGCTAAAGCTTTAGATCCAAAATGGATACAATGGGAAAATTCTCTTGCTGCAACAGACGTGAAACACGCATTTGATCCGAAAATGAAAAAAACTAGAAGATAATAAGGAATAGCAAATTTTGCGATTCCTTATTTTGTAGCAAAAATGTTACATACATACCAATTAGCAAATTAACATTCGCAAAGGCCGAAATTTGGCAAATTTCGGCCTTTGCGAATGCTAATTAGCTTGATACATATGGCCCTGAATCACTCAGAAACTGTACAGCTCAGCGAGCTGAAATAAGATCTTTAAAAATGGCGCTTGAGAATGCCGATCGCGAATTCCCCACACTAATAGTGTGCGATTCAACAAACAACCTGTCTTGGCCTAGCCAAGATAAAGGACTTAAACAAACCGTCTATACCAAAGCCCATACCTGATAGTAATAGCTCTACAGATGTGGAAATAGACGTATCCCATATTTTAAAACAAAACAGAACTAATCCTGATTGGAGAAAATGGTTGATCTGGCCACAGACACTAATAACTGTCAAGATAGATTCCTGAATAAAAGACACGGGTTCAAGCAAAACAGGCCAGACCCAAGATATTCCCAGAGACAACATCCAGGGATAATTACAGCATACAGTATAGAGAAACTATGCCTCGAATGGCTACAGAAATCCACACTGCCTGAAATTAAGCAACACTTGACTTTACTTAAAGAAGGTGCTGACTTGCGAGATTTCATATTGGGACCTCGCAAACAGTGTCAAAAACGTTTCATATACGCCGGTATATACGCTGCTTACAACGAAGCTTGGAAAGTAACGCAAATTGAAACTGCAGAAAAAATACGAGAAATTGATTGTATTAATTTGGAAAAATCACTGTCTGTAGTGGACAATGGGTTAACGACTCTGTCCTCCAGAATTTAATAGAACAGGATATGCTAATGTTACAACATGGCCAGTCCCAATTACGTTCTATTGTACAGTTAGGCTGGACGTTGCAAAACCTCCGTTCAGGCTACGTGCCATGGCGTCTAATCAACACAACGTCATTATT
This sequence comes from Lissotriton helveticus, assembly GCF_964261635.1. Taxonomy (NCBI): domain Eukaryota; kingdom Metazoa; phylum Chordata; class Amphibia; order Caudata; family Salamandridae; genus Lissotriton; species Lissotriton helveticus. The sequence goes on from NC_136068.1 coordinate 1,188,962,296, forward strand.
TTCTATCTTTAACCTTACTGATAAACAAATCTCTTTGGCACAAAAAGGAGCGGACTATACGGTGCTGAGCATTGAAAAACTTGAAAAATTGGCATTGACAGTCTCCGAAAGACCCGTCATTGAATGGATAATACATGGCACAATTACAATTCCGATTACGACTTTTCAGTTTCAATATTGCCAAAAGCATATACCAGCAGGCCTGTATGAAAGGTTGGGTAAAGGTTACATCAAGTCGACCTGGAATCTACCTTATACACATAAATGTTACAGTGAGGGGAAAAAAGAGGTGTTTCTTAGTGGTAATAACTGTAAAAATTCACTAAGCGGCACTCTTCTGTGTCAAGGAATTAACTTGCATGGAGCCTGCAAAGGTTCATCAAATAACCTTTCATGCCACCTGCACGGCACCCCAGCTTCACAGACAGAGCCTTTTTTCAGACAACTTTCCAACGGCAGTTACGTTATAATAAGTGACCGCAGCTGTTGTGGCATGGTGCCAGGAAGGGCCTATCTTGTCAGTGTAACTTCCATGGTCACTTGCTGTATGCAAGTATTGTATCCAAACAACAAACAAGACAAGGAGGCAACGATATGGCCTTCTCTGAATATCTCTTCTATTCGAATTGATACTTTAAGCAGAATGAAATCCATTCTTTTACAAACAACTGTGCCTTTAACCTCGTCCAAAGAGACGTATGATCTGCAAGTTGCAAAGACAGCGGCAGAGATACATACATTATTATCAACTAATTGCCCCATGCATTTCTCAGAAATGTTAGGTCAAATTTTAAACATGTCTGATACCAGTGGCATCGCACATGTATTTAAGACAATTTTTTCAGGACTATTAGCACCCTTTGAAGCAGTCCTGAGCATCTTCCCGAATTTTGTGCACTCTGTGTTTGGCGGCCAGCCTCTCATCTTGGGACTCGTAGCAGAAATTTTATTTTTGTTCCTTCTGCCCCGATATGGCAAATCCAGCCACAAACAAAACTCAGGCTACCATGGAAGAAACGATCCTTGCGATGAGATGCCGAGAAAAAATAACTAAAGTACTCGGCTTAGTTCGGCTAAGAGATCTGAATACCACATGGTTTCTTTCATTCAGACCAATCTGGCAAGATTGCATCTTACCTGTTCTACGATGCCTGCTATGCGGAGAAGAATGCGTGTTGGACGTCTGTCTCACACTACCATCAGCAGTACCTTTGGATATCGATACTTTGCTTGGTTCGGTAACGGCTCATGCAATGTGTTGTCCCCAGCGGCTATTCTGATGACGGCATTCGTTGAGACTTCACCATTACGATTAGGTGACGGTGAGATACGAGATGAAAGCAGCACACAGGTACCACGTTCTGTGACCATTGCTGATCTGAACACCGATGACAGCAATGCCTCTCATATTTGCACTATTTCTGCTTTTTCGAACTTGGTCGAACTTTCTCCTACTGTTGTAGACGAATTCTTTGCCACCCTATCTGAGTTAATGTTCTCTCTTAAGAACGAGAATAACTTTTGAGCACACAGCGTTCCCTGAACTCTGAATTCGACCTTCAATTTTGAAAACAGAGCTTCTAAAAAACTTTGGAACTATTTTTTGCCCTGAAAGCTAAATTATTTTTCCCCGTTCCCAAAATATATACTTTTTTTTGGCACACGATACTCTGCTTAAAGTAGAACTATTCTTAGAGAACAAGATTTCTATTATTTTTTTTTTTTTTTTACTTTATTTTTCAGCAGAGTGAACAACACAATCCCCCCCCCCCAATTGGCAGCGGTAGAAAGAAAAATACAAGTGTACACATGTCATAGCTCCAGTACAGCTCCCACAGGTGCAGATATAACAGTAGATACGAGATTCAAATCCTTGGGATGCAAAGCAATCATATACAACTGTTGTTAAGGAACCCTGTGCGTGATCATCAGGGCGTTACGCCAACACCAGCCCTCCCTCCCCACCTCCCACCTCCCCATCCTCAGGTCCCGATCCGGCTGAGGAGTACAATTCAGCACTAGTTGCCTCGGAGTCGCTGCCACCTGACCCCACAGCACACATCATTCTCCATGCGAGCAAGTCCTCGTGTAGCCGCTCATCCTTACGCGTATGCTGCATGTGCGTTTCCTCAGCCAATGTCCATTCCCCAACATCCCAGAGCCACAATGACATGTCTGGAGCCCTCTGTCCCATCCAAGTTATAGCCACCCGTCTCCTAGCCAGCACCAATAGCAGCTGCAACATTTTATAGGAAAGGTTCGTCTTCCTAGGCGTGGGGACTAGGGCCAACAAGCAGTGAAGTGGGGTTAGGTCAATGTGTAGGCATGCGATCTTCCTGATGTGGGCTACCACTGCCTTCCAGAAGTCTCCGACCAGCGGGCATTCCCAAGCCAAATGGAGAAATACGGCTCTGACTGCACCACATCTAGGACAGGCATCCAACTTATCCGCAGCAATGCGGTGTAAAGCAAATGGGGTTATGTAGGTGCGATGTACAAAATTAAAATGGAGCAGTTTGAAACGTGCGTTACACGACACCTTCTTGGTAAGTGTCCCTATTCGCTTGCGTTGTCCCGGGTCTAAGGCGACCCCCAGATCCGCTTCCCATGCTGCCCAGGACGGGGCGATCGGGGGAGTTGAATTACATCTCATCGCCGTGTATAACAGCGTTATCAGTCGCCGTCCCCTGCCACATGACAATAGGATATTCAAAGTATGGGACATCGGGGGTGCCTCCGGATATTGCGGCCAGATCGTCCTCGCCATGTCCTGCAGAGCTCTATAATGGAGATACTGTCCCCCAGTAAGACCAAAGGCCTCTGTAGCCCTTTCCAGGGTCACGAATGAGTCGTCGGGGTACAGATCCGCCAAAGTTTCACAGCCGCCGTCGTGCCATTCCCGGAACGACATGTGTTCCTCCATCAACGTCAATGGTGCCAATATCCACACCGGGAGCTCCCTATGAAATGGGGCCCGCCGCAGCACTCTCTCCACTACTCGCTGCCAAAGTCCGGCAGCGTGTCGAACAACGTATGGCAGGGAGGGATCCGCTCCCCTACCACGCATCAGGGCCACCTGTAGGGTCCTCTCATCCGCTCTGCCCGCCAGGAGTTGCAACTCCCAGTTGTCCGTACCGGCAAACCATCGCGCGGCCGGCAGCAGCTGGGCCGCATAATAGTAGAGGCCGAACCATGGGGCCTCTAGGCCTCCTTCCTCCCAGCGCCTGACCACCGTGCGCAATGCAATTCTGCTGCGTCCACCCGCCAAAAGTAAGGAGGTGAGTAGCGTATCAAGGGTGCGGAATATACGAGGAGGGAGAGGGCACAAGGAATTCTGTAAGGTATACAACACTCTGGGCAACATCACCATCTTCGAGACGGCCAATCGTCCCATGAGAGAAAGTGGGAGCGTATTCCAAAAGGACACGGACTGTCGTAAGGAACTGAGGACTCGGTCGGCGTTCCGTGCCAGCAACTGCTCATCAGAGACAGCCACTTGAAGTCCCAGGTATCGGAAGGCTTCCGTTTCCCACCTAAGTCCCAGGGGCGGGAAACCCACTCTAGGGTCCTCCCCACATCCCGCAAGAGGGAAGATCAAGGACTTCTCCGGATTAAGGCGTAGACCAGAGGCCGCACCAAAGTGATCCAAGTGCTGCAATAGGAGTGGCAGCGACTCCCGGGGGGAGGTAATGTAGAATAGTGCGTCATCGGTGTATAATGAAACCAAGTGCACTGCGTCTCCCACTCGTATCCCCCAGGGGGCCATCTCCGCTCGGAGCGACACCGCCAGGGGCTCAATCGCTAGCGCGAATATAAGCGGCGACAGGGGGCACCCCTGGCGGGTGCCCCTGCCCAGTCGCCATTCCTCCGATCGGGCCGCTCCGAGTCTGACCCTGGCCGTAGGCGCACTATAAAGGAGTCGGATCCAGGCACAGAAGAGGGGTCCCACCCCAGCCATATGAAGCACCTCCAAAAGGTACCCCCAGCTGACAGCATCAAAGGCCTTAGCTAGGTCTATCGACACCAGTACCTGAGGAACCTCCCTATCACGCACCTCATGAAGAACGTGGTTCAAGCGCCGAAGATTCATGGCGGTGTTGCGGCCCGGGATAAACCCGCACTGGTCCTGGTGGACTAAGTGCGCCATATGCGGCGCCAGCCTCGTGGCCAAGATCTTAGTGAGGACCTTGGCGTCGGTGTTAATGAGAGTGATGGGCCGGTAGGCCGCGGGATCACAGCTATCCCCGCCCGGCTTCAGAATCATGCAGACCTCACCCTGTTGCATGGTGGGTGGGAGCGTGCCACTCTCCAGCGCCTCATGGTAAGTCTGGAGGAGACAGGGAGCGAGGGTATCCGCAAATGCCCGATAAAACTCCTGGGGAAAACCGTCCCCGCCGGGTGTCTTAGCCGATGGTAGGGCCGCCAACGCCATTTTGACCTCCTGGAGCGTCAACGCAGCGTCCAGTTCCTCTGCGTCCTCCCTAGAGAGGGTCTGGAGAGTCAAACCTCGAAGGTATGACTGATACGATGCCTCCGTTACTAGGGGGTCCGCGGTATATACCGTCTGTAGATGCGTGCGAAGCACCGCGAGGAGGTCCCTCTCCGAGTGCACCAGGTCCCCAGCGGAGTCCCTCAATGCCACGATCCGTGCAGGTGCCGATTCCCTCCGGAGGATCCAGGCCAATAGTCGGCCCGATTTGTCCCCCTCACGGTGGAGTCGCTGGCGATATCGTCCGAGAGTAAACTTATCCAGCCGGGTGAGGATATCGTGAACGCCCTCTCGGGCCGTCCTTTCAGAGTCTAGATCCGACCCATCCAGTTCCGACAAAGATTGACAGTGGCGGAGGCGCTCCTCAGCACACTCAAGCTCACGGAGCAGCTGTCTCCGGACTCCATAAGTCAGGCCCATACATGCGCCCCGTACAACCGCCTTAAGAGCGTCCCATTTGGTCGCATAAGGTATGTTGCCATCGCCCCAATTCAGATCCAGATAAGTATGGAGGGATGTCTCCACATGGTCCCGTCCTACCGGATCCTGTAGGAGATCTCCCGGCATCCTCCAGGTCCGCGGACGGGAGGACCGGTCTGCCCATTGCACAACGCACGTTACGGGCGAATGATCGGACAAAAACCGAGCCTGATGAGTGACCGACAAGACAAGGGATGGATCAATATTGGCAGCAAGGACTCTATCGAGCCTACTATGAGTATTGTGCGTGGGGGAATAACAAGTGTACAGTTTCAGTCCTGGGTTACCGAGGCGCCACACGTCGATCGCACCCAGGTTATCCATCACCTCCCGGAGACGTGCCGTCATCCGTGGTTTCGTGCCTGCGCTGGGAGGATGCCTGTCCAGGAGTGGATCCAGCACACAATTAAAATCACCAAGCCATAGGAGGGGGGCATCTACATCTGACACTAGAAGCTCCTGTAAGGTGGAGAAGAAACTCAGATCATCCACATTGGGGGCATAAGAATTCACCAGCAGGAAATCCCTCCCATCGAGCTTCACCCACAACAATACATATCTGCCCTCAACATCTGCCTCAACAAACTGGACCGCCAGGGGAACCCCGGGTGCCACCCAGACAAGGACCCCCCTAGCATCTGTAGAGAAGGAGGAATGGAACATCTGACCCCTCCACTTCTTGGCCAATTTAAGGGCACCTTCTTCATTCAGATGCGTTTCCTGCAAGCACGCCACAGAAATTCCATGGCGGAGGAGAAAGGAGAGTACCCTATGGTGCTTAGTGCAAGTGCCCAAACCACGCACGTTCCAAGTTAAAACCAGTCCTGGGTTACCGAGGCGCCACACGTCGATCGCACCCAGGTTATCCATCACTTCCCGGAGACGTGCCGTCATCCGTGGTTTCGTGCCTGCGCTGGGAGGATGCCTGTCCAGGAGTGGATCCAGCACACAATTAAAATCACCAAGCCATAGGAGGGGGGCATCTACATCTGACACTAGAAGCTCCTGTAAGGTGGAGAAGAAACTCGGATCATCCACATTGGGGGCATAAGAATTCACCAGCAGGAAATCCCTCCCATCGAGCTTCACCCACAACAATACATATCTGCCCTCAACATCTGCCTCAACAAACTGGACCGCCAGACAAGGACCCCCCTAGCATCTGTAGAGAAGGAGGAATGGAACATCTGACCCCTCCACTTCTTGGCCAATTTAAGGGCACCTTCTTCATTCAGATGCGTTTCCTGCAAGCACGCCACAGAAATTCCATGGCGGAGGAGAAAGGAGAGTACCCTATGGTGCTTAGTGCAAGTGCCCAAACCACGCACGTTCCAAGTTAAAAATTTGTATCCCATAAGCTATGGCCACGCCCATCCGGGCAACCAAGTCCAGCAACCGCAAGCAGCCTCCTAGGGGCACGAACAATGGTACACACGATGCCAAAAACAGTTTCCCCGCAGAACCCCTTCCAACCCCACAATTTCCCAGACCACTAAAACTTTAAAGAACCCCCCCCTCCCCCTCCCACGAGCAGGAGTAGCGCAACAACAAAACATGCCACCCCGCCCTCCCCCTGCCAGTGCCAGGACGTACACAGCCACCCCATTCACCCCACACCACGCACACACTCGACCACACCAACCACCCCCCCACCAAGCCCCCTACAGGACCCAACAAAGAATAGTTGTACCTTCCCCGTGCGAACAGTGCAACGTAAGTAGCAGTCCAACAGGTAAGCAACCCCCCCCCCCGAAACTCTCCACAGACCTCCCATATGGAAACAGAAACAAAGGAGGCTCATCAAGGCAGTTAGGTAGCAAATGTCAAACGTTGCCAACAGCAGTCCTCAAGCAGGAGTGCGGCCCGTACCCAGGCTAGCAGGTCAAGGATATAGAACAGCCTGGAGTCATATCACCTCAGGATGAAACCGGTACCTGCAACAACTCAGTTCCTCCGGTTTCCGGTGTTGAAAAAGGGGGTGGCACTACCAACCAGAATATACGATCCCTAAGTATTGCCCGGCGGTGTCGCCTCTTGAACCCATAAAGAAGTTAAACTATTGAAGAGGCAGGCGCTGGAGACTGGAAGGCAGGAAACAAGATTTTTATTCTCTCCGGAGGAGAACACAACGAAACGGACAGAAGGTATCGTTCTGAGGTGCTCTAACTGCATCCCTGAGGCCTGGCCTCTTATACACAAGTTTATCTCTTTATTGCACGTAACACATTCTCGTCGGTACTTTGATGTACGGAAAGACATCCTCAGACTCCCCCCTTCCCAACCCGTTCCCACGCAAGGTTACAGTGGAAGTCCCTGCCCCGTTCACAACAGGTGGTGATCATCGCGCAGCTGGATATTCCGCCGATTCATGGTGTGTGTGGGGTTCGATCGGATCTCGTAGGGCGGGGGGCTTTGATCAACCCGGGGATCCCTTGCTGGGGGGAAACTTTCTATTGTACGGGGAGGGGCAAGGAACAGTATCGGCAGAGCTGGGTGTCGGCTTGGGAACGAGGAGGACAAACGGGCACACGGGAAAAAAGGGGTTTTGCATCAAAGGGCCGGGGATCATAAATGGGAAGAGGGGAGGTGTTGCGCTGAGAACAGGACGAGGGCCCGGGGCAGAGCAGCGCTGAAGAGGGGTTTTATGATTCGCGGCAGGTGCAGGCAGGGGGGGGTTGTCAGTATGCGGGGGATGCCGGCGAAGCTAGGAGGGGGAGAGAGGCGCGCTGGCTCTCGGCGAGAGCAGGGAAACCATGGTGTTCAAAATGGCGGCTGTTTTACGCGCACAAAAAGGTTAAGGAGAGCAAGAGGGCGCCGATAATGTTGACGGTCTCAGCCCAACTTTCAACAGTCCCCCCTTTTCAACATATCTAGCCAACTTGCTTTACTCAATGTCAATTTTCATCAAATTCCTAACTTCGGTATCATACAATGCTCTCATGTGTTCGCTTCCGAAGTCCACAGTTTTGGGAAAAATACAACTCGCACATAAAGAACACATAGGTGGCAGACATTGAATTCCCAAGCACAGGCCACATATTACAACTACGGGAATCATGATAATGGTGAGCAGTCTCCAGCCCCAGCTTTTGACGGTGTCCCAGAACCAACCACCAAGCGACCATTCTTCTTGCTCTTGGTGAACTTCCGAAGAGAGTCTGTGAAGATGTTCGATGGCTTTGTACACTGAGGGTGAGTTGTCCGGTATGTATGTGCAACAACTGGACCCAATAATGCGGCATGCTCCTCCACGGTCCGCCAGAACCACATCTAGAATGAGGCGGTTCTGGAGAGCCACCAAACGGACCGCTTGGAGCTCGGCAGTGTTGTTGGCAAAGATGCCCGCTGTGATGTTCATGGTCGTCTCGACTGCCTGAGTCAAATGTCGGATGGCACGGCTGTTTGCCATCGGGCCCCAGAGGGGGACGAGTCCTTTCATAGCATCGAGGAACTGCGCCCCTGTTGAGTCGGCTTGTTCAATGTCTTTGGCTCGTTTTTGCCTGTGGTGATTCGCTGGGGCTACATAAGTCGGAGGAAGGACGAAGGAGATGTAGCAAGTGCCCCCCCAGCCTTTGGGGAGCCAGGTGTAGGCCTTCGTGCCGCAGATGAAATACATGTTTGGGGATGACACAAAGGAAGGTGGATCCGTGGAATCCAAAGTTCTGGTAAAGCGGCAAGCGCTGCGACCCACCAGCTGTGTCCCAAGTCCTTCTACACACATGTGGCCTGTGACGTTGATGACCGACAGGGCCACAGTCAGAGTGGCAGCCGTTCGTTTCCGCAGATAGGAGAAGGTGGGTCTGGTTGGATTGTTGAACACCTGCATTTCGATTCGTTCTTTAGCCGGGATGTCCATTTGGATCGAGTCGCTGGGGGTCAGCGGGCAGAAGTGTGTCTTTGTCTTGTTTCGCCCGGCCCCGTGAGAAGAATGTGCTGCAGTTCTGCTGGAGGTGGCATTGCCCGTATAGCTTTCTTGCAGGAGGATCAGCCAAGCAAGGCAGGAGCCGTGGACAGAGAAGGGTGAAGGGATGAATGGTATTGAATGTCCAGTGGCATGGGGTAGCAACCCACAGATCCAGCAGTTGGTGGTATTGGTGGCAAGATTGTGCTGGTGAAGTAGCTGCACGAAAGAGTTGTTCCAAAACTCCTTTCGCCTCTCTCTTAGTTGAGGAGAGAGCGAAATTAGATAATGGTCCTTCATGGTGGTAGGCTGAGCAGTGGTTAGGAATGTTTCGTGAGCAGGTGCATGTTCTTCCAAAATCCAGAGCGTGGTCATGAGGAGAAAACAGAAGAGGATTGTGATGAAGAGTGCAATTGTCTTTGAGCTATGGAGTCTGTCTGTTCTCGGATTTCTGTAGTGGGTATTTCCTGCTGTCCCCGTCGGCTTCTTGTTTGGCGCTTCCATCATCTTCTTATCTGGCGCTTCCATCATCTTCGTTTTCAAGGTGCTCGGTAGTGGGCAGGACCACAGACTTAGTTTTAGCTTCTCTCCAGGTAACCCTTGGTAGTTTGGGTCACCGTTCTGAGATCCTTTAACCTAGTCCGTGGCCTACTTAGCCGAAGCTCCCTCCTTTCGACGCAGGAAATACCCTTCTCGAGATGGCACAGTGGGGTCAGGATGTTTTGAAAGTTCAAGTGTCTCAGTATCAGGATAGCAGTTCAACGATGGTCGGTCCTGGTTCAGGAGCTCTTCTTGGGTGTTGACGGTGTCTGTCGTGGCCAGGGCTGGAGAGACCTTTTTGCAGTGATGAGCGTGCAGCCAGTGTTTCTTCCCCTCCACTCGAAGTGCGGTCCGAGTGGTGATCAGCACTTGCCAGGGGCCCGTCCACCGGGGTTCCAAACTCTTTGATCGCTGAAAATTTCGGATCAGCACGAAGTCCCCCGGCTGGATGGCGTGACCCGGACCCCTGGAAGCATCGGGGATGGCCTGCTGCACCTGCTGATGAAGGACAGACAAAGTTTCGGTCAATTTGTACAGATAATCAGACATTAGGACGTCCGGAACGTCATGAATGGAAGTTGGTTTCGGGGCAGACCAGACGCTCATGGGTCGACCGAAGACAACTTCATAAGGGGTTAAGTGATGTCGGGTGGGGGTAGAGCGCATCGATAGCAATGCCAATGGGAGGGCGTCTGGCCATTTCAGGCCCGTGGTAGCCACTATTTTGGCCAGTTTAAGCTTTAGTGTGGCATTGTGTCGTTCGACAAGCCCAGCAGATTGAGGGTGGAAGACTGCGTGGAATTTCTGTTTAATACCCAGCCCATTTAGGATGAGCTGGATAACTTTGGCTACGAAGTGGGGGCCATTATCACTCCATAAAACACGACAGAGGCCATAACGGGGGAAAAACTCCTTTAACAGAACCTTTGCAGTGACCATAGCGGTGTTGTCACGGGTTGGATATGCTTCCACCCACTTGCTAAATGCGCACACCACGACGAGCACATATTTCAAGCCTTGGCATCTGTCTAGCTGGATGTAGTCCATCTGCAGGACTTCAAATGGGTGGTTTGGGACCCCAAATCCCCCCCGGGGTACTACAGTTCCTTTCCCGGGGTTGTGTTGCAGGCATATTAAGCATTGTTGGACCAGGCGTTTGGCGGAATCTGGGATCTTGTCATTGTGCCAAACCCTGGAGACAAGTTCGATCATGGGGGCTGATCCTATGTGGGCAGGGGAGTGTGCCATGGTTAATATGGGAATCAAGTATGAATCAGGTAGCAACCATCTGTTCGTGTCTTTTGTCCGCCAGCAGCCTTCATCGTCTTTCAATCCCACCCGTGTCCATTCAGTCAATTCGTGTTGTGTGCTAGCCGTTTGTATGTCTCTAATTGTGTCCTTGGCGTCAGTCCAGTTTTCTGCTTGTGACCTGGACACGTACATACGTGTTGTCGTTCTATTTTCAGCTGTCGTTCGGGCGGTGATGTCGGCTAGTGCATTTCCCTGTCCAATAATGTCTGTCACTTTCTTGTGTGCCTGGCATTTGATAACGGCAAGTTTGTTGGGGAGGAGGACAGCTTCGATTAAGGCGGAGACTAAATCCCCGTGCAAAATGGGTGTGCCGTGTGAGGTCAAGAATCCTCTCTCCCTCCAGAGGAGCCCAAAATGGTGAACCACCCCGAAGGCATACTGGCTGTCGGTGTAAATGTTCGCTGTGGTTCCTGTTGCCAGGATGCAGGCTCGCGTCAAAGCAATCAGTTCCGCTGCCTGGGCAGATCGCTGGGTGATGCGGGCTGTTTCTACTACAGTTCGAGCCGTGGTGACTGCATAGGCAGTGGAAGTGGTACCATCGGAGAGTTTGATGCAAGAACCGTCCACCCACAGCTCCCCGTCGGGGTCAGGGAAAGCCGTGTCTCTGAGATCGACCCTGCTCCTGGTCTGTTCGTCCGTAAGAGTCACGCAGTCATGTACGGGGTGCACATTGGGATCGTTCTCTGGCAAGGGTAACAGAGTTGCTGGGTTCAGTGTGGTGCATCTTTTCAGGGCGATATGGGGGGAAAGCAAGGTCAGTTCGTATCCAGTCAGTCGTGCACTCGTCAGATGTTGCGTCTTGGTTTGGTTCAGGAGGGTGTCGACTGCATGGGGTACCAGTACCGTGAGGGAATTCGAGAGTACAATCCCCTCACTCTGTCGGATAGAGATTGCAGCAGCAGCTACAGCTCGAAGGCAGGCAGGCAAGGCTCTGGCTTTTTGTAATCAGGGGTACCTAGGACAGGGGCTGAGCAAAGGGCATCTCGCAGTTCTGTGAAGGAAGTTTGACACTCAGGGGTCCAAGGGAGTGGGAAAGGGACGTCTTTGTTTAGCAGAGAAAGCAGTGGTTTTACAACGAGGCTGAAGTTTGGTAACCATTGTCGGCAGAAGGAGGTGAGGCCTAATAGGGAGCGAACCTGCTTCTGGGTCTTAGGGACAGGGGTATCTAGAATGGTTTGGATTCGATCAGGGGTGAGTTTTCTTCCATCTTTGGACAAAAGGTGGCCTAGGTAAGTGACCTGGGGTAGGCAGAATTGCAACTTCTTCTTGGAGACCTTGTGGCCATTTTCCGCAAGGAAGTGCAAGAGTTGAATGGTGGCGGTAACCGCTAGAGGGGTGGTGTCGGCTGCCAAAAGGATGTCATCGACATATTGTACCAACACCACTCCGTCGGGTAACTGGACTTGGTCTAGTTGTCTTTTGAGGGCCTGGCTGTAAATGCTAGGGCTTTCCGTGTAGCCTTGAGGCGCTCGGCAAAACCTATATGAGCGGGCTTTTAGGGTAAAGCCGAAGAGATATCGGCTGTCTGGGTGGATGGGGATGGAGAAGAATGCGTTCTTGAGGTCGATGACGGAAAAGGTGGTGGCAGTGGATGGAATCAAAGTCAGGATGGTGGTGATGTCTGAGACCACAGGGTACTGGGGTACCACCACTTTGTTGATCTCTCGGAGGTCGATGATAAAACGGTATGCTTTCTCATCTCCCTCTCCCTGCTTCTTGATAATGGGCAAGATAGGGCTGTTGCAAACGTTGCTAACCACTTCCTCTACCACTCCTGCGTCTATCAGTGACTGGATAATCATTACCAATGCCTTCTCGCCCTCTGGCGATATCCGATATTGTGGGAGTTTTGGGAGTGTTGCGTCTGGTCGGACAGTAATGTGCACTGGGTCAATTAACATACGCCCTACGTCCGAATCCGCTTTGGCCCACAGATACGGAGGTAGAGTGTCAAGCAGGGATGCGTCAGCGTCGGTGATGGAAAACATGTGTCGGGGAGAGCAATGTCTAAGCAGAACGGGGTTGTCGTAAAGAAACACTCGAACTCCATCTTGAGAACACCTGATCGTCGCTCGGAAGTGTTTCAGTAAGTCAAGTCCCATAATGGCGTCAGGGCTATTGGAGGAAAGCAAGAACGTGGTGTCGGTGGTGTTGTTTTCTACGTCAAAGAGAATCGGGGCAGACAAAGGGTTGGTGGAGGGCGTTCCATCGAAACCTGTCGATGTTATGAGTGAGCCAGACAAGGGTGCCCTTGGAATCAGTCGTTTAGATAACGCACTACGTGTTGCGCCAGTGTCTACCAGAAATGGAGACTTGGTACCCAGGACCTTAGCAGTGACATAAGGGCCCTGCTGGTCAACATAGAGCTCGACTGGATCCCTCCCTCGCCCTTGGCTGTCCTATGCGAAGGTGTGAGTGTCGTCATAGTCAGATTGTTGATATTGGTTCTGCCTGGGTCGATCGAACGTATTTGGTCTGCTTGATCTGTCGTTAGTCGCGTCATTTGGGGGCCCTCGTTGTGGTCCCTTAGGTCTCGGTCTGTTTGCTACATCCCTGGGGTCTTTGTTTCTGATCATTTCCAGAAGAACTGGGCACTGGGATTTCCAATGGCCAGTCCCTTTGCAGAAAGCGCACTGGTTTTCTCTAAGGTCTGTGCGTCCACTGTAGGAAGTCAGAGTGCGGTCCTGGGGAAATGTAGTCTTAGGGACGTTCGTCTGGTAGTTTCCCCGGTATTGGTCTCGTCCTATAGTCACCCCTTGCAGTTTGGCAATCATCACCCTCTCTTTTAAGTCCTTCTTCTTTTTCTCTGTCGCCCTATCGTTTTCATTTTTCTGATGCTCATAATATTGGGCCATTTGGAGAATCGCTGTAGGTTTGGAGGCTGCCCAACTACTCTCGCTGGCCTGTAGTTTCTGGGAGATTTCCGATGATAGGCCCTTAACATAATTCTGGACAAACAGATGGTGTCCGGTTGCAGTGGTCATGTCCTGGCCGCTGTAATCGGAGAACACCGTTTCAAACCGGGAGAAGTATTCCGATACATCCTCCTGGGGTTTTTGGCGACAGGCTGTTACTATCGACCAGTCCACTTTCTTTTCTGGGATTAGGGTTTTTAATTTCTCTACGATTTTATCTGGAAGGTCTAGAATGGATTTCAAAGGCTTTTGTCCTGGTCCCCGTTGTTTATCCAGGTCATTGAGTTGTGACCAGGTATGTCCAAACAGCTCAAGGTGGTCGACTTTCCGGATTTGCTTCCACACATCAGCTGGTAGACATAACCCGAAGAACAAGTCGATGTCAGCCAGGGTCATAATCGTTGAGCCCAGGGCTGTACCCAATTCAGTATAGAAGGCAGTGGGGTTTTTACGTAGGTCGGGTAGAGATTTCCGGAATGTCAGTATCTCTTGCCGGTCCCATGGCTGGTAGACCCAGTTGTACACTACCCTTCCCTTCGCATCTTGGTTGTTTGCATCATCGTGAGTCCCTGTACCCCGAGGAGGAACCCAGTAAGGGGCAGCCTCTCGTATCGGCATCATGGTGTTAGATTGCTCGGTTGGTGGTTCGGTCACTACGGAGGTTGCGGATTTAGCTCCCGGCTTTCGTTCAGTGAGGTGGCGGAAAACCTCAAGCGTACGCGTAAGGAGGTCCGACACATCACACTCGCCCTCATCCCCGATATCGACCTTCCGGTACAGAGTCCTTAGGCTCTCGGGACCTTTGTCTCGATATCGGTCCTCGTATGCATTCAAGACATGATAACACAGTCGTACGGTAAAATGTCGTCTGTGACTCCCTGTATACGAGCTGAACATATCTGTGACGTACTCTTCATCATCCTTCCTTTCTACCAGTGTCCTTGCTATTTTGTCGATCCCCGCTCGCTCATCTTTGTCTAGTCTGTTTGTTCTTGCAGGGCCAGCCCCTCGAGTCTCATGGTCGTCTAACGTTGTTGTTGATGCGGGTTTTAATACAAGGGGTTCGGCTGGCACAGAGGCCATTGGGGCCGACGCTGTGGCGGTACCTTCGTTTGTACCTGGGGGTGGCGCGTGCTGCGCCAAGGGTTGAGAAGGGGCATATGGAGGGGGCATGTAGATGATAGGAGGACCTAACAGCAGGTCCTCATTGGCTCGTTGTTTCGAGGGTAAATCAGGGTAGAGCATGGAGGGAGTTCTAACCGGACACTGGCTTGACGTTTCCATTTCTAGTTTCTGTTTAGCTTTCTCTCTTTCCTTTATCTCTTTTTCTAAGTTCTGGGCAGCTAGGTGGGCTGCTTTTCGCAGCTCTTTTTCCAGCCTACTCTCAGTTTTCTTTTTACGTTGTTCAGTTTCTTTTCGCCACATGCCGAAACTGTCAAGCATAGTGGGTGTTGTCTTGTTTTTACCCAGGGCAGTTTCTAGCGTTTTTATTTTATCATCATCGAAGGATCCTATCAGGGGCCACTGACTTTCTTGACCCTTTTTCGTATATTTATGCCATAGTTTACTATAGGCTATGGCGGTCAATCCATGCTTCATGAACATGTCCTTATTAGGGGTGCCTTCCAGTGGGGCTGGATGGTCCATCTCTAATAAGCGGTCCGGGCTAAACAGGCTACTAATCAGTGGGGAGAAGACAGACATGACGGCTCGTAACGAGGGACTAAAAAGTCAGCACTGCCTATCTTATCACTAGGTGCAAAGACTGGACAGAATATTTCTATTCTACGTTGTTTGCAGGCAGTGAATACCTCATGGATCAAAATAACAAAAGACCAATAAATAACAATGGGGAGAATGAGTAGGTCCGCAAAGATCTGCGTTACCTACCCTTTTCACTGTCTGCAAAAAGGGTGGTCTCTTCCCTGTTTGCAGACAGGGAATCTCCAGGAAACAATAGTTTTGCGAACAACAGTTCAGTTTCAAGTAATTATTGAGTGGGGGAGAAAAAAATAAGCACGGCTGCTGCCCTACCTATCCTCCACTGCTTGCAAAGAGAGAGCCCGTTGTTTCTCCGTTTGCAGACAGTGAATCTCCAAATAAATAAAAAGAGCAATACTAGTATTTTTAAACAATCAAGCAATCAAGCAATCATTTCGCAACTTGTCGTGATTACACGACCTTACCCGGACCGCATGGACAGTTTCTTGTCTTCCGAATCCAGCGCCCGATCGTCCTCTCTTCTCCGTCATCCTCGCGGCACTCCTTATGGTTCCCAGTCAGGACCATAGATCACCCGAGAGAGGTCTGTTCGGAACCAGTGAAGTTCGGATGATCGGCTGTCAGACGAGGGTCTATCGGACAGACGCGTTCCCGATCGTTGCAGTCGTTCACTTTGTCGTCAGGACCTCTCCCACTGGATCCATGGGTCGCTGATGGGCCCCACGCTTGGGACGCCAATTGTTGAAAAAGGGGGTGGCACTACCAACCAGAATATACGATCCCTAAGTATTGCCCGGCGGTGTCGCCTCTTGAACCCATAAAGAAGTTAAACTATTGAAGAGGCAGGCGCTGGAGACTGGAAGGTAGGAAACAAGATTTTTATTCTCTCCGGAGGAGAACACAATGAAACGGACAGAAGGTATCGTTCTGAGGTGCTCTAACTGCATCCCTGAGGCCTGGCCTCTTATACACAAGTTTATCTCTTTATTGCACGTAACACATTCTCGTCGGTACTTTGATGTACGGAAAGACATCCTCAGACTCCCCCCTTCCCAACCCGTTCCCACGCAAGGTTACAGTGGAAGTCCCTGCCCCGTTCACAACAGGTGGTGATCATCGCGCAGCTGGATATTCCGCCGATTCATGGTGTGTGTGGGGTTCGATCGGATCTCGTAGGGCGGGGGGCTTTGATCAACCCGGGGATCCCTTGCTGGGGGGAAACTTTCTATTGTACGGGGAGGGGCAAGGAACAGTATCGGCAGAGCTGGGTGTCGGCTTGGGAACGAGGAGGACAAACGGGCACACGGGAAAAAAGGGGTTTTGCATCAAAGGGCCGGGGATCATAAATGGGAAGAGGGGAGGTGTTGCGCTGAGAACAGGACGAGGGCCCGGGGCAGAGCAGCGCTGAAGAGGGGTTTTATGATTCGCGGCAGGTGCAGGCAGGGGGGGGTTGTCAGTATGCGGGGGATGCCGGCGAAGCTAGGAGGGGGAGAGAGGCGCGCTGGCTCTCGGCGAGAGCAGGGAAACCATGGTGTTCAAAATGGCGGCTGTTTTACGCGCACAAAAAGGTTAAGGAGAGCAAGAGGGCGCCGATAATGCTGACGGTCTCAGCCCAACTTTCAACACCGGGATCACAGGAGCAGAATGTAGCGTGTTCTGTATCGTGCCTTGTAAGGTGTCAGGGACCAGGACCTCCTCTGGGTCCACCTGATGCGGGTCCCCCAAGGCAAGTGCACCTGGCAAAGGCTCCAGAAGCATAGCACCGTCCCTGCCCACCGTAATCCTAGGTTCCACTGCGGCAGCCGACTCAGATCTTCGCCTCCGTCTGCCACGGCGTCTCCGTGTAGGCCGTGTTCCCCAGGTCTCCCGGGGTCCCCCCCGCTCTCCGGGCGGTAGGTCGTCTCCCCGGATTTCCAGCCATTCCCAAACCTCCGCAGGAGAGTCAAAAAAGTGCGCCTTCCCCTGCGAGAGCACCTTGAGTTTTGCGGGGTACAATAGCATATATTGCAGCTGCATCTCGCGGAGCTTCCTTTTCACTCCCAAATAGGATTTCCTCTGCTCCTGGACTTGTTGCGTGTAATCAGGATAGATGGACACCCGGCTATTCTCGATGGTGAGATCCGCTGTTTCCCGTGCCGCCCGCAGTATACAATCGCGGTCCTTATAGTTCAGTATTTTGGCGATCAAGGCTCGTGGGGGCTCTCCGGGGCGCGGTGGTGGGACCAGAGCATGGTGCGCTCGCTCGATTACAAAGACGTCTGAGAGGCCCACCGGGCACAGATTTGTGCGGATTCATGTCTCCAGAAAGCGTTCAGCGTCCCCTGCCTCCATCCGTTCCGGCACCCCAAGGACCCGAATATTAATGCGGCGGGCCCTTCTTTCCGCATCTTCAGCCCTCCGTTCCAGAGCTCGCGTCGCAGCCGTGAGGTGTGTGACTGTCTTTTTGAGATTGGCCACCTCACCCTTTAGCTCCGCAATATTCCCTTCAGCATCAGTGACCTTATCGGCAACCTTACGAAGGTCAGTACGAAGCAGGTTGACGTCAATGGAGACCGTTTCGATCTGCCGCTCTAGCGCAGTATGTGAGCCCTGTATAGCCTTCAACAATTCCGCCCTTGATGGCTCCCCAGGGCCTTCCGCTCCCTCATCCTGGCCCGACTGGCGTGTAATCCGCTGGGAGGGCAGCCGCTGTGTGGTGTATTGGGTGATGGTGTTGGGCTGTGTGGCACGCGCCATTCTGTCTTTGCGCATGGCCAGGGCCACTCGGGGGCCCCCTCAGGTAGTAACAGCACCGGGCACCCCCCGAACCGAAGGTCCAGTCGACACAGGGATGTAGCGGGCCCCTAGGCACCGAGCGTGGAATAAGTCAAAATCCAGGCCCCAGCAGCCGCAGTCTGGAGGAGCGGAGCCACACCACACACTAGGCCCCTCCGAGATGCCGGCCCCCAGAACAGGTAAGTCGCGGAGGGGGGGGGTCAGGATTCAGAATGTCACTCACCAGAGCGCCCCCGGTCCCTCAATCCTCTCGCAATAGGGTGGAGATGTCCACGGATCAGCTCCACTCCCAGGAGTGCCGGGTCTTCTCCGGCAGTCGGACCGGCGTGTCCAGGCCACCCCCGCAGGCAGCGTCCGTCCCGCCTGGCACCTAGAGGACGGGGTCGCCCGGCCGACAAGGACCCCTCGCCGGCACTACCGGCGTCACCCACAGTCTCCTCACAGTCTACAATGCGGCGCCAGGGGAAAGGCCCTTCAGAGCGGCTACCTCGAAATGGCTCTCTCGTGGCAGGAGTCAACAGGCAGCAGGGCCCTCCACAGGCGTCGCAGAGGGCAGCAGGGTCCGGTGCGGGCAGGAGGGCGCCGGGTCCCGGAGGAGCCACAGGGAATCAGGACCGCGCCACTCTCAGGGCCCTCGACTAGGCCCCAGACCCCGGGTCTTGCGTAGGTATAGGCCCGGGACTCAAGCCAGGCACGCCCGTGGCAGCAACCAGGAGGCTCCAGGGCCCGCCACAGGGGCCGTAGGCAGCAGCAGGCTGTGGCGTAGGGCCAAGGCTCCGGGCCCCGCAGGAGCCCCAGGGGCTCAGGACCGCACCACCTCCTTCAATTCCGCCTAGGCCACAGACCCCGGCCTCGCGTAGTCAGAGGCCCGGGGCTCGATCAAGGCTCTCGGTCGGAAGCAGCCAGCAGGTTGTAGGACATGTCCCAGGAGCCTTAGATGACGACAGGCTCCGGTGCGGGACGAAGGCTCCTGTTCCCGCGGGAGCCACAGGCGATCGGGCAGCTCCACCTCCGGCGCGGGCAACTCAGCTGCAGACCCCGGCCTCGTGTAGCTGGAGGCCCGGGGCTCACTCTCAACAAGCTGCGGGTCGGCTGGGCGGTCTGGCGTTCCTCGTCGCCGCTCGCAGGGGGGTCTCCAGCGGGAGGGGGACCTCCGACCACCGCCGCGATCGGTTGTAGGCACTTACAGGATAAGTAGACAGGATTTGTGGGTTCCGAGGCCGGCAGCTAGCTGAGCTCACGTCCTGTCGGCCATGCTGCTTGGCCACGCCCCAAGATTTCTATTATGAAACTCTAGAGACAATATTTTGATTCAGCCTCTAGCACATGTACAATCTTGTATAAATATGTAATGAAATGGTCTTGACGAGCAGCCAACGGAGATGGTCGCTGCCTGAAGAGGCTCCTGACCCCCCGCCCGATAATCCTGACAATAATCCGCCTAAGAAGGGGGAACACCCCCCTGAAACTCAGGGGGAGCCCCCACTGTAGACCCCGGTGTCTGCTCGGTGGCAAGCTTTGCCCCGTTGGCCGCTGTGCAGTGGAGGGGGATCGCCGACGGGGCGACGCTCCGGGTGCGGACAAGATGGTGACTGCTTCGGCGCCCTGAGAGACTGCCCGGTGGCGCCCGCTGCCTGAAACCACGATTGCAGCGCTGCGGCGGAGCCTTCCCCTGACTGCGGAGAGCCCGACTCGACGGGGGTGCATACCGCCCCGAGGTCCACGGAATTGACTCCCTGCGCCGGGTGAGCCTGCCGCGGCCCCTCTCCAGGAGACGCGCCTGCGGGACTCCCCGGCTTCTGGGCCTACGAGGGAAGCTGCCTCCGCGGGGCGGTGGCCCCCGCTTCGCCCCCTTCGGAAGACCGGCGCGCTGTGCCCCACGTCTAGCGGAGCGCGCCCCGCCGGCGCCAAGGAGGGCCCGGCCGGCCGGAGGGAGGCGGACCGCCCGAGCTGCGTGCCTGCCTGCCGGGGCGTCCGCCTACGCGACTCCCCGGCTTGAGGCCTGTGAAGGACCCGGGCTCTGCCGGCGGACAGGATTCCCGCGGGACCGGCTAAGCCCCCAGAGGTGGTGGATGTGAGGCCGATAGTACTCCAGGCGAGCTCGGGACCCCACCTGGTTATCAGGCTGCCTGCGGGCCGTGCATCGCCGTGATCGCTCCCGGCCGGAGAGACCCCCGAAGAAACAGACCTACCCACCACCCGCATGCGCACGCTGAAGGCAGATTGGGAATAGCCTAAATAGTCGACTTGAGGTGCATTCGGCGCCCGGAGGGTGTTGCTGCACAAGACGGAGCTCGACCGCCGCCTGATATCAGGCACAAGCAGGACATTGCAGGCCTAACTTACTAAGTAACTCCCCAGCCCCCTACAGGCCTCGACCTTCCTTCCACATCAGCGGCTGTTGTTTCCAGGTGGTACCGGGATTGCACTGGGACGGAGGTGAGCTCCTAGAAATAGAGCACCCACCGAGGGCACGGCGTGCCGCCGCCCACGGGCTCCACTGCTGGCGCAAGCCCGGAGGGAACTGCTTGGACTGTATCGGAAGGGGGGCACCAGTGCGGAACCACCAGAGAAGTGCACAGGGGACCATCGGTGTTATCGAGGAGAGCCTGCCCCCGACGACGAAACCGGCCCGGCCAGGCCGGGCCCCACGAGTGCCGAGGAGTGGGCACGTGTGTGGGCCTGAAGTGGCGGAGCGCCCACTGATTAGACTCGGGCTGGCACCGACCCGCCTGCCGCCCTCTGGATCGCCTCTCCAGGGAACCACCGAACGCCTGCGGGCCTCACTGGAGATCCGGTTCCACCGCGTACGATCAGGATGGGGAAACCCAGGGGTGCAAAGGGGGATGGGAACCCCGCCGCGGAGGCACCCGAGGACGGCTCGCACACCCCGACGGACCTCCAAAAGATGCAAGACCGTATCCTAGAGGCAATCGCAGCCACGAAAGACGCCCTCCACCAAGACATTGCGCAGGTATCGACGGGGCTGGGACTCCTACAGGCGGACCACGGAAAGCTGGCGGACAGGGTCAAATCTGCCGAGATGTCTCTGAAGGACATGGTACCGGCTCATAAGTCCATGGAGGGGCGGCTTGCGGAGGCGCTGGACCGTATACAAACCCTGGAGAGGCGGGCGGAAGATGCCGAAAACCGCAGTCGGCGGAACAACGTGCGCCTAGTGGGCCTTCCGAAGAAAAAAGAGGGCTCAGACATGGTGGGCTACCTGAATGACTGGCTGAAGACTGTGGTGGCTCCGGAGGGCCTATCGCCCTTTTTCACCCTGGAAAGAGCGCACCGGGTGCCGGCCAAACCCCACAAACCGGGCCTACCACCTCGCCCAGTGGTCATCAAACTACTACATTACAAGGACAGAGACTGGCTTCTGCAGAGGGCGAGGGAAGCAGGCCCCTTTCAAGTGGACAACAGCAAAGTCACGCTATTTCTGGATTACACTTTTGAGACTCAAAAATCGCGTGCCTCTTTTCTCTCCATCAAAAAAGAACTACGAACTGAGGGCATACAGTACTCGCTACTCTTCCCGGCCAGACTCCGAGTACTTGTGGATGAGAAGTCACTGGTTTTCGCCACAGCGGCAGAGGCTTGGGCCTGGTGGGACACCTACAAGGCGGGCACGGACGGGGCACAGTTCAGAGCAGAGGAAGAACGGCGGGGACAACAGGTGAGGAAATCGCAGAGGATCCGAGGGTGCAGGCATAGGACCAGGAAGTCGACGGAGTCCCAAACGGAGGGCGAGAGGAGGGCGGCGCTACAAGCGGTGATGGACGTCTCGGGCTCAGCGCTGGCCCAGCTGGGTAGAGCCTCGGGCTCGGAGACGGAGCTCTCGGAACTTGGCAGTACGAAGGGGCCGGAGGTCACGCCACAGACATCAGAGGAAATAATTGGGAGCTGAGAGCGGCACACGGCGCTCCCGCTGGCGTAGCGGCTGTTGGGGCTCCCACCTTGGACACTGGAGAGGGCAGGTATTAGACTGGACAAACGTAAGTAAAAAATGAGTATTGCGGGGCGGGGTGAAAGGGGACTGTGATTGAAGTTCTCGAGCCTAGTTCACACTCCTAAGGGCCCATAAGGCCTCGGCAGTGCAGACTGCGGTATAGGAAGATTTAAGAGCACGTTTGCTCACATAAGGTTTGGATGGGAGTAACTCTAACGAAGTTAGGTCCTGTTCTGGGGGAGGGGGGGCCTGGAGAAGTTGGGGGGACTCGAGGCACAGAGAAGGGAGGGGGGATGGGAATGTTTTAAGGGGGGGAGGGACCAATGTCATGCCTACTGCCTGGAATCGATGCACCACTGGACTAAACCGAACACTATGGGACAATGGCTAATGCCGGCATGATAAAATGTGTGTCTTGGAATGTGAGGGGTTTGCACACGATGGCAAGGAGACACAAGATTCATGCTTATTTGGTCCGACATGGGGTACACATAGCGTTTTTACAGGAAACCCACCTGATGAAGAAAGAGGGGATTGCCCTGCAGCGTAGATGGAGGGGACATTTATTCAACACCACATATTCCGCCTTTGCTAGAGGAGTATTAATCTGGGTGAGAGCGGGCACCCCTTTTCAGGTAACTAGGCACATAGTAGACCGCGAAGAGAGATTTGTAGCAGTGGAGGGTAAACTCAGGGGCCGGCACATTGTACTCAGTAGTATCTATGCACCTAACGTAGATCAGGCAACGTACTTCGCGAAGCTTTCTGGGGAACTGGCTAGCTACCTCACAGGTCCCATTTTGATGGGGGGAGACTTCAATTCCATTGCAGATACTGAACTAGACAGATCGCACCCACCACTGCGCACATCACCGATACACAGGTTAGCGAGATGCAGGTCGGACTGGCAGGGAAAATGGAAACTGGTAGATATCTGGCGCACACAACACCCAGTAGAACGGGATTACTCGTACTACTCTGGCCTACACGACCTCCATGTCCGCCTTGAAACCTTCCTGAGCTCCCAGTCGGTGCTTCCTGCGGCGGCCCGGACTGAGTACCTAGCGCGCACAATATCCGATCATAATCCTATACTCCTGACTTTAAACTGGATGAGTGAACTTTCGCGGATCCCGACGTGGCGGCTACGGCCGGATGCGCTGGATGATCCTCCCTTCCGAGAGGCGTTAGCGGATAGGGTCTCACAGTACTTTGCAGAAAATGAGGGCTCCGCCTCTACCAGAGCGGTGGAGTGGGACGCTTTCAAGATTGTAGTGAGAGGGCACTGCATAGGGAAGCATGCGGGGATACGCAGGACCCTACTAGACGACCTGGAAAAAGCTGAGGGTAAGCTGGGAGAAGCCGAACGAGCACGCCCTAACTGGCCCGAGCTTCAGGAGAAGGTCTGCGGAGCGAAGGAGGCTGTGGCAGTGGAGATGGAACATCTCCGCAGCTTTGACTATAGGACGTATCTCACGAAGTCACACGCTGAGGGGGATAAAACAGGTACACTCCTGGCTTGGTTGGCGAACCCCGCCAGGAACAGTAACCCGATCCTGGCCCTGCAGGGGACGGGGAACAGAGTCTGCAGCACGCAACCGGAGATCTTGGACAGCTTCAGATCGTAATATGAGAAATTGTACCTGAGCGCGCTGGGAGACCAGGAAGAGGCGATAGATGCCTTTTTGGCGAGCTGCAGCTGCCGCGGCTAGACAGGGAACAGGCGGATGCCCTGGGTGGCCAAATTGAGCTGGCGGAAATAAGGGGAGCGGTGAAACGGATGGCATGCAACAAAACCCCTGGTATAGACGGACTGCCTGTCGAATTCTACGGCCGATACCTCGAACAACTGGCCCCAAAGCTACTAATAATGTACAATGAAGCCAAGGGTAGAGGCCGACTCCCCGAATCACTGTGCGAGGCCATAATGATCCCTCTGCTAAAACCGCGACGGGAGAGCACTGACCCGGCATCTTATCGGCCACTGTCCATGTTAAGGACAGATTACAAGATATTGAGCACGGTGTTGGCCTCCCGGTTACTGACCCACATGCAAGCATTGGTCCATAAGGACCAATCCGGCTTCATACCCACCCGCAACACAACACACAACATCCGCTGATTGCTCAGACTGATGGGTGATCCGCCTCCGGACGCAAGGGCTCCCCTCGTACTGGCTGGCCCAGCTGGGTAGAGCCTCGGGCTCGGAGACGGAGCTCTCGGAACTTGGCAGTACGAAGGGGCCGGAGGTCACGCCACAGACGTCAGAGGAAATAATTGGGAGCTGGGAGCTGAGAGCGGCACACGGCGCTCCCGCTGGCGTAGCTGTTGGGGCTCCCACCTTGGACACTGGAGAGGGCAGGTATTAGACTGGACAAACGTAAGTCAAAAATGAGTATTGCGGGGCGGGGTGAAAGGGGACTGTGATTGAAGTTCTCGAGCCTAGTTCACGCTCCTAAGGGACCATAAGGCCTCGGCAGTGCAGACTGCGGTATAGGAAGATTTAAGAGCACGTTTGCTCACATAAGGTTTGGATGGGAGTAACTCTAACGAAGTTAGGTCCTGTTCTGGGGGAGGGGGGCCTGGAGAAGTTGGGGGGGACTCGAGGCACAGAGAAGGGAGGGGGGATGGGAATGTTTTAAGGGGGGAGGGACCAATGTCATGCCTACTGCCTGGAATCGATGCACCACTGGACTAAACCGAACACTATGGGACAATGGCTAATGCCGGCATGATAAAATGTGTGTCTTGGAATGTGAGGGGTTTGCACACAATGGCAAGGAGGCACAAGATTCATGCTTATTTGGTCCGACATGGGGTACACATAGCGTTTTTACAGGAAACCCACCTGACGAAGAAAGAGGGGATTGCCACGGCAGCGTAGATGGAGGGGACATTTATTCAACACCACATATTCCGCCTTTGCTAGAGGAGTATTAATCTGGGTGAGAGCGGGCACCCCTTTTCAGGTAACTAGGCACATAGTAGACCGCGAAGGGAGATTTGTAGCAGTGGAGGGTAAACTCAGGGGCCGGCACATTGTACTCAGTAGTATCTATGCACCTAACGTAGATCAGGCAACGTACTTCGCGAAGCTTTCTGGGGAACTGGCTAGCTACCTCACAGGTCTCATTTTGATGGGGGGAGACTTCAATTCCATTGCAGATACTGAACTAGACAGATCGCACCCACCACTGCGCATATCACCGATACACAGGTTAGCGAGATGCAGGTCGGACTGGCAGGGAAAATGGGAACTGGTAGATATCTGGCGCACACAACACCCAGTAGAACTGGATTACTCGTACTACTCTGGCCTACACGACCTCCATGTCCGCCTTGACACCTTCCTGAGCTCCCAGTCGGTGCTTCCTGCGGCGGCCCGGACTGAGTACCTAGCGCGCACAATATCCGATCATAATCCTATACTCCTGACTTTAAACTGGATGAGTGAACTTTCGCGGATCCCGACGTGGCGGCTACGGCCGGATGCGCTGGATGATCCTCCCTTCCGAGAGGCGTTAGCGGATAGGGTCTCACAGTACTTTGCAGAAAATGAGGGCTCCGCCTCTACCAGAGCGGTGGAGTGGGACGCTTTCAAGATTGTAGTGAGAGGGCACTGCATAGGGAAGCATGCAGGGATACGCAGGACCCTACTAGACGACCTGGAAAAAGCTGAGGGTAAGCTGGGAGAAGCCGAACGAGCACGCCCTAACCGGCCCAAGCTTCAGGAGAAGGTCTGCTGAGCGAAGGAGGCTGTGGCAGTGGAGATGGATCATCTCCGCAGCTTTGACTATAGGACGTATCTCACGAAGTCACACGCTGAGGGGGATAAAACAGGTACACTCCTGGCTTGGTTGGCGAACCCCGCCAGGAACAGTAACCCGATCCTGGCCCTGCAGGGGACGGGGAACAGAGTCTGCAGCACGCAACCGGAGATCTTGGACAGCTTCAGATCGTATTATGAGAAATTGTACCTGAGCGCGCTGGGAGACCAGGAAGAGGCGATAGATGCCTTTTTGGCGAGCTGCAGCTGCCGCGGCTAGACAGGGAACAGGCATGCCCTGGGTGGCCAAATTGAGCTGGCGGAAATAAGGGGAGCGGTGAAACGGATGGAACGCAACAAAACCCCTGGTATAGACGGACTGCCTGTCGAATTCTACGGCCGATACCTCGAACAACTGGCCCCAAAGCTACTAATAATGTACAATGAAGCCAAGGGTAGAGGCCGACTCCCCGAATCACTGTGCGAGGCCATAATGATCCCTCTGCTAAAACCGCGATGGGAGAGCACTGACCCGGCATCTTATCGGCCACTGTCCATGTTAACGACAGATTACAAGATATTGAGCACGGTGTTGGCCTCCCGGTTACTGACCCACATGCAAGCATTGGTCCATAAGGACCAATCCGGCTTCATACCCACCCGCAACACAACACACAACATCCGCCGATTGCTCAGACTGATGGGTGATCCGCCTCCGGACGCAAGGGCTCCCCTCGTACTGGCTGTTGACATAGAGAAAGCCTTTGATAGCTTGGAATGGGAGTACCTCTATAAAGTGATGCAGAGTTTTGGCCTGGGCGAGGGGTACATCGGCTGGACAAAAGTTCTGTACTCATCGGCGAAGGCCAGAATAAGAGTCTGGACTCTGGTGTCGCGCCAGTACGACGTGAAGCGGGGTACCAGACAGGGATGTGCGCTTTCTCCCCTGTTATTTGCGCTGGCGATGGAACCTCTTGCAGAAATGGCCAGGCGGGGTGATTATTTTAACGGACTAGAACTCAGAGGGGCCCGGCACTTTATCTCACTCTATGCAGACGACATCCTCCTGTTTTTGGAGAATGCCGAGGGAGCTGTGGAAGGCGCAGAGAGACTGCTGGCGCGCTTCGGCGACTTGTCTGGCCTCAGAGTCAATTGGTCTAAAACCTGCCTTTTCCCCCTGCGGAAAGAGGAGGAGCAGCCCCCGACTCGTCCACTACTTAGGTGGGAACCAGACTGTCTGACCTATCTGGGAGTGCATATATACCACGAGGCAGCGAATATGCTGGACGGTAATATAGGCCGCTGTATCCGTGCTTTGCAGGGCAGTATGTCCTTCTGGGCTACCCTGCCTCTGTCGGTGGCGGGTCGTATCTCTCCTGAAAATGGTGGCGTTACCGAGATTACTATACTACTTCAGGACTCTTCCCATCTGGGTGCCTGGAGCCATCTTTAGGAAACTGAGATCAACGATTATATCCTTTTTATGGGGAAAGGGCAGGCGCAGGATTGCGTTAGCTACGCTAATCCGACCTAAGGATGAGGGAGGCCTAGCAGTCCCAGATTTCGAGCTCTATTATCTGGCTGCCCAACTGCAGTCCTTTACACAGGAAATTGCGAGGGCTTACCGAGGGCCGGAACAGGAACGGGACAATGGCACCCCTCGTCATGTACTGGCTTACATTGCCCTGCAGCAACAGATAGCACTCAGGGATCTGTCCCAGGAAGAACGGACGTTCCGGCTATGCTGGAATCGATCGCTAAAAAGGGCAGGAATCCAGCATCCATATGCGCCCGAATTCCCACTGGGCATGGTGACAGCATTACCGCACGGCGGAAACTGGTCGAGGCTACAGATATGGGAAGAAGCGGGGCTGCAGATGGTGGGGGATCTATACGAAGACGGTGTGTTAACCCCGTATCAGACTCTCCAGGAGCGCTACGACCTCCCGAGGGGGGACTATTTGCTGCATGCGGCAGTGGTGAGAGCTGTTCAGGCGCACTGGGGGGAGGGGTTGAATGAGCCACCGACTATGCAGGTGTGCCAGTATACCATGATGTCGGCGGGCACCTTTAAAGCGGTGACGTGCCTCTATTCGAGATTGCTGAATGCGATCCTACAGCCGCTGGCGGCACTGAAGGCCAAGTGGGAAACCGACCTCCAGACGGAAATCCCTGACACCACGTGGTCCCAACTGGTGCGGAGGGCTAGAAAGGGCACAAGGAATGCGCGTTTTCAACTGATTCACCTCTACGTTCTCCACAGGGCTTACCTCACCCCGAGTAAGATCGCGAAATATTTCGGAGTTGAAGACGCGGCGTGCTCCAGATGCAAAGCGATAGGAGTGGATCTAGTGCATATGCTGAGAGACTGCCCTCACCTGCAGGACTATTGGAGGGAGATAGGCGACACGTTAAATGAAGTGACGGACAGGGATTTGCACTATGATAAAGGGGTCAGTATATTACACTGGTTCCCACATACGCCCAAAAATAAAATAACGAGCAAATTCATTGACAAGGGTCTGCTTTTGGCTAAGAGAGAACTAACCAAGGGATGGAAGTCAAAAACGGGGCCGACACACCGGCGGTGGTTGAACGAATTTGTTAAATGGGCGGCGGCTGAGTGCACGATCAGATACCTACTGGCCCGCCGCGGCCCAGACAAGCGAGCCCAGGAGGCAGCAATGGCTTGGGAGATACTGGTGCAGGCACTGCGCGATAGCTCAGTGGAGGAGGAGGAGGTGAGGGAGTGCGAAGAACCCGAGATCCATACTGGGCTAGCCACGGGGCCGAATCCCTCGCCAGACACACACACACCCCTTGAACAATGAGACGCTTCAAACAACCACCACATAGACGAGTTTGTTGTCTTATCTTTTATTATATTACTCACGGCGCTAGGCGTAGGCAATGACACTTGGGGGGATGGGGGGGGTAGTTTATTGAAGTTTATTGGTTTTACATAGTCGACACTTACCCACTAAGACCTAGTGGTAGAGGGGAGCTGGGGAAGAAACTAAATAAGCAGACATTGATATACCCCATGTAGAGACCATACTTATTGGACAATGTAATGATGCACCACGAACACTAACGATGCCGCCCAGCCTCCGGGATGTGGGCTGAATGGCCGTGTAAAATGCAAGTGTATGGAGACAAGAGTGCGATGGTTCTGCAAAAACAGGTCCCATAACGTCTAATGTGAGATGTACATTTGATTCTGCAATAAAAACCGTTTACAAAAAAAAAAACATTAAATGGTCTCGACCTTCTCTTCTGTATTAAGAGCCATTTCATGAATGTAATTTTCGTGATTCATTCAGCCAATATTTGAACGTACTATATATGCATTATCTGAATGATACTACTGCTTGAAAACGTACAGCATATTACTCATTTTTCGTGTATATACCATTTCAAGTGCATTTTATGTATTTTGGGGTGGGATGGAAAACACATGCATATTCATATGTTTAGAATGGCTTAGTATTTAGTAATGATGGACATTATACGTGGAGTGGGTGTTGTGAACGTATCTAGGACCCTATTTAAATATTCCCGATTTATGCCCTTATGTGGTTATAACAAATCATATCCTTATAAAGGCATAAGAATCATATCCATATTAAGTCATAGCCAATGCAGTCCAAATACGGCAAGGCTACTCCCATAGACTCCTAGAAAGTACAACGCGTTCTTAAAACAAACCAAGCCTCCAGCAGCCCGGGAATTCCCCCTGCTTTTGTTTTGATTTGTCCAAGAACTCCTGGAGTCCTAAAAGAACTGCAAGTTCTTAGTGACGTCTTATGTCCAACCTTACGTCAAACTCGGCACCTTCCAGGTATAAATATACCAGCAGCTGCCCTAGCAAAACACACGGTGGTTTGGTGCAGATCAGCTATCTACTTGCCCGATGCCCTGCTGTGGCAAGTGCCGAAGGAAGCCGACCCTCCCATTGACACACTGAGAGAGACGCTGTCTTTTCTCTTGCCGAGTAATCCAGCTCCAGTGTTTCCAGTCACCCTTGCGGGTTGCTGGGAGATCGAGTCCTGAGAGAGATACAAGACCTCCTTCATTCTATAACCAAGGTACGGAGCTGATTAGATCCTTAGAGAATTCTTGATTCAGATTCTTGGCAAAAACTATCTTAACTTAAACTGCAGCTCACTTACTTCTTCCCACGTACTAGGCTTGGGTTAGGTACACCGGGGTAGGCGTATCTTAGAAGCACCAGTTGAGTACGTTTAGTCATGGTTTTATCTATGTATATATTTGATCTATTTTAGATACCGTATGGCTTAGAAACCATACCATGATTTTACAGTATTATTTTATAATACTCCTTTTACTGTACGCACTTTACTTTATGACAAGTATTGCAATTGTGGCAACTCACTTCTCTTGCATGAGAAAGAAGACTGTTCATTAACCCCTTCGAACCGTTCCGTCATGACCACACCCATTTAGATTGGGGCCCAGCACCGGGAGTAAATCTGCACCGCATGGAAGGTGATAAATAACCACTTTCATTAAAAACGCCTGTCTCTCTATTTCTCTGCGCTTCTGGTGAAACTAAGTATGCACGATTGACTGAGTGAAATAGTTATCTATTGTTTCTGCGACTCTGGAGATATACTCCTTATTCTGGAGGGAGCAAAGTTGTCATGTTTATGCGGTTGTCAGAAACTAATCCCTTCTTGTCTATTCAGGAAAGTTAACACCTTCCTGTTTACTCGAGAAAGTTTCTAGTGACCTCTGAGCTAGCTGGCATTCATAATTAAGTCTAACATATTCAATAGAGACCTAGTCGACCTAAGTCCTACGTCTAAACTTTCGTTTATGTTATTCCAATGCGCAGAGCCTATTGGGAATATAGGAACTACACTACAGTTCCAGAGCTCGACGGCATGCCTGTGGATGAAGCGGGTGTTGAGCAGGATGCACCTGAGGTGGTTGTTGCCGGTGCTTGGCGTTGCGGGTGCTGAGCAGGTCCGGAGGCAGGTGAATTTGCAGGCTTGGCAGGTGAAGGGTCCGTGGGTGCGTTTCAGGGTGGCTCGGTGACAGGCGGGGTTCCGTCTGGTGTTGAGAGCGAGGAGGGTGGCGGCATTGTAGATCAGTCGGGTGGGATGGTGTTGTTGCGGGCCAGAGGTCCTGGCGCTGGGCGCGGTCCAGGCGCAGATGGGCGCAGACGGGCTTGCCTTTGGCGCGCCATAGGCGCGCAATTGGCGCGCCTGCTGCGCGTGGTCGCTGCGCATACGCGTGGTCTCTGCCATAAATGGCCAAGTGGGAGGGAGGAGCAGCTGGGAGGCGGGAGCGGGGCGGCGAATAGGAAGGGGGCTGGGTACAGAAGACAAAGGGGGCGGGCCGCAGGGGAGCAGCGGCGGGGGAGTGGGGAGCGGGGGGGTGCACAGAGCGGGAAAACAGTAGCATAGGGCGGCGAGGAGAAATACAATAGACACCAAGGCAAAAACAGTCACAGGGCACAAAATACAATACAAATACAAATACAAAAGGCACAATACTCAGCAGCAGGGCGGACTCAAGGCAGCAGCGGGGGTAACTCGGGCACACTCACGGGGGGGCTGCGCGGTGCGTGGAGCGACCGGCCCTGTGAACAGGGTCAGAATTCAAATCATCAGTTTTACAAAAATGCAATGAACGCAATGATGAATGGCAGACAAAGTTAAGAGACGTATCCAAAATGTGTCTGATTTACATGCTGTAGATGCATGCTACCACAAACAGTGTTACATCAATTTTTATACTGGAAAATTCATTCCCGGGCAGTTCACTGATAACACTTTAATATCTTCAGGTCGACCAGAGGATTCAGTTCACCAGGAAACTTTTCTTTAAGTAGTTAAATACATGGAGGAAAATGATGAAGAACAAACTATCTTCAGGTCGACCAGAGGATTCAGTTCACCAGGAAACTTTTCTTTAAGTAGTTAAATACATGGAGGAAAATGATGAAGAACAAACTACTGTTAAAGAACTTGTTAATAAAATGCGAAAATTACTGCCAGAAGATAGCGAACCATACAGTTCGAAGTATATGAAACAAAAACTCAAAGAGCATTTTGAAGATGAAATCTTCATAGGAACAGTTGCAGGGACTGCTGATGTCTTTTCTTTTAAAAGTACAGCTGCTCATGTATTGCAAGAGTACCACAGTCATAACCACGAAGATGTTGAAGAGGATCGAAACAATCTCCTTTTGGCAGCTGCTGAAATAATAAAAAATGATATAAAAGACATCCATGTAGAACCAGAAATATATCCACCCATTGAAAACATGAGTAGTGTTAACTATAATGTCAGCTATATTCCTGATTCGTTAAGGCTCTTATTATCAGTTTTTGTTACTGATAAAACCACCAGAGAGACAAAAGTAGCTTCTATAGGACATGCAATTATGCAAGCTGTGCGCCCACGAGTCTTAGTTGCACCGTTGCAGTTAGGGCTGGCAGTTCAATTACACGACAACACAAGCTTGAGATTTGTAGTGGAAGCAGTAAATCATATGGGATTCTGCAGCTCCTATTCAGAAGTTCTTCGCTTTGAACGTTCAGCTGCAGCAGAAAGAGGAAATACTATACCTGTCCTTGTGGAACCTTCTGAAAGTCCTCCGAAATTCGTTCAATATGCAGCTGATAATATTGATCACAATAATATTACAATAGATGGCCATGGTACTTTTCATGGAAGTGGACATGGACGATGATTGAAATCATACTATTCTTATACTAAGGAGTGCTGTTTGAATTTATCTCTTTAACAATTTTCATTTGTCAGTGTCATATTGAGAAGTGCTATATTATCTAGTTGAAATTTGTTTATCCTTTTCAAATGATGTTAAAAAAATGTAAATAAAAAATAATATCAAAACTATGTTTGGCATATTTTAGGTCAAAGGCCCGGAGGCTATTATTATGCCATATCCTTTATTACTGCCCAAACACAGCAGCAACACAACATCATAGAATTAGAATATACCGTACATTCTAGAACTTAGAACATGTATAAAGCCAAATGTCAAGCAGCCATCTTCCTCTTTTGTTGCTGCTCTAACACAAGATAAGTACCATTTTTATTTTGAGCTGACATAAGATATATTGGTATATGTTTGATGAAAAATATATTAATTAAGGGTAAGACTACTTTTGAAAAGGAAGAATCAAAGTGGTATGGATGTTGGCTTGGTCGAAGAGGAGAAGTAAAGAGGTATTTTATATAAGTGATATTTTTTAATTGATGGTTGCGCTTATTAGCGTGTGAGTAATGACTACTTTGTGAAAATAGCGGATAAATTTAAGTTGGCTAAAGAAATGTTTTTACCTTCGTAGCGGGTTAAATTTGGTTAATATGCTCGGTGGTGACAGTTGAGGAGAGGCGCGTTGACTCGAGCGGTTAGAGCGTGAGTCGGGTCGCTTCGCGTGGCAGGTTCTATTCATGCGCGTCCGGGAGAATGGAGCGCGAGTGAATAATTTTGAAGGCTGATGTCCAGGATGGACCGCCGTACTAACGCAACATGCGGCAGCCATCTTGGATAATTTCAAAGCGTCTTGGCAATAATGTGAGAATGTGGGCGGCCATGTTTTGGGGAAATTTTATCGTCTGACTGAAAGCGGTCAGTTTCAGTCAGACGAAGGTTGAGAAGTTGTTTGAGGAGCATCGGTTAGTGGTTGACAGTCAGGGAAAGTCTTGAGAGTTATTTACTTTGGCAGTTCATAAAGGAATAAAAGATTAAAGGTGATTAAGGTAATTAAATATTGGAATTAGGTTTTAAAATAAGAAGGTATATAAGGTGGAGAATATTGAAGGTGGTATAGAAGAGAAAATGAAAACATATATGGAAAAGATGTCTGGAGAATTAAGTGCTTCAATAGAAAAAAGAATAGAAAGCACTATGGGAAAGAGAGTTAAAGAGGGAGAGATTAGACAGAGGTCTGGTGAGGAAGATGGATTTTTCACCACAGAAGAAGTGGAGGAAGTAGCAGGTACTTCGAGGGAGGTATCAAAAAGAAAGGAAAAGAAGAAAAATATTGTTAAAGGAAAACAGTAAAGAGGAAAAGAACATAAAGTTCAGAAGAAGAAGGCTATAAAGGCCAAAGGAAGCGCAATAAAGGCGCAGAAAAAGGGACACAGTACTGTGGCTTGTGATACAAGTTCTAGAAGCGGTGATGTGGAACTTACCTGCAGTTCTAATTTATAGGATTCTGATGTTGAGGAGGTTCAGGTTAAGAGAAGGAAGATTGATGAGGGGGAAATCAAGTTAGAAATGGAGTATTTTGTGGATCCACAAGGAGAACTTATGTTCGATCCTTTGCTTATCCAACACCCTCTCTCGCCACAGTGGTCCCCAATGGATCACGTTGCGAAATATATCAAATGTTGGATTAGGAGGGAAATCCTGAAGGAAGTAAGGACAAAGTTAAGATCAGAATGTCCGAGACCTACCCTTAATAGTAAGGTGGCTTTTACACCTGAACTTGATTAAAAAATGTTGACCTTTATAAATAATAAAGGTGGTAAGGATCCTAGGAGAGGTTTGGACAAAGGGTTAAAGGGATGTCAGGATAGGTTGTTAGATATCCTGGGTCCTTTGACCAAGATATTTGATCTGTGTGAGGAGGCTCACAGTAATAATACTGGGATTGATGTTGGAGAGATGCGCCAGTGGGTGCAAAGGGCGATTTGTTTGCTTGGCAATACAAATGCAGCTTTATGTCTTGAAAGACGAAAAAGCATATTATTCAAAATCGATCCAAAACTTGCGGATT
Organism: Lissotriton helveticus; assembly: GCF_964261635.1. NCBI lineage: Eukaryota > Metazoa > Chordata > Amphibia > Caudata > Salamandridae > Lissotriton > Lissotriton helveticus. The sequence continues at coordinate 1,188,996,930 of NC_136068.1, forward strand.
TAGCAAGTAAAGAATTGTGGGAACAGAGCAATGGTCTTCTGTTCGGAGATGATTTCGTCAAAGACATGGCGAAGTATGTAGGTACTTTTAATTCGTTACAAAAGGCCCAGAAAGATATAAGAAGAGTTTTTGGGTCGGCTGGGAGAACAAGAGGTCGGTTCCCCGGCCGAGGATATGGAGTTACCAGAAGTGGTTTTGGAAGAGGTAATAGACCCTATGGAGCAGGATATGATTCAGGATATGGATCAAATTATGGAATAGGATATTGGTCTACAAGAACCGATCAGGGAGGTCTCTTTCCTCAAAGAGGAAGAGGAAGAGGTCCAAGATCGGATAGGAGACCGAGAGGAGTCTCAGGTAAGATGTTTACTAGGCCCTTTATCTATGGGAATAAGGTTGGGCGGCAGACTAGCCCAATTTGTTTCCCGGTGGCAAGAGATAACACAAGATCCATGAGTGTTGGAGACTGTTGTGGGGTACAGGATAGATTTTATCGGTACTCCACTACAAGAGAGAATTCCAAAACTGTTGCGGTTTTCGAAAGAAATGGAAGATTTGGTGAGCAAGGAGGTAATGGAGTTAGAAAAGAAAGGAGCAATAGAGTTGGCAGAAGAGGTACCAGGTTGCTTTCTGAGCAATTTATTTCTTGTGGAAAAGAAGGACAAAAAGATGAGGCCAGTGATAAACTTAAAAGAATTGAACGATTGGGTGGTTTACAACCACTTCAAAATGGAGGGAATACATATGTTGAGGCATTTGTTGAGAAAGGGAGATTGGTTGACGATCTAAAAGATGCATATTTGACAATTTCGGTGTGTCAGAGTCAGAGAGATTTACTTCAATTCAGATGGTTGGGGAAGCGATGGAGGTTCAAAAGCCTACCTTTCGGTTTGACATCAGCCCCGTGGTGTTTCACAAACGTAATGAGACCAATTGCGGCATGGTTAAGATCTAGGGGGATTCATTTGATAATATTTCTGGACGACATTTTGATAATGGCGGAAGGAAGGAGTTTAGCAAGGGAGCAAACGGAGTTTGCTGTAAAGGTAATAGAGGATTTGGGTTTTGTTGTAAACAAGGAGAAATCTTGTGTGGATCCGAAACAGGAGATGAAGTTTTTAGGTTTCCAGATACTGACATTGGAATGTGTGTTGAAGTTGCCTATGGAGAAGGTGAGGAAGATAAGGAAGGAGGTGAAGAGAGTGAGGTCGGCAGAATGGATTACCTTGAGACAGTTGGCACGTCTGTTGGGTCTGCTGTCTTCTTCAATACAAGCAATTTTTCCTGCTCCCCTACATTATCGGGCGTGACAGAGATTTCATTACAAGAACGGAGGCTACATTATGCAATGACTTTTAATTGCAGATCCAAGCCAGTCGCATCACAATACAAAGGTTCCAATAAGAACACTGAGATAAAGTAATACACAAAACATAGCAACCATCAGCCTCTTTTAAATGCGGCTCCAAGCAGATAAGTAGCTTACTATCTTCTCTCCATACTTTCATTAATATTGTGTTTTGGTAACTATATAGAGTTGTATTTGGGGGTTTGCATGAAGGGTGGCTTTATTCCCACCTCCTCCCTCCTCCCCTCCCCATGATCTGCAATGTATGGAGATCATCCTCTCCCTCTCTTGTATAACCTCTGTTTTTCAGGTTGTCTTTAATACGCCTTTTCCCTACAGTTAGATGGTAAATGTGTGCCTTAACCTTCAGGTTCTTTGTTCTTTATGCTCATTATTGCTGTTTTTTGCTGTTTTTTCCCCTGAACCTTGCGCGGTTTTTGAACTTGTAGGAGCTTTTTTGGACTCCTCGCGCTGTTACCCCTAGCGCTTGTGTTAAACATTTAAAAATAAAAAAATTAAAAAAGAAACGTGCGTTGAGTGCCTTACGCTGTAGTTAACCTCGGCGCCTATATGAAAAAATGAGCGCTGAGCTCCTCGCGCTGTTCCTCGAGTGAAGCGCTGCCCCTGAATAATTGATTTTAGCACTGTACTTGCCAGGGTAATTGATCCCAGCGCCGCTGCTGGAAACGATAGACTGAGCGCATTTCCTCCTCTCTGTGATCTCCGATCGCGTAGATAGCAGAACGCGCATTAGAGGAAAGTTCCTTGGCGAGCGTCACGTTTCGTGAGTGTCCCGCCTAGGAACTTTCCTCACTCACCGACAGTTGGAAATCAGCTGTTTTGACCGCGTTTCGCAGGAGGATTATCGATTCGTCATTGTATCCATCGAAATATTAAGAAATAACTCGAAATATTAGGAAATAACTACCCTATTCTACTTTTACGCTCTTACTGCTGCATAAACTCCACATTTTATACATTTGACTTCTTTTTCAGCCATATATGCCCTTAAAAAAGATATCATTTATATAAATAAATAAAAAAAAGGGGGTGATTAATTGGAAATTCTATTTATATAAAAAAAAAAAAAGGGGGCAAGATGGAAAATGACTCAGAGTCAGATATGAACAATGCAACACTTCCTAATTTTAATAAGGAAGATTTTCGCATTATGATTAAAAAAGAAATGAAAACCTGTATGCGAGAGATCTTTGCTCAGTTTGTACACTATAAAAGACCACTTCCCTCTCAGGAAGATGTGTCTGATGTGATTACTCATGAGAAAGTTGGGATTAAACGTACAAAGAAGACTAACCACACTATTTCCGAGACCAATGAGAGCACGGGAGGTCCTAGCACCTCTTTTATTATTGGTGGTCTTAACACCACAAAATATTTGGAAGGTCTTCGCACCTCAACTAATACAGTTGTCTCTTATGACACACAACAATCGGGTGCCCTTCGCGGCCCAAATACCTTGGATGCCCTTAGCGGCTCACTATCTCAAAGTGCTCAAGACTTCCCAGAGGGCTCGGATAATAATGATGATGATGATGATAATATGGATCCAGACGAATACGTTCTGGATTTAGATGATGGGGATGTAGGAATTTTTGATGAGGAGGACGAAACTCCTTCTTCCTCGAAGGACAGTAGTGTAAACCCCCTGGGAGAGGAGATGTTCTCCACTCTTAATATAAAACATCCTCGTTCCTCGCAATGGTCTCCACAGGAACATGTCTCTAAATTTATTAAAAAATTGATTTGCTTCCCTCTTGATAGAGAGACAAGGAATATTTTAAGGGCAGAGTGTTCAAGACTCTCAATAGATGAAAAAGAATGTTATGCCCCTAATATGGATCCGGAATTGATTAAGTATCTGTTTAGACTTGGACGGGATCCTAGAAAAGGCCTAGAAAAAGCTTTTAAAGGGTGCCAAGATCACCTACTGGATGTGCTTGGACCACTTAGCAGAATTCTTGACTCCGCAGAAGAATGTTACCTTAAAGGTACACCCCTTAATATAGATTTAAGGTGGGGATGGATCAAAGAGTCCTCATTCTCCTAGGTAATGCTAATACAAGCATTAACGCAGGAAGGCGTAGGCTCATCCTTTATAAACTTGACCCTAAACTCTGGGATATGGCTGAGAAGGAGCCTTCTTCAAATCCAAAAGGACTGCTTTTTGGTGAAGAGCTTTTAAAATCATTGGGAAAGTACGTTTCGACCTTTACAGCGCTTGATAACGCCCAGAAGAATATAAAGAGAGTATTCAACAATAATGTTTTTGGAAGGGCCGGGAGAAGGGGCCTTTCTTCTGGCCGCTTTAACCAGAGGCCCTACCAGAGATCACGCCCCTTCGGAAGAGGCGCATATCAAAATAATTACTACAACACCTCCAACCGTGGAAGAGGAAATCGAACAAGAGGAGCAAGATCACGAGCTTCATTCTCGTCAAACCCTCCAAGTAAGTCCCCCTCATTTACTTTCTCTTTCTATCCCTCCAAAGGTGGGAGGCAGGCTGAGACTTTTTTTGAAAAAATGGGAGGAAATAACTCAAGACCCTTGGGTTCTATCCACAGTGACAGGCTTTATGATAGATTTCGTTCAAACTACGTTTCAAACTTCCCTACCAAAGGATATTCCTATCTCATTAGAGAAAGCAAAAATAGTAGAGGAATAAATCTCCTCTATGCTCCAGAAAGGAGCAATAATAGAAGTTCCCTTGGACTCTCTAACCTTTGTAAGCTCGTTATTCCTTGTGGAGAAAAAAGGAAAAGGTTGGAGACCGGTTATAAATTTGAAGGGCCTCAACAAATTTCTTGTTTACAGGCACTTCAAAATGGAAGGAATACATCTCCTGAGAGACCTTCTTCAAAAAGCAGACTGGTTAGTCAAACTGGATTTAAAGGACGCCTACTTCACGATCCCGATGGCGGAAATACATCAACCTTACCTACAATTCCTATGGAAAAAACATCTTTATCAGTTCAAAGCGCTCCCCTTCGGGCTTTTGTCCGCGCCTTGGTGTTTTACCAAGCTAATGAGAGCAGTAGCCTCCTTCCTAAGAGAACAAGGCGTACAACTTATTATTTACCTCAACGACATCCTGATAATGTCCCAAGATCTGCATCAGATTCGCCTCGACCTGAATTCAGTTATGAATCTGTTGGAAAGTCCAGGTTTCATTGTCAACAAAGAGAAGTCTATTCTAACCCCCTCAAAATCACTGGAGTTTCTGGGTTTCACTCTGGATACTTCCAAGTGTCTTCTCCTTTTACCGCCTTCAAAGATCTCGAAGAACAAGAAAGAGATCCGTCACGTTTTAAGACAGGAAGACATTCCCCTAAGGGAACTGGCAAGACTTCTAGGTCTCTTATCTTTCTCCATTCAAGCGATCTTCCCAGGCCCTCTGAATTATCGGGCTTTGCAAAGGATAAAAGGAAGGGCGCTGAGGTCCGGACTTCGGTACGAAGACCGAATCACCCTAGATTTGGAGGCCAAAGCAGAACTGAACTGCTGGTTGGAAAACCTGGAGGCTTGGAATGGCAAAGCAATTTTCGGGTCAGAACCGGATTTTGTGCTGGAATCAGACGCTTCCCTTCATGGTTGGGGTGCTTGTTTCCTAGACCAGAATACGGGTGGTGTTTGGTCTCAGGAGGAGTCATCTCACCACATCAATTTCCTAGAACTTACTGCTGGCCTATACGCCCTTATGAGTTTCAAGCACTCAATTCAAGGGAGATCGGTTATTCTGAAAATGGACAATGTTTCGGCAGTGGCCTACATCAATCAGTTGGGAGGTACGAAATCTGCCGACCTTTCCAACCTAGCAAGGAGACTCTGGATGTTCTGCTTAGAACACAAGATTTCCCTCCAAGCAGAATACTACCCAGGCAAATCGAACGTATCTGCCGATCGGAATTCCAGATTCCTTTCGGACTTCAGCGATTGGAAACTCAACGTCGCTGTCTTCGACTCACTAAATTCTTGCTGGAGTGCATTCGAAATAGACCTCTTTGCGAGCCGTCTCACCTCTCAACTAGAGCTTTACTTCAGCTGGATGCCCGATCCCGGTGCTCTAGCAGTGAACGCATTTCTCCAATCTTGGTCAGGGATCAGTGCATGTGCCTTTCCCCCATTTGCAATGATCCAGAGAGTCTTGCAGAAAGTGAGGCAAGAGCGATGCTCTCTAGTCCTCATAACTCCCTTCTGGCCGCCACAAGCGTGGTTCCCCACAGTTCTGGAGCTAACTTACGATCTTCCCTTTCTGATTCCTTCTCTAGAGGATCTCCTTACAGACGTACATGGAGATCCTCACCCTCTGATCCTATCCTGGCGTTTGAACCTTCTTGCTTGGAGAGTGTCAGGAGATTTAACGAAGTCTCAGGACTTTCGACATCGGCTTCTACTCTCCTCAGAGAGTCTTGGGCTCCGGGAACCCATTACAAATACAACAATATCTGGAAATCTTGGTTTCGTTTGTGCATGGAGAGGGATTTGGATCCCATTTAGGCATCTATCGTTGACGTAGTAAATTATTTAGCTGAACTCTTTGACAGGGGATTGAGTTATAGATCAATCAATTGTTATAGATCCGCAATCTCTGCGGGTCATATTCTCGTTAACGGCAAAACGGTCGGGAAAAACGAAATTGTTTGTAGAGTTATGAAGTGTATCCGTATTAAAAGACCCCCGAAACCGAAATATGATACACTCTGGGATGTGAATTTGATTCTAGATCTCTTCACTTCCTGGCCCGATAATTTGTTTTTGAACAGAAAGTTTCTATCTATTAAACTCGCAACTCTTCTTTGCCGTATCGCCTGTCGTAGAGTTTCTGATGTTAAAGCTCTGGAGATCTCTAATAGGTCCTATAATTTGTTTGGAGTAAAATTTGAGGTCTATAGAAGAACCAAAACCATGTCTGACTCAATCTTCTATCCTCGTTTCGACCCTTGTCCGAAACTTTGTATAGTTGAAAGTATGAAAGCTTAAGATGTGACAATGTTTAACCTTCGACCGCTTAATGAGAATCAGCTTCTCATTTATTTTGTTAAACCTCATAAGGCTATTTCCTCCACCTCGATTGCCAGATGGGTTAAATCTGCTATGTCTCTAGCTGGTATTGATATATCCAAATTTCAAGCTCATTCTGTTAGAGGTGCCATGGCAAGTAAGTCTCTTTGGTCCGGAGGTAAGTTGGATGATATCCTTAAAGCTGCTGACTGGTCTAACGCTAATACCTTTGCAAGACATTATTGTAAACCTATTGAACACATGTCTAATGTAGTTTTACAGGGCTACCAACATGCATAATGTAGCCTCCGTTCTTGTAATGAAATTGCGATTCTCCTATTAACATGCCTAGAGAATCTAGATTTCATTAAAGACACGGAGGCTCACATTATCCCGCCCATCCCGTTCCCTGTTTGGTTCTGGATGTAATATTTATATTCTGAGTGTCACTTGAATATAATGTATTTTATATTTATATTGAAATGTTATTTATGGTTGTTCAATTCATTTTCAGGATTTGTTTGTTTATGATTGCCTTTTTATTTTGGATACAATTTTCATTGTCTCCTTTCTTTCAGGTAATCCTTCTACTTAAGCTACTTTGGATGTTTCATCACCGAGAAGCCGACTGGTTGTCTTCTTCATTCTCGTTTGTCTTTTATTTCGAATCTTCTGGAATCTACTGCATCTTTTTTCGCCTGATTTAAAAGAGGCTGATGGTTGCTATGTTTTGTGTATTACTTTATCTCAGTGTTCTTATTGGAACCTTTGTATTGTGATGCGACTGGCTTGGATCTGCAATTAAAAGTCATTGCATAATGTGAGCCTCCGTGTCTTTAATGAAATCTAGATTCTCTAGGCATGTTAATAGGAGAATCGCAATTAAAAGCTCATTATTTAAGGAGGGATGTGAGGTATTCTCAGAAGGTAGTCATGAATCAAGAGTCGAAGGAGGAGTTAGAATGGTGGTTGATGAGCCTGGAGGCCTGGAATGGACTGGCAATATTTGGGATGATGCCGGAGATGGAAATAGAATCAGATGTGAGTCTGCACGGTTGGGGAGCGAGATGTGGAGAAATTGTGACAGGGGGTCAATGGTCAAAGGAGGACGGTCTAATGCATATAAATTGTTTGGAGTTACTAGCCGGGTCGTTTGCGATAAAGAGTTTTGTGAAAGACAAGGTGAAAGGTTGTGTGCTTCTAAAGATGGACAATCTGTCAGCAGTTCGTTATGTGAACAAGATGGGTGGTCCTCGGTCAAAGGGATTGGCGGAATTGGCAAAGGACTTCTGGAAGTTTTGTTTAGAAAAGGAAATAATGGTTCAGGCACAATATATACCAGGATTGAGCAACGTAGAAGCGGATTGGTGTTCAAGGTACCTGAGGGATGCCAGCAGTTGAAGACTGAAGAGGGAAGTGTTTTTGAGCCTAGAGAAGATGTGGGCTCCGTTGAGTGTGGATTTGTTTGCAGACAGGCTGAGCACTCAGATGAGGGAGTTTTACAGTTGGAAACCAGATCCAGAAGCGAGAGGGGTGGATGCTTTTCTTCAGAGTTGGAAGGAAGGAAGAGGTTATGCGTTTCCCCCCTTTTCTATGATTCAGAGAGTTCTGAACAAGGTCAGGAGAGAGGGAGTGGAGGTAGTCCTATTATTATTATTATTATTATTAAGTGTTCTTATATAGCGCTTGATTACCCGTAGGCATCTCGGCGCTTGCCTTGGGAACCCGTCCTGGCTTTTCCCTGTGAGATACCCATACTGGGCATCCCCAAGGTGAAAGCCAGGCATCCCGCCGCAGGGGGGCCGTAGTGGAGATTAAGCAAGCTAATGCCCAGAGTTGCAGAGTGTGAACCCGTGACTCGAGTAGGCACCGAAACGATATTGGGGCTCAAGACCCTGCCGCGTCGGGAATTGAACCCTGGTCCCGGGTCTGACCTCTGCTTCAGGGTCTGCCTCCTCTAACCAGTGAGCCACACTTCTCCACAGTCCTAGTAACGCCTTATTGGAAAACACAGGTTTGGCTTCCGGATGTGATGAATTTGTTGATAGAAGATCCTGTAATAATACCGAATTGCAGAGAAATTTTGATGGATGTTCAAGGGAACGTTCACGATTTGGTGACCTCAGGACAGTTAAGGTTGATGGCATGGCTAATTTCAGGAGAGTTTGGCAAATGCAGGGTTTATCAAAGGAGGCTGAGGAACTCGTGTCAAAGTCATGGTCTAAAGGAACATCTAGGGTATATGGATCTGCTTGGAGAAGATGGAATGGTTGGTGTATTGAGAAGGGTTTGGATCCCGTTTCAGCACCTGTGGTAGAGGTTGCAAATTATTTGTCAGGCTTGTTTTGTAGTGGTTTGGCTTATAATTCTGTAAATTTGAATAGATCAGCTATTTCTGCAGGTCATGTTTTGGTGGATGGGATTCCGGTTGGTCAACATGTCTTATTGAGGAGGTTAGTTAAGAGTGTGAGAGTAGTTCTTCCTCCAAAGGCAAAATATGATTCACTTTGGGATGTTTCTTTGGTGTTAAAAGAACTGGAGAGTTGGGGATTAAATGCAGGTTTGGATTTAAAATTGTTGACATGGAAAATGTCTATGCTCTTGTGTCTGGTTTCTTTTAGAAGGGTGTCGGATATTAGAGCATTGGATGTGAATTCTAGATTTTATCAGCCGGAGGTTGTGTGTTTTGAATTAAGAAGAAGAACGAAGACTATGTCTAAAACAATTTTTTATCCATATCTGAAAGGTGAGAGTTTTTTGTGTGTGGTTAAATGTTTGAAGGAGTATGAGAAGAGAACTTCTGGATTGAGAAAGGGAGATTGTAAACAATTGTTGATTTCTTATGTTAAGCCATATAAGGCAGTATCTACTCCTACTTTGGCTAGATGGATAAGAAATGTGATGTCAAAGGCAGGGGTGGATATCAGTGTTTTGGTTCACATTCAGTAAGGGGAGCTATGGCTAGTAAAGCGTTTATGAAGGGTTTCAGTTTGAGCGGAATTTTAAAAGCTGCTGATTGGTCAAATGATTGTACATTTAGAAAATTATACTTTAAGCCTGTGGAAAACGTGTTGGGAATTTTTTTATAAGAACTTTGAACATGCATAATGTTGGCCTCTGGGCCTTTGACATAAAATGCAGATTTTCCACAGTTTTAATGTAAAGAAAATCATGATTTAATTAAAAAAGGCACGGAGGCTAATATTATCCCTACGCAATGCCCGCCCTGTAATTAATTTTTTGGGTTTCTTTTGAAGGTTGAATGAAGAAGGTGATGGAGAAAAGGTTCAAGTTCAAGAGGAGGAACTGAGGTTCAAGTTTGAAGAAGAGAAAGAAAACGTTGGTGATTTATGGACATGTTATTTTCGCAGTCACAAAAGAGGAAGATGGCTGCTTGATATTTGGCTTTATACATGTTCTAAGTTCTAGAATGTATAGTATATTCGAATTCTATGATCTTGTGTTGCTGCTGTGTTTGGGCAGCAATAAAGGATATGGCATAATATTAGCCTCTGTGCCTTTTTTAATAAAATCATGATTTTCTTTACATTAAAACTGTGGAAAATCTGCATTAACATATAATTATTGTTGTTTCTTGTATTAATCCCAATTTTATGTTATAGTCATCAGAAACTCTTTTTGATGTTATTTTTGACTTACCCGTCCCTAAAAACATATAAAATGATACCACACATGGGTGTATAAACAGTTATACCCTATATCTCAAATAATGGGCAGCCATTTTGAAAAATCCGCCATATTGGATTAACGCCTCATGATAGAGTGGTAGACTTTTCACCATCGTTTTCTACGGAAAAATTTCAATAAGAATCCACTCACAGAAATTGTATTGCAATTAGTTCTAGGTTAGCCCATTTTTTGAACTAATTTGACTAGACTATTACTTACCATGGCCCACACCTGCCCAGTGTGTAGTCCCTGACCAGATGTCACAGCCAACCTGGTAGCAGAAGTCAATGGGGGTACTGGAATCTGGGTTGACATCATTGGACCTACAATAATAAGTGTGTTTGCAACTTTACATTTTAGCCACATATGATGCACTGAATTTCAGGCACACAGGATAAGCACAAGCAGTGTGGGTACTACCATTGCAGAAGTGTGTGGCACTAAATATCATGAGTGATCCCACATTCAACTTATAATGTCCCCACTGCTTAGAAGCAACGTCTATCAAATTGACATCACAATTCCTAAAGTAAGGTCCACTTTTGTGTTTTGTTTATGGACAAAAACATGCCGTCCAATGTTGACAAATATAACCAGTTGGGTTGATTAGACAATTTCATGTATTGAAAGAACATTATAATTTGGACACAGGACACATTCTCAATACTCCTGACATTTGAATCTCACCTCTTGTTCATCATTGTTATATTTGACTTGTGGCACTCGATTCCAGGATTGAGTTCCCAGTTCTGAAACTGTTGATGGAATACATGTAATGTTCTCAAATCACAAAGGCATGATGAGCCTAGATATCTTATTGTTTGTCTTTCGCTATTCACAAATGTCATTTGCTAGAGGTAAATGTCCTTTAAGAATTCCAATAGTTGTAAAGTTAAATTTTCATCTCTGGTTACCTTTGAGATTCGGCCTGGTCTGGCATGAGCTGAGCCTGTCTGCGGCTTTCGAGATCTATCCCTTAGCCGTTTCCATGATAGCGTCAGACCATATACTCTTAAGTGCCTTATAATCCTCGCGGTTATGGTAACTTTGGTCTGACATTATCTAAACATGTCGTGTAAGGTGTCATGCGCTTTGGAATACTACCCCCTCGCCAGTTCTGGTGACGGGGGTAGCATTCCACCCCTCTAGAGGGAGAAGACATGTTGGTAGCTGTAACCCCGGTTAAAGTTAAACACAGCCTCAGCTCCACAAAATGGATGCTGCCACCGAGACACAAGTCTGCCCTCCTGCTGCTGGGAGTCCTTCCAGCGCAGGAGGCTTGGACAATGGGTTTCCTGTCAGGGGCTGTGCTAGCACCATCCCAGACAGGGTTATGTGTATCCCAGGTAGGCAGGGCTATAGAGGAAGGTGACTGCAAGTGGCACCCCGGTGCTCACTGTGCATAGGCCGGTGAACCAGTTCCAGGGGCACACCAGCCCCTGAGCTGGGCAAAAGTCCGGCAGGGGAGAGGGGTGTAACCACCCCCCTTCCTGGTCCCACCCATGGGCAGGACCTAGTCGCGTGCCAGCCCCCTTTCTCAGGATAAAGGTAGGAGCAGGCCCCCTTCCAAAGCAGATCATCTTTGAATCCTGAAACTACTTTCTACGAAAGGAACTCAAGACTTCTTCTCAAGATTTCTCCCTTGTGACTAAGGAGTAGTCACCCTGCAGCAGCAGGCACCAACTAAGTATCCTGCGGTTTGCTAAGATGTCCTTCCTCCGGAACCAGACTGACCAGCACGACGAGACCCGGACTCCCTGCCCTCTCTGACCTCAACCTGCCTCTACAGCACAGCTGAGAACCGTGGGTGCGACGAGACCAGAGGACCCGGCGACCATCAGAACCAGCACGACACTGAACCAGCACGACCACCGAAGGACCCTCGAGTGGGTGCACTGGGGTAAGAGAAGCCCCAACCCCAAGCAGCACGAGCACCGAAGTCCAGCCCCCAGCATCCACCAGATCTGCGTGGGGCCCTTTTGCTTCTGTGTTGCTTGCCACGTTGTCCGGTCACTTGCCCGGTGGCTAGTGACCCTCCAGACGACGTCCTACGTTTGTTTCACCGCTGGTCTAGCTCCTCTAGACTGGCCCTTGTCTCCTCTTGAAGGGGAACTTCCTCGGACCCTCCTGGTCCACTCCTGACGCCATTTTTGTGTCACCACGTGGGCTTGCCTTAGCTAAGGCTTGTTGCCTCCTTCAACAGATCCAGCATCGCCAGCAGCAGACATCCGATGTGGGACAGCTCGCAGACCTCCAGCCTGGTCGACATCAGCGCCCTGGTCCGTGCAGCAGCAGAATCCAGTGTCACCTCTTCGCCTGGCTGAGTGACCTCGTCCGGTGCCATCCTGGTGCCCACCTAATCACTGGCTAGTGATTCAGAACTTGGTCCCCTCTGCTTACAGGTACTCTTCTTCAACTGGTCCAGTCCTTGGATCAGCCCGGAACATCTTCACTGGTCGCCTGCCAGCAACTCTTACTTCAGGCTACTGGTTCGTCAACGAGGTTTCCCGACGACACTTGAACCCTATGCAGCCGCAGCCCCTGGGCTAGGTAAACCGAGTACCACGGTGCTCCAGCGTAGATCCATTCTCTAAGTGTCTACATCCACTTTCGTTTTTGACCTACCTAGTCGGGTTCGCCCGAGAACACTAACTTTTGCATTTACTAGCCTCCATAGACTTTGTTCCGCATCCCGCGTGAGAGTGCACACTCTGCACCCGATCTCCCTAGGCCTCCTGCTTGTAATCTAAAGGTTCAGTAGTCTAGTCCTAGCGATCCCAAAGCCTCTGAGAATAGTTACTTACCTACTAGTAATTCGCATTCCACTTTTGTAATATATGGTTTTTCGTGCCCCTCGGGCATTTGTGTAAATTGTGCGACTTTCAGTATTTCTTTAAGAGTTTTGTATTGTGCTTAGCTCCCTGACTCATAAAGAGTTCAGGGTAGTCTTGTTATAAATTAATATACTTTATTTTTCATAACAACTTGTGTGGTGTCCTTTCACTTGGTGTTCAAAGGGTAAATGTGGTGGTAAAACAGCTGGCTTAACACGCCCTCTAGAGTTTAGCCTAAAGACTGCTCTTGTCCATGCTACTAGGATAGCTGGTCTATCAGGTTGACTTACAACCAATCATCAATAAGGGTCGTTTGGAATGATACATAGTGATCACTAGAATAGTGAGCACTGCATATCAGGCCAACTTCTCACATTGGTGAGCAGCGGTTGGGATTTGAGCTTGCTGTTGTTTTACAACACACGTATCCTAAGAATATCATTTGGAAGATCACATAGGTACATAGGTACATATAACTTAACTTAGAATACTCTGAGTTCTACTGAACCAGCTGTTGTAGTGTGTTAGGGCTTAGCACACCCTAAACTACAACTCTAGCAAGGGATCAGTAGGTAAACCCATAGTGTAGGTAGGTGCATCACTTACACCACACTAGAAGCATGTCTACCCATGGAGAGTCTTCAGAGACTCCCCTAGTGGCTAATGACCCTCCACAGGTCATCTCAAGATATGCAGCTCTCAGTTTCCAGGAGTTGAGACAATTGTGTACCTCCAGGAAATTGAAACAGGGGTCTAACCCCACCACTCCCTTTCTGTTAGGTCTCTTAGAGACATATGATGCTAGGAAAGCTTCTCATACAGATGGGAATATGCCAGCCTTAGAGGGTACCCTTGGTGATCTAGACCTCCTTGACACTGAAAATGCAGTTGAGGAGGAGGAAGAAGAGGAACTCTCTGGGGATGAGGCAGACAACAGGCCTGAGCTAGTCAGCAGACTTACTAAGGCCAACTTAGACCTACATAGGGAAGGATCTGGGGGACCCCCAGTACTGACCCTAATGAGGCCTAACCTTGGAGTTAGAAGAGATAGATCTCTTTCTAGGGACTCCAATAGATCTCTGCACTCTAATGCCTCTTCTCAGAGGAGAAGGATCTCTCCCCAGAGGAGATTGACTTCCCCTCAGAGAAGAGAACATGAAGCAAGGATGAAACAGGCTAATCTAATGATTGAAAGGTAATAACTTCCCCTGGCCAAAGAGAAGCTTGCCTTTGCTAGAGAGCAGCAGATGAGTGGGGTAGTCCCCATTGGTGGCAGCAATATCCCAAGAGATAAAGAACGGAGTTTAGATACTAAACACCTGAGTAAGATAGTGCCCCCCTCTAAACAAGGGGATGACATCCACAAATGGATGGCTGCTTAGGAGAGGGCCTGCACTGTCCAGTGCATCCCCCAGAGTCAGTGGGCAGCTATACTGTGGCTCTCCTTTGAAGGCAAAGGTAGAGATAAGCTCCTCACTACTAGAGTTGAGGATGCTAACAATTACCAAGTCCTGAAGAATACACTGATTGATGGGTTTGGCTTAACCACTGAGCAGTACAGGTTGCTGTTCAGGGACACCCAGAAAATTCAGTCTCAGGATTGGGCTGACTTTGTTGATTGTGTCACTAAGGCTTTGGAAGGCTGGCTACTGGGTAGTAAAGTTACTGACTTCACAGGATTGTATAATCTTATTATGAGAGAGCAAGTCTTAAATAATTGTCAGAACCAGTTATTACACCAGCACCTGGTAGACTCTGATCTGAAATCTCCACAAGAATTGGGTAAGAGGGCAGACAAATGGGTCAGAACCAGGATTAGGCCTAAGAACCAAGGTGGTGACCAGAAGAAGGAATCAACCAAGCCTCAAGAGAAGGGTGGGAATAAATCTACAGATCAAACCACATCAGGGCCCCAAAAATCCTCTGAGGGGGTGGGTCCCAGAATCCTTCTAATACCCAGAAGAAACCTTATTGCCAGACCTGCAAGCAGGTGGGTCATTGAAAAACTGACAGCAGTTGCCCAAAGAACCCCAATAAGGAGAACATACCCCCAAGTAACATTCCCAAGCCCCCTGTTACTACTAGTAGTAATCCCCCAGGTGGTGGGAGTGCCCCCAAGAATTTGGGTGCATTTACTTTGGGAGTTCCTGGGGACTCTGGCCTAACCAGGTCCCCTGACTTAGATACTCTTGTTTGTGAAAATGGCATGGGGTTTGCCAACTTCACTGCTTGTCCCAACACTTTGAGCAAGTACAGACAGGAGCCCCTCATCAATGGTATAAAAGTTGAGGCCTATAGAGATACAGGGGCTAGCATCACCATGGGGACTGAGAGCCTAGTCGCCTCAAGGCAACTTTTACCTGGAGCCACATACCAGGTGACCAATATTGATGGAGTGCAGAGAGATCATCCCATGGCAGTGGTAAATCTCAGCTGGGGAGGTGTCACTGGCCCCAAGAGAGTGGCAGTGTCATCAAACTTGCCTGTAGATTGCCTACTGGGGAATGATTTAGAAATCTCAGCCTGGGCTGAGGTAGAGCAAGAAACCCATTTCAAAATGGTAAACCTCCATGGTAAGGTTAGTGGGGCAGTGATAGCCACAGCCCCAGTCCAAGATGTCCTCCCTGAGCAGGTCAGGAGGGATGTGCCAGTCACAGCCCAATCTCAGACAAATTCCTTCCCAGAACAGGTTGGCAAGGCTGTGATGGTAACAGCCCATACCCAAACTGAGTCCCCTCCTGAAAAGGTTGGGAGAGTTGTGATGGCCACAGCTCAAACTCAGACAGATAATAGTGTTGTGAAGCCTGAAACTATGGATCACTCCACTCAGACAGAGAGCATTGAGGAGGAAGAGAAATCTCCCTCCCACCAGACTTTAGGAAAGGATCAGCCTCCTCAGGGAACTGATCTGACCCCTTGTGAAGAAACTGCCCCAGAGGTAGTCAGGCCTAGCCTGGCAGAACCCCTGATGTCAGTGGACCCTTCCAAGGTGGGACCCAGTCTGGAGCAGGTAACCTGCCCCTCTCTACCCTGCCTCAGTCAGCCCGGGGCTGTAGAGGCCAGGGAGGCCAGTGGTGGACCCCAAAGGGCCCCCTGTCCAAAAGAATTCCCCAATCAGCAGATTAAGGGCACTGACGCTAGTAGTCCTAGCCAAGTGAAAATAAAGCAAACTCATGAGGGATCCCCCTTAAAATTAGCTAGGGACCTCCCCCAGATGGACACTGTGGGGCACAGCCAAACCTGGGACCTCAGGGCCCCAAACCTGACCTGTCCCTCCAGTAAGCCAAACAGAGGGACCCAACCTCCAGCTTTAGGTAGCCAGAGGTTGACCCTGAGAGCTCAACACAACTCAGTCTTGGAAAGAAAGGCCTCTATGGTGGATAATGATTGGAGGAAGCTGAGCCCAAAAGTAGTGGAGCCTCACTTCAGTACTCCATCTCAGCACCAGCCTTTTACTTTGCCAAAACACACCACAGGTAGAGATTCCCTATGGTGGAGACCCTCAGACACCCTCAGGGTGAGGGATTGCTTAGTGGACCATGAGATAGGGGGTAACCATGCCAGTGCTGGTACTTCCTTATATGGCCACTTAGGCAATATAGGCTTACCTGGTCAAGGATAGCCTTATCTCCTTTCGTTTGGGGGGGGGTTATGTAGGAAGGTAGATCCCTGACTATGGTTGCCCCCAACTTTTTGCCTGGTGTTTTGCTGGTTTTCTGACTTAGTTGACCTGGGGCCCTGCTATTCAGGACCCCAGGCCCACTGCTCTCTCTGTTAAAATGGATTCCATGTACCCTAGGTACATATCTGATTGGATACTGAGTCACCTTATTAGTCCCTGTACAGTATACCTTAGGTATCCAGGGCACAGGTGTACCCAGGGCCTACCAGGGGCTGAAGCATGCCTTATGCCACCCCTGGCTGGCCATCCAAAACTGACACAACTGGCTGCTTGACAGCTGGGGCAAGGTGGTGTAATCACCCCTTGCTTTAGATATAGTATACCTATATCTAAAACCTAGAATGGGCACACAGATCTCCTATCAGTCACTCCTATGGCAGGCCTTAACAATCCTGAAGGCAGAGTGCTTGGAATCGTGTGAGATGGTGCTCTGGCATGAGCTGAGCCTGTCTGCGGCTTTCGGGATCTATCCCTTAGCCGTTTCCATGATAGCGTCAGACCATATACTCTTAAGTGCCTTATAATCCTCGCGGTTATGGTAACTTTGGTCTGACATCATCTAAACATGTCGTGTAAGGTGTCATACGCTTTGGAATACTACCCCCTCGCCAGTTCTGGCGACGGGGGTAGCATTCACCCCTCTAGAGGGAGAAGACATGTTGGTAGCTGTAACCCCGGTTAAAGTTAAACACAGCCTCAGCTCCACAAAATGGATGCTGCCACCGAGACACAAGTCTGCCCTCCTGCTGCTGGGAGTCCTTCCAGCGCGGGAGGCTTGGACAATGGGTTTCCTGTCAGGGGCGGTGCTAGCACCATCCCAGACAGGGTTATGTGTATCCCAGGTAGGCAGGGCTATAGAGGAAGGTGACTGCAAGTGGCACCCCGGTGCTCACTGTGCATAGGCCGGTGAACCAGTTCCAGGGGCACACCAGCCCCTGAGCTGGGGAAAGTCCGGCAGGGGAGAGGGGTGTAACCACCCCCCTTCCTGGTCCCACCCATGGGCAGGACCTAGTCGCGAGCCAGCCCCTTTTCTCAGGATAAAGGTAGGAGCAGGCCCCCTTCCAAAGCAGATCATCTTTGAATCCTGAAACTACTTTCTACGAAAGGAACTCAAGACTTCTTCTCAAGATTTCTCCCTTGTGACTAAGGAGTAGTCACCCTGCAGCAGCAGGCACCAACTAAGTATCTTGCGGTTTGCTAAGACGTCCTTCCTCCGGAACCAGACTGACCAGCACGACGAGACCCGGACTCCCTGCCCTCTCTGACCTCAACCTGACTCTACAGCACAGCTGAGAACCGTGGGTGCGACGAGACCAGAGGACCCGGCGACCATCAGAACCAGCACGACACTGAACCAGCACGACCACCGAGGGACCCTCGAGTGGGTGCACTGGGGTAAGAGAAGCCCCAACCCCAAGCAGCACGAGCACCGAAGTCCAGCCCCCCAGCATCCACCAGATCTGCGTGGGGCCCTTTTGCTTCTGTATTGCTTGCCACGTTGTCCGGTCACTTGCCCGGTGGCTAGTGACCCTCCAGACGACGTCCTACGTTTGTTTCACCGCTGGTCTAGCTCCTCTAGACTGGCCCTTGTCTCCTCTTGAAGGGGAACTTCCTCTGACCCTCCTGGTCCACTCCAGACGTCATTTTTGTGTCACCACGTGGGCTTGCCTTAGCCAAGGCTTGCTGCCTCCTTCAACGGATCCAGCATCGCCAGCAGCAGACATCCGACGTGGGACAGCTCGCAGATCTCCAGCCTGGTCGACATCAGAGCCCTGGTCCGTGCAGCAGCAGAATCCAGTGTCACCTCTTCGCCTGGCTGAGTGACCTCGTCCGGTGCCATCCTGGTGCCCACCTAATCACTGGCTAGTGATTCAGAACTTGGTCCCCTCTGCTTACAGGTACTCTTCTTCAACTGGTCCAGTCCTTGGATCAGCCCGGAACATCTTCACTGGTCGCCTGCCAGCAACTCTTACTTCAGGCTCCTGGTTCGTCAACGAGGTTTCCCGACGACACTTGAACCCTATGCAGCCGCAGCCCCTGGGCTAGGTAAACCGAGTAGTCGACGTTTCGACCCTGGCGCAATACGGGAAATTCACAACCTCTGCTGTGGGTCTTCTTCAGGACATAGGTGGGGGCTGGAGGAGGGCAGGGGGGGGGGGAAAGAGCACCGCAAACATTTTGTTGAGGTGTGTCAGGCCAGATATGTTGGGTGGGCCACCTCTGACTGGTGCGTCCGTTGTATTTCAATTAGAAGAGATGATTTAATTTGATAGCGAGATGAATCGTTCCTGGTCTGTTGACACGATGGACGTAAAGCCGGTTGTTCAAAAAGGGAGCACTGTGTAAAGGACCTTTTGTCCGTTCGTTAGATGTTTAATAATTCCTCCGGGGGGTTCTTTAGGCAACGAAAGTGCACACTCCAACCGAGTCAATTTGCGCGGTATTGCAATGAGTTCAAAGCACGTCCCGTCTCTCACTAGTGATTTCTAATTGAAATACAACGGACGCACCAGTCAGAGGTGGCCCACCCAACATATCTGGCCTGACACACCTCAACAAAATTTTTGCGGTGCTCTTCCCCCTTCCTCCCCCCCCCCCCTGCCCTCCTCCAGCCCCCACCTATGTCCTGAAGAAGACCCACAGCAGAGGTCGTGAATTTCCCGTATTGCGCCAGGGTCGAAACGTCGACGATTACGCCCCCTTTTATAATTTTTTTCAAGCCTATACCATTATTCCCCCTTCCCCTTGTGAAATAATGTACATAGAATTGTATGGGTAGGCTTTGTTTGTGCAACAGAGATAAGCAGTTATTCTCTGGTAGTGCTACAAGAATCTGGAAAACTCTGTCTGCCTCTCTGTACTTTACCACCTGTCAAGTCACCTTCAAAAAGGACTCAAACTCCTATTTGACTGGCACCTTGTTTAATCACCCTGACCATACTTATGTAGTACTCTCTCCACCAGAAAATGATCTACCTCTGTTACATGACCACCATCTAAATCGCTGCGTCTAATATGAATCACTATAGTTTGCTGCAGCCTATGTATCCTGCTGTAGTGTTGCTGCAGCGGGGCGTACCACTGCAGCACACGCCCCCTCCCATTTGTTCCTGTGCCTCCCCCCCTGGGACGTGCAGGGTCTTTGGTTTGACCCTAACGTGAGCGCCGTTGCGCTCACGTATGAATAAATAGCCCAGGGCCCTGGGCGTGGTCAGGAAGTAACTAGCCACCACCGCAACCACATGTGTCCCAGTGTCTAAGTTATTCAGGCCCACACCGGGACACCACATTGGCGACGAGGGGGTCTGGCCCCCGCTCTTCGCGTGCCTCATCGGACCCGTGACCCTGTCGGTCACCCACGCCTGGCTCGCTGCCCCGCAGCGCATCCTGTCGGCGGCGCGCCTCCTGTCTGCCGCAGCCGCCCAGCAGCTTGGTCCGCGTCTCCCGCCCTCACCTGGCCCGCCTGTGCCTCAGCGGTGTTCCCGAGTGCTCCGCCTGCCTCCGGCGAGACGTCCGGCCTTCCGGCTGCCAGTGCCGCTGTCCGACCCGCCCACGTGGCCTCATCCAGGTACGGGCTGCTGCCTGCCGCGCCTCACGGCTGCCCCTGTGCCCTGCCTCCAGCTCTATCCTGCCGCCCGGAGGCCTGCGGCCCGCTCCCTGCCCGCCGCCAGCCTGCCCGTCATCCCGGAACTCCCGCGCATGCGCAGTTCCGACGGCTGCCGTCTCTCACGCTTCTCGCGTATCGGCGGGAACGGGAGGGTGCCATTCCTCACGCATCTGGCGGAGTGAGGCCTGTGTGTTCGCCGGAAGAGCCTCTTTCTTCCTGTTGGGCCTGGGCGACCCCGAGGGACCTGGTTCTGCCTGCAAAGTGCTAGGGGTGTATCCCTTTACTCCTTCCAGCTGCCAGCATGGCCACTGTGCCCCCCCTGGAGCCCTTTTCTGTCACCGGCACGCCTCCCTCCCAGGCTTCTCGCTGGAAGAAGTGGATAGAACGTCTGGAGACCTACTTTATTGCGGCGGAGGTCGCTGCGGAAAGACGCAGGGCGATGCTCCTACACCTAGGAGGGGAAGAAATCCACGACATATCCAAGGAAGTCACTGAAGGCGATCCGCCCCTTACATACGCCACCCTGCGAGACGCCATCACCAAGTATTTCGAACCTTTCACCAGCGCAGACTACGAACGCTTCCTGCTCCGACAGGCGCGCCAACTCCCTGAGGAGTCAGTTGATGTGTTCTACGCGCGCCTCAAGAAATTGGCGAGCACGTGCACTCTCCCAGACGCGGAAGACGAAATTCGCGCACAGTTCATTCAGGGGTGCGCATCTCTGAAACTGAGAGAGAGAGTCCTTGAAACAGACGCCATGCCGATGCGAGAAATACTGGCCTTAGGACGGTCCAAGGAGCTCTCCAAAGCCCGGGCGGCCCACATGGAGCCGGGCCCAGCCGTCAAAATCAAGCAAGAACCAGTGTGCGCTGTCCGAACGCAACGTCCAGATAACCGGTCCAGGCCGCAGAGGACCCCCCAGCCCCAGCACTCCCAGTCTACCCGGGATCGAAACTGCATGTGGTGTGGGGGTACCACTCCGCACAAAGGAGCCTGCCCAGCTCAAGGGAAAATCTGCAGTGCGTGCGGCAAAGCCAACCACTTTGCCAGTGTCTGTCTGTCGTCCCAACGGAAGAAGCCCAGCGGCCCACCCAGAAGAGCGCGGCAGGTGGCGCCACTCCCGGATACGTCACCCGGCAGTGACATGGACGACGACGACGAGGACGCCGCATCTGTCCACGTGGTGCGCATGCTCAACTCCCTGACGCCCGCTTCCTCGTCCGAACCGATGTGCACAGTCCAAGTCCACGACCAGGCCACCCGAGCTCTCATCGACACCGGGGCGACGATAAACCTCATGGCTGCCAGTGTATACCGGGACCTAACAGACGCCCCCGCACTCCACCCCACCAGAGTGCAAGTGTTTGCCTACGGAACTCGGCGGCCCCTACGCCTGTGCGGAGTTTTCAGAACCACCATTTCACATGACACCCGGCAGCTGCAAACAAAAGTCTATGTGTCCCAAGAGGGGTCAGGGTTCCTCCTCGGTTGCAAGACGGCCCGTGAACTTGGACTTATACATTTCGCCCTGACCGTACAAGCTCAGAGCCTGGACAATCTAGTCACTGAACACTCCTCACTGTTTGAGGGCATCGGATGCCTCCGTGGACCCCCTGTCCAGCTCCACATTGACCAATCTGTAGCCCCAGTGGCTCTGCGACACAGGCGGATAGCGTTCCACCTCCGACCCAAGGTGGAAGCCGAGTTGAGAATGCTGGAACAAGCAGGAATCATCGAGCGTGTGACCGGGCCCACCCCATGGGTGTCCCCCATCGTAGTGGCGAAAAAACCTAAGCAGCCCGACGCGGTACGGATATGTGTGGACATGCGTATCCCCAACCTGGCCATTAAGAGGGAACGCCACCTAACGCCCACCATTGACGACATCATCGGTGAACTCGCAGGGTCCAAGTGGTTCTCCAAAATGGACCTAAGATCCGGGTACCACCAGATTCCGCTCCACCCAGACTCACGCCCCATCACCACTTTCTCGACACATGCTGGCCTGTGGAGGTACACGAGGCTCAATTTCGGCATCTCAAGCGCCGCCGAAGTATTTCAGAACATTATACACAATGTCCTTCAGGGTCTCGTCGGGGTACTCAACGTGAGTGACGACATCCTGGTGCATGCCCCGACGCTGGAGGAACACATCCGGCGCGTCCACGCAGTGTTCGATCGCCTCAAAGAGAGAGGTTTGACTCTTCACAAAGACAAGTGCGAGTTCCTGCGAAGAGACATAAGCTTCTTCGGGTACAAGTTCTCCGACCAAGGGGTAGGCCCAGACCCAGAAAAGGTCCGAGACATCCACGACGCACCCGCCCCCACCTCAGTGACCGCAGTCCGCAGTTTCTTAGGCATGGTGACCTACTGCGGGCGCTTCATCCAGGACCTGTCCGATCTCACGGGACCGCTAAGGAATCTCACAAAATCAAATACCGCTTGGATCTGGGGTCCGGAACAACAGGAGTCGTTTGAGAACACGAAAGCGGCTCTCTCAGCCGACACCACGCTAGTGTACTTCAACCCTCAAAACGAATCACAGCTGCTTGTAGATGCCAGCCCCACTGGCCTGGGTGCCGTCCTGTCGCAGCGTCAGCAAGGCGGGGAGTGGGCCCCCGTTGCATACGCCAGCCGCACCCTCACACCCACTGAACAACGCTACTCCCAGATCGAGCGGGAGGCCATTGCAATTCTGTGGGGGTGCCGCCACTTTCATATCTACCTCTATGGACACCCGTTCTCAGTAGTCACTGATCACAAGCCCCTGATACCACTATTCCACGGCTCCTCCTCCCGCCCTCCCCCACGGATCGAGAAGTGGGTGCTGCAGCTGCAGGAATTTCAGTTCACAGTGGAGTACCAGCCTGGCTCGCGCAACCCGGCGGACTATCTGTCGAGGCACGCCCGACCCGTCTCGGATGCCGAAGCAGCCGAAGCAGCAGACACCGAGGAGTATGTTCGACTGATCATCGAGAGGTCAAGACCTCGCCCCATGTCCCTGGACGAGGTGTCACGTGCCACCATGGAAGACGACTGCCTCCAGATCGCGATCCAAGCCATACAGTGCGGTGACTGGAAAGCACTCCAGAGCCCAGCTTCGTTCCGCACGCCTGAGGCCCAAACCATCCTGAAGGCGTTATTTCAAGTCCGGCACGAACTGTCCGTATCTACAGAAGGGTGTCTCCTGCGAGGCCCTCGCCTAGTACTTCCCAGCAGGTTGACCCAGCAGGCCGCGGTCCTAGCACACGGATCACACCAAGGAATTGTCAAGTCCAAGAACAGACTCCGGAGCAAGGTGTGGTTTCCGGGGTTAGATAGAGCAGTTGAGGAAGTGATCCACCGGTGCCCAGTGTGTCTAGCAACGAGCCTCCCAAACCCTCCGGCGCCTATCGTGACCGAAGATGGTCCCACATCCCCGTGGGTGCGAGTGAGTGCGGACTTCGGCAGCCTCCCGGGAGGCAAGTACATGCTGGTAGTGGTGGACGATTTCTCCCGCTACCCAGAAGTGGAGATCGTGTCGTCGACGGCTACGTGGGAAGTCATACCTAAATTTGAGAAGGTCCTGGCCACCCATGGGCTCGTGAGCGAGGTCCGCACCGACAACGGTCCCCCTTTTAACGGCAGTGAATTCACGGAATACCTCCAAAGCCATGGTATCAAGCACCGACGGATCACCCCCCGGTGGCCCCAGGCCAATGGAGAGGTAGAGCGCCTAATGAGGACTTTGAACAAAACTATACAAATTGCGGCTGCTGACGGCCAATGCCTGGAGCTAGCAATCTACCAGTTCCTCAGAGAATACCGTTTGACCCCCCACTGTACTACAGGAGTCTCCCCAAGCCGACTTTCCTTCAATAGAGTCGTGGCAGACACCATCCCACACCACCCGGCATGGGAACAGGCCACACCCCCACAGAACCAGTCCATGGAACGGCGCACCAAAACCAATCAGGAAGCGTCCCGACGAAGACGAGCAATGGACAGGCCATTTCAAGTCGGTAGCAGAGTCCTGGTAAAGGACCGCCACCCCGGAGGGAAATTCCGAATGCCTTTCGAGCTGGATCCGTGGACAGTGACGGAGGTAAACGGAACTATGATCACAGCCACCAGAGCTGGCGAATCTGTCACCAGGAATGTATCGTTTTTCAAGCAGGTGCCTGAAGAGAACATAGACTATGACCAAAATGAATGGCACCCGACCACTCCTCCTCAGCTCCCAAGTTCGGCGGATGCCAGTGCCGCAGCAAGCCAAGCAGAGAACAGTGACCCCGGCATGCAAGTCGCTCAGAGACCCGCAGAAGACCCCACTGTTCAAGAGACGAGAGACTCGGAGGGGTCACCTGCAGCCACCGGCGAGAGTCGAAGTCAGACAAGGTACAGCCTACGTCCATGCCCGAAGCCGTCTCAGAGGTACCGTGACTTTGTTGCCCAATGCTGGCGTTGAAGAAGTCGAGATGGCTGACCCCGCCGAGAACTGAAGTAAGAATGTTCTGGTTTTTGAAGTTTAAAAATGTTATCCCATGTTTGCAGGTTGACCAGAGACTATATCAGAGACAATTGGTGAACTTTCACATGGACGTTGGCTCTCTCATGCCGTATCATGATCGTCGACCAGAGAGTATGTGAACAATAGACTGTGGCTCCTAGCTGTTTTGTATGATCCTGTTTTCTCCCCTAGGTAAAGGAGGAATGTAGTGTTGCTGCAGCGGGGCGTACCACTGCAGCACACGCCCCCTCCCATTTGTTCCTGTGCCTCCCCCCCTGGGACGTGCAGGGTCTTTGGTTTGACCCTAACGTGAGCGCCGTTGCGCTCACGTATGAATAAATAGCCCAGGGCCCTGGGCGTGGTCAGGAAGTAACTAGCCACCACCGCAACCACATGTGTCCCAGTGTCTAAGTTATTCAGGCCCACACCGGGACACCACACCTGCTACTGTCGTAAAACGCTCTATGATTTTGGGCCATACCCACGGTATAGAAAATGGCAAAAAGAAAAAAGAAATAAAATACAATATGAAACGCTGGAATGTAGGAATGGCGATCATGTTTACATTATCCCGGGCTACACTGGGAAAGAGGTGAGATACATTAGTCCCTTTTCGGTGTCAACCTTCCACCACAGACCTACGCAGTTGTTTTTTTCCCCATGTCGGACTCTAGCACAGTACCAGCCCACCAACGATCCAATAGCCAATCAGGGCAGGCGGCGGATGGATATGACAAACGTCACCACCCGGTACTCGGCTCTTTTGGGGCGGTGCAGCCGGCTTTTCTTCCTCTCGCTATAAAGCCGGCGCCTTGGTCGGTTCTCTCTCCCCGATTCCTTTTCCCCCCCTCGTAACCCTTCAGGTCATCAAAAGCTTTAAGATCAGTACGTAATACCGACCGTACGAGGAAAGGCCTGATTTTATCACCACCATCTTTATCGTCATATTTTTTTTTAACTTGAGAATATAAAAGAAAAAGAAGCGAGATGCCTGGATACACCAACGACAGAGACCGCGGCAGAGATAGAGGGTGAGTGATATGCCACTCGTCGTGAACGCTAATTTATATACATTTAATTTTAAATTAAGAGATTCTCGTCGATAATTTTCGTTTTTTTTTGACCGGCAGAGGTCGAGAACTTCCTTGTCCGTTTCCAAGGAATGGTAAAAATATGTAATTTATAGCACACGGCGGCCGTTCCGTAGCGTTTCTGGGAAGGAGCGTTCTCGGAATAGGTTGTGAGAACGGCGGATCGTTTCAAAATGGTGGTGCCATGAGGTTGTGTAACCCGACGAGACAAAATGCCGGCCGGCTTCCTTTGTTCCGAGTATGGTGTAACTGTAAATAGTGTGGGTTGGGCTATGTTCCTGCCGAAATGTGGGACGAAGTCCTCGAAGGGTGGTAAAGCAGCGAACAAATAGAAAGGGGAAAAAAAGCCTACGCAACCTGATCCGGAACAGTGCTCTCGCGGATGTAGTGGCGAGATGCCGCATCGTGCAGGGAGGACCTTCTCTGTACTTTTCCACTGACATCATTCTGGTTACCGGGAAACCATAATTTGCGGGTGTCGTCACAAGGCCAAAATGTTTCTGGTCTCACTGTGGACTCTTTCAGAGGCACCTGTTAGTTATTGTTAGCTAGTCGTATGCCGTCTTGTTACTGAAGGAGTGCCGTGTCCCTGTCTTAGAAACATGTAACTTATGTTGGGGCGTTTGATTTGTTTATTTTTAAGGTATCAGTTTTGGCGATTGTCTCCGTTATACATCTGGCTTGAAAGTGCTGATGTACCTGTCCTGGATTATTCTTAATCAAACCTAATACGTTGAAGGATTTGTGAAATCGTTATGATGTATTTGATCTTGTTGAGGCAGTGACAATTAATAGGCCGGGGGAGGGGGGGGGGCAGTTGTTGAGCTGGCTTCGTCTCAAAAGGAGTGGTACACCATCCCTGAGGGAGAAGGGTAGAGCTGTATTTCATATTCAGTGCTACGCTGAAGTGACATGGTATTTTGTTTCCTTTCCTGTCTGGTGGTTGTCGGTGTCTGAGTTCCCAGATGTCGTGATGCTTAACTTTGCTTGTAGATCTCACTATTGAGGATCATAGCCGGGACCTTGTTACATCTGAGGTCTCTATGCTGGTGACAACTTTTTTAACTGGACCTCGTGATTGCTGTGGTAATCCTAACTCTTTTAGCATTGCTGCCACTGTATCTTTGGTTTTGAATCTACTTTATTTCTTTTGTGTTGGGACAGATTAGTTGGTTGATGGCTGTGATTACCTTTTTGAAACGTTAATTCCACAGCGAGCACTTTTTTTTTTCTCACCTTCCAGCTTTGGTGGTGGTCCTCGCTTTGGGGGAAGCAGAGGTGGAGGAGGACAAATGGGAGGCAAGAAGTTTGGAACCCCGGGAGAAAAACTTGTGAAGAGGAAATGGAACCTGGATGAGTTACCAAAATTTGAGAAGAACTTTTACCAACAACATCCTGATGTGGCCAGGCGAACTTTGGTAAGTCTGTTTGTGCATGGTCGCAGTGAGCGCTATTTTAATGGAAGCTATATTGCTGGTGCTACTTAATGTAACCTGAAGCTGTCTACGATAGCGGGACAGGTATATTTTGTCAATATAGTACGTAGCCACCCCATTCATGTTTAATCACTAACGTTTATAGATATATCTCACGAGACGCTGGCATTTTAACTACTTTATTCCTGCGTGTCGTGAGCACGTTAATAGATCCATGGTAAGGAGAGGTAATTTGGGTTTCACTCAACCAGTTTTGTATCACATTAAAACGTCTTTTATCTGTGTGCTATTCTCTCGAAACTGGGAGTTTCGAAACCCTATATGCCGGGATGTGACTGCTCCGCAGAGTAGAGCCGCAAAGATTGCCTAATATCACTTAGGTGTCTCGTTAATTCTTGAAAAAGTATTCATGAGTAAGGGAGCTCGCAATCAGAACACATAAAATCAACTGACAATTCTCTGCTTTTGTGTTTAGGCCTTAGAGGTGTTCTACCTTGCACGTAAAGACATTAAGTCATTATGAATTGTACTCGCTTGCCTGACGGATACGTAGGTTAAAACTAGTGTTATACGTGATTGGGTGGTTTTCTAATTGAGATGGCCTCTACAATTGAAGTTTCCGTTCCATAAACCTGTTTTGCTGCAATGTTTGTTTATACAGGAAGAAGTCGAACAGTACAGAAGAAGCAAAGAAATTACCGTTAGAGGCCGTAACTGCCCTGCACCAGTTTTCAATTTTTATGAGGCAAATTTTCCAGGTATGTAAAAATACAAACGCAGCTTGTTGGAGGAACTGTCCAATTGCCAGTTCTCAATATTCCATTTTCTTCAGGTAACCTGATGGGAGAAATCCAAAGACAGAATTTTACTGAACCGACAGCTATTCAGGCGCAAGGTTTTCCAGTTGCATTAAGTGGGCTCGATATGGTTGGAGTGGCTCAAACCGGATCGGGGAAAACACTTTCTGTGAGTAAAATTGGTTGGCGTTGTGGTCGTCTTGGTGGGGGGGGGGGGGGTAGTCGAATTCATGCTTTATCGAAACTGAATATACTCTTAAATTTGTTGTAGGTTTCCTAATGAACGTTACCCAGTTCGTCATCGCAAACGCGCATGACACAATTGGAAGGTTTTACAGTTGGGAATGGGGTCCAAAGGCCAGGCCTTGTTTGATCAGTAAAATCATTGTGAGCTATTGAAAGGCCAGCCACCAGCACGTTGTTACCAGATACTCCCACACCCAGCTGAATTGAAAATAGGCCTCATGTCCATAAAGCCAAAGTTTAGGATTTAAACAATACTTTGATTAGGGGGTACTGACAGGGCTGCTATGTCAATGAGGCTTTGGTTATGTGTGAACGTATGGGTGTATTGTATGTAGTTGTGGCGCATAACTCACACTTGTCACACTGCTACAAACATAATTTTTACGTGGTAGAAATTTAAAGTGCCAAAATGTTGGGCAAAAGTTTATAATTAACATTTTTCTGCACTTTGAATTTCTCCCACTTAAAAATGGCTGTATTTTTCAGTTATAAATATGACTGCCTGTCGGCCACTTAGAGCAAGATAATCCTGTATAAATAGTGCGACACTTGAAAATCTGAAATTTAATTTCAGAGTTGCCTATGTTCATATGTATCCATGGAACACATTTAAATTCCCCCATTTCAAAGTGTCACTCTTGCAAACGGCAGCCTTCTTGCCCCAGGTGGCCTCTAGACATGATGCCATATTTGTTACAGAAAAATACAGCTATTTGTTTAAGAGGAATTGAAAGTGAAGCATGTCTCAAAATATTGACTCGAGTCTAAGTGAAATATTTTATCCACTTAACCTTTTCTTCCATTAAAAGCATTCAGAAAATTTTGTTCTCGTGCTCCAATATTAAGTTGACAAGGACTTCTCTTTGAGATTTAAATACCTCCCAGCTTTAGTTCTTCACCTGTGCCCTAGGTCATTAATCTGACTCAATCCAACACTGCTCAATATCGGGCTTTTTATCCGTAGCCTGACAATTTAAAATTAACAGCTTCCCCTTAACTTTAAAGCTTTGAAGCACTCTAGACAAGGGTAGAGGAAGATGAGCGCCAAGTCATTGAGTGCTTGTCCTATCCACCCCATAATTTCGCTGTCACTGAAATTTCCCTGCTAGAGATAGGAGCACTGTGAAGGGTGTCCCCTCCCTCAAAGGCACCAGATACCGTGTGACCTACAATGCAGCTAACCTAATATTTGGGCCCCTTACCTATGGACCCTGTTTAATGCCATCCTACATGGAATGTCGTTTCACCTGTCTTGGTTGGGGGGGCAGAGATTATTCTAATTTATAAAGGGCTCACCGCCAACTACCGTCCAATAAGCTTGATAGATGTTACTCAAAAAATATATGCAATATTGCTATTTGATCGAATGGAAAGCTGGATGGTGGATATTCTATACTTGGTACCTACCAAGCAGGTTTTAGAGCCAAGATAACTTTTGTACTGGGAGACTGTGCTTTTGGAGGGAGGCAGCCTCTATCTGATCTTTTTGGACTTAAAATCTGCCTTCGACCCTGTCCCTAGGGATAAATTGTGGTTCATTTTATTAGACTTGGGGATCCCCCTTACCTTTTATCAGATTAAACTGCTTCATGAAAACTATGCCCACGTTGGGTATGGTAAAAAAAAATGGTGCGCTTACTGACCCCATTCCAATAGACATGGGGGTAAGGCAAGGATGTGTCTTGGCTCTGACCCTCTTTTGTTTTATTATTGGTCTGGTGAAGGCTCTGAATGCTGGGAGGGACATAGACACTCCATGGCTTGCGAACAGGGTCCCAGCCCTGATGTTCGCCGACGATACGCTTATTAGCCAAATCCCCCAATGGGACTACAGAGGGCCATGGGCATTTCCCATCTATATTGTAAAAAATAGGGGTTTGGAAGTTAATTCACTAAAGACAAAATGTATGTTTTTATAATGGATAGAATGCCACATAACCAAAACCTCTGGGAAACCATTAGCGAAAGTGTCTGTTTTTGATTTAGTGGACTGCACAAATAAAGGCCAGCTTAAGCTGGCAGACAGCTTGGGGGGGGGGTTAATAAAGATGGCTGGGAAGTGTACACACAAAATGGTTGGTCCAGCAATGGAAATGTATAATGGGTAGGGGAGCTGCCTTATATGGGGCAGAAATCTGGGGCCATCGAGCATGTGATCATTTATCGAAGTACGAGAACTTTTATTAGGCTGCTTCTAGGTCTCCCCATAAGTACACTATTAATGCCACTCTGTATGGACCTTGGGGTCAACCCAATTGCGGAGGGAGTTACCCTACAGCCTCTTCTCTATTGGCGACTTATCTGGAGCACTCCAGAACTACTTCAGACAAGAGCTAAAAAGTCGTAAATCTACAGAGTTGACAAAATCCCCTGGCTGTCCTATATCAAAAACACCTTAGCTGCTATGAGGATGGAGACCTATGGGTTCATGCTGAAGAAACTAGCATGACCACTCCCAAGAAGGCCTTGTCGAAGATCTTTGGAGAATCTTTGGTGAATTTAAATGTAATCAGATAACGGCCAATTCTGACACAGGCGCACTGACCCTATCTTTTTTAAGAGGTAAAAGACCAATACAAGCTAGAATCTTATTAATGTCATACATCCCTGACACCCCCCTTGCAAAAAGTGTACCTGCAATTTAGGTAAGGTGTACTACCATTGCACGTATTTACAAGTAAATGGGGAAATATTTTGCTTCGGGGCTGTCCATTCTGTGCAGATGAACCGGAGACAGACCAACATGTCTTAACTGCCGGCATACAAGAAGGCTAGATACTGATGGTTACAACAGGTGTGCCGGAATCTTGGGACAAAGTATTGCGTGGATGCCTAGAAGATCCTAAAATATGATACCCGTCTGCCCTACTCAGTTACTCGTTATTTATTTTCGATGTGTGTACAGTCAGCTATTTTAAAGACTGGGTCTATTGGATAGTTTTAGTTTTTCTATGCAAACAAAATATATTAACACTTTACCTATTTAGAACTCCTTTCTCAATGTTGCGATGCACACGCACTTTCTTTGCAAGAATCATGTGTACAAATTGTGCTGTGCTTTTGTGGCCATAAAGGCCGAATTTTTTATGTTTCTTTGAAATGAGAATGAGTGCTTATTTAAAAATTAATTCGAAGCTGTGAGCTACTGTGACCAGTTTCTGAGCAACTGATAGCTTGCTAGCAACTGGGACGCAGCACCTGTACTAAAAGCACTCTTTTGTAGCAAATGTAACTTTTATTTTTTATCTTTCAGTATCTGTTACCTGGCATTATACACATAAATCATCAGCCATTCCTCCAGCGCGGCGATGGGCCTATCGTAAGTAATTTTTCAATAGGAATGTAATCAACATTCGGGTTTGAGGTTGAAGATTAAAATGGACCCTTGTTTGCTTTTCTGCTTCAATACGGTGTGACATGGGGCACTGGTACTGTGTATTGCTGGGCATAGGGTTTGACAGTTGTGCAGCAAGAAAATACAATTCGTGATAGTTCATGTGACAATTCGACATCTAAAAACTTGGGTAAAAGTGTTACTTGAGTTGAAGTTTAGCACCTGATTATAGCAATTGGTAACTGCATGGACCTCGGCCAACATTGGCAAAGGGTCTGACATTGATCACAACTAAGCTTTTGTCAATGTGACTAGTAAGAGCTAAACCTTTTTTGGTGGTGAAATATGCGGCATATGATGGGACATATTGCAAATTCCTGCAACTCGTAAAATTCCGAAATTGCATAATTCCAGTGGCTGTAGTAAGTGTTCAACTACATTAAGAATTAATAATTGACTTGAAGATAATGTGGCTAAGGTGTCAACAGGCTACACTTAGGACTGCTGGATACTTGGCCCGAAACACTTTGCCTGTTAGTAAATTGACCCCACCTGATGGGCTAATCACCCATAACCATTTCATTTGGACCAATTGCTGTAGACGGAAGTTGTGGAGGTGGGATGATGCGGTTGGTATAAGAATCTGGTGAGTGAGACGTGAAGATGAGTTGGGGAAAAGGGTGGTAGGAAGAAGCAATTAGGACGGGGTTGGTTGAGATGGGAGAATGATGGGGGAGGGGTGTGGTGTGCTAGGATGCGAGGTGACGAGATGAGAAGGATAGGGTGGGTGGGTTTAGGATCGATAGAGTTTAGATGATGGGAGGACGGTGGGGTGGGATTTGATGCAAATGGGGTGGGATGATATGGGCATGGTGGGGTTTGGCTTAATGCAGCATTGGGTTGTGTAGCGTTAAGTGAGATGTGGAGAGGAAGGAGTGGGCCAGGCTGGAATAAGCTGGGTGAGAAGGCAGGGTACAGTGCCGACAGTCAGGGTTGGATTGGGAATGAAAATCGGCCCAGGCGCGCAAAAAAAAAATCGGCCCACATTTGCATAAACACTCCTCATCACTGCGATGATGTAATCTTATGGAGAAAAAAAACTTTGGCGGCGATGTTTGGGGGAGGATGCACGCGTAAATTTACACTGGTTAAACAAGTGAGGCCACTTCGACTCAGGCCCCCTGCTCAGTATGTGCCCACATTAATGGGCCGGCCCGCGAGACAAAGGGAGTGATACCTCTGCTAAACGGCCATCTGCCTCTAAGTATTTACTTGCACCTATATCACTGCCATACTACTGACTTGCTTGTTAAACTAGATCTTAACTCGCTGTGCTATTTTGACAGCTGTCGTCGCACTAACACTGTGGCCCTCCACGTTGTGGCACCTAGTGTGTCCATTTTGAACCATGACTAATCAGTCCAGAAAGAAGTGCAGAGGAGCTATTTGGGTTTCAGTCTCGCAGGTTTTAGATTACCGGAGAAAGCACGGGTTGGCTCACGTGAATTCAGGGGCTGGAGTGTACTTCTGCTGCTGTATTAGCTAGGTTAAGGCGCCACCCAGTGGCAGCCAGAATCCAACACCAATCTGAAATAGTTTTGGATATTCGTGCCTACCATGAAGAGGAGAGAAAGTTGCTCTGCAATAGTAGCCTGCTCTGCCCCACAAATATTTCAGAAAATGGATTTCTGACTAACCTCGCGGGCGGTGGAGGGCAAAAGTGAACCATTTTCCGCGGACACTTTTAAAAACCGCGGCTTTTTTACAAAAGTATATTTTTTTTTTTTCTTCAAATCATGGATGGTCTGGCTTGGCAGGAAATAGCTCGTCCAGGCCTAATTGAAGATATGCTTGAGTTGTATTTAGGGCATTTTAACTGGAAAACTGCAGTACCAATCTATCCAGTTTACATGCCTGACCATTGTGTGTGTCTAATGCTTTGTGCTGCAACAGTAGGTGTCATTTGGTACTTTATGTTGAAGTGGACTCTTGCTGAAGCTGTACATTTGCATTCCAGGTTTTGGTGCTGGCACCAACACGTGAACTTGCACAGCAGGTGCAGCAAGTTGCCGCTGACTATGGGAGAGCTTGTCGTTTGAAGTCCACCTGTATTTATGGTGGTGCTCCAAAAGGTCCTCAGATTCGGGACTTGGAAAGGGGTAGGTATTACATTGTAGTTGGATTGAATTAACTGCATACATTTAGAATGGAAGGCATGGGCAGTCATTTTAGCTGTTAAAACAAGACGCTTGGTTATATTTCAGGTGTTGAAATCTGCATTGCAACCCCAGGAAGATTAATAGACTTTCTAGAAGTGGGCAAAACCAATCTCAAAAGATGCACTTATCTCGTGCTTGACGAGGCCGACAGAATGCTTGACATGGGATTTGAGCCTCAGATCCGAAAAATCGTGGACCAGATTAGAGTACGTATTTCTATGTGGTGGAGTTTAGTATTTTATTCTTTTTCTGCCTCACCGTCCCACGTTTGCACTAAGTAACTTTTTTTATTCTTTTTTTTTTTTTTTTTTTAGCCTGATCGACAGACCTTAATGTGGAGTGCGACTTGGCCAAGAGAGGTTAGACAACTTGCAGAGGACTTCTTGAAAGATTACATTCACATCAACATCGGTGCTCTGGAATTGAGTGCCAACCATAATATTCTTCAGATCGTGGATGTGTGTGCAGATAACGAAAAGGATGAGAAGTAAGTAATGTGATTGCTATACAGTACACAACAGCCTAGAGCTTTAGTATTTTCGTTGGTTGTCGATCTTGGGAGCAGCAGACCACGAAGTGGTCTTGTTGCAGCAGGGAGTAGTGCCCAGTGGTACAGTACAAGGGTGCACACCTCTGGCTATCTGACTTCTGCTTTCTTCAACTTAATTTGGAGAGCATATTGTGCTTGTTACTGTAGATTTTATTGTTGGATATGCTCTTCATATTTTTTAAACACCCCGTTCCAGGCTTCTGAGGTTGATGGAGGAAATTATGAGCGAGAAGGAGAACAAGACCATCATTTTTACAGAAACCAAGCGACGGTGTGATGAGCTTACCAGAAAGATGAGGAGAGATGGGTAAGTTATTTTAGTTGGTGACCAATTAAATGACGTTTCAGCTGACCTGCCCACTATTTGCATTAGTACTGCGGCAATTATGTTAAATATCTCGACATAGTAACATTTTGTGTCAATGGCTTGAAATGCAAAGTGATTATATTGTAAATATGCGTTGAGTAATCTGTGTACAGGGATATCCATTAAAGCAGATTGACTGGGATGGTTCCTTAATGCTCTTAAACCCAAAATAAGCAAACGTCATGGGAAAGGCAACATTACTTTTCACCCAATTTTTACAAAAATGAGTGGCTTTTAAGACCTAGTCTTACTGGCCAACATTTTTACTTTATCTCCATAAAAAAATTGTTTTAATTCACTATGTTCGAGGCATGTGGGCTGCTGAATTCATATCTATAGCATAGATCGCCGCCTAGTGTTGGGTCCGGATGATTGCACATTGTTGTCCTGGAAGAGTCTTCGAAGTATCACGAGATAGGTGGCTCCTCCCCTGGACTACAGTGCTGGACTACAGTGCGCATGGGCATCGACTCCATCCCCAGATTGTTTTTTTCCGCCATTGGGTTCGGATGTAATTTTGTTATCTCCAGTTCGGAATCGATATAAACTTTTTCGAGGCCCTTGGACCTTTTTCGAACCGTCGGTATTGTTTGCGTTCGGTGCCCAGTTCTGTTCCGACTCAGCTCCAGAGTTGGACATCCGGGGAGTCGCGTGGCTCTTCGGTGGTAGAGGCCCAGTCGACGCAGCAAGACCTTCGACACAACATGGAACGGAGCCCGTTCAAGAATTGTCCCGTGTGTGGATCGAAGTATCCCCACTTCGACGTCTACCCGGTGTACAACAAGTGCCTGTCGCCGGACCACGATGAAGCCAGCTGTATGGTGTGTTCCAGGTTTCGTTCAAAGAAGACGCTTCGGCGCGTGCCGCGCATGGAGGCCCGGCAGTCGGCCCCGGCACCCATCTTCGTCAATGAAGAAGCAGACGAACACAAGGTTCAGATGCAGATTTCACCTCCAGCGGATAAACTAGACTACGAAGCGGATGTCGAAGGCCTAGAAGTAGAAAAAGTCGTCGACTAGGTAGGAGACGATAATGAGGCCTATGGGGCCATGGAAGATAGCTCGGAGGAAGAGCTATGCCCCGTTCGAACACTTACAGAGGCTCAGGTCGAGGGATCGCCACACGGCCTTACCCAAGACCTTACAACTGGATCCACGGCCCCGCCTCCAGGCCCGGCTACGGACACTTTGGCGGAGCCGCCATTGTCAAACGAAACCGAAAGTGAAACCATTGGTATCGACAAAAGCGAAAGTGGTTGAGATGCAATCGAAACCGAAGACGTCTGCTCCTCTGTCGACACCCTCGTCTTCCGAGGTGTCGGGGCAGCCTAAGCCAAAGAAAGCTATCGACCCGGTGAAGTCGTGCACCGGCGCCGAGCCGGATGTGGTCAAGGGCGTCGAGCCGAAGTCCAAGAAGGGCATCGAGCCGGAGTCACGCAAGACCATCGAGCCGAAGTCCAAATGGGGCGTCGCGCCGAAGCCAAGCAAGGGAGTCGAGCCGACGACTGGGGCGCCGAAGCCGGTAATCCAGGCCGCCGATCCGACACAGCCGGAGTTGACGTCTGCTGCCACGGACGGGGGGCGTAGCGCCCCTAAGAAGGATGCTCATGCGCCTCGGCCGGAAAAGCCCAAGTCATCGCTCGAGTCTTCACATGTTAGCGGTTCGAGATTGTCTGTCGGATCGAAGCCGTCCGCTTCCTTTACAAAGCAGGTCTCGGACTCCCTGAAACGCAACAGGGACAAGGCTTCGGCGGAGGAACCAAAGACACTTTCCGCCCGAAGCAATCTGTCCCAACGCCAAAGTCTTCGACGCCAATCCTCTTCACGTTGCCGCCGAAAGTGGCACCGAAGGCATTCGCACCACGATCGGTGCCCGAACCGCACTTACAGGGATTTGCGGGGTCGAAGCCAGCTCACCCGGCTGGGGGCTTAAAGCATCGACCACCCTTGGTGGAGGAACAGTCGGAGCATTTCATCGATGCCGACACCGGGAAGCTTACGCTTTACAAAAGAAAGATCACGGCGACACAGCCTTTGGAGTCATACACGATTCCTCTAAAGCTCAAGAAGCCTGATTCAGGTTCACCAGTGTTGGTGGAGCCACTGGTTCCTCTGACTGCACGACTTGCCACACCCTCACCCACTTATTCTGATGTGGAGGATGCTGGGGATGAAGACGAGGAATACAACTTTCCTGCCAACACTGATCCTGATGAACAGGACTCCTGGGTGGGAGCAGGAGACCAAGGGGATCAGCAAACCGCCCATGACCCTCAGGTGTACAACATCAAGACCTCTCCCACTGAGGATTCTACAGCATTTAATGCCTTAATCGAAAGGGCGGCCAAAAACCACGACGTGGAGCTCCACGCTGACCCTGTGGAGGTGGACTTCCTCTTTGACACTCAACAGCTGAAAAGACTGTGAAGACTCCCAGGGACCGTCTGGACCCTGTCCATTGCGGACGCTCCCACACGCTTCCTGCTTTCAGAGGCCGAGCGTGACCCTCCTTCCAGCGCTGACTGAAACCGCAGTGTGGTATTGTTTTGCCTCGTATTGCTAGCGCTTTCAACTGTATCTAGCATTGTTTTGCCTCGTATTGCTAGCGCTTTCAACTGTATCTAGCGCCGACTCTCGCCCTCGGATTTGCGCATCTGTGTAAATCTGCAATTTAACTCCGAATAAGAGTAGCTGAATAGAAGGTGCTGCCTAGTATTGCTGGCTTTAAACGGCATTAGCGCTCTTTGTTTACTATCCCTCGAACTTCTGTGGCCTCTCTGCCCCGTTTCACGTTGCATTCCCATTCCCCATTGCTATTGGTGTATACTCCCCTGGCCCGCCTACCCTCCCCGATACCGCCTCCCAGCTGCCCCTCCCACCCACGAACACTTAGCTGACCTCCCCCCTCGCATCGCTGTGACCGTCTGGACCCTGTCCATTGCGGACGCTCCCACACGCTTCCTGCTTTCAGAGCCCGAGCGTGACCCTCCTTCCAGCGCTGACTGAAACCGCAGTGTGGTATTTTGCCTCGTATTGCTAGCGCTTTCAACTGTATCTAGCATTGTTTTGCCTCGTATTGCTAGCGCTTTCAACTGTATCTAGCGCCGACTCTCGCCCTCGGATTTGCGCATCTGTGTAATTCTGCAATTTAACTCCGAATAAGAGTAGCTGAATAGAAGGTGCTGCCTAGTATTGCTGGCTTTAAACAGCATTAGCGCTCTTTGTTTACTATCCCTCGAACTTCTGTGGCCTCTCTGCCCCGTTTCACGTTGCATTCCCATTCCCCATTGCTATTGGTGTATACTCCCCTGGCCCGCCTACCCTCCCCGATACCGCCTCCCAGCTGCCCCTCCCACGCTCCGCCCCCTCCACTCTCCATTTGTCTGATGGTCCCACGCGCTACGGCCGCGCCGAAGGTGCGCCAAAGGTAAGCCCGTCTACGCCCGTCCGTGCCTGGACCGCGCCCAGCGCCAGAACCCCTGGTCCTCGTAATGTCCACCCCTCCCGTATTACTTACGATGCCACCACCCTCCTAGCCCTTAACCCCGGCCGTTCCCTCAACTGCGTCCAAGCCGCCCCTGGACACACCCATGGACCCTTTTCCTGTAACTCCTGCAAGTTCGACGGCACCAAGAACAACTCCTCATCTACGAACTCACAACAGATATCCGACCCCAACCACCTACAATGCATCCTGCTCAACACCCGCTCGGTCCACAGGCACGCCATTGACCTCTGGAATCTACTAGACACCACCTCTCCGGACGTCGCCTTCCTAACAAACATGGATGAACGCCTCTTCTGCCCCTGACATCACCATTGCCATCCCGGAAAGCTATAAGATAATTCGCAAGGACCGTACCGGACACACAGGAGGAGGCATCGCTATCGTTCATAAGAAATGCATTCGCATCTCAACCAGCTCAGACGTCAATCTCGCCAACTCTGAACACCTTCACTTCCAGATCCACATCGACCCCAAGACCACACTCAGAGGCACCCTCCTTTACAGGCCACCAGGACCACGCTCACAATTTAGTGAAGACATCACGGACTTCATCACTCCACACGCGCTCCCCTCCGAGGATTACATCCTTTTGGGAGACCTCAACTTTCACCTTGAAAAGAACAACGACCGCAACACAACCACCCTTTTGGACAACCTCGCCAACCTCGGACTTAAACAACTTGTCACCTCCCCCACCCACATCGCAGGTCACACACTCGACCCTATCTTCACCTCCAGCAAACATGTCTCCTTCAGCCACACCACAGCTCTCCTCTGGACTGACCACAGCTGCGTTCACTTTACCTACAACAAGCCCACATCCAACAACCACCCCCAACTCACTCTGCAAAGAAACTGGAACAAAATCACCATCGACCAGATCTCCTCATCGCTTCTTCAAAACCCCCCAGCCCACTCCTCAATCCCAGACCAAGCAGCCACCAACCTCACCCAATGGTTATCCAACAGCGCCGACATCCTAGCACCACTGAAAAAACGACAAATCAAACTAGGCAGCAAGAAGGCCTCCTGGTTCAACGAGGATCTTAAGAAATCCAAGAAACTCTGTCGCTCCCTTGAGAAGGCCTGGAAAAAAGACCCAACCACCAGCACCAAGGACGCCTTCAAAAACGCCACCCGCACACACCACCAACTGATCCGGACTGCCAAGAAAGCCGCTTTCAAGGACCGACTAGATAACGCCCACAACAGCAAGGAATTATTCAACATCGTCAAGGAATTTACCAACCCCTCAGCCAACTCCAACGACATCACCCCCTCTCAAGCCCTCTGCGACTCCCTAGCCTCATTCTTCCACAACAAAATTGCAGACATCCACAACAGCTTCGACAACCGACCCAAAGACCAACCCCCTGCAGGACCCTCACCCCCCCTGAATATCCTCAATGACTGGAAGCCAATCTCCACTGAGGACACCATCCGTCTGATGAACTCTATCCACTCAGGATCCCCCACAGACCCATGCCCTCACCACATCTTCAACAAAGCAGACTCCATCATAGCACCACACCTTCGAGACGTCATCAACTGCTCCCTCAACTCCGCGACCTTCCCGGAAAGCTGGAAACACGCCGAACTAAGCGCCCTTCTGAAAAAACCCACAGCGGACCCCACCGAACTCAAACTACCGCCCTATCTCACTCCTTCCATTCCCGGCCAAAGTCATCGAGAAAGCGGTCAACAACCAGCTCGCCGCATTCCTCGAAACCAACAAATCCCTCGACTCCTCACAATCCGGCTTCCGAGCCAAGCACAGCACTGAAACCGCCCTCATCGCAGCAACAGACTACATTCGATCTCTACTGGACAATGGAGACACAGTCGCCCTCATCCTCCTGGACCTCTCCGCAGCCTTTGACACGGTCTGTCATAGCACCCTTTTACAACGCCTCAGAAACGTCGGAATCCAAGGAAAAGCACTGGAATGGATCACCTCGTTCCTCACCGGAAGAACCCAGAGAGTGTGCCTTCCACCATTCAAGTCCGAGGCCACCGAAGTCATCTGTGGCGTACCACAAGGATCTTCACTCAGCCCCACCCTCTTCAACGTATACATTAGCCCCCTCGCGGTCATCGCACGCCAACACAACCTCAACATCTCCTACGCCGACGACACTCAACTGATCCTATCACTCACCAGAGACCCTAACACTGCCAAAACCAACCTGCATGAAGGAATGAAAGAAGTAGCCGAATGGATGAAGCACAGCCGTCTGAAACTGAACTCAGACAAAACAGAAGTCCTCATCCTAGGCACCTCCCCCTCCGCCTGGGATGACTCTTGGTGGCCAGAGGCCCTTGGAAAAGCACCCACCCCGACGGACCACGCACAGAACCTGGGCGTCATCCTGGATTCCTCACTCTCGATGAACAGACAAGTCAACGCCGTTTCTTCATCTTGCTTCAACATTCTTCGCATGCTCAAAAAAACATTTCGCTGGATCCCCACCGAAACTAGAAAAACAGTCACCCACGCTCTGGTCACGAGCCGACTGGACTACGGAAACACTCTACGCCGGTACCACCGCAAAACTCCAGAAAAAACTCCAACGCATCCAGAACGCTTCAGCCAGGCTCATTTTAGACATCCCGCGCAAAGAACACATCTCCGGTCACCTGAAAAGCCTCCACTGGCTCCCCGTCAATAAGAGGATTACTTTCCGGCTCCTAACCCACGCACACAAAGCACTCTACGAAATCGGACCCGAATGCCTCAACACGACTCTCCTTCTACACACCCCCCCCCCCCCCCCCCCCCCCCCCCGCCAGCTACGATCCTCCAACCAGGCCCTTGCCACTGTACCTCGCATCAACAAAACCACCATGGGAGGTAGATCCTTCTCATACCTGGCAGCTAAAACATGGAACTCACTTCCCACTCACCTACGCCTTACTCAGAACCACCTAGCATTCAGAAAGCAACTTAAAACGTGGATATTTGACAAGTAAGTCCCCACCCTTCTTCAAGCGCCTTGAGACCCTCTGGGTATGTAGCGCGCTATATAAATTTATTGACTTGACTAAAGGGGTCCTCAAACATGCTGCGGAAATTTTTAAGGAACCCACACGGTCAAGGGTAGTCAACCCTAGAATTAAGAAAATTACAGGCCGGCACCTGGCGATCCAACCTACATCAAGGGCCAGTTGCCATTGGACTCTCTTTGGACTCTCTGGTCGTTTTCTAATGCCCGCAAAAAGGCGAATTCGCAAACCACTGGTGAAGCTCCTCCCCCGGACAAAGAATCCAAAGTGTTGGAGGCATCAGGGAAGAGAGTAGCAGCTCAGGCGGCCAATATCTGGCGTATCTCTAACACGCAGGCACTCTTGGCTAGATACGACAGGGCACACTACGACACTAGAGACCCTGTTGCAACATCTACCTGACCAATATAAAGAGGCAGCAGAGATGCTTATCCAGGAAGGGAAACTCCTCTCCAACGCTTCCATTAAGTGTGCACTAGACGTTGCGGACACTGCAGCCAGGGCAATTAACACCAGTGTGTTGAGTCGGGCATGGCTCAGAATCTCCGGATTTAAGCCCGGAGATACAGACTACCATCTTTAACCAGCCGGTAAACCCTGACAGATTATTTGGTCCTGAGGTGGATACCACCCTGGAAAAAATAAAGATACCCAGACTGCTAAATCTATGGGAGCTCTCCAGTCCCAACAGTTTAGAGGGAGCACTTTTCGTCGCTCAGGCAATAGAGGTGTTTCCAGAGGCCAAATGTCCCAGCAAACGCAATTCAATAAAGGTAGGGTGCAATCCTCCTACACCAAGCAAAATAGAGGAGGATACCGGGGCAGCAGCGCCAAGGGCAGAGGTCGAGGAAACAACTCCTGCTCCTCCGCCACCAACAAACAGTGACGCCCTGTCACTGCCCCCTGACCATACAACACCTGTCGGGGGGGGGGGGGGAGAGACTCCAGTGGTTCCTGGAAATCATCGCCACAGACAGGTGGGTCAGAAAACGTATCCAGTTCGGTTATTGTCTGGAGTTAACATCCACTCCACCCAACATGCCACCAAAACACCGTCCTATGTCCACAGAGCATTTGCACTTATTGCAGCAGGAGGTACTAGTCATGCTGCAAAAAGGGGCAATCGAGCTCGTGCCGGAAGAAGGCATAGGAGTGTACTCCCTGTACTTCTTAATCCCGAAGGACGGGTCCCTCAGACCCATACTGGACCTCAGACCCCTAAATCAGTACATTCTATCAGATCACTTTTATATGCTCACCCTGCAGCAGGTTCTCCCGTTGCTCAATCAGGGGGACTTCCTCGCAACCTTGGATCTCAAGGATGCCTATTTCCACATTCCACTGCATCCATCACACAGAAAATACCTCGGGTTCACCATTCAGGGTCACCATTATCAGTTCAAGGTCCTCCCTTTCGGGGTGACCACTGCGCCCAGGGTGTTCACGAAATGCCTGGCGACAGTGGCGGTGCACCTCAGACGGCAGAACGTTCACGTTTACCCTTATCTGGACGACTGGCTTGTCCAAGCAAAGTCAGCCCAGCAGTGCGCCGCCATGTCCCACACCATTCACCTTCTTCACGATCTGGGGTTCTCACTAAATTACCCAAAGTCGCACCTTCAGCCAGCCCATGTGCCGCAGTACCTGGGCGCCACGATAAATACTCTGGCGGCCACGGCTTAGCCGAATCCTGTGAGAATACACAGCATTCAGTCGCTGATCCAGAAGTTCAGACCGCAACACTCTCTTCCAGCGAGAGTGTTCATGCAGTTGATCGGCATGATGGCCTCCTGCATCTTCATAGGCCCGCACGCGAGGCTACATATGCGTCCGCTCCAAGAATGCTTGGCTCATCAGTGGGCTCAGGGACAGTTGAACGACCTAGTGTTGGTGACCGGTCGGGCATACAACTCTGCATTGGTGGAATCCACACAACCTTTGCAAGGGCCGACCGTTTCAGGAGCCTGTGCCACAGATTACTCTGACGACGGACGCATCTCTCCAGGGATGGGGAGCTCATGTACTCCACTACACGGTGCAGGGACTATGCAGCAGCAGAAAATGCACATCAACTACCTAGAACTGATGGCAATCTTCATGGCATTGAAGTCTTTCAAAGTACATCTGTGCAACAGTCGTGTTGATCCGGACGGACATGACTGCAATGTACTACATTCAAAAGCAGGGAGGAACGCACGCCCCACAGTTGTCTCATCTGGCTCGGAGCATGTGGAAGTGGGCCATTCAGTGGAACATCTTCCTCATTGCGGAACACCTCCCGTGCAAGGACAATCAGATGGCGGATCTGCTCAGCAGATACAGCCACCAAATGCGCGAGTGGGAGTTGCACCAATGCGCGAGTGGGAGTTGCACCCATCGGTACTCCGCCTGTACTTCCAGCAGTGGGGTCATCCGGAAATAGACCTGTTTGCCACAAAGGAAAACGCAAAATGCCAAAGCTTTGCCGCCAGGTTTCCTC
This sequence comes from Lissotriton helveticus, assembly GCF_964261635.1. Classification (NCBI taxonomy): domain Eukaryota; kingdom Metazoa; phylum Chordata; class Amphibia; order Caudata; family Salamandridae; genus Lissotriton; species Lissotriton helveticus. The sequence continues at coordinate 1,189,040,628 of NC_136068.1, forward strand.
ACCCACAGTCGCAGGGCAATGTGATGTGGATGAACTGGTCAGGCAGATTTGCGTACGCTTTTCCCCCAGCACCTCTGATACCGCTGGTGGCACGAAAGCTAAAGCAACACTTGATGACGCTCATCCTGGTTGCTCCAACATGGGCACGCCAACCATGGTACACCACGTTTCGAGAACTCTCCGTGGTACCGCATCAAAGGCTGCACCTCACACCCAGGCTTTTGACGCAGAGCCGTGGCGACATTCAGCATCCGGATCCGCAACAGCTCAACCTGGCGATCTGGCTCCTGAAGTCTTAGAGTTTGGTTACCTTGACTTGCCACCTGAATGCATGGATATCATACAGGAGGCACGAAAGCCCACCACCAGGGCGTGCTATGCAGCGAAATGGAAGCGGTTTGTCATTTACTGTACTGACCACAACATCAACCCGCTAGATGCATCCATTCCCAACATCATCTGTTATTTGTTTCATCTTTACAAATGCAATCTAGCATATGCTTCCATTCGGATACACTTGTCCGCCATAGCAGCTTATCTCCAAAACAGGCAGCATCTCTCCGTTTTCAGAGTGCCTGCCATTAAAGCCTTCCTAGAAGGACTGAAACGGGTCATCCCTCCCAGGCCCCTGCCAGCTCCTGTATGGAACCTCAATGTGGTCCTCACCAGGTTGATGGGCCCACCTTTTGAGCCTCTCCATTCCTGTGAGATTCAGTTTTGCAGCGTGAATCTTTCTGGATTCACTATGCTGTGCATTATTCCGCGGTCTTGTGGTTGGGTCCGGATTCGTAGTCTTTTCTTTGTTTTTTTTTTTTTTTTTTCTCTTTGCCCAGGTGGGCGTCGGCGTCACACCCCCTTTGGGTGTATTTCCGGTGACGTCGGCATGCTTCCTGCGGAAGCTCCCACTCTTGGGCGCCATCTTCAGATTCTTTTTTTCCGCGGTCGGGTCTGGATCGTTCCCGTTTGGGCTCCAGACATTTTTGGAGAAAGAAGAAAGAAAATACAGAAAAGACGAGGAGAAGTCATCTGAAGACTCCAGGGGACTTCACCGACGAAAGACAAGCAAAGATAAGGCGTTTTCCATCCAGATCTTCGACGACCGTCGACGAACACGCGACCAGAGAGGCCCTGGACGCTCGAGGATGGACAACACGCCGTTCAAGTTCTGCCGTAACTGCCACCACAAGTACGCGCAGAAGGACCAGCACCCGGTATGCAACCTTTGCCTACCGGTGGACCACGAAAGCGGAGACTGCAACGCCTGTTCCGCCTTCACCCCGAAGACCCTTCGTGTGAGAGAGAGGCAGAGGGTAGCACACGCCGCCCTGCAGGGGAAGGCCCCGACCCCGTCGCTCTACGAGCTGGGGATGTCCTCCGAGGAAGAAGACAACGCTGCCGCCGAAGACGACAGCTACACGGTCGTAGAGACCGATTACACGAAGACTTCTGACAAGGTAGGAGACTCTTCGGCCCCCAAGAACCCGAGAGACTCTGAGTCTCGAAAAATCGAGGGCAAGACCCCGAAAGCGCCGACGCCAAAAAAGGCGGCGTCCGCGACTACTCCCAGGCCCAGCGGATCCTCAGAGAAGGAGTCCCCGGCGCCGAGAGCTGCTGATCAGCAGAAGACGTCGAAAATCGTCCCCGAAAAGGATCGATCGACGAGGGAGAAAGACCCGAAACTGTCGACGACGACCAGAGACCCGATATCCGGTTCGACGTCGAAAACTTCGACTCCGAGAGGCACGGCGACGAGCCATCCGTCGAAGAGAGCGGCGGAACCATCCGACGCGGAACACGCGGCCGAGATGGAAAAGAAAAGAAGGCGCCTCGAGGCAGAAATGGAGAACTTCATGCAGCGGAAAAAAGATTTCGACGCAAGGATGAAGGCCTTCACGATCCCTCACAAGACCAAGCCACCAGTGCTGGAGGCGGTCGAGGAGGAAGAAGAAGAGGTCGCCGAAGTCACCGAGCAAGACCAGGACGTCGAGGTGTTCGACGACCAGGAGGAGTACGAGAATCCCCACGAGAGCTACAGCTATGGGGAGGAAGATGAGGGCAGGACAGACACAGAGTCGGCGCCCTATGACCTTCAGGAGGTAGATTACATCGATGTCGACACCGACAGCCCGGAGGAGGTGGTCGACACCTACCCCTCGAGGCCCTCGCCGCCGGACGACATCGGGGCCTACAACGCGGTGATACAATCTGCCGCAGCAGCTTTCAAGCTCAAGCTCGACGAAGAGAAGCAGAAAGCAGACTTCCTTCTGGAAACATTGCTCCCAACACAAACGAGGAGCCAGTTCCTCCCGATGCTCGAGAGCGTCTTGGCTCAGGGGAAGGAAGCTTTCAGGGAGCCCGCAACATGCAAGGCAGTAACTCCCAGAACTGAGAAGAAGTACAAGCATGCCGCAAAGGACCCGGCCTACATTCAGGGCACGGTCTCCGCAGACTCCATTATCACGGCCACAGCAAGGAGGAGGGCTAACGTACCCACTACCTCGGGCCCGCCACCGGATAAAGAGAGCAAAAGGATGGATCTGGTGGGCAGAAGGATCGAACGGAATGCCGCGACCCACTGGCGCATGGCTAATTCCAACGCCCTGGTAAACAGACACATGTACCAAATCATGGAGGGACTGGGGCAGTTGGTGAAGGACTTGCCCCAGGATGCCAAGCAGAAAGCCGAAAAGCTAATTGAAGAGGGGAAGAATGCTGCAAATTCTTGCCTTAAGACGGCCCTGGATGGGGCAGACACCGCCAGCAGGCTCATGATGATGGGCGTCACGGAAAGGAGACACGCCTGGCTCAGGATATCCGGTTTCAAACCGGAGGTGCAACACAGCATCCTGAACACACCATTCAACGGCAGTACGCTTTTCGGACAAACAGTTGATGAGCAACTCAGCCAACTTAAGAAGGATAACGAAACAGCAAGATCCATGGGAGCATTGCAGTTCAGAGGGAACAAGAGGGGCACCCCGTCACGGAGGCCCGGCGGAAGAGGCGGAAACCAGCCAGGTACATCACACCAGGCTTTCCAGCAAACGCACCAGGCAGACTCGCAGGGTCAGCAGGGCCATCAGAAACAGCCCTGGCAGTACCAACAAAGAGGCCAGTCCTTTCGAGGGAGAAATGGACGGGGACAAAATAGAAGAGGGGGCCAGCAGCCCACCTCCAAGTGACTTCAAAAAAATCCGTGTGCCCACCCACAAAAAAGATCCCAGGGGGCAGCACGTACAGATGGGTCAAGACAAACTAGACACCTACGACCACAGGACACCAGTGGGAGGAAGATTAAGATTCCACCTCCAGGAGTGGAGAGGAATCACATCAGACAAATGGATCCTCAACATTATCCAATTCGGATACTGCATAGAGTTGGAGGCGAGGCCAACAAGCAGAAAACCAAGAAGAAAGCCGCTAGCAAGCAAGCAGCTGCAGTGCCTTCAGGAAGAAGCAAAAGAACTCCTGCAGAAGCAGGCCATAGAAAGGGTACCCTTCAAGGAAAGAAACACAGGAGTATACTCAACATACTTCCTGGTACCAAAAGTAGACGAGACAATGAGGCCCATTCTCGATTTACGGTTCGTGAACAAATTCATAAGAACGCAAAAATTCAAAATGACCTCCCTGCAAGAGGTGCTCCCACAGTTGCAGACCGGGGACTTCATGGTCACTATAGACCTCAAAGACGCATACCTGCACATCCCAATGAACAGGAAGCACAAGCACATGCTCAGGTTCACCGTCGGAGAAAGCCACTACCAGTTCACGACACTGGCCTTCGGTCTAAAATCGGCACCAAGAGTTTTCACAAAGTGCCTCGCAGCAGTCGCAGCGCACCTAAGAAGGCAGGGAATACATGTATACCCTTACCTGGACGACTGGCTGGTGAAAGCAAACTCATACCAGAAATGCAAGCTGCACGCACATACAGTGACCAGCACGCTCATAAACCTGGGGTTCTCCATCCATTGGAAGAAATCATCAATGGAGCCGGAACAAGTGAAGATCTTCCTGGGAGCACAGATCAACACCTTACAGGGCAAGGTGTTCCCCAGCGAGAAGAGGGCGAGGGCGCTGGTGAAGGAAACTCGCCTCTACCGGAAGGGACAAGCTCGGACAGTGAGGACGGCGAGCAAGATCATGGGGATGATGGCATCATGCATCCACCTGGTACCGAATGTACGACTCCACATGAGACCCATTCAAGAATGGCTACAGGAGCAATGGTCACAAGCTACAGGCAGTTGGGAGGATCTAGTGGTTGTAACGCACGCAGTGCAGAAGGAGATGACATGGTGGACCATGGAGAACATAGCAAGGGGAAAGCCTCTAACGCCCCCAACGCCAACAGTGACCATCACCACAGACGCATCCCTGAAGGGATGGGGCGCTCACATGGAGGAGCTCAAGGTGAGGGGACTGTGGACACCGACGGATGCCACAAAGCACATCAATTACTTAGAATTGAAGACAATCTTCCTTGCACTGAAGGCCTTTCAAACAAGACTGTACAAGCACAAGGTATTGATACAAACAGACAACACCACTGCGATGTTCTACATCAACAAGCAGGGGGGCACACAGTCCGCACCGCTTTCAACGCTGGCGCAGGAGATATGGAGATGGGCCATCCCTCTCAAGATAGACCTGCTAGCCATACACCTACCAGGGAAGGACAACATACAAGCCGATTGGCTCAGCAGGCAGACATCGGCATCCCACGAGTGGGAGCTCAATGCTCAGGAGACAAGATACCTGTTCGACAGGTGGGGGACACCATCGGTGGACCTGTTTGCCACACGCCAGAATGCAAAATGCCAAAACTTCGCATCCAGGCAGCCCGAGGAGGGGACACTGGGGAATGCCCTATGGATAGATTGGTCAAGGACATTTGCCTACGCCTTTCCCCCGATACCACTGATGCACAGAGTACTGAGCAAGTGCAGAGCGAGCAACATGACACTGATACTGGTCGCACCGCAGTGGGCGAGGCAGACCTGGTACTCGCAGATCATGGAGATGACACAGTGTGCACCCCACAGATTCAGCAGGAGGAAAGATCTACTGTCCATGCAGAACGGAGAGGTACTGCATCCAGAGCCAGAGAGCATGAGCCTAGTAGCGTGGCTCCTGAGGACATAGAGTTCGCACATTTGAGACTACCAGAAAGCACCCTGAGGGTACTTCGGGAGGCACGAAGGCCCAGCACTCGAAAGTGCTACGTTGCGAAATGGAAAAGATTCACAATATGGTGCAGACAGGAAAGACTCCACAATAAGATGAAGAGGGACTCCACAGTGCTAAGGTACCTGACGCACTTACTGGAGAAGAACCTTAGCTCATTCTCGTTAAGAGTTCACTTGGCAGCGATAGTAGCCTACACAAGGGGAGAAACGTGCAGGAGCTTCTTCACATCACAGGTGGTGAAGAGATTCCTAGAAGGAGCGAAAAGGATCGCACCACCCAAGCGGGTGCCGCCACCTGCATGGAACTTGAACACAGTCCTAACGGAACTCATGAAAGAGCCCTTTGAACCACTTCACAAGGCCTCCCTAAAGATGCTAACTATGAAAACAGCCTTCCTGGTTGCGATAACGTCCTTACGCAGAGTAAGCGAGCTTCAAGCGCTGACGCTACAAGAACCATACATACAAATACACAACGATAGAGTTGTGATGAGGACTGACCCACACTTCATGCCGAAGGTGGTATCCAATTTTCACATGAACCAGTCTATACAGATACCGAGTTTTTTCCAAAAACCCACAACCAGCGCAGAGAGAGCTCTGCACACCCTGGACGCCAGAAGGGCAGTCATGCACTACATTGAAAGGACAAAGGGGCACAGGAAAACGAAACAGTTTTTTGTGTCCTTCGCAAACAGCTTCATGGGCAAAGCAGTAACCAAAAGGACCATTGCACGATGGATCGCACAAACAATCCAACTCTGCCACAAACGGGCAGGACAGGAACTGGCTGAGGGGACACGTGCCCACTCCACCAGGAAGAAGGGCGCTACAATAGCCTTCCTGGCTAACACACCCATAGAGGACATATGCCTGGCGGCAACATGGGCTTCGGTGCACACGTTCACGAAGCACTACTGTGTGGACATACAAATGAACAAGGAAGCTCAAGTGGGACAGAAGGTGCTACAGCACATATTCAACACCCAACGCTCATCTTCCACCCAGCCGCCACAGAGATGAGAAACCGCTACAAAATCTATGCACAGCATAGTGAATCCAGAAAGATTCACGCTGCAAAACGAATAGTTTTCTTACCTGTCGGTGTAGTTTTGCAGCTTGAAGATCTTTCTGGATTCACTAGCGAACCCACCCGCCTCCGCCAGAAAGATGAGGCTGGAGAGAGAAGAGGTGGTTAACTAAAGAATAGACTTTGAAAATACAAAGCGGTAAATACAAACTAAGAAGAACATTGCCATTACTTCGGAAACGAAAGAAACACGGAAAAAAAGAACCCGAAGATGGCGCCCAAGAGTGGGAGCTTCCGCAGGAAGCATGCCGACGTCACCGGAAATACACCCAAAGGGGGTGTGACGCCGACGCCCACCTGGGCAAAGAGAAAAAAAAAAAAAAAAAACAAAGAAAAGACTACGAATCCGGACCCAACCACAAGACCGCGGAATAATGCACAGCATAGTGAATCCAGAAAGATCTTCAAGCTGCAAAACTACACCGACAGGTAAGAAAACTATTCGTTATTGACGTGGAAAGTGGCTTTCCTCATCGCCATTACGTCTCTACGACGTGTTAGTGAGCTACAGGCGCTCACTGTAAAAGAGCCATTCATTCAAATTCACTCCAACAGGGCGGTGCTGCGCACTAACCCTAAATTTCTTCCGAAAGTGGTTTCGCAGTTCCATGTCAATCAGACCATTGAACTGCCTGCGTTCTTTCAAAACCCAGAGACAGTAGCCGAAAGAATGCTCCACACTCTTGATGTCAAACGAGCTTTGATGTACTACATCGATAGGACCAAAGAATTTAGGAAGACACAACAACACTTTGTTGCCTTTTCAGCCCAGCACAAAGGCAACCCCATTTCCAAAGCAGGTATAGCCAGGTGGATCGTTAAGTGTATTCAGATTTGCTATCACAAGGCTAAGCGCACTTTAACTGTCCCCCCCCCCCCCCCCCCCCCCCCCCCCCCCAGAGCCCACTCCACCCGCAAGTTAGGGGCCTCCATGGCTTTCCTTGGTAATATCCCTTTGGAAGGTATTTGTAGAGCAGCCGCATGGTCTACACCACACACATTTACTAAACACTACTGTGTAGATGTGCACTCCAAGCAGCTGTGGGGCAGGCTGTTCTTAAAACACTTTTTCAGACGTCTGCAGCTGGCACAGGCGGCCGCCGATAATGGAGGGACTGCTATTTATTCTATGCTATAGATATGAATTCAGCAGCCCACATGCCTCGAACTGAATATGCTACTTACCAGTATGCATCTGTTCTTGGCATGTAGGGCTGCTGACATTCATATCGCCCGCCCTCCTCCCCGGCGCCTGTAGCAGCTGCGGAATTTACACTTAGCATGGTCATCGCTCACTCTGTTACACTCTATCTTCGCCACAATGGCTAAAAACAATCTGGGGATGGAGTCGATGCCCATGCGCACTGTAGTCCAGGGGAGGAGCCACCTATCTCGTGATACTTCGAAGACTCTTTCAGGACAACAATGTGCAATCATCCGGACCCAACACTAGGCGGCGATCTATGCTATAGATATGAATGTCAGCAGCCCTACATGCCAAGAACAGATGCATACTGGTAAGTAGCATATTCAATTCGGGGGCGGGGCCTCGATTTATGCGTTTGGGCGGCCGCAGCGGTTCTTGCATAATTGGAAATTTGCCACATCCTTCTAGCTCAAACGGTTCAAGTTATTGAAAACGCAGCAAATCTTTTTGCTGTGCAGTGAAATGCCTTTTTTGGAAAGGTTCAGTGATGACCTTTTTTGTAGCTTATTGCTATATTTGGGTGGTACGTTTACCATGTTGCCACAATTTTGCTTGCCCCTGCTGCATAATTCCACTGGCCCGGACTATAATTCACAAACACAAGGAACTTGTGGGTGTATGAAGGACCATCACAACCTCAAAGTTGGCCTAGATTCGTATTTTGCTCGACAGTATCATTTTCGTTATACCCAATTTAGCCCAAAAAGTATGAACGTTTTTTACTTGCTATTAGGAAAGAACTTTACTTTCCGATTCAGAATGTATGGAAAGTACAAAAAAATTGCAACGGTGGTATTTGAAAGATAAAATGGGGTACAAAAACTGTAGACTAGCATTTGTGAGCGCCAAGTTCAATACCACCAAATTAAAGGCATGCATAATGCGACTGTAGTCTGCTGATAACCAAGCACACAAGGTACTTGTGTGCTTGGTGATCAGCAGTGGCTACGGTTTTATAAAAAAAGTTCACTGTAAAGAATCGGCGGAACTGGTAGGATATTGAAAAATGTGGTGTTATACCACAGTTGATGGCTACCTCACAACTGTTTCAAATTGCTTTCGGAACTTTATTTCTAAACATTCATTCTATTGAATGCCAGTGTAGCTTACAAATGGAACTGAGCTTTGAAGCTAGGCTCATTTCTTTACCTCATTTATTGCACTTTCAGTATGGACTTTTCAGTCTAGTTTTGACATGATCCTGTAGTGATTGCATGGCTGTCGGTACCCAGTATCATGGGTTTTGTTTAAATCTCAATCTGCTCGTCAAGCAAGTTCATGTAAAGGAACAATGTCTACAATGCTTGATGGTTGTCTGTTTGGCTGCACTGTCTGCTTTGTTTGAAAAACCTTGTATGGTTCCTCAGCTATGCATTGACTCAAACCTTTGTTAACTTCAGATGGCCGGCAATGGGTATTCATGGTGACAAGAGCCAGCAGGAGCGAGACTGGGTTTTAAACGGTACGAGCACACACATTTTCACCACCCTTCATCCCCTTTTTTGTGTGGTTATCTAGTATTAATACCTCTTTACTTGTTTCCAGAATTCAAACACGGCAAAGCTCCAATTCTGATTGCTACAGATGTTGCATCGAGAGGTTTAGGTTAGTATGAAGTCCCAGGGAGCGTTCGTTGTAAGCATTTTAAAGAAAGTTGACTGCTTTCTTTAACACTTCTGTTTCTGAGTTTTTTTCACATAAAGGTGCAGTCTTTGTGGCAAGGCCTAGGCATGACAATCCATCGACTCGAGGGGATGGAGGACTAGTGGAATTGATCGGCTGGCTGCTTCCAGTCAAATAGAGAGGTGAAAAGCTGAAAACATTGTGTGCCAGTAGTCTTCAAAAGGCAGCCTACTTACTACTTAAAGTTTTTTTTATGGAAAGGTTCACTTTGCCCTGGTATTCCTGTTCTCATGCTTTGCATGGTTTCCACGGGGCAGCGCTGTTGCATGTGAACAATGGAGTTTAGTTTCAGCGACACTCCTGAACTTTCCAAATGAAGCATGGTTTTGGTTGAAGGGAGTGAGTAAGCAGTTCAAATACGAAGCCTTTTCTAATTGGTGAGTACTGGCACATGAGTTGGAAAAGGGAATCACTTTTCACTTAAGGAAGTGAAGGGAATGCAGCGACCTCCCAACATCCTCCCTCACCCATGTAGTAGTCATGTCAAGACCTGCCAGAGACACATTCTCAAGTAAACCCTGGCTTCTTGGGAAGAGCTTGCCTAGACTGTTACTGTGCACAAGAAAACAACGCTTTTTTTGTGGACGGGTATGTTTGTTGCATTTTTGATCTTGGCAAGACGAGCAGTGAGGCCTGAGTTTTTAGCTTCTAATGAATGTGTGTAGGACCGTGTTCATCGTTTTCATGAAGGTCCTCTAACGAGCACATGAGGCTGCTGAGAGCTTATGGGGCCCTACTGCAGAGAAGCATTCAGATGTCCTTTGACTATCTGTAGGGAAACTTCTGAATGGGGAATACCTATCTATGGTAAGGTTTCAATCCTTTTTGGGGTGGGGACTGGTGTTTTATCTTGGTGTTTGGCTATTTAGAGTTCCCTACATGAATGGATAATCATTTTTTTACAGGACCAAATTCTCTTTTAAATGTGAATCTAATTTGTTGTTTTGGTCTGGCTTGTGTGGTGTACAAACCATTGTACATTGCCATATGCCATGCTGCATCACTTTTCAGATGTGGAAGATGTGAAATTTGTCATCAATTATGACTACCCTAATTCATCAGAGGACTATATCCACCGAATTGGGAGAACTGCCCGCAGTAGCAAAACTGGTACAGCTTACACCTTTTTTACACCCAACAACACAAAGCAAGCCCATGACTTAATTGCTGTTCTACGAGAGGCTAATCAGCAAATCAACCCCAAGTTGCTGCAACTGGTTGAAGGAGGTAAGCAGTACGACTGATGCTGAACTTTACTGTTAATTGTAGTTTTATCATGAAACTGGCTTTAAGCTGCCTACAAAACTTTTTGGGGATACCTTTTTATGAAATCATTTATTTTCAGGAACTGTAAAATTCAAATTGACAAGTTGAAATGGCAAACCCACGTATTTTTGGCTAACAGACCAATGCCTCAACCCATTACAAATTCCCTCACGCACCGATTTGTATTACAAAACAAGCCTCACATTTACGCGAGTTTTAATTATTGGCATGAATGGTAATGCCGTTTTGGTTTTTTTAGAACCTAAATAAAAGCCATTGTTTACAATACTAATAGCTTAAAGTCTCAGTGCGAAACCTATTGCATTGCAACTTGTGTTGGAAAGCTGTTGTAATTGGCTAAAAGGGGTTTTGCTGCCTTTAGACCATTTTATCAGCTTTCTCTGTGTGAAATGTATTCACACCCTTTGTTAAAAGAAAAATGCTAAAGTCTGCTGTGGTGTCAAACGTTCCAATTGTTTAGGAATCTGATTAAATTGGAGACTGCAGCACCATAATAAAACTAGAATAAAGTGCACGGAAGACCTAGTTAAAAAGGACAAAAGCAATCCTTCCCAAATCGCGGGCTGAACAAAGCAACAAAAATGTACCATGTCTAATGCGTGGTGTGTGGATGGTGTGAGGCCTGGCAGGCTGGGGCTCTGGAAGAGACACTCCGGACCGGAGGCACTCGAAGTTTGAAGTAAAAGCGCTTGTACGCCTGTAATAAATGGAGCACCCTTCCCAAGCGCTCACATGGGAGCTCTGGGAAGCAAAAGGGAGGATATGGTTAAGCATTGCATGGTGGGAGTGACTTGGCGAGGGAAACGGATGAAAACGCCCTAAAAAGCATATTGACTGTGAGGAGGTGGGTAAACATCCAAAGCTGCCTACGTTAACTGGGTACAAGGGTTCAAGCTTGGGCGCTAATTACCTGCCCAGATCTATCCATTCAAAGTAAAAACCACGATCTCGGAAATGCAAGCAGCCACCATTGCTGATGTTGCTTCTGAGAAATAAAAGTGCAAAGTGGGTTTAGAAGCAGCAGCCATTGCTGAAGCTGGCGTCCCGTGAGTGCGGTGTACATTAATAAAGTAAATAGTTATCAGAACTGCTAATAAAAGCTCCCGAGTTAGGACACTAGTGAAAGGGCCGATCCTTATGGACTGTAACAAGACAGGATGGCACTCAAGAGGGACTAATGAGCTGATTTGCAAAAGACATTATCACAAGCCAATGATGTATGGGCGGAGCTTAAAGGAGCATAACCTAATACAGCATGTTTCGCAGCGCATGTGCTGCCTAGGCTCGACCTAACCAACTTCATGGGGTGTTAATTGGCATATTCTACTTACTCTGAAAATCTCTCCCTGTTAACGCTTAACTATCTGAGGCCAGACCTATAGAAAGCATGCCCATGTATTAAAGGGCATATGGACGGTTAACCACCTGAGGCAGGTAATGCATTGGGTATGCATAGTTTGCTTGTTAGCTAAATCCCACTGTTGAAGCAATACCAATCTGAAGCTACAATGTACGGTAAGCAATTTTAAGTACTTATCCTCCTGCTGACTTGAGCCACCTGCTTGCTGCTCCCCTTTTTGAAGGCGTTCATTCTGAGCAGAGCAAGTTAGTTGTAACGGCTGTACCAGAGTTGTTCTTCAGAGTATAATTTTGCAGGTTAAAGGCCGCTAGCTGTTAGACCTGAATGAATCAATTATGTTGGCGTATCAACTAACTGATCTGCAAGCAAGAAAAGAGCAGTATTTCATTTTCAAGTAGCTTACGGTCTGAGCCCTCTTGTGCTCACAGTAACCTAGTGAGGACAAGCAACTTGATCTTGTCCATTTAGATTAAGCTTGCGATGACTGGTTCTTTGCCTGGCGATCCTGTTTTCAGACTACCTCATTGCTAGTAAAGGAAGGATTATGCTCCATCTAATCAAATCTGCCTCAGCAAGTTGTTTTAAATCGTAATAGATTATTTTTACTCCATCTACTTATGCAGATGGCATGATTGCACATTCGAAATGCACTCCACTTAGTAAGGTACCTAATATTTGTGCAGATCACACAAGCTTGAGATTTCAAATGTTCAGAACGCTCTTGGAAGAGTTGAAAATGGAGTCCCTAATCTTCACCCACATTTCTATTCTGCACATCTTCGATGCAGTCAAACTGTACTTTTCTGTGTTTGGGTTTAAAGCCATAGGTGTTTCTGAGCGATGGCTTCGGACACATTAGGTTAAATGAGCAATTTAAGTGTTATGCCTAAAGTCTGCATTCCCTAGCTGCAAATGGCTTTTTAAATTATTGTATTCAGATGTTTATCCACTAGTGTTTCAGTGTGGATTAATCTAGTACAGTTCCTCTGCACACTTCTTTTGAAGTTGGACCCATGCAGTTGGGAGTCTCTTCAGTATTGTTAGTCTTTGCAGCTTTAAGTGTAATGTTCATTTTATTAAAACGTTTCAACTGCAGCAAGAGTTCTAACTTTATTTTTCTTTTAGGTCGTTTCCGAGGTGGAAGAGGCATGAGGGATGATCGACGTGAAAGATATTCAACAGGCAGAAGGGGTGGTGGCTTCAGTAGTGGTATTAGGGATAGGGAAAACTTCAATCGTGGATTTAGCAGCAGTGGACCAAAAAGAGACTTCAACTCAAAACCTCAGAATGGTTTTGGTGCTCCAAACTACGCAAATGGCAATAGCTTTGGGAATGGCTTTGGAGCCAATAGTGTGCAAGGTGGTTTCCGGCCTGCTAATCAAACAGGCACATATCAGAATGGATTTGGCAACCAGCAATTCGGAAATATGCTTAATGGCATGAACCACCAACAGCAGCCTGGCATGAATCCGCAACTGGGAATGAACCAGCAGCCTGGAATGAACCAGCTGGGAATGAACCAACAAGCTGGCATGAACCAGCAGCCTACCATGAACCAACAAGCTGGCATGAACCAGCAACCTACAATGAACCAGCAAGCTGGAATGAACCAGCAGCCAGGAATGAACCAGCAATACAGTTATGCTACCCCAGCCGCACCTGCTCAGGCACCAACAGCCACACCTGCTCCATCTCTGATAGGTTATCCAATGCCAGCAGGATACACCCAGTAACAAATGTCAGGTTTTCAATTGCTCTTTATATTGTGTGTTCAGAAGACAGGATAGTTATTTAAGAAGCCTTCGAGGAAATGCAGAAACTACTGCAGTGCAGCAGTAATTAAGGTGCACTTCATTATTTAAGTTGACTTTATCTACATTACATTCCTGGAACAATTTTAGTTTTCTTTTTGTACTAGAAAATGCAGACTGTGTTTTCACAAAGTAAATGTACAGTGATTTGAAGTACTGTAATGAGGCAGCGCATGGCCTTAAATAAAACTTTAACTTGGATATCTTGTGCAAGTTATTTTTAGCCCAGTTGCTATAGCACTAAATCTACGTAAATATGGAGTGCAAGCTGAGTGTATGCTCCTAACATAAGAAAAGGCTGCCCATGGGAACCTTGGCTGAGGCTCAGATTCATATATTTTTTAATCTGGATTTGAGAAGTTTTGTAAAGCTTCAGAATAACATTTGACTCATGAATAAAATTGCGTTCCAGCAGTAGTGTTTACTGTTACTTAACCCCTTCGGGGCTGATGACTAGCTCAGCTCGTCATGAGCGTAACCTGCCGTACGCTGAGGACGAGCTGAGCTCGTCATGTAATGCGGTAATTTAAAAATTGCCACGTACAGCGGGAAAAGCCGCCGCATTGATGCGGTTAAAGAATTACTAGCTAATTCAGTGTCATCTGGGACACTCTACTGCCTCCCACATTTGCCTTAATAGTGGAGTTCTGAATCTTGGTTTGGACTTTGTTTAAATACGCTGCAGAAGGAGTTGCTTAAAACTTGAATCGTTGAGCATTTTGTTATAGCCATTAGTTGGCTTTCATGTCAACATGTGCTTACTAAGAGTTTTCTGTACTACCACTAAGGTACTTCATTGCTCCTGACATGGCATAATATTCAGTTCTAACCAGCAGTATATAATCTACACTGGAGTGACCTAGTGGCAATCGTCCTTGAGTTCCGTATGTGCTTCACCACGTGAATAGCACATTCATTTGGAGTGTCTTGAAGAGTATGGTGGGATCTGTGCAACACTTACTAAAATCCTAGTAAAATTTGTGTGATAACCTGAATGGGGTAAGAATAAAATTTTTCAGAGGTATTGCTAATCCTTGGCATCAAATAAACTGCTCAACATGAGGCCATATGTGCCTCATTTGGTCTGTTGGCCTTGATCAGGACCAAGTAGCTCAGATCCCTGTTGTATTTATGACTGCTCAGGTACGTAAATTACATTTTCTTCGTTTATATGCAAGATTGTTGCCTATAACTTGTCTTCATTACAAGTGTGATTGCCGATTTGTCTTATCGGCAGGTTGAAAGCTGGCGCATATGATGCAGTTAGTGGCTAAAGGTAATGTCCTGTTCGGCTGAGCCTTCAGGTTCCTCCCCCTCCTGAATGTTCCTAAAGACCCAGACATGCTCAATCGTGATAAAGACCCAGAGATTGCATGTGAGATCAAGGAGGCTTTTTGAAACCTGAGGTTGTAGTGCCTGACCCTCGTACGCTTTCTTTGAAAAACCCTGAAGCCAAACGGAGCCCTGAAACAAGTCAAGCCCAGGGTGGTGTGGAGTGCAAAAAAACGATGGATTTGGGCCCAGATCTTTTGACTGGGGGAGTGTGTGACATTGATCCACATTCAGTCCATCACTTGTTGTTTTTGCAATTGCCGCCCTGAAACAAGTTGGGCTGACACCTTGCCAGCACAATCTTGAAAGGATGTTACCTGTAATCCTAGATCTCTTCTGCCAGGGGTATTATCAGTCACAAACACGTGTGGGGGACTCTGGAGCCTTAGCAAAAAATATATGCATAAACCTTTATTTCAAATATAGACTTGTATAAATTATGCAGATTAAACCATACTAGGCTCTGATATGCCAATACTTTTTTTCCATTTGAAATACTTGAACATATAACATTTTCATGACCACGAAAATGTACCTCCAACTTGTTTCAACATAGCCTTTATTTTCGAAGGGGAAAAAGGCATGGTTATAGCAGGCAGATTAGCATATAATGTTGCATATAGAACACAAAACATAAGACCTCCATGCTCCCTTAGGGAAAGTTAAGTCAGGGCTTGTTGACCGCGTTTTACATTGTATTTGTAGCATTGTATACATGTTTGTCCGGGGAGGAGGGAGGGTGCTTATGACTTTGTTTATACACCTGGAAAAGTACTACGATTACAGGTAAGTAACTTGTCCTTCTATTCCTGGGGATACCTCAATGGTCATAAGCACTGGATAGAGTAGAATTTAGGATAGACTATTTTGTAGTTCACACACAGGCCCAGCTGATATAGAATTTGGATGCAGTATTTCATGATTCTGCAGGGTCCTGGAGAGGTACTCTCGAGTAACCAGCTGTCTAGATCAGGGTAGACTGAAGATTTTTTTTGCTTTCTCAGGAAGGCCACGGTCGCCATGCATTTTGACAAGGTGCTAGGACCCGACTTGGGTTTGAGAGGAAGTACTTTGAACTCAATGGTCTGACTCGTTCCTGAAACAAAGGAACTTCCTGTGTTTTTGAGAATTTTGGATGTGGGACGTAAGCTGCCTGAAGGTCTATGAATTGGATCCAATCCCCTTAATGGATGTGTGGGATGATTTGATGCAAGGCCAGCATCCTGAATCTCACAGAACATATTTAAGAGTTAGATCTAGTATTGGCCGAAACACCTTTTTGGACCTGTCTTTCAAGCCAGATAGGAACGTGAATAAAGCCCCTGTGATTGTTGCCCGGGAACCCTTTCGTTGGCCTTTTTTTTGTAGTGGGATGGATACCACCTCTTGCAGCAGATCTAGCTGAAACAGATTTTTTTTAAGGAGGCATGGATGGTGGAGACTTTAATCTGATTTAGTACCCATTCTGCACAATATTGAGTATACATTTGTCCTTTTATTTTTATCCTCTGCCAAATTAGTTCCTCGCACGGGAGTGGGTAATGTCGCAGGGATTCTGCTCCTACACAGAACTGTGCAGAGACCCGGGACCTCAGTGAATTGTGGTGTACCCAAAAAACTCAACTTAATGCCAAGAAATCCTAACCAGCTAGCATCAGTGTCACATTAGCTCTTTGTCCTATAACAAAGGAACCAATTATTAGACAACCCAGAACATGTGACTTAGTCTAGAACACACTTTCGTTATACACTCATACCAGTTCACACAACAGGAGTAAAAAGACACGGTTAAAATATTTATTTTAACGACTTGCTCTAAGATGCAGTAGCTTTGCTAACATAAGAAATAATATCCGCATTGTTACAATTCCATAAAACAAGGAGAAATCCTATTACAATGATGGTGAAAATAGATCCTATAGCACCTAGTAATTCACCCTCCCTAGGTAGGAATTATGTTTAGTATAATATAGGTCCCTTAATCAGCAGAAGTGTATCTCATCAGGATCTGCAAAAGCTCTCTGGAAAAACTGGCGTCTTCCAAGTGTCTGAAATCATGCTTAGTGTGGTGTTAAAGGCGCCAGAATCACGTTTGCTGCAGCTGCATTTGTTAAGCAGACCAGCCCGAACGGCTACCTTGGTATGATGCCCATGGATGCTTTATAACTCGTGCAGACTAGTCACGATGCAAGTCTAGGGATGCTAAAAACAAGCCATTCTCATGTGAAGCATTTTATGCAGCCTAACTTATACCAGTTATATGCAGTGTTGTGTGCAAAAGCGGCAAAAAGATAAAATGGCGTTTAAACTTCTAATTAGCCTATGCTAACTTAAAGTGCGCAACAAGGCCCAGCTCTTACTACAGTAACCGAGTTAAAGAAAGAGAGAACTCGCTGCTTAGGTTGTTTTGAAGTAGGAGGGGTTTGTCTAGTGGCCACTACGAGACAGTCACTGCTGGAAATGCAATCTCGCATGGTGGTGCTGCTGCTGCAGGGACCAATGAGGGGTTTGAACCCTCTGCTGGTACTGATGATCATAGGGTCGATACCTACGTCAAGTCCTTTTTCTACAAACCAACCGCCTTCAAGGTATCCGGCTCTGATTTCATCCTGGACATCTCATCGTCCACATGAGAGCCAAAGAGATGTACCATTCAAGGGGAGGTTGAGTATTCTATGTTGGGCCTCCGGTTTCAGTCAGTCTTGTGAGTTTTAGCCATTAGGATCTCCTAGCACAAATGCCATGTGAATAACCGTAGGCTGCAAGGTCTGAGGTATTTGCTGCCGCGCTGATTCGCCATGAGACCTTCGTGCAGAATCCCCTGAATATTCCTTCTGCAATTTTTCTGTGAAGCATGAGAGGGAGTCCCATAGCGAGCAGTTCTAACAACCTAGTAGAGCAGATCTGTTTGCCACCTTCATGAAAGAGGCAGAAGTGTTGCACATTTTTTTTCCAATGGCATCTGTGGCTTTGCTGCCTTGTGGGGAACAGTAGATGATGAGGCCCCCATGTGACCTCTCCTTGCAGCCCATACAATGACAGTCTGATGGTGGGTCAGACGTCAGAAAAAGAGAGTCCTGCTCGGGAACTTTGTACTTTTTTTTTATATCCTCTGGTGCCACTCCTGGCGAAGTTGGTCAGTGTGGAGAGCTGGTTCCAGCAAGCCAGGCACAAAGGGAAGAGGTCTAGTGGAAGACTGATGCGGAGTCTCACATTATAGATGTTGATGGTACAGCTGTAGGCATTTCAATGTTTTTAGGTCTCGCCTGTCGATGCGCATGCGCATCGAGCAAGCGAGACTATGGGGGCTTATCCACTCTTTGTCCAACTTGCAAGGAATCGTGGCGATTCCTTGCAGTGCCCGTGACTTTTAAGCTCAATGCGCATGCGCATTGAGCTTAAAAGCGCGTGCACATGCCGCCTGCCTTGCCTACTCTCCCGCCCCCTCACTTCTTGATTGCACGGCCGCTAGGCCGTGCCTCCCCTACTCTCCTCCTCCTACTCTCCTCCCCTCGCTGTCTGTTCCCGCACTCCTCCCACAGCCCCGCTCCGCCCCCTCCCCTGCCTGGTCGCGTCGCATTGGTGTAAACATCCAGCCCTTCCATGAGCCCTCACAGAGTCCAGGTCTGCCCGCACATGCCTTTGAAATGTCTCTCAAGGACAGACTGCCTACTGGGGTGAGCTAACCCTTTCAATGCCTCTTTGATAAACACCTTTACCTCATCCTGCAGGGGCTCCTCGAGACCCCCTGACATTTCCGCCACTCTTTTAAAGGCAGCTACACAGACTGTTTGGCTTCTGTGTCTGCCTGCTCACTTCCTCTCCTCTTTCCCACATTGCTTTCAACCCCAAATTAAACACAGCAAATTAAGCTTTCAACATCGCCATGCAGACCCAGCCCACAAACATGGTTTATTCTGATCTTTTTTTTAATCACACACGTAAGCCCCCGCTCCGCCCCCTCCCCTGCCCGCCGTGTCGCATTTCTCCTCCCCCCTCATCTGCCTTCCCTCCGTCTGTTCCCTCTCCCCGCTCCGCCCCCTCCCCTGCCCGCCGTGTCGCATTTCTCCTCCCCCCTCCCCTTATCTCCCTTCCCTCCGTCTGTTTCCTCTCCCCGCTCCGCCCCCTCCCCTGCCCGCCGTGTCGCATTTCTCCTCCCCCTCCCCTTATCTGCCTTCGCTCCGTCTGTTCCCTCTCCCCGCTCCGCCCCCTCCCCTGCCCACTCTCCCTTTCTATTCTCCTTTACCACTCCACTCTGGACTCCTTCATTTTGTGCTGTTTGACATATTTCTTCTCTCATCCAACTCTTCTGCGGGCTCCCCTACTTCTCACTGTAGTTTGCAACAAATCCATCCTCCTTAAACCGTGTACACCATTTGCCTTTCACCCCTCCATTCCCTCTCCTGTCGCTCCCTTTAAATTCCCCCCTCCTTCCTTTTACTACCACTTTCCCTCTTTGTCACAAAAAACCCTTTTATTCACTCGCTTTTCGTCTCTTTCTACCCTCCTCTCCTCCTATTCTTTTCCCTTACCCTGTCTTTTCTCCCCCTTTTGTCTTTCGAATCCCAATCTCTCTCCCTCCCCTCCCCCCCCTCTCATTCCCCAACCCATTTCAGAGCTCAGTTCCGGAAGTGCCTCTTGGCAGCCGTGAGCTGCTGGGTAATTGCGCGTTTTGTAGCATTCCCAAAATGCATCTTTGACAGCTTGTCCAATGCTTCAATCTCTCCCCCAAACCTAGTGGGGCAAGTGCTTCGCTGCGCGCCGCAGCGGCGCTCCAGCGCGCCGGTAATGTTTCCAACCCACTGATATATCATAAGCGCCATGTGCTGTTTTGTGGCTGAATTTTTTTTTAAAAAGGGGAGCGGATATTAAACATCATACGGTATGTTAATGTCAAGTACGCCTGGATAAACATTGAAGACTTTGCTCTGACTCCAGCGTGTGGGCTACGAGATAATTAACCTTTTCCAACCATCCCTGTATTTTTTCTGGATGTCCACTTCTACAATGTTAACGGCGGTGCACTGTTCCGTTTGTTGATTCGACTCTGCTGAGATAACACAGCCCCCTGCCCACCGTGTCGCATTTCTCCTCCCCCTTCCCCTTCTCTCTCTTCTCTGACATGCAGTGTGCGGCCCTAACTGAAGTAGTGTAAACCCCGGCGCACAATAGCCAACACCCTCACTCACCCTCAACCCCTCACCCTCACTCACCCTCAACCCCTCACCCTCACTCACCCTCAACCCCTCACCCTCACTCACCCTCACTCACCCTCACCCTCACTCACCCTCACTCACCCTCAACCCCTCACCCTCAACCCCTCACCCTCAACCCCTCACCCTCAACCCCTCAACCCTTCACCCTCAACCCTTCACCCTCAACCCTTCACCCTCAACCCTTCACCCTCAACCCTTCACCCTCAACCCTTCACCCTCACCCACCCTCACCCACCCTCACCCACCCACCCTCACCCACCCTCACCCACCCTCACCCACCCTCACCCACCCTCACTCACCCTCACTCACCCTCACTCACCCTCACTCACCCTCACTCCCTCACCCTCACTCACCCTCAACCCCTCACCCTCACCCACCCTCACTCACCCTCAACCCCTCACTCACCCTCACTCACCCTCAACCCCTCACTCACCCTCAACCCCTCACTCACCCTCACTCACCCTCAACCCCTCACCCTCACTCTCACTCACCCTCACTCACCCTCAACCCCTCAGCCTCACTCTCACTCACCCTCAACCCCTCAGCCTCACTCTCACTCACCCTCACTCACCCTCAACCCCTCAGCCTCACTCACCCTCACCCCCTCACCCACCCTCAACCCCTCACTCACCCTCACCCACCCTCAACCCCTCACCCACCCTCAACCCCTCACCCACCCTCAACCCCTCACCCACCCTCACCCTCACTCACCCTCACCCTCACTCACCCTCACTCACCCTCAACACCTCACCTCAACACCTCACCCTCAACCCCTCACCCTCACTCACCCTCAACCCCTCACCCTCACTCACCCTCAACCCCTCACCCTCACTCACCCTCAACCCCTCACTCACCCTCAACCCCTCACCCTCACTCACCCTCAACCCCTCACCCTCACTCACCCTCACTCACCCTCACCCACTCACCCTCACTCACCCTCACTCACCCTCAACCACTCACTCACCCTCACTCACCCTCACTCACCCTCACTCAGCGCAACCACAGCATCTTCACTAAATATATTTAATAAACTTTAAGCTATTGGCAATATAAAATAAAATCCATTTTATTTACGTATTAATTATTAATTGTTTTTTAAAGCCATTGATTTTTTTTATATCAATACATATAAGTCACATAAGTCCCGTTAATACAAAACATGTTGCTTTACAAATGCTAGAGGTGTCACATTTACAAAAATTATAACTATTGGCTTTGTAAAGAAGAAAGCTATTAATTTAGCTATTTAGAAAAAACAACACATAAATAAAAAACAAAAAAATAAATAACACCTATAGCTCAAACTTTCCTACTGCGAGACCTATTGCATTTCCAATGCTTGTTAAAAACAAGTTGATATTTATATTTTTGGCAAACAAAACAAACCATAAAGTCAGTTGCAGTCATGTAGTAACATACATTACTAAGCCATACAATACATTATAGTCCCGATGGGCCTCTTGAGGAATCCACTTCAAAATATCCACATATTTATATCTTAGTTCCGTGGGGTTTCTCTTTCCCTTAGATGCTCGGGAGGTTTAAAGGGAACATCCCTTTGGGATCCATCTAGTCCTCTCCCACCTCAGCTTCCTAGCCATAATAGGTCCACTGTTTACCCCATATCTTGTGGAATTTCTTCGGGCACCCTCTCACCTTTTGGTAACCCTTTCAGCTCCCATATACATTTCCATCCCTGCCTTTCACTCGGAGTGAAGGAGCATTTGTAGCGCCCCAAGTTCTTGCTATGTCCCTTTGTGCCACCACCAGGGCTAGCCTAGTAAAGATGAGCTAATGGCCGGCCCAGATCTATATCTCCTGATATTCCCAGCAATAAAAATTTAGGGTTCAAGGGTATAACCACTTCAGTCCCTCAGTGTGTACAGAACAACCACCCACTGATAATTTGACCCTGGGTACAACCATCTAACTGCTATGTCCTAATGGCAATCCTCCAAGCAAACGTATTGAGGCATGGGGATAATATCGCTAAACTAACACTGTGTTCCTTAAGAATGTATTTCCTCATTCATTAAGTGCTCGAACTGATCCATAGCTACTCCCTTACAACAAATCTGTAGTTCCCAGCTCATCTGAACATTGAAATGCTTTATACCTTGTACGAAGCCAATCACATCATACATAATGTGCAGGTAACTTTGAAGCATAGTCACCCCCTTATTATTTTGCAGTCCCAAGCTAATCTGAGCATTGAAAAGCTTGATACTGGGTGCGAAGCTAATTGTGAAAACACATCACCAATAAGTGACAAAACTAAGTCCTTACAGTAAACACTGGTGTAGACCCCGATACTGTACCTGTGCAGCGTATGGGACACAATCCCACGCATGCGCGTTAGTGTGTACACAACCGAGTCCCTCTCACGGGCACAGTCATCACGCTACTCTGCCAGTACAAGCAGCGTAACCGGTGCGGTGATTAAAATGGACAGACCATTTATGGGCTTTCTTTCTCCCTTCCGGTTAGGGTGGTCAATTAGAGCTTAATTGGCTCAACAGCTGGGTATAAAAACAGGAGTCCAGATCAAGCCAGCACACACAGCAGAGCCGCGTTGGGGGCAGCAAGGCAGAGGCTTTCCTGGCAATCGTGAGTAGAATTACGGGTAACGAAGAGCAGATGCATCGAACCTGTGAGTAAACAGATCTGAAGTGTATTTTACCTTACAGGATGCAAATTGGCTCATACCCCCACGTTCAAAGTCACATCGTACTATGAGAATATGTAAGCTTTTACCTTCAACTTTAGACCACTACCACTTACACTCTGAGCACTTGAACCATATAGGTTTATGCAAATAGAGCGTGTGATTTATGTTTTGTGTTGTGTATGTCATGTCCTTGTCCCCCATTTTTTACAGGGCGCACCTTCACTATTAGGATGACAAATGTGTCTAGCAACTGCTGCCCTACACTTTTTATTAGGTCA
Organism: Lissotriton helveticus; assembly: GCF_964261635.1. NCBI lineage: Eukaryota > Metazoa > Chordata > Amphibia > Caudata > Salamandridae > Lissotriton > Lissotriton helveticus. The sequence goes on from NC_136068.1 coordinate 1,189,063,752, forward strand.
CTGTACCTGGAATAAGACAACGGCAGTTATGAACGCATTGTTTTATTCCTTTCCATGTTTTTGTTGTTCCCCTTGGTTTGCTAATCGCAGATACCTCCTTGAAAAATATTGATTTAGCCTTTATTTATCCAATCACTTTTCTGTAAACTACAGATTTTGTTAAAAACACGTGAGTAAGGTGGGGATTTGTGCACCCCGTCCTGAAGAAGTACCACTCCGAAACATGTTGAGGCACACATGAGGTGATGTACATTATGTTACATAAGAACCTCACAACACATCATTTTAATAGTGCCAGCCCAGGGGACCATTAAAATTTTTTAGTTTACCCCACGAGCCAGTTACTTTTTAACCATCACTTTGAATCACTTCAAACCCCACTACTCACTCAATATCACAAACACCCTCACACACCTCTCACATAGTCTGAGTAAATAGTGCTCCTGCGTAGAAGTAGGTCGTAGTACGCCGCATCCCGTAGAGGGGTGCGAAGACCCCAATGATGAAGCATGACACCAAAGGGCCTGTTGGTGTGTGAGGGGTATTTAACCCCTTCCATGCTCATGACGAGCTCAGCTCGTCATGCAGTACACTGCTTGTGTGCTTATGGCAATATAACCATTTTAATTGGGGGTATCCTCCCAGCCATTGAGAGGGGTATCTTAAGCCAACTAGTGATGTTGTCCGTCACCCTATCCATAGCACGCCCATAGTTTGTCCTCATCAGCGCGTCCTTGTCCCTGGTGATGTAGATTCCCAAGTATTTAAAGTCATCTGTCTCCCACGTCAGCAGGTAATCCAATGGGTGCGCTAGCATATGGTCCGTTAGGGGAAAGACAGTGGATTTGCCCCAGTTTATCTGAACCCCAGCTATCGCCCCAAACTTTATAATTTCTCGTAAGACTGGATTGAGGTTGTCATGTGGTTTATGTATATACAGCGTAATGTCGTCAGCATAAAGTGACACTAACAATTGCCTAGCAGGATATATGAGACCTCTATGATTATGATGTTGCCGCAACTTAGCGGCTAAAGGTTCTATTGCTATGGCAAATAGAACGGGGAAAGGGGACACCCCTGCCTCATCCCTCTAGTAATAGGGAAGGCCTCAGAGCGGGAGCAATTAAGGAGACCCCTGGCACAGGGCGCCGTATATAGCAATTTAATCCAGCCTAGGAAGGATTCTGGCATCCCCATATATGTCAGTGTCCCCATCACATAATCCCACTCTATGGAATCAAACGCTTTAGTGGCGTCCAAAAAGACAGCCACCGCAGCACTGCGTGGGTCTATATCCTGTAGCACAGCCAGGAGAGTTCGAAGATTGAGCCGTGGCTCGATTCGGCACGAACCTTGCCTGATCAGGCAACACAAGTCGTTCCAGGAGCAGGTTTAATCTTGTAGCTAGCACTTTTGCCAGAATTTTGGTATCACTATTTAGATTTCTCGGAAGATTAGTCGTGGCAGGAGAAAATGTGTTCTGTAATGCATACAGCAATTTCCGTCGCATGTCTTCTGCAAAATTTGTAACTGCGTTTAATGTTTCTCCGGTAGCAAAGGTCCTTTTCGGTGGTGTGAAATTCCCAGGTAGTTGAACCCGTTATGGGCTATCTGGAGGTCCCCAGGGAGGTTGAACCATGTGACCAAGGCACCTGGGCTATATATTACTGACTTATGCCAATTTATGGTGTACCCAGAGTTCTGCCCGTAGGTGTCTATAGTATAAAACAGGGTGGGAATCGTGGTATCCGGGTGCATGATATATAGAAGTATATCGTCCGCATACAGAGATCTTTTCTTCCCAGATGTTGGCCGGTTTAATGCAAAACACCATAATCTTTGCACGTTGTTGGTCCGCACAGGCAGGCCAGAGTCCCTATTGTGAGAGCAAAGAGTAGTGGGGACAGAGGGCAACCCTGTTGGGTACCTTGTCTAATGGGAAAGTCTATGGAGAGCTGGCCATTGACCTTAACCCTCGCCCTGGGATCTTTATACAGGAGTCCAATGCAATTTCCAAAAGTTGGGACCTATACCAAATTTAGTCAAGGTGGCCTCAAGGAAGGGCCAGTGGACTGTGTCAAACGCCTTTTCTGCGTCCAATGACTGGAGCAAGTTCAGGGTGTCTCAGTCCTTAACCTCCATCATCCAGTTATGAGTCCTACGCAAATTCAGTCTAGTCGCCCGGCCGGGCAAAAATTCCGACTGGTCCTTATGTACTAGAGTAGTTATTACTTGGCGAAGTCTTGTGGCAAGGATAGTAGCCGGTATCTTCACTTCCATATTGAGTAGGCATATTGGGCGGTAGGATGCACACATATTTTGGGGGTTCCCCTGTTTATGAATAGGGATGATCGTGGCCATACGTAGGTCCAATGGAAGGATTCCCTCCTGGCATGCTTCTTGAAAGATTAAAAAGGTGGGGACTAAAGAGATCTGCACACCTCTTGTAGAGTTCTGTGGGTAGGCGGTTTGGTTCTGGGGTCTTCCTGGGCCGCAATTGGGCTATGGCCAAATTGATTTAATCAATGGTGATATCTAGGTCATGCCCCTCCATACCAGCATCTTCCAATTACTGGGTATGTATCCCCGCTAGGTAATCATTAATGCCAGGGGGCGGACTAGGCATTTCAATGTGGAGCTTCGAAGCCCCTCTGCACAACACCTTGTTAAATGTAGTATCATCCACTGGTGACACTAGCCTGTGAAGTGATGACCGGATAATCAGCCTTTGCTGATTCCGAAGGCCATGTAGAAGGCCTGTGTCTTCGCTCTCTGGTTGAACTGTGTCTAGACCTGGGATGACTAAGGGGGATCTTGATCTGTGTCTCCTCTATGTAGTGGACTTCTGAGGTGTACTTGCCTGTCAGGCGATTGAGAAGGCGAATATATTTGTGAATAGTCTGAACAAAGGGTAGTTTTCAGCATCTTCTTTTCCTTACACACTCCAACCATCTTGGGGAGAGGTTAGTCGGAGGTGTATGATGCACTGGCATCAGAGAGCCCTGGACGATTCAAAGTTCTGGAGAGGATGAAGCACAACTCAACTCCAGCTCTTTACCAGTCAGATCATGGATCTCACTCGACTGATCCCTCTATGTTGACACTGGTGAGCGATCTGTTCTTAGCCTCTTGGCCGGTGGAGACCTATGAGTGGAAATAGGCCTCAACGTTGACCTCATCGATGCCGACCCCACCGATGACCTTTTCTCGACGTCAGAGGTGACTTCCTCGACTTCGACCACCCTGACGGTGATGCCCATCCTGCCGTCGGCAGCGAAGCGGACGAACTGCTAGGAGTGCGTGCCGGACTTGGCGTCTGTTCTATTTAACTTTGACGTCGGTGCGGATGTTCTTGACGGTGACCTCGCCTGTCAGCGATCTGTCTCCAACGTTGAGGGTCTGCCTTCCACCATCGTAGGCGAGCCTAACTGACAGCCTGCGAGAGGGTGTTGACATCAGTCGGTGAGAGGTCTTAGCTGTACCTGTATTAACCCCCTTCGGTGAACCCGTCTTCGATGACGGTCTCGGCACCGGGGATTTCGATGCTGAAGAAGTGCACACATGTATACTCGACTTCTATCTCTCCCTCAACTGCAAATTTGACAGATGTCTCTTTTTCACCTTTTTTCTTGTGCTCTGGTCTTCTTTAAGAGGCGGGCTTTTTAGAGGAATATCCTTCCTTGCCACTTGCTGATTTTCATCTCCTGCATAGCATGAAGCTTTATCTTCTCCATTTCACGAAGGGTTCTTCTTGAAAATTGTTTTCAGTAGTAGCACTTGTTGGGCCTGTGTGTAGATGGTAGACACACAATACAGACCGAGTGAGGATCAGACTTTGCCATTTTCTTCCTACAAGAAGGGCACTTATTAAATAAGGCCAGCATTCTGACAGGAAAAAAAAATGCAAAGTCAGAAAAGTTATGAGAATAGTACAATAAGTACTAAAAACGTTGAATGAAGACAAATCTCACAAGAAAAGATCAATTTGTGACCGAAAAACCCACTAACTGACGAGCTCCAGGATCCTCACATAAGGAGCTTGAAAAAAGAACTGACCTGTCACCTGTGGGGCATGTTGGGAGCCTCGAGGTCCTGGAGGTCTTACAGGCACTGTACCCATTTTTTCTGAGTGTTCTATATGCAGTGTTCTAGGTTAATCAGCCTGCTAGCACCTTGTCCTTTTCAAATAAAGGCTATGTTCAAAAACAAGCTGGAGGTACATATTCTTTGTCATGAAAATGTTTTATGTTTTTAAGTATTTCAAATGAGAAAATTCAATGCAATATTGGCATATTTGAGCCTAGTATTATGGTTTAGGCTGTATATTTTGTATACATGTATGTAAATTTGAAATATATGCATATTATATATATGTATGTGTATATATATATATATATATATATAATTGTAAAAAGAGAGGGAGGTCTCCTATAATATCCAGTTTGGGACAAGGAGGAGGGAAGAAAGAACTAACGAAAGTCCCAGAAATCAATATGTATATATATATATATATATAATTGTAAAAAGAGAGGGAGGTCTCCTATAATATCCAGTTTGGGACAAGGAGGAGGGAAGAAAGAACTAACGAAAGTCCCAGAAATCAATATTTGTGATTACAAAAGCCTCCTAAGTGAACCCCTCGTTACTCAAGCAATTAACCACATTTTAGGAAGATATGCAATTTCGAGTATACAGATAAACACACAATTCAAGATTCAAATGACAGTGTTTTTGTTAAAAAGATTACACAATTTAGGCATATTAATAAAAATGTGCCTAAACACACAAACAGCATGTTAAAATTACAGAAAGCAGAATTATCTCAGTCTCATAAGTGCAAAGTTGTCAATAATTACAAAAGAGTAAAATTATCTCTAAAGTGCAAAGTTGTCGACGCAGCGTTTCGGTTTGTTATAATTTCACCTTCATCAGGACAAGACTCTATATTTATTCGTTCTGCCTCTTGTATAAATTGGAGGTATTTCTTTCAGGGTGCCTTATAGGAATAAGGCTTCTGTAGGTAAACTCGTGTCACAGGTTCTTTATGTTATTATCTCCGTGCACTCCTTTTTTCAAGAGAGTTTCAAAAAGATACTTGGGGCGCGATCCTTGTCGCACTGTGCCTGGCAGTGCCTTAAGTAGTTCAAAGAATGTGTGATTTGGAATTCATTTAACATGAAACCATGAGGTTTCTTCACATTTTTTCACATAGCTTAGTTATCGTTTTCCAATAAAGCCAATCGTATCATTGTTATCATCATCATTTATAGTCAAATGAGACAATGTGAAGAAACCTCATGGTTTCATGTTAAATGATCGCGTCCTTAGTGATTTCCAAATCACACATTCTTTGAACAGGTTCTTTATGTGTTTAGGCACATTTTTATTGTTGTAATGTATGATCTTTTATTACTGTTATCAAATATTTGAATCAACGTTTTGTAATAAATTGTGTAATCTTTTTAACAAAAACACTGTTTGAATCTTGAATTGTGTGTTTATCTGTATACTCGAAATTGCATATCTTCCTACAATGTGGTTAATTGCTTGAGTAACGAGGGGTTCACTTAGGAGGCTTTTGTAATCACAAATATTGATTTCTGGGACTTTCGTTAGTTCTTTATATATATATATATATATATATATATATATATATATATATATATATATTTATCCCCTGGAAGAGAATGACGCCTATACCAGCCATCAGTTTGGAGCAGCCACCTGTTGGTGGATGACAAGGGACCAGTCTTGACACTCAGCTGTCATTGACCCCTGTTGGTGCCTTGTGGACCTGAACCTCCCCTCCCCTGGCAACTGAAGCCTGCCCTAGGAGGGAGGATGAGCCCCAACCTCTAGATCAGTGGTTCCCAAACCTTTTTGACCCCTGGCTCCCTTGAGCCGTTGGCTGTGGGTCCCTATTATGTTACTTTATTGGGCAGGGTACTTTTATTTTTCTCCCTGAAAATAATTGGGAGGAAGCAGATTAAGGTATTATAATCATGTAGTCTGCTTCAGTGTGTCGATGGAGGCTATGATATGTATGACAGGTCATGGTAAGACCTTTTATGTACCACTTGCATGTAGTCATTTCACACATTAGTTTTGAAGAACTGTTGCATTTAACCGCAGACTTTGCTTGTGTGCGTGGTGATCTGTCACTAACATATGTTGCACTATGCAACAAACTGCATTGTTGCAGTTGGCTGCACTCTTGGGGGTGCAACATGTTCGCCTCAACCAGCGCCGCTCTGCGGGCCCATAACACCTTATGTGTGTTGGCCAGGGCCACCTCTTCTTTTGGGGATCCGCCGCTTCACAGGACACTGTTCAGATTGACTTGCGGCATCATGAGTTGGATGGCTGAGAGCTGGCAGGGTTCATCCTTCTCTCTGCTCTGGGCATTTCAGAGGTGCTGGGTTGTGCCATGGCTTGTTCGGTTGCCCTTTGCACCACACCTGGCTTCGAGTCAGTGTGTTCCCTGAGAATGTTAGGGAAGGACTGGTTGATCTTCCCTTCGACGGCACCATGTTATTCCATGCCCCAGCAGACTCGGACATCCAGAGGTTCTTGGCGGGTCTTTGTTGTCCTCCCCTCTCAGTGATGGGTGAATTGATCTGGTTCTTGGACCTTCCTTTGGGCGGGTCGCCTTTTTCGTGCTGTGTGTTTTTTTTGGCCACTCGAGTCCTCCTTGCAGAGACTGTGGCATGTTGGCTGCTGGACGGCCCTTGTTGCCTGTGTGTGTTTTTGCTTGAGTTATCTGCGCAGATTGGCCCTGAGATTAGGCCGCCTGTTTTCCCTTGGGTTGCTTGTCAAGCCGTCTGCAGGGTTTTTGCCCCGCGGCTCTTTCGCTTTTTCATCTGCTGCGGAAGTTTCTTCCAAAGAGGGTTTCCATGTCTTGGGACTTAACGTACCCTATGTGGGGTAGTGGTAGCTGTTATATAGCTTGCGCTGTGCTATGGGGTTGTGGTCGCCTACGGGCCTCTGCTCTCGTTGGCATTTATGTATGTTGCGGATGCCTCTTTAGATCATGTGCACAGACCCCAAGTGGTGGTGTGTCCGGGCATTTCCTCGCCTTCGGCTCCTGTCTTGGAGGCTGTTATGGTTTCATGTTCTCACCTTTTTCAGGCGTAGCCTGCCCGGTCTCCTGGGACCTCGGGCTATTCTTCCTGTTTCCGGCTGCCTCTGCTGCCGATGCTGCTCTGTCTGGTCTCTTGACTTCCGACTATGGTGGGCTCGCCTTCTTTTTCCTCATTTCCTTGGACCCTCTAGGTTTCCTTTCTTCTCCTCTTCCTTACCTGGAATTGGCTGGAGATTTGGTTGCCTTGTGGTGGCGGGGGGTGCTTCAGCCTCCCCTCGCCCGTGCTTCCTCTGTTGTAGGTGAACGGACTTCTCGTTCTCTTTTCTTCTTCCCACACCTCTCTGGGGTTGGGGTGTTCTGATTGTGGGGTTCCCCTTGCCTGGGGAGAAGGACTCCTTGCCCTGTCCGTTGGACTGGTCCCCTGTGGGACCCTCTGTTATGTCCAGGCTGGTGGGGTCCATTCTCAGATCTACATTAAGGAATGTGCGGCTAGTAGTCTCGATCAGATGTACGAGTTACTTACCTTTGGTTATGATGTATCTGGTAGAGGCGATTCTAGTCGCAGATTCCTTCACGGTCCGCTCTTCCTCCCCGTTCTGCGAGGACCTTTTTGGCTTGGCCTTCTGCAATCGCCATCTGGTGGATGGCTGTTTCTGTGAGTGCATTCTTCGCTCTCTGACAGGATGTTTTTGTCTTGTTTCTTGTTCCTTCCTCCTCTTTGGCAATTAGAGGATGGGTCTGTGGGTACTCCTGTGCACCTATGTCCTGGTTGCTTCGGGATTTAGGCTTGCCTTGCTTTCATTCCTTCCCTTCCTCCCTCTTTGTCCTAGGGTCCTGGCCCCTCTGCCCCCCCTTTTGGGTTGGGGTCCCCTGGCAGTGTTATGCTCCTTCTTTCCTTGGGTGTTGCCGCACTCTGTGCTAGGGTTGCCTTGGAGGGTGGTTGTTCCCTGTTTGTCTTGGAACTGATTCCCCTTCGTCATTCCTGGTTGGGGTTCTACTCCTGCTCAGGTTCTCATAACTTTTTGCATGTGTGCCTTGTCTCAAGGGGCTACTGTCTACTTTCTGGCAGGATGGTGGTTCAGGGCTGGGCTCTGTCCTTTATTCTTTATTCTTCTCCCTGCCCTTGGGCACTGCAATATCTGGCACTACTCCTTATGGTGTTGTTCCTCACCATTCCTTTTTCCAAATGTTCTGCTATTTCGCACACTGTTCCCATGGTCCCATGTTCCCACAGTGTGTCTGGTGGGTGCGTGTTGTGAAGTGGAAAAGTTCTCTGGAGAAAACTGACATAGGCGCGCCGGGGTGGGACTTATGTGACCTCGCTGATGTCACATGCGTGGACGATGCCTGGGCGGAGTCACGCGATGCCGTTGTCCTGGCGCGCAGGGTTGCTGTGGCAAGAGTTTTCCGGATCCAGTATCACGCCTGGGGATAATTTCTACGTTAAGGAATCGGCGGCTAGAATTGTCTCTACCAGATACATCGTTACGGATGGTAAGTAACTCGTACTTTAGGTTTTGCCTAGGCAGCGCATGTACTCTTTTCGAGACATGTATCTATGGGCTCCATGCACGCCCATCATTGTTTGTACTTGTTAGTGCCCTTCCTCAATGTGTGCTTTTAAAAACAAAAAAATTGTTTTAGTCCCTCCTTTTGATTTGGTCTCCCACATGGAGCCTACCTGTTCAATGCTGCTCTTCAAGGCATACTCATGTCAGATAGTCTTTTATTAGAGTCCGTGCCACCTGTTTTAAGAAAAGGCTCCACACAGACGACCCTCACAATGTCTATTTATTGCCAATACCCCAACCAAAAGGCAAAGGAGTGTCTGGTATGTTGTATCATTTCTAATTAAACCAGGGATTGCAAGGGGGTGCAGCCCAATATGGCTGCAGAAATTAAATGCAAGAAAGGATGTGATTTCGAGTGAGTACAGTGAGGCATCCTCTTCTTCATCCACGAGGTCCCAAAAGAGGGGAAGATCACCTCATGTCCATTCTTCTGGTGTCTTCTCATGAGTGCAGTCCCTCAAACTCACAATTATGTAAAGGAGAGAGAGAGAGACATGCCTCGGGGGGACAAACAACCAAAAAACTAGAGTTTTTAGCCTTCTAGCACACCTCTTCAAGGCAGGCACTCTTTCAAAAAGTCTTCTGTGCCTCCTGAAGAAACGCACTCTACAAACAAGCCTTCAATGTCGACAAGCGCGGGGGTTTGCCATTATTCGACAACTAAGCAGAAGGTAACTTCCACTCCGGAGTTGATGGCAGTGTCTATGACTGTCGTTGAAGACTTTGTCACCGCCAAGTAAAATGTTGATGCTATCGACGAAAGAGTTCTTCTAACAGCTGCACGACAGCCTATGTTGATGCCTCAGCCACGTTCTATCCAGTTTACTCCAAAGAGGGTTCAAACTTTGTAGGTGGAACCTCTACAGAAATCACCTCCAGATCCTCAACAAGATCCATTGATGAACTGGAAAAACCCTGAGATCCACATAGAGAATGAGATGACTACCCAATTCCCACACCTCCTTCTCTGTTGCCCGTTGACTCGCCACTAGAAGATATTGGTTGTTTTCACAACTTACTAGAAAAGGCAGCCAAGAGATTTGATCTACCAATGCCAACTTCCCAAACAGATTGAATTTTATATGATTTTAAAGAGCCCTTTAGAAAATCAGTGAGTGCTCTCCCTATTGTGATTCATTTATGGGAGGAAGGACTCAAGTTCATGAAGACACCAGTGCTATCCAGATTGGAGAAGAAATGCAAGGCTCCAGAGGATGCTCCAGCCTGCTTGGTGGGTCATCCCAAACCGGACTCTGTAACCTCTCAGGCAGGGCTGGACGGACCGTTGGGGGCACCGGGCAATCCCCCGGTGCGCCGCAAGGGTGGGGGTCGGCCCTGTAACAAAATCGTCCGAAAACCGTCCGGCAAAGAGCTTGGTCACACCCCCAACCTCCCCCCGGGGGCCGGGCGAGCACTTTGCCAGGGCCGGTTTTGGTTCTCAGTCCGGCCCTGCTTTCAGGCAGCACAGAGAAAATCCAAGAACACTTTTGTGCCCATCACTACTCCTGATGGGGAAAGCAGGCGCTTGAATAGAGCGGGTAAGCTTTTCTCATCAATGTCAGCTCTAATGGTCAGAGCGGCTAATGCCCCTGCCATTCAGGGTTAACAGGATCAACAAATCTGGTGGGACCTGCCGCCGCATGTGGATCAACTTCATGAAGAGAGCAAAACAGAAGTAAGGAAAATTCTCAAAGAGAGCAAAAGAGCATCTGCGGAGGTTGTAGATTGTGTGATGGAAATCACTACTACAGCATTCAGGTCGCTTGGAAGTGCGGCTGTATTGCGTTGTAGAGGATGGCTTGGAGCTCCTTCGTTTAGGGCGAAAGTGCAAAATAAGATTCTAGACCTTTCATGTGATGGATAAGCTATATTTGGAAAGTACATAGAGGATACTCTGCAAGATATAAAGAAAGATTCTGACGCAGCGAAGACTTTGGGGATGCTTCAATATCTGAAAGTCCCCTTTAGGGGAGCCAGAGGAAGGGACCATACTTTGTATAGAGGTGGGTATCAGCAGTACAGGTATCCCTCTTATGCTACGTCTTCCCAGCCTTATTGACCACAGCATGTTCAATGACCGCCACAGTGTGTGGCGTATTCTAAATCTACCCCCAGAGGAAGAGCAGGACGTCGGGGAAAGGACTTATGACGCCAATGACTAACTTCAGGCTCTGGCTATTTTTGGTCCCACCTTTCCACAGATTCTCCTAGAGGGGTTCATTTCTTTTCACCTTCACCAGTTCTTTCCTAAATTTCTGTTCAAGTTTCAAAATCTGGGCCTCGGTGCTCTCCCTTCTGCATCCTCCGCCCTGATCGCAGCCCCTTCGTGATGAATTCCAGGGAGGTCACCCGGGCCTGGAGGGACGCAGTCGTATCTTCGACCGTGGAGATGCGGGTGTTGACCTTGGTGATCCTATCCACCATTCCACGCAGGTCCTGACGGCGAAAGGTGACCTCAGACCCAACCTTGCCGATTTTGGCCTCAAGCGTATCGCAGGACTGGGTTATCGCCGCCATCAGAGCTGCATTATCTGGCCCGGACGGGGCTTGGCTCAATGATTCAGGGGCGTGGTCCCCCGGTCCCGCTGCTTCGATATCTTATCACTGGTCATTGTGATGGTGGAAAAGTGGCGATGACCCAATGGGAAGGGGTGCGGCATATATGCCAGGTATATCTTGTTCTGGACCAACAGCTCCGGTCAATATGCGACAGAGCGTTCACCTCTTAGTCTCGTATCTAGTTGGTGGGAAGACAGGCTCTGAGGCGGTCCGTACTCAAGCCGCACCAGGACTAGCCTGTCCGCCTCCGCGCACAAGTACCTCCGTGCCCCCCTAATGGGTGTCGCCCAGACGGTGTATTGGTCCCGCACAGGATATCCTACCCCATGCCGACAAGGATAGAGAGATATCTTCCAATTGGCTGGCGGCTTTGGAGGCTGGCTTTATGATTGCTTGGTGGTTACCCTGGATTTTTCACATTTTGCTAGACATATTTCTGCTGACTTTAAAACTCTGTGCAATATACCCCTGCTAACTAGTAGTAAAGTGACGGTCCTCCCTATTTTAACATGGTTAAATTGACATATTCCTAATTGGTATATTTAACTAGCCTATAAGTATATGGTATGAAATATACCCAGAGCCTGGAAGTTAAATGCCACTCGTGGACTGTAGTAACTACTCTGCCATCCTTGATAGTGACAGTGCAAACTTGACTTCAGGCCTACTGTTGTAGCCTGACTGTAACAAAACGTGTTGTGATCAACCCAAATGAAACCCCTACCTTACTGTTAAATAGTAATAAGCTACTCCTGTGTAGGAAATAACTCTCCTGCGCCAAAATATAAATATTGTAAGTCCAAATGATCCAGTGTGATCTTTAATTTTCATATCCTCTCAAATTATTACAATTCTTGTAGCCAACACGTGTTTTGTCGTATTGGTACATTCACCATCGACTTCATCAGGACCAAGCTTGTATATTAATAGAGTGCACTTAAAACAAGTCTTCAACATGTATTATATCAAGCAATTATAATCTAGTACATCCCATGGAAAATTGTAATGCAAAATTATTGACGACATACTTGAAGTACAATCATCGAGTAACCGGAGAGTACTCCAGCATTCGTGTATAAAGAAATGTAACGTTTTTTTTAACTTGTCTTTTATTCAATATTACACAAATACACATTCTATGTTGTCCCACCGCGTCACAAAGTAATGAAAAAAGAATCACGTTACCTTACATATCATGAAGGTAGTAAAGGGTATCACTGCGGTCTCAATGTTGGCTCGAAATTTTAAGTTAGAATGTCCTTATAGTAATTAGTCTGGAAAAGCTATTTTCACTGGAGGAAGGCTGGCCGGCCCATAGATAAACACTGGGAGCAATATTAACCCCTTCGGTGCGACGAACGGCTGGGAGCCGTCTGACGCACCAGTGCTCATGTGCGTCAGACGGCCCCCAGTCATCCGTTCACATGGCACAGGGAAACACTCTGGTGCGGGCACCAGAGGGATTCCCTTTCCACCCCCCCCAACAGCCTCACGAGCTGGGGAAAGGCTTCCCCAGCTCCAGTGTTTTGTTGCTGTGCAATGACCATCAGCGGGCACGTAGCGATGACGTCATTGCACAGTAACCAAAACTGAAATTAGCCAATAGGTTCATTTCAGTTTCCCTTACTACATGCTTAGGGGGCTATCTCAGCCCCCGAGCACGTAGAAAGTCAGAAGAGGTATCATTGGAATGGGGAGAATCTCCCCTATCGGGTTTATAAAGTGCGTTACTCACCCATGAGGGTCTCAAGGAGCTGGGGGGGGGGGGGGGGGGGGGGGGGTTGCAGCTCCGGTTCAGTTGAAGAGCCAGGTCCTGAGGTTCCTCCTGAAGATATGCAGTGAAGGAGATCGTCTGGTGTTCGCTGGGAGCTCATTCCAGGTATTGGCCGCGATGTAGGATTAGGCGCTTCCACCAGCTCTGTTTCTGCGGATGCGGGATGTCTTGGCCAGGGCGAGGTCGGCGGAGCGGAGGTTCCTTTTGGGTACGTAGAAGGAGACTCTCTCATTGAGGTATTTGAGTCTGATGATGTGGAGGGATTTGCAGGCGTGGGTGAGAAGTTTGAAGGTTACCCTCTTCTCGACGAGGAGCCAGTGGAGGTCTCGTATGTGTTGGGTCATGTGATCGTGCCGTGCCGTGGGGTCATGTGGACGAGTCTGGCTGCAGAGTTCTGGATGGTTTGGAGCTTGTGAAGAAGAGTTCTGTTGATTCCGGTGTAGAGGGCGTTGCCGTAGTCCAGTCTGCTGGTTATGAGTGCGTGGGTGACGGTCCTTCTGCATTCGGGGGGGTATCCATTTGAAGGTCTTGCCGAGGATGCAAAGGTTGTTGAAACTGACAGAGGCGACGGAGTTGATCTGGTGGGTCATGGTGAGTGAGGAGTCCAGGATGATGCCCAGGTTCCATGCGTGGTCTGTAGGGGCGGGTGGGCTGCCAAGGGTGGAGGGTCACCAGGTGTCCCAGGCAGAGGTAGAGGGTCTGAGGAAGAGGACCTCAGTCATCTCAGAGTTGAGCTTCAGGCAGCTATCCTTCATCCAGGCTGCAACGTCTTTCATTCCTTCCTGGAAGCAGTGTCTGGTGTCTTAGGGTTCTTATTGAGGGAGAGGATGAGCTGGATGTTGACGGTGTAAGATACTATGCTGAGCCCATGCTGTCTGACGATGGCGGCGAGGGGGGCCATGTAGATGTTGATGTTGAAGAGCCTAGGGCTGAGCGATGATCCTTGGGGTACTCTGCAGTTTATCTCCGTGGGTTCGGAGAGGAAGGGAGGGAGTCTGATCCTCTGGGTTCTGCCGGAGAGAAAGGATTGGATCCAGTTGAGGGTGATTCCTCATATCCCTGCGTTGTGAGGTCTGGCTGCGAGAGTGTGATGGGAGATGTGTTAAATGCTTCAGAAAGGTCGAGAAGGATGAGCCCGCAGTGTGACACTGGTCTAGTAGCATGCGGATGTCATCCGTGGCAGCTAGGAGGGCGATCTCGGTGCGAGCAGATTGCGAGGGCTCTCCTCTGCTCCTACCTGTTTCCCACTGATGTATTGAATTCCGTTTTTTTTAACACTTCGAATTGATTATAAGAATTGATGTGTTAATATTTTGTGTGTTTTTTAAACTCACCCCTACAAAGCATTGCACTATTCAGGCACTTCTGAGCCCCATTCCACCGCAGCTTCAAGTGCCGATTGTTGAGGAGGGCTAGGTCGGACGACATCTTGAGTGTGTGCCGGACCCTGCGGGACCCGAGTTAGCGGTCCAGCGGAGGGTGGGGCTTGGCCTACAAGTAGTCATGCACTCTAAGACGCGCAGCGGCCACGCGCAGCGGGCGCGCCGTCTGCGTGCCGAAGGAGTGCCAAAGGAGGGCCCGTCTGTGCCCGTCCGTGCCCCGGTCGCGGCCAGCGCCAGCCCCCCTGTCGGTGCCCCACAAAAGCCCTATAGCACTAGGACTCGCTATTCCCGTGAGTATCTTATGGTGCTTAAAGCTAACTCCTGCCCATGCCCATGCAACGATAAATGGGAGGTATCTGACATTACCTCGCGGGTGTGTCATGTTTGCAAATTCCGCTTTCATCCCATTTTAAAGTGTGCTGCTCTGAATCCTGATGATTCCACACGCATCCAAGCAGGCCTGATCAATGCTAGGTCACTGGTCAAGCACACTGCTGATATCTTTGAACTATTGAGCGACAATCCGCTCGATCTCCTTTTTATTACGGAAACCTGGCTAAATGAGACATGCGGCCCAGCTGTTGAATTTGCTATCCCACGAGGCTTCAAATTTTTTAGGAATGACCGCCCTCTAGGCAGAGGAGGCGGTATAGCAGCCATTTACAGAGAACAATGGACCTTTTCCCATGATCTTCTTAGTCCTCTAGCTGATGCAGAGATGTTTCATTTCTCACTAACACTTGGGGCTCATTTCACCTTAGGAGGCACCCTGGTCTACCGACCACCTGGCCATGCTGGTAGCTTTCTGGGTGCATTGGAGGATATTGTAGTCCCACGGGCTTTAAGATACTCCAGATATCTTCTCCTGGGGGACTTTAATATCCATGTGGATAACCCGGACTCCTCGGAGACAGTTCGTTTAAACGAAGCACTTGTCATGGCCCAGCTAAAACAATGGGTTGAGGTGCCCACTCACTCAGGTGGTCACGTCCTCGATCTGGTTTGCACTAATTTCGATATTGACATGGCCCGCCCTGAGATAGTGACGTGGTCAGACCACTTGTTGATCAGGTTTGCCTGGACTCTGACCCGCCCAGCCGTAAACAGCCCCCCAGCTGCCCATACACAGAAAATTAATGCAGACATCTTGTCAGATTTTTTAGCCACCTCCCGCCCTGCCCTTCCTTTGGAAATTGAGTCAGCCGTCAGCTCATTCAATTCCTGGATAGAACTAGGGACTGCTGCATCTATAAAAACTAGTTGGGTTTGCAGACTACGCTCCACCCCTTCCAAGCCCTGGTTCTCCCACTCCCTCCGTGATCTTAAATCAGGCTGTAAAAAACTTGAACGGATCTGGAGACAAGCATATCTCCCTGAGGCAAAGAAGGAACTGAGGGTGGCGCAAAAAAAGTACTATGCAGCTATTAGATCTGCCAAAAGCCACTACTTTGCAGGGCGAATCAATAAAGCCAACAATAACAGCAAGGAAATATTTAGTATTGTAAAAAACTTTGTTTCACCCTGTGCGGCTCAACCTCTACTGACCTCCTCGGAGAAATGGTGTGAAGAACTCTCTGTGTTCTTTGTTGACAAAATCACCAAAATTCAGGAGGACCTGCGCACTGTCTGCAATAGCCTTCCATATCTACTGGCCACTCCCTCCCCCTTGATGCCGGTTCGCACTGAGCAGTTTGTTAACTTTGCTCCGGTAGAAAAAATGGATATTGTTGAAATCCTTGTGGCCTTAAAATCTGGCTCTCCCTCTGACCCTTGTCCTGCTAGAGTCTTTGCGGGACTTGCAGAGACAGTCTGTAATGAGGTGACTCATATTATTAACCGTTCTTTTCTTACTGCAACTGTCCCGGCCTGTTGGAAGCAAGCGAAATTACTCCCACTTTTTAAAAAAAATGGTTTAGATCCCGCTGTCCCTGCCAATTTCCGGCCTATATCATTGTTGCCAGCTCGTGCTAAAATATGTGAAAAGGTCGCCTTTACACAACTAGAGAAATTTGTTGAAACCTCTCAGGCACTCCATCCAGCGCAATCAGGCTTTAGAGCAGCCTACAGTACGGAGACTGCTCTAGTTGAAATATCCGAGGCTATTCGGGAATGTTTGGACGGAGGTGGCAGAGCGGCTCTGATTTTATTGGACCTCTCTGCCGCCTTCGATACAGTTCCACATTCCCTTCTGCTCACCAGACTAGCGGCCATAGGTATCACAGGCCCTGCACTGGTTTGGTTGACATCGTTTTTAGAAAATAGAACGCCTCAAGTCTGGATGCCGCCCTTTGCTTCCTCCCCCAAGAAACTTACAACTGGCGTCCCTCAGGGATCCACCCTCAGCCCCCTGCTTTTTAACATTTACCTCACCCCTCTTATCTATCTTGCGGAACAGTTAGGAGCTAAAACAATGGCCTATGCCGACGACACCCAACTTCTGTTCACATGGCCAAAAAATAACCTGGATACGTCGGCAGCTCAATCCTGTCTATCATCTGTTTTTCGTTGGTTAGCCCTCGCCCAGCTAAAATGCAATGAAAGCAAATCAGAGATTCTGTTGTATGGTTCTTTCCCAGACAACTTCAGTGATCTTCTCTGGCCTGCCGATCTGCCATGTCCTAAATCTATCGGCGGCCCTGCTAAAAATTTAGGAGTCTGGTTCAATAATGACCTGAAATTTGAGGATCATTTAAAAAAACTCACAGGGGTTTGCTTTTCTACACTTAAAACGCTACGTAGATTTTTTCCCCTCCTTCCGAGAGAGGCCAAGGAGACTGTCATTCGCGCCCTTATATTATCTAGATTAGACTATGCGAATGGTCTTTTTTGTGGTTTACCAGCTTATCTTATACATCGCCTCCAGGTCCTTCAAAATGCCGCTGAACGACTCCTGTTTCACTTACCCAAAAGCTCCAGTGTCCGCCTCTCTCTTCGTGCCCTCCACTGGCTCCCAGTCGCTCACAGGATTTTGTTCAAAATCCTTGTCCTCTCTTACCGCGCTGTCCATCAAACCGGTCCAGTTTATCTGAGAAAAAGATTTTCCCTTTATGTTCCTAACCGACCCTTAAGGTCGGCTAATCTGTGCCAAATGACGGTACCTAAATTCAAATACAGTAGACTTGGTGGCCAATCCATCTCAGTCAGAGCTGCGAGAGCTTGGAACACTCTTCCTCTCCACCTGAAAACAGCCCCAACCATCTCTGTTTTCAAGAAAGGATTGAAGACCCACCTTTTCAACATCACTGTGTAGGGGTTTCTATGTTTTCTGGAATTTCTCTGCTCTGCCCTCTCTCCCTTCCGCGCCAGGATACTATTTTCTTAGTAATTGAGCGCGTTATAAAAGCTTTTTATAATAATATAATAATAATAATAATAATAATAATAATAGTTGCTGCGGAATCCAGACTGGGAGAAGTCTAGAATGGGGTTCTCTTCGTTGAAGGCAGTCAGCTAGGTGTTTAGGAGTCTCTCGGTGACTTTGGCAGTGAAGGTTGAGGAAACAGATGGGCTGGTAGTTTTTCACGTCCGTCGGGTCGGCCGTTGGGTTCTTGAGTAGGGGTTTGTTGTGTGTCGATTTAGATACCGTATATAGATTTCCCGATTCATGCCCATATATAGGTCTAATTCACATTGCCCTTATTTAGGCATAGAAATCCAGCCCTTATTTAGGCATTGCTCATGCTAACCAAATACAGGCATGGTCAACTACATCCGATCCTCTTCATCACAACGAGTTCTTTGAAAACCAGACTCTTAAGCCTTTAGGACTTCCCTTTGCCTGGATATTGATTTCTCCAAGAACTCATTTATTATGCATGAACATCTATTCCTTATGGGTTCATTCATGACTTTCTTATGCCCGACTTGTACGTCAATACTGGCATTCCTAAACACCTTCAAGGTATAACTATACCTTGCCTTGCTATGGCAAAGCACAGTGCGTTCTGCTACCTACTTGCACGACACGGCTCGTCACAGCAAGTCCCGAAGGATGTCAAGTTCCCAACTGACGCACTGACCAGACGCTGTCATCCTCCTCACCGAGAATCCAGCTCCAGTGTTTCTGACTGCCCTTGGGGTGTTAGAGATCGAGTCCCGGTAAAGAGATACCAACCTCTCTCATTCTAAGGTATGGAGCTGATTAGGACCTAGAGAAACTTTGGGCAATTCTTGGCACGACTAAACTAAACTAAACTATAGCTAAAACAGCACCTACATCTTCCCTCGTTCTACACTTAGGTTAGATACATTGGAGTAGGATTATTTTAGAAGCACCAGTTGAGTATTTTTGCCTGTGTTATTTATGTATGTATTTTTATATATGTCCTAGCTACAGACCATGCTATTGCAGTATTATGTTATCTTACTGTCTAATGATTGTAGCAGTTCATATCTCTTGCATGAGAAAGAAGACTGTTCAATAACACCCTTTTATTTTATTTATTGAAACGCCCATCTCTCTATTTCTGTGCAACTCTGTAGAAACGAAGCATGCACGATTGACTGAGTGAAACTGTAATCTAGTGTTTCCACGACTCTGAAGATATTGTTCCGACTCTAAGGCAAACAAAGTTGTCATGTTTATGCGGTTGTCAGAAACTAATCCCTTCTTGTTCATTCGAGAAGTTTCTAGTGACCTCTGAGTTAGCTGGCACACACAAGTAATTTAGTTTAATGTACTCGATAGAGACATACTGACCTCGGTCCTATGTCAAAACTATAGTGTATATTATTCCAATAGGCAGAACCTATCAGGGATATAGGCACTACACTACATGGCGCCCAAATGTTTGGTAAGGCACTAATTTAACGCTAGATACTGAAGTAAGTCAGTCGTGCTTTTTTCAGAGACCCTCTACTCACAATACTCCATAAGACGTCTGGAGTGGGTAGGGATAATATCCTCCCCTTCGGCTCGGCAATAGCCTGGGGTACCGACGGACAGAGCGGGGCCTCATTCACTGAGCAGTTGCAAGGTGAGGAGTACTCCGACTCAAAGCTGGGAATGAACATGTACCTCCTGTGAAATTCAACATTCATCTTCGAATCACAGGCACTTGTTGGGTGTATCGTACTAATTATTCAATTGTTTACCTTTTGTTTTTGCATAGTTTTCTATAACATTTGCAGTAGCGTAGTAATTAATCGGTCTTGACGAAAGCCTGGTTAATGACACCTTTATGGCTGAAACATGTGGACCTATCTTTCTATTGCTATTGATAGTTATTTTTTCAAACTATCAGCACTTGGTTTTAGTCTTGATACTAAGATAGCGCCTACTAAAGTTATGTGTGTCTTAGGAGTCAATTTTAAACCCCCTTTTTGCACATTTATTCACACCTTTTTTTGCACTGCAAAGCACCACTGATTGAAATTTAGCTGTGGCCGGATCGATCAGTGGTTATGAATTTAATACAGCTTTCCCCCTAGATAGGTGTGGGCTGCACCATTCATACAACATTTCCCATGTATATGTACAACAATTCCCAGATGATGATGCCCTGCCACTGTGGTGGGCTGATGGGATTCATTTCGACTCAGTGAGTGTGTGTTTGCATTGATCCAGATGTCACGCTTTCCTTGCTATTCTTTTGTCTCCGTGTTTGTAGACCGGTGGTTCCCTTTTTGTTATTTCAGTTGTGGATTGGGGATAGGATACTGCCTGGTCTATAAATATGGATTCCCTAGGACCCTCTTCTGTTAAAGTTTTGTACTAGGGATAATATGCGCCATAGCTGAGTAGTACGAAAAATCCTATGTATTAGCTTTTTGGTTTGTTCAATGTTGAAGGATACAGTGTTCCAAAATAGTGTGTACCATATCTTTGTTCCCTTGAAACTTGCTCTGCAATTTTCATTTCACAATGACCGAAAACAGCAATAACACCGAAACCGGTGGAGCTGAAGGCGACAACGCCGTACCAGCTTTTAACTTAACAGGTTTTACTGAAACCGATGAGAATGCTATAATCATTCCTCCAAATTTAAGGAGAGCCATCACTCTATAACATGTCCTAACATCAAGAGGTGGTAGAGCAGTTTTTGTGATAGAGGCACATGAATATCACCAGACAGAGGTATTCTATTCATGGATAGTATTCCCAGAATCAAATCCAGTTACACATTTGTTTCACTTCTATAAAGAAGATGATCCACCAGAGGAATATATTCCTTTCGAGGATATTGAAATTCCACTCACCAAGAGCATGAGCTCTGGTTTAAAGGCGCCCTAAAACATTTAAATCACATTACCAGGCTTGGTAGACCAGGAGCAACATGGCCGGTTTTAGCCAGCTATACACTACATCCTGATATTGATGACATGTCAGACGTAGAATTACTCACTCAACTCAAAGAGTTGATCAAACTTTATAGACAATTGGTTCAATATGTCATGCGGAATCTCACAGTCCAACCTTCAATAGTTATTCCACAACAAACGTCTTACCAGAGGAATACACTAAAAATTACACCGCAGACTTTACACGTAGTCATGGGTAAGTTACCCGCAAAACGTGAACAAATTCCATTCTGGATAGCTCAGAAAATTACTCAAATCAAAGCGGTATTTCCCAATACCAGACCCTATGACAACCAGAATTCTAACAATCTGTTTACCAATGGGGATCACACCACATCTGGAAGACTGCACCACTTAGGGCACAGTCTTTGCTGCAATCTACACTAAATCACATGGTGTTCCGTCTATGGCGATAATACCTGACGTCTTGAAACAGATTCAAAATGAATACGGGGCAGAGCCTGCTCTGAATTTAGGTACAAAACTACTGAAAAATTTCAACCAGGTCTCATCAATAATATTATCTAATATTAAAGGGGAAACAGCATCAGTGGCAATCCGTCAGAAATTAAGGGAATTTGATGTAACAGAACAACCACAAGAACTAGCCAGAATAATTGAAATATCCTATGCAGAATTAGGCAGACAGTTTGGGTGGGAAACCAGTTAAACCACAACTGTCTGAAAGTCCTAAAAAGGTCTTAGTTAAAAACACTCCTACCTCTTCTAAAAATAAGTCGGAAAATAATAAACAACATTCAAAAGAGAAGGATTCTCAAACCCGATGTAGGTCTCCTCAAAAGGAGCCCTCTGAAAGGAGGTATAACCTCAGGAATAGGGATATCCGAAAGAAGAGGACGGTCAGAGAACAAGGAAGAACGCGTGAAGTCCAAAGACAATCAACACGTTCAGAAAAGCAAACCAAAACCTCAATACACCAAAAAGAAGGTAGCAGGTCTAAAATCAGACATGCTGAGGATCTTTAGGACACAACTCAAGAACAGATAATGGGCTCAGACAATGTTGGGCAGTGCAGCAGAAGTATCAATAGCCCAACAGAACCTGAAGGGACTTCTGGAGACAGTGGACTTGAATGAAGACATTGAAGTTGCAGACACCAGGGTTAGTTCTCCATATAGGTTATATGAAATAACACCCCAGATGGAGGGAGACATAGCAAGAAAAGTGAAAGCACTCTTTTTGGAGCGACTTTCTAAGGATTATGATATACTTCTAGCAGAACAAGACTGGCCACCAGAATTTGTCAGAGAGTGCCCACATGGCAAAGATATCAGCCTTCTCTAACCATATTCCAGTACATTTAAAATATACTTCTGCCAGGAAAAGGGCAGTTGCCCAAGCCCCAGCATTATACAAAAATCATATAGGATGGGATGAGGACTCACCTCACCACAAAATCCAGTTAAAAAATCAACCAACTTCCCAACGGCAGTATCCAATTAAGCAAGAAGCTAAAAAATGGGTCAGAGGAGATTTTATATCAACTTGAATACCAAGGGGTGATTAAAACATGCACCTCATTAATGCACAATCCTTTGTTTTCTGTCTCCAAACCAGACAATATATATTGTCTAGTTTTGGATCACAGACACTTAAACTCCTGTTAGAAAACATTTGCAGTGCAAAATGCACAGAGTACAGCATTAATGAATAACATTGTGCTTAAAAAATATAAAACCACCGTAGACATATCAAATGGTTTCTTTTGTCAAAATATTGCACCTGAGAGGGGCGTGGCTTGGAGGGCGACGATGGCGGACGTGGCTCTGTAGAGCTCCTGCCGGCCCGACTCTTATCCTGGTGAAATTATCCTTCCCCGAACCCACACTTGCCTTGCACGCATCGGCGGAGGCTGCTGGAGCTTCGGGATACCCTCCGGTGGTGCTTCCGAGGCATTTGTTCATCAGCGGGGACTGTTATTTGCGGTGAAGCCCGCCGGGCCTACCAGCCGCGTGTGACGCCGGGCCTCGATTCCTGTGTGACCCCGGCTGCCGGCGCTGGACCCCGGGCGGTTGGAACATCGGCGGATCCGAGGGGCGCCCTTGCTACTGTTCGGAGTGCGGACGGTGCACTCTCCTGCTGGTGCCGCTCTGTTGACGCTGCTGGGGGCCGTACGGGGAGGACTCTGCCAGTGGCCCTGTGACTCCCGGGATCGGCCGGACGGTGCGGCGGCGGGCCGAGTGCCCCCACGTCAACTCGGAGGAGACACACCCTGCTGCTGCAAGCCCTGTGAGGTGGTCGGCCCGGGGCCTGGATCCGCGCCATTGTTGGGGGCGCCTCGTCTTCCCGCCTGGCGGGTGGTGCAGCCTGTGGACTCTTGGCACCTTCATATTTCCGCCCCTCCGGTGGGGTGGACTGTGGCGCGTCGGCGCCTTTCTCGCCCCCCCCAACTCGGGGGCCGGAGCTGGTGGTTGTTGCGGCCGGAGGGAGCGCCGGTGCTTGGTTGCCTTCCCGCGGCGGTGAGGTGCTCTACGACCTGAGGTGAGCGGTGGCGGCTGGTGCGGACCTGCGGGGGCCCCGTGACAGTGGGGGCAGAGCCGCCCTATACCTTTGCTGCTGGGGACCCGGACTGCCATTTGGAGCCGCCGAACACTGGTTTTAGGCGCAGTGGAGGGCGGATGCGGCGCAGTGCCCTGCAGGACTTCCAGGCCCCTTCGCGTCTGGGGCGAAGGTGGCGGACGACTTTGGGATTTCTCTGGTGCCGGGACCGGCGCGCCCGGACCCTTCCAGGCGGCGAGGCGAGCTGGAGCAGCGAACGGCCTAGTGCCGATCTGACAAGCCGGGACCTCAATTTTGGCGCTGCCGGACCGGAGAGCTCGTCCTGGGGTCTGCGGCGCCATTTTCTGACCGCGATCCGGGGCTGCCTGCTGCGGGAGTGCCACCTCGGGCTCCCCTGCCCTTCCTCGTAGTGCGAGCGAGGAGGGCCAGTGCCTGGTGAGCGCTTTGGAGAACCTGCGACCTACCTGGCCTTGGCGGAGCCGGGGCCTCGAGTTTGGTGGCCTCTACCCGGAGTCACCGACGCTGATCCTTGGACCGGAGGTGTGGGAACATAGGAGCCCCGAAGGCCCTGATCGGGGGCCTGAGTGGTGGACTTCCGTGAGGGGCGACCCTCTTGCAGGTGCGTGTTGCCCGGCCGTACCTGCTGCTGCCATGACCAGAGGTGGAGGTGGCGCGGCCGCCGCTAAAACGGGACCTATCGACAAATTCACTGGCCCTGGGGGGGATGCCGGAGGAGGCCAGAATGCTGGACCGGACAATGCTGCGCTGCTGACGGCCATTACGCAGTCCCGCGACATGCTGGACGCAAAGATTGGCGCGGTGGGTGCCGATGTGATGCTGTTGCGTCAGGACCTTCGCAATGCGGTTGCCCGCATCACCGAAACGGAGACCAGGGTCACGACGGTGGAGGGGGACGTGGGCGCTCTCAAGAAGAGAGTTGCTGACCTGGAACAGACTCAGCGTGGCCTAGCGCTTCGTGTGGAGGACGCTGAAGGACGGGCGCGACGGAACAACCTGCGCTTTATTGGCTTTCCGGAGGACTGTGAGAAGGGGCATATGGACACCTTCCTATCCCAGTGGCTGGAGAGCTGGCTGCCCCCGGACGCCCTGTCGCGCTGCTTCGTGGTGGAGCGTGCACACCGCGCCTTGATGCAGAAGCCGCCGACTGGGGAACGGCCTCGCCCGATCATCGCCCGGATCCTCAACTTCCATGATAGGGATGTCATTCTCCGCGAGGCACGGCTTAAAGACACTCTGCTCTATGATAATCATAAGATCATGATTTTCCCAGACTATACCAAGCTGGTCCAGCAGCAGAGACATTCCTTCCTGGAGGCCAAGGCCAAGCTGCGCTGCCTGAAAATTCAATACTCGCTGCTCTACCCGGCCCGCCTCCGGGTGATCTTCAACTCTAAGACCCATTTCTTCGATACTCCGGAGGCCGTCTTCAGGTGGACGGATGAGGCGGTCAGACTACGGCCACATGCCCAGCCGGGGTTGAATTCCGGCTCCTCACACAGCTCATCTCAGGAGCGGGGGGATCAGCCAGGCAGAGGAAGACGACATCGCAAATCCCGCTCGCGACGACGGTCCCTGTCCCGGGACCCCCTTCTGGGGGACACGCCACATGCTGCGGACACGTCTGATAAGGACGTCTGATCATCGTTGGCTGGCCACCGACTGAATGCCTTTCTTCTGTGATCTTACACCGTGGCGGCTGAACTTCGCTTGGTGGAACTATCATTGGCTGGTGCAGTATTACCCTGTTCTTTGGCGGAGATGTGGGACCCTTGCGGCCTACTGTTTCTATGTGCTACACTGCCTTTAGCCTGGCTGTGTGTTTGATGGGGTTCGGGGCACGCTATATGGGCTGCCTCCTCCTATTGGGACTAGGGGGTGGTTTTTGGGAGTGTGTCTAGTTGGTTGAGGGGGGGCTAGTTGGGATCCATTGGCATGCTTGACTTTCGGCACTATGTTTTGGGCCTGGAGTACCGTATGCCGCGACAGATGCTTCATTGTTTTTTGAGGTATTGGGGTGGGGAGGGGGGAGCTGGGGTGTGGGGTTTGGGGTTGTGTTGTGTGGGGTGCACGTGTTCTTTGTGATCTTTGCAATTGGGGTGTGGGTGGTCTGGGTCGGGTGCTGGGGAGTGCGGGGATTCCCTATTCATGACAATGGCTGATGTTCCAAATCTAGCATCTCCTGGCGCTTCCATGCGCATTCTGAGCTGGAATGTTCGGGGGCTCCTGGACAAGATTAAGCGGGGGGCTGTGCTTCGCTGGGCAAAAAGGGACCTTGCGGATATACTCCTCCTTCAGGAAACGCACATGTTGGGCACTAAGTCTGCAGCGGTTTGGCTTCCACCAGGTGTTCCATGCCGGATTTACTAGGGGCTCGAGGGGGGTGGCCATTCTTGTCCACAGACGGCTGGCCTACACTCATGAGCGTCAGTGGCTTGATCCCCAGGGCCGATTTGTGTTTATACAGGGGAAGATCGGTGTAGAGCCTGTGGTGTTTGGTAGTGTGTATGCCCCTCCCCCGCTGCAATGGGCCCTGGCGGAGCGCTTGTTTGCCCTGTGGACTGAGCTCCCCCGTTCCCTGGCTGTGATTGGTGGCGATTGGAATGATGTGGTAGACGTGGCATTGGACAGGCAGAGAGGACTGGGGGCTGTATCTGTGGCTTCCCCTACACGGTTGAGTGCTATGATTGATGGCCTAGGATGGGTGGATGTTTGGCGACACCTGCATGCAGCGCGGCGGGAATACACTTATGTCTCGGCTGTGCATGGCTCCCTTTCGCGCCTTGATTGTGTGTTTGTGCCGGGGGCTTTCCTTGACAGGGTGAAGGGGGCGGCGATCCGGCCTCGCGGGCTGTCTGACCACTCCCCTGTGGCGGTCCTAATTGATCTTTGTAAGGCGCGCCAACCATTTCGATGGCGGATGTCTACGTGGCACTTGCAGCGTCCGGACTACTCCCAGCATTTGCGTGGCGCGATTGCCCATTATTGGCAGGACAATCTTGCGGTAGGGGTGGACGCGGTGACGGTCTGGGAAGCTATGAAGCCCGTCCTGCGGGGTGTTGATATTGCCTGGTGCGCTTCTGCCCGTCGGACTCGGCGGAGTGGCATTGTGGCCGCTGCGGCGCAGGTGGAGGTACTAGAGGCGAGACACAGGGAAACGGCCGATGATATTACACTGCGGCTCCTCCTACAGGCACAGCGGTCTTACTCCTCTGCCTTATTGGACGAGGCTCGCCAGGCGTGGCTGGCTACGCGTAGTAGGGTGTACCAGTGGGGCGATAAGTCTTGCACCATGCTCCACAGGCTTTGTCAGCAGTCCTTGCAGCCAGTCACTTTGCCGGGGTTGGTCGACGGCGCCGGGGTAGCGATAACGGATCCTGCGGTACTGGCGGCGAGCTTTGCGCACTATTATGGGCGTCAATATGCCTCTCGGGAGGACATGCCCCCGGACGGCATTGGAGGGTACCTTGCGGCGATCCCCCCGCATGCTCTCTCTGATGAGGTGCGCGATGCCTTGGATCTCCCACTGACGGCGGAGGAACTGGGCGACGCACTGGGTCAGCTCAACGCGGGCAAGGCGCCTGGGCCGAGTGGGTTCCCCAGTGAATTCTATAGGAAGTTTCATTTGCAGCTCGGTCCCCACTACAGGCAGGCACTGGAACTGGCGAGGGAGCGTGGCAGCCTCCCCCCGGACTGGCGCCACGCCGAAATCGTGGTATTCCAGAAGCCTGGCAGACCCCCCGATCGCCATGAGTCCTATCGTCCTATATCCCTCATTAACTTTGAGGCTAAGCTCCTGGCCAAGGTGCTCGCGAACCGCCTGCTTCCTCACATCTCGGCCCTTGTTCACCCGGACCAGGCGGGCTTCATGCCGCATAGAGCGACGAGACACAACATTCGGCGGGCGCAGGCCGCAATTGACGCGGTCGGGTCTTTGGGGGATCGGGCGGCGCTTCTGCTGGCGGATATTGATAGTACCTTTGATTCGGTCAGCTGGACCTATCTTTTTGCTCTTCTGCCACTACTGAACTTGGGCCCGGTCTTTGTCTCCTATGTTAGGTTGCTTTATACAGATGTCACGGCTTCGGTGCGGGTCTCAGGGGCGATCTCCGCTCAGTTTCCTGTGTCCAGGGGTACGCGTCAGGGGTGCCCCCTCTCCCCGTACCTATTTGCACTGGCTATGGAGCCGTTGGCCGCCCGGGTGCGCCGAGATGAAATTTATCGAGGCTTTGTGTGGGGGACGGACCACTCGGACCGCATAGCTTTGTATGCGGATGACGTCCTCTTCTTCATGACAGATTTGCAACGTACGGGCCCCCGTGTCCTTGAGTTGATGCAGGAGTTTGGTCAGGCGTCGGGGCTCTTTCTTAATCCGCGTAAATCGACCCTGTGGATGTTGGGAGGTGACTCGGCCTGCTGTCCGTGGGCTGCGTCCCTTAGGGTGGCTGCTGATGGCGTGAAGTATTTGGGCGTTTTCCTCTCGACTTCGGCCTCGGTAGCGTGGGATCGGAATGTCCAGCCGGTGTGGGATCGGGTCCAGATGGACGTCAAGACGTGGACGCGTATGCCCCTTAACATTTATGGTCGGTCGGCCATCTTCAAGATGGTGGCCCTACCTCGATTTCTCTACCAACTGCAGAACCATCCATTCCGGATCGACTCACTGTGGTTCCGCAGTGTTAACTCGGTGCTGGGTCGGTTTCTATGGGCTGGGGGTGCTTCTAGAGTCGCGCTGCGCACATGCTTTCTTTCTACTTACTGCGGCGGTTTGGCGTCCGCGGATCTGTTATCTTACTATCAAGCCTCCCACCTCCTGGTGCTTAACGAGTGGTGGTACGGGGACCGTAGTGATCCGGCCTATGCCCTGGAGCACTCTCTGATGGATGGCGCCTCCCTACACACCTTATTGTATTCAGCCAGACGGAGGAAATTGTTACCGAGAGTCACTCAGGTGGTCTTTGCGATCTGGCGACAAGCCTTGCATCGTGTGGGTTGGTGGGGTAGGCTAACGGCCGAGACCCCGTTGTGGCGTAATGGCTTGCTTCCGGCGTTGGCTTCCTTATCGGGGTTTGGCGGTTGGGATGCGATCGGGATCTCGTCTCTCGGTCATGTTCTTACTGGCACTACGCTTAAGTCCTTTCAGGACCTTAGTTCTGAATATAACATGCCCAGGTCCCAATTCTTCTGGTACCTCCAGTTCCGCCACGCCCTTGCCCCTAGCCTAGTGGGCCTAGAGCAACTCCCTGAATTTAGTCCCATTGAGGCGAAACTCTTTATGGGGGACCTGGGTGACAAGAAGGTCTCTCAGATATACCGCTCCCTGGTCACGCACTGTTCCCCTTCCCTGTCGACGCTGAAGGCCTCCTGGGAGAATGATGTCGGCCCCCTGGATGAGGATGACTGGCGTGAGGCTCTTGAATCTCCCCGTGGTACTGCCATAGCCATTCGTCTTCGTTTTATCCAATTCAAATACCTTCACAGGGCGTATTATACTAGGGATCGTTTGTGGCGGGCGGGCCTGATAGCCGCCCCGGAGTGTCTGAGGTGCGGTACTGAAAGGGGGACGCTTTTCCACACCGTGTGGTCCTGTGAGCGACTGACTGGATTCTGGGCTGGGGTTTGGGACTGCCTGTCAGAGGTGTTGGGTTGGGACCTGCCCCGTACCCCTAGGCTGGGCCTTCTCCATGTCCTGGAGGGCGTTGGGGGTAACGTCTACAAACGACACATGCTGCTGTTGGGTCTGGTGGTGGCCAAGCGGGACTTGGCACAGGCCTGGAAGAGCGACCGGGCCCCCCCGCTGGGTGTGTGGAAGGCAGGTTTGGACTTTCTTATGGGCCTGGAGCTGCCGGTCTTTGAAGCCCGGGGGTGCCCACGCAAACACTACAAAATCTGGAAGCGGTGGGCGGACTACAGGGGCCTGATGCTTGACCCCCCGATAGACATTGATGATGTCCCGTCTCCTGATGTGGATCCTGTACCCTAGACTGTTAGCCCACACTGCCATTGCTGTACATCTCATGTTTCTAAGTTGATCACGTGCACCGGGGTTTGGGTGGGATAAGGGGTGGGTAGTTGGGGCTGGGTGGGGTGAGGGGGGATTGTTGGGGTATGTCATTTTTGAAACTTTGGGTTCACTGCCATGCTCTTACACGTGAATCATTGACAGTCTCCTCCTGATTGTGGAGGGCTGTACCGAATTCTGCTTGAACTCTTAATAAAAATGGTTTTGAAAAAAAAATAAAAAAAATATTGCACCTGAAAGTAGGCATTTGACCGCTTTCTCAATAATGGGGACACAGCATCAATTCTGTCGTCTCCCTCAAGGACTCAAGAATAGTTTGGTGTTATTCTCAGCAAGGGTAACATAGTTACTACAAACTTATGATGACGAGACATTATCATATGTTGATGATATCTATCTGACAGACGATGACCTGAATAGGCACTTGAACAGGGTGAACACCATTAAACTGGGCTTCGCCTCTGAGGGTTACAAATTCAATTTAAAAAAATCAAGAATTGCCCATCTCAACGTCCTTTTTCTAGGATATGAACTATCAAGTAAAGGAAAAAGCCTGGCAGCCAACTTTTTAGAAAAGTGTGTGCTGCTCCGACCTCCTAAAACGATGAAAAACTTAGTCGAGTCTAGGTTTCCTGAATTTTGGAAGAACATACATTCTAAACTACGCAGAAAGGGTGAAACCTCTCTACGAATTAATCAAACCTGATTTTAAAACAATAAATTGGACACAAGAACACACAGATATTTAGCGTTCACTTCAAGCTGACATGCTAGCAACTAAACATTTACAAACACGCGTAAACGTACGCAACTTAGTGATCCGAATCATTCCGGGTCAATGCGGATTCACCTACTTAACTTTTAACGAAGGTGAAAAAGTACCATTTGCATACAAATCACATTTGTACACACAAGCAGAAAGGAAATTCACTTCTACAGAAAAAATTCTAACAGCAGTTCAAACTGCTTTAGCAAAAGAGAGAGCCCTAGCACAGGGGACACGCATAATGGTCATAACTCCTGTACCAGCCTTAGCTAAAGCTTTACATCCAAGATGGATACAATGGGTTAATTCTCTTGCTGCAAATGATGTTGAATACGTTTTTGATCCTTGTTTAAAAACACAAGCATTCCTGCAATATGAACAAGAATGTCCTCTGCTAACTGAAATTCTCCCTCTTGACCAGTATGAATATATAATTTATACTGACGGATCTTACCCGCTACAGGGTAAGCAAGCTTATAGTGCAGCATGCGCAATCATTAAAGGTCGAATGCGCGATGGCAAATTCAGACCTATGGTCACAAAAACGCAATCTCTAGGGAATTGTACAGCTCAGCGAGCTGAACTACAAGCTTTCATAATGGCACTTGAAAATACGGATCGCGAATTCCCCACACTCATATTGTGCGATTCCCTTTACTGTGTTCAATCTTACAGTGAATATTTACAGAATTGTCTTCAAAATGGTTTCAAAGATGCAAAAGGTGGCACAATCAAGCATAAAACGCTTTGGGAACAAGCAGTTCAGTTGCGAAATAGACTACAAAACACTCACGTGATGCACACGCTGAGTCATCAACGTGATGGCGTTCACGTTGTACGGAATTCATTGCTGATGAAGCCGCAAAGGGGGCTGGGCAACTGGCTTCCGTAGCTGCAATCACTCTCTTATTGGGCCCTGCAATGTACCACACCCTGAACCTGTTGATATATCAAATTGTGTATGCAGTTTGTTGCCACAAGCAGTAGGCGCCATATCTCCTCTTCGTCGGGGGCCCTGTTGCCTGAACATGTCCTAACTGTGTCCAATCCTTTTCGAGAATCAATACGCCTTTGGAGGCGATATATTGATGACATTTTAGTGGTTTGGAGAGGAGAAATATCAGCAATTGAAAGCTTTCTTACCTGGCTGAATAGTCGAATTTTTTTTTGCATTTACAGTATATATCAGCAAATAGAAGCTGTCATTTCTAGACCTATTGATCGTGGCAACTCCAACTGGACTGGAAACAGAACTGTATACCAAACCGATGGCGAGGAATTCGTTACTGAGTTATGACAGCTTTCATCCTCAAGCACTACCACAGACAGTTTCAAGAAACACGCTAATACTTTAACATCAAACCTGCAAGCAAGGAAATATCCGTCCAGGCTGATCAAGCGTTCCGCAAAACGAGCTTAAAACAACAACAGAGAGGCACTATTGGAACCACGTATACAGAAAGAAGAACTGTCATGGTTAACCTTCGTGAACACATTCAGTACAGTATCTAATGCGGTCATTGATATTGGTACAGGAACACCATGGGTCCAAAAGAAGTTCACCAACTGTAACAGCGAAAAGGTGGTTTACTTAATTATGTGCCCATGTCAGCTTATGTATGTAGGCATGACAACCCGTAAGGTTAAACTACGAATAATGGAACATAGAAGTACAGTAAGATGTAAAAGACAAGCCACAAGACTAACTATCCATTTTCTAGAAGCAAATCATCGCCCAGTCGAATTCACATGGACGGTTCTGAAACAACCTTATATTCCAGAACACGTGACAGACATCTCCAAGCTTCTCCTACTAAAAGAACAGAAGTGGGTGTTCAAGCTCAAGAGTGATAAAGTAGGCTTGAATGACGCCATACCTTGGGTGTTATAACGAATGTAGGTCCTGGAGCTGTACAGCCACCAATGATTGGTCTATATTTTCTGCCACTATGGAAACTGCCTCCGTGTTTCACCTTATGTGCCTCCACTCTAAGGTCCTATTTAATAGCATTGAGATGTTAGAATGTTGATAAATTATTTAAGCAGGCCTCTTTATACATTATGAAAGTGAAGCCGTAGGACATGACAATGGTAGGACATGGAGAGCCATGTTGTGAGCAGCACATAACAAAGTATATTCTGTTTATATAATAATATTTGCCATGGGGTTTAAGTACCCGATCTGCAATTATATCCTGCGGTTCACATTACATATGAGACATACTATCTAACGTAGGTTATCGCATTGAGATATTGTTAAACTGGTACAATTATGGATTACATCCACATCACAATAATATACTTTATACACCTGACCAAGTCACAGTGTGAGTAACTTGGTGGGCTAGTTTGTTGATGGTGGTCTACTCTGCACAAGTTGATATTAGTACCTGCACTGTTCAATCGTTGGGATCAGCGTTTGGACTATATCTCCCATAATTCGTAGCGTGACCTTTTACATCACTGGCCCCGCTAAACGAGTGACGAGCTAAATTTCACTTAAAACCTTCTACATTTTCACTTGAAAATATGCTGTTCTTGTGAGCTTCCAGTATTTAGATTTCTTATACTGGGACTGCCACGTCTGTTTTGGGTTGCCTTTAGACATCCTCATATACACGGGCGGCTGAGCATTATTGTCAACCTTTTATAGTTTGATTTCTGATACGGAGACCGCCCTTTAAGCTTTATGCTTCATTTACACGTATCGCTAGTTATAGTATTTGTTCTGCCGGGCGGTTGGAACCACATTTTCCAGGTGGTTAGAACCACATTTCCCATAAGCCCCTGGTCACGCCGTGATGACGTCATCACATACATGGGTGTCCGCGGTATGGAAATCGGGCATTTTGGTTGACAGTTTCTAATGTTTACAAGTTCGGTGATATAATGCTTCGTACACCGAGTGAATGCACTGTTCTGATTATTTATTTATTTATTTATTTATGCGATTTTCTATAGCGCGAACTTTACCCGAAGGTGTCAGAGCGCTTTACATAAGCACCAGTTGAGAAACATAAGGACTTAGGATTACATGCGTTACAAAAAGGATACACACGGAAAAAAAATTGCAAATGTACAAGATGTAAAGTCACACAAGGAGGCGATACACGTTGATATACTCTAAGATGGTATAAAGGTCTACTGCATATACTAGCGATTACTCTATATACATAGGGAAGGGATAGGCATGGATATACTCTAGGAGTCACATAGAAATGGAAGAGAGCACAGCGGTCTACTGCATATACTAGTGATTAGAGTTATCTCTATTTACATAGGGAAGGGATACACATGGATATACTCTAAGAGTCACATAGAAATGGAAGAGAGCACACCGGTCTACTGCATATACTAGTGATTAGAGTTATCTCTATATACATAGGGAAGGGATATGACTGGATATACTCAAGGGTCACATAGGAACGGTAGATGGTACAAAGATATACTGCAAATACTAGTGATAAGAGTTATCCCTATAAACAAAAGTAAAGCACACATAGTAGAGATCCTCAGGCAGAGTTCCCTTAAGTGGGGTTGTAGGGGGGACGAAGTCACAACACCAAGGTAGGGTGGGAGGGAATCAAGGGTAGGGAGAGAAGGCAATGCATAAAAGGGAGTGAGGTTCCGTGAATCCTGAACCCGTCTTATAAAGGTCATGGTTTCGTTACGTATTTGGTATTAACGGACCGTAACCAGTTAGTACGGCAAGCATGAGTGTTTTCGTCACGTTACACCGATGGATTCACTACATTTTTTAGGGATTCGTTCTGAACCCTTGGGTTCCATTTTGTGGATGGCAGCCATTTTGTGGTTGCCCTCACATAGGCCGGTGACTACGGTCGAACGAGTCTTTAGCACACGTACACTTTAGCTGACTCCAGAATGACCCGAGCGAACGACCCTCCTACCTGAAGCCAAACTTGTTAGGCCAGTTCCTTTCCCAGTAGCTGATCAAGATTGAGGATCAAGGCACAAGACATCATAAACCCTTTATTGCACACAACTATGTTTTATCTTACTCATACCTGTCTCTGCTCCTTTCTTTATGGCCTGTTTACGATGGGGATGTGCCCGTTTTTATTATGGGTTCGATCGACCTGTCTGATGAAGAATGTTGGGTTTGACCAATGATCGATCATGGGCTGGGCAACTGAAAAGTGGGTTTTACCGTCATGCGATACCTCTGATCTGGAGGCATGTGATTGGACAGTTTGTAAATGTAAGGTATTTGTCCGGAATGTGATTTTTGGCATAAAAGGGATGGCTTGCTTTGTAAAATTGAGCAGTCTCCTGGGAACTCATACCGTGTTGCCTTCTAGGATTTCTGTTACTGGCTGCAGCCAATAAATTTGATCTTTGACGTCACCAAGAAGATTCCGTGTCTCTGTGTTTTGAAGACAGGTGATACCCGAAGACTTTGGGCGTGTCCCCTGACGCCGCTGGGTCTTAAATAACCTGGCTCTTCATTTGGCGCCCAACGTAGGGCGACTTCAGCTGTACCGGTCCAAGCCTGAAGATCGTGAGGAGCTTCATGTGGAAATTCTGGAGGAAGGCCTGCCATTTCTTTGACCCCTGTATGTCATCGTGGTTCGAAAGTCTTTGCTGCGAGGTTTCCCGCTTTCCGACGGCTACAAAGAACTGCTGCCCTGACTGTCGCCCTGTCTTGGAGCCTTTGATGATTTGTAGAGCGAGACGATAGACGGATCTTCTGGCGACGTCATCGATACTTCAGTTAAGTATGAGTGGAGCGTCTCCCAGTCCTTAGTTTTTGGGTATCCCTTGGGATCTTTTTGATTTGGAACTTGCAATCTCCAAAGCCGAGGGACTTGTGTATTCACGAGACTATCGTATTCGATGCTCCCTTGAAGTTTGAAGCTAGACTAGAGAGCGAAGATGCCTGGTTTTAGCAGACTTGGAAGAATATTTTGTTGTGGTCGTAATAGGGATTCCCGATTGGAGGACTCGTGTCCGGTTCCTCCGATTGGAACTCCAACCTATGAGCTCTATGTGAAACATGGCGTGGGCCCCATCACGTATAATGAAGTGTGGATTCGTTACACAAGGAAGGACAGTGTCCTCAAATGGCCCCAATATGGTAGTTTTGACACGGAAGTTTTAGATAACCTAGAAGTTAGACTTTTTAAGAAGAAAGCCCGGCCGGCGATGTTTGACTCTTTCCGCCTATGGCGAAAGGAAGCCAAACAGAAAGAAATTAAATTAGCGAAGAAGAATAAAAGAGAAAAGGGTATCTCGATAATGCAAGCTGCTATACAGTTTAAAGATAATGAAGAAGAACAAGCGAGTGAGCAGTTGCACAGGCAAAGTAAAATGGCGATTGATAAATGCTATCCAGTTTTGCCGCCTCTTCAGCATGATGCGATGAAGGACCTTGTGAAAGATCCTTTGATGTCGCATTTGTTGACTTCGCCACCCCCTTATGCGCAGACTGCTACAGCACCTCCGCAACCTCTAGTTGCGCAACCCCCGGTTGCTTTGCCTCTCGCTATTGCACAGCCGCCAGCTCCTCTTCAGTTGGCCCCTACTCCTCTGGCGCAGCCCTCTCAAGGGCCGCCGACTTTGCTACCTGCTCCGTCTTTGATTCCTACGACTTTTCCGCCTGTTCTCGCTGCCTCCTCTGCTACTGCCCCTACATTGGCTTTTTCTCAGTCCGCTTTATCTCCTGTCCTGTCAACTTCTCCTTCTGTGCCACAGAGAATGACAGATAATGTTTCTAGTCTTTTATCTCCTTTCTTTGGGTCATTCAGTACGACCCCTGTTTCAGAGCGTAAGCAATTGCGTAGCCAAATACCAGGTCCCACGGAGAGGACAGTATTAGATCATTTAGCGCGTAAATGGGTTACTGATGTTGCTAGATATGAATTAGAGTCTGTTAGGGATGTCTTCCGCCAATGGAAAGCACCGAAGCAGAGATATGTTTTTGACAAAATGTGTGTTTTCCTTTGTGAAGAATGGGAAGATGGTGATCTGGGACAAACTCCGCCTGAGTTGTTCCGTGTACGGTCCAAATTTGCGAAAGGCACGATTGTGGGTTTCAACGTTGAAAGGGCGGTAGCGACGCTGCTTTCGTTCAGGAGAGAGCCTCTTTCTCGGTCGTTGTTTGAGCCTGACCCTTCTGTTAGGAGGAAAGTGAGACAGTATCCCATGAGAGTAGTTCCTCCTGGAAGGACGCTGTTCAGGCTGATGTCGCTAATCACATTGATGCCGTACCGGCTCATTTTCAACGTGTTTGGGTGCATGTTCCGTGGAAACGAGCTGAAGTTTTGGCTCCTAAGCAGACTTTGCCTGACCCCCGTAAGAATCCTGCCGGATATTATAAGGAATTATCACAGACCGCAGACTCATGTGTTATGAATCTAGCTGACATAGACATGTTGTTTGGAAATGTGATCCCGCAACCTTTGTGGGGATTGATTCGTCATACTGATCATGCGCCGGAGTTAGGTGATACATGGGTTAACATTGGTGCTGCGGATGCGCGACAAGTTGGTGGTGCTAAACCTGAGCCTTTAGTTGCTGACCTTCCTGGTAGGATCATTACTTACATGAAAACTTTAATGCCTGCTATGCGAGTAAATTGGGACAAATTGTCCGCGTGTATGCAGAAGAAGGATGAAACCGTATCTGATTTCTTCACTAGGTTTGAAGAAACGTTTATTGACCATAGTGGTCAAGACATGAGTACCGAGGGTGGTCAACGGTTGTTTGTTGACAAGTTTGTGCATAATTTACTTCCCGAATTATGTACCAAGTTGAAGGATTCAGAGAGCTCTTGGGCTGTTTCCTCGTCGGCACAGATATTAGCTACTGCACAATACTACGAAAATAGGGATAAGGATGAGAAGGATAGAGCAGATAAAAAGACTAAAGATTTGAAGACGAAGGTTCTTTTACAGCAAGCGTACCCGCCTCGTAATAATCAACGTGATTATCAGCAACCTCAGCAGTTTCAGCGAAACTCGCAAAGGTTCGAGCCTTCTCAACCGCGTTTTCCTGTAGGCCCTAATCAATGTGCATATTGCAAAGAAGAGGGTCATTTTAAGCATAGTTGCCCTGTCTTGTTACAGCGTATGAATGGTGTTTCTGGCGCAAGAGGTCGAGGTGTTCCGCAAGCTTCTAGAGGTAGGGGACGTGGAGGTTTCCCACAGAACGCGCGTTCCTTTCCTCAACAAAATTCAATGAATTGTTTTGATCAGCAGAATAATGCGTCTGGTAGGACGACTCAGTACTATGCTGATGACTACTATGTCGAAGGTGAGAATGTGGATGGTAATGACTGCTAGGACAGCCACGGACAAAGAGAGGGAGTTGTTTCAGTTCCAGTAGATCAGAGTGAACCTTATGTTGAGGTGATTACATCAGGTGTGTCAGAGCCTTTTCTGTTGGATACTGGTGCTGCGAAGAGTTCTATTATGCACTCTAGACTCCCTGGCGCACCTTTGTCTGGCTTAACGAATGTTTCAGTAGGTTTTTCTGGCGCCCCAGTTAGAAACCCGATTTCTAACCCTTTGTCTCTTTCTGTTGGGCCTCGTGAATTCGAAGCATCCCTTATTCTGACGACAGGTTGTGGTGAGAACTTGTTGGGATTGGATCTGTTGAAAATATTGTATGCAACGTTGTATTGTTCTCCTGAGGGAGTACAGCTTACATTGGGTAAGAAAGTGGTCTCTCCGATGTATTTGTCGAAAAATCAACTTCCGACAGAATTGTCTTCTCTTCCTGATACTATTTGGGCTACTGGTCCTAATGATGTGGGCCTTTTGGAGATACTGCCATATGTTGTGACGCTGAAAGCGAACGTTAAAATGCCACGTATTCGGGGGCGTGGCTTAGCGGGCGATCATGGCGGACGTGGCTTTCTAGAGCTCCCGCCGGCCCGACGATTATCCTAACATTTCTCCTGGCCCCCGGACCCGAAAAGCACATCACGGCTGGGGCACAGGTAGCGGACGACTCAGGGTGCCATCCGGTGCCGGGACTGGCGTGCCGTGACCTTTCCAGGCGGTGTGGCGAGCTGGAGCAGCGGGCGGCCTAGTGCCGGTCAGTCAAGCCGGGGCCTCGATTTTGGCGCACCCGGACCGGAGAGCTCGTCCTGGGTCCGCGGCGCCGCTTTCTTGCCACGATCCGGCGCTGCCTGCGGCGGGCGAGCCACCACGGGCTCCCCTGCCTTTCCACGCCGAGCAGACGAGGAGGGCTTGTGCTGGCGAGCGCATCGGAGGAGCTGCGGCCTACCTGGCCTTGGAGGAGCCGGGGCCTCCAGTTTGGCGGCCCCCGCCCGGAGTCATCTACACAGATCCTTGGCCCGGAGGTGCAGGCGCCTGGGAGCCCCGGGGACCGAGGGGCCAGTGGTGCGCCCTGCCTGGCCGGCTGTCTTCCCCGATCCGGGGGTCGCCGGAGCTGTGACCGGGGGCCCTGTAGACTGGCCTGGAGGGGCCCGTGCCGCATTGGGGGTGCCGGGTGACCCGGAGTGGACCTGGTGCCGACCCGCGGCGGGACCCGACGAACAGTGAGTGTTGGCCCCCCCCCCCACAAATGGTGATGTGGTGACTGCTGAGGGACGCTGTGCTCGGGGGGGGTCTTTGGGGGCCCGGCCCGGATTGCCAGACCGGAGGTATCCCCTGGCTGCCGTTGGGGCACGCGGAATACACCGGAGCAAGCTGACATAAAGGGAGAGGTGCCCCGGGCGAGGCTTGCACGCGCTGGTGCCGACCCGCGGCGGGACCCGACGAACATTGAGTGTTGCCCCCCCCCCCCCCCCACAAATGGTGATGTGGCGAGCGCCGCGTCCACTTTGGTGTGCTGGGACAGATTTCACGGTGCTGGCTGGTGAGGTGGACGGATGGTGCATAGACGACGCTGCATAGTGCTTGCTGTTCAGTGGGGCTCACGTACACGCCTGGAGGGACGAGCCTACTGTCAGAGTGGTGCCTGGAAGTCTTCCACGGACGGTCCGCGACGAACTGTGAGTGCCCCCCCCTCTCCTCCTCCCCCCTGGTGGACCTGCGTTGAGGCGCCGCGACAAGACGGGTGGCCCGAGGGGTGATCAGGGCTATCCAGCTTGGAGACCAGAGTGCCTACCCTGCATCGTTTCCTGCTGTGGTCACGAGTGAGGTGTGGGGTGGCCAGGACGCCCCAGTGTCTTGAAACTATACTTGAAACTATACTGGCTCGCAGGTCCTGGGTGCGGTCCGAACAGAGATCTTGGAGGCCCTGAGCAAGTGACGGGGCTGTCCTGTTAGCGTTCCAGCCGGGGCTGGCCGCCCGGAGTGTGGCTGCGGTGCCCGTGATCTGGGGGTGCTCATTGGGGACGGCGTTCAGGCCCTGACGGTGTTTCCTTGGCCCACAGAGTGGACACTGCTGTTGAATTATTGTCGACGAGGGACCCACCGCAGTGGCTGAGAGGCCCTCTTCCCTACCACTAACCATGACGAGAGGTGGGGGCGGCACTGGTTCTGCCAAGCATGGGCCGATTGATAAATTCACGGGACCCGGTGGGGGATCCGGGGCCTCCGGGGGTGGCCAGGGCACAGGTCCTGATAATGCGGCCCTAATGGCCGCCATTACGCAATCCAGAGACATGCTTGATGCCAAAATAGGTGCGGTTGGAGCCGATGTCATGCTGCTGCGTCAAGATCTCCGCAATGCTGTGGCCCGCATCACCGAAACCGAGACTCGGATTACCGGGGTGGAAGATGATGTGGTGACCCTAAAGAACAAGCATTTACAATGCAATAGTTTTGCCTTTGTTAAAGTTAGAGCTATTGGCATTGCTCTTGACACTCTGAAGCTCCACTCTGAAGCTCCACTCTGCACTCTGAAGCTCCACTCTGCACTCTGAAGCTCCACTCTGCACTCTGAAGCTCCACTCTGCACTCTGAAGCTCCACTCTGCACTCTGAAGCTCCACTCTGCACTCTGAAGCTGCACTCTGAAGCTCCACTCTGCACTCTGAAGCTGCACTCTGAAGCTCCACTCTGAAGCTGCACTCTGAAGCTCCACTCTGAAGCTCCACTCTGAAGCTCCACTCTGAAGCTCCACTCTGAAGCTCCACTCTGCAGCTCCACTCTGAAGCTCCACTCTGAAGCTCCACTCTGAAGCTCCACTCTGAAGCTCCACTCTGAAGCTCCACTCTGAAGCTCCACTCTGAAGCTCCACTCTGAAGCTCCACTCTGCACTCTGAAGCTCCACTCTGCACTCTGAAGCTCCACTCTGCACTCTGAAGCTCCACTCTGCACTCTGAAGCTCCACTCTGCACTCTGAAGCTCCACTCTGAATCTGCACTCTGAAGCTCCACTCTGCACTCTGAAGCTCCACTCTGAATCTGCACTCTGAAGCTCCACTCTGAATCTGCACTCTGAAGCTCCACTCTGCACTCTGAAGCTCCACTCTGAAGCTCCACTCTGAAGCTCCACTCTGAAGCTCCACT
This sequence comes from Lissotriton helveticus, assembly GCF_964261635.1. Lineage (NCBI taxonomy): Eukaryota > Metazoa > Chordata > Amphibia > Caudata > Salamandridae > Lissotriton > Lissotriton helveticus. The sequence goes on from NC_136068.1 coordinate 1,189,104,191, forward strand.
CTGAAGCTCCACTCTGAAGCTCCACTCTGAAGCTCCACTCTGAAGCTCCACTCTGATGCTCCACTCTGATGCTCCACTCTGAAGCTCCACTCTGAAGCTCCACTCTGAAGCTCCACTCTGAAGCTCCACTCTGAAGCTCCACTCTGATGCTCCACTCTGATGCTCCACTCTGATGCTCCACTCTGAAGCTCCACTCTGAAGCTCCACTCTGAAGCTCCACTCTGAAGCTCCACTCTGCACTCTGAAGCTCCACTCTGAAGCTCCACTCTGCACTCTGAAGCTCCACTCTGCACTCTGAAGCTCCACTCTGCACTCTGAAGCTCCACTCTGAATCTGCACTCTGAAGCTCCACTCTGCACTCTGAAGCTCCACTCTGAATCTGCACTCTGAAGCTCCACTCTGCACTCTGAAGCTCCACTCTGAATCTGCACTCTGAAGCTCCACTCTGCACTCTGAAGCTCCACTCTGAATCTGCACTCTGAAGCTCCACTCTGCACTCTGAAGCTCCACTCTGAATCTGCACTCTGAAGCTCCACTCTGCACTCTGAAGCTCCACTCTGAATCTGCACTCTGAATCTGCACTCTGATGCTCCACTCTGAATCTGCACTCTGAAGCTCCACTCTGCACTCTGAATCTGCACTCTGCAGCTCCACTCTGAATCTGCAGCTCCACTCTGCACTCTGAATCTCCACTCTGAATCTCCACTCTGAATCTCCACTCTGAATCTGCACTCTGAATCTCCACTCTGAATCTGCACTCTGAAGCTCCACTCTGAATCTGCACTCTGAAGCTCCACTCTGAATCTGCACTCTGAAGCTCCACTCTGAATCTGCACTCTGAAGCTCCACTCTGAATCTGCACTCTGAAGCTCCACTCTGCACTCTGAAGCTCCACTCTGAATCTGCACTCTGAATCTGCACTCTGAAGCTCCACTCTGCACTCTGAATCTGCACTCTGAAGCTCCACTCTGCACTCTGAATCTGCACTCTGCATCTCCACTCTGAATCTGCAGCTCCACTCTGCACTCTGAAGCTCCACTCTGAATCTCCACTCTGAAGTTCCACTCTGAATCTCCACTCTGAATCTGCACTCTGAATCTCCACTCTGAATCTGCACTCTGAAGCTCCACTCTGAATCTGCACTCTGAAGCTCCACTCTGCACTCTGAAGCTCCACTCTGCAGCTCCACTCTGAAGCTCCACTCTGAAGCTCCACTCTGAAGCTCCACTCTGCAGCTCCACTCTGAAGCTCCACTCTGCAGCTCCACTCTGAAGCTCCACTCTGAAGCTCCACTCTGAAGCTCCACTCTGAAGCTCCACTCTGAAGCTCCACTCTGAAGCTCCACTCTGAAGCTCCACTCTGCACTCTGAAGCTCCACTCTGAAGCTCCACTCTGAAGCTCCACTCTGAAGCTCCACTCTGAAGCTCCACTCTGAAGCTCCACTCTGAAGCTCCACTCTGCACTCTGAATCTGCACTCTGAAGCTCCACTCTGCACTCTGAAGCTCCACTCTGCACTCTGAAGCTCCACTCTGCACTCTGAAGCTCCACTCTGAAGCTCCACTCTGAAGCTCCACTCTGAAGCTCCACTCTGAAGCTCCACTCTGAAGCTCCACTCTGAAGCTCCACTCTGATGCTCCACTCTGATGCTCCACTCTGAAGCTCCACTCTGAAGCTCCACTCTGAAGCTCCACTCTGAAGCTCCACTCTGAAGCTCCACTCTGAAGCTCCACTCTGAAGCTCCACTCTGCACTCTGAAGCTCCACTCTGCACTCTGAAGCTCCACTCTGAAGCTCCACTCTGCACTCTGAAGCTCCACTCTGAATCTGCACTCTGAAGCTCCACTCTGCACTCTGAAGCTCCACTCTGAATCTGCACTCTGAAGCTCCACTCTGCACTCTGAAGCTCCACTCTGAATCTGCACTCTGAAGCTCCACTCTGCACTCTGAATCTGCACTCTGAAGCTCCACTCTGAATCTGCACTCTGAAGCTCCACTCTGAATCTGCACTCTGAATCTGCACTCTGAAGCTCCACTCTGAATCTGCACTCTGAAGCTCCACTCTGAATCTGCACTCTGAAGCTCCACTCTGAAGCTCCACTCTGAAGCTCCACTCTGAAGCTCCACTCTGAAGCTCCACTCTGAAGCTCCACTCTGAAGCTCCACTCTGAAGCTCCACTCTGCACTCTGAAGCTCCACTCTGCACTCTGAAGCTCCACTCTGCACTCTGAAGCTGCACTCTGAAGCTCCACTCTGAAGCTCCACTCTGAAGCTCCACTCTGAAGCTCCACTCTGAAGCTCCACTCTGAAGCTCCACTCTGAAGCTCCACTCTGAAGCTCCACTCTGCACTCTGAATCTGCACTCTGAAGCTCCACTCTGCACTCTGAAGCTCCACTCTGCACTCTGAAGCTCCACTCTGAATCTGCACTCTGAAGCTCCACTCTGAAGCTCCACTCTGAAGCTCCACTCTGAAGCTCCATTCTGAAGCTCCACTCTGAAGCTCCACTCTGAAGCTCCACTCTGAAGCTCCACTCTGCACCTCCACTCTGAAGCTCCACTCTGAAGCTCCACTCTGCACTCTGAAGCTCCACTCTGAAGCTCCACTCTGCACTCTGAAGCTCCACTCTGCACTCTGAAGCTCCACTCTGAAGCTCCACTCTGCACTCTGAAGCTCCACTTTGCACTCTGAAGCTCCACTCTGAAGCTCCACTCTGCACTCTGAAGCTCCACTCTGAATCTGCACTCTGAAGCTCCACTCTGCACTCTGAAGCTCCACTCTGAATCTGCACTCTGAAGCTCCACTCTGCACTCTGAAGCTCCACTCTGAAGCTCCACTCTGAAGCTCCACTCTGAAGCTCCACTCTGAAGCTCCACTCTGAAGCTCCACTCTGCACTCTGAATCTGCACTCTGAAGCTCCACTCTGCACTCTGAAGCTCCACTCTGCACTCTGAAGCTCCACTCTGAATCTGCACTCTGAAGCTCCACTCTGAAGCTCCACTCTGAAGCTCCACTCTGAAGCTCCACTCTGAAGCTCCACTCTGAAGCTCCACTCTGAAGCTCCACTCTGCACCTCCACTCTGAAGCTCCACTCTGAAGCTCCACTCTGCACTCTGAAGCTCCACTCTGAAGCTCCACTCTGCACTCTGAAGCTCCACTCTGCACTCTGAAGCTCCACTCTGAAGCTCCACTCTGCACTCTGAAGCTCCACTCTGCACTCTGAAGCTCCACTCTGAAGCTCCACTCTGCACTCTGAAGCTCCACTCTGAATCTGCACTCTGAAGCTCCACTCTGCACTCTGAAGCTCCACTCTGAATCTGCACTCTGAAGCTCCACTCTGCACTCTGAAGCTCCACTCTGAATCTGCACTCTGAAGCTCCACTCTGAATCTGCACTCTGAAGCTCCACTCTGCACTCTGAAGCTCCACTCTGAATCTGCACTCTGATGCTCCACTCTGAATCTGCACTCTGAAGCTCTACTCTGCACTCTGAATCTGCACTCTGCAGCTCCACTCTGAATCTGCAGCTCCACTCTGAATCTGCAGCTCCACTCTGAATCTGCACTCTGAATCTGCACTCTGAAGCTCCACTCTGAAGCTCCACTCTGAAGCTCCACTCTGAAGCTCCACTCTGAAGCTCCACTCTGAAGCTCCACTCTGAAGCTCCACTCTGAAGCTCCACTCTGCACTCTGAATCTGCACTCTGAAGCTCCACTCTGCACTCTGAAGCTCCACTCTGCACTCTGAAGCTCCACTCTGAATCTGCACTCTGAAGCTCCACTCTGCACTCTGAAGCTCCACTCTGCACTCTGAAGCTCCACTCTGAATCTGCACTCTGAAGCTCCACTCTGCACTCTGAAGCTCCACTCTGCACTCTGAATCTGCACTCTGAAGCTCCACTCTGCACTCTGAATCTGCACTCTGCAGCTCCACTCTGAATCTGCACTCTGAAGGTCCACTCTGAATCTCCACTCTGAAGCTCCACTCTGAATCTGCACTCTGAATCTGCACTCTGAAGCTCCACTCTGAAGCTCCACTCTGAAGCTCCACTCTGAAGCTCCACTCTGAAGCTCCACTCTGCACTCTGAAGCTCCACTCTGCACTCTGAAGCTCCACTCTGAAGCTCCACTCTGAAGCTCCACTCTGAAGCTCCACTCTGAAGCTCCACTCTGAAGCTCCACTCTGCACTCTGAATCTGCACTCTGAAGCTCCACTCTGCACTCTGAAGCTCCACTCTGCACTCTGAAGCTCCACTCTGAAGCTCCACTCTGAAGCTCCACTCTGAATCTGCACTCTGAAGCTCCACTCTGAAGCTCCACTCTGAAGCTCCACTCTGAAGCTCCACTCTGAAGCTCCACTCTGAAGCTCCACTCTGAAGCTCCACTCTGCACTCTGAAGCTCCACTCTGAAGCTCCACTCTGCACTCTGAAGCTCCACTCTGAAGCTCCACTCTGCACTCTGAAGCTCCACTCTGCACTCTGAAGCTCCACTCTGAAGCTCCACTCTGCACTCTGAAGCTCCACTCTGAATCTGCACTCTGAAGCTCCACTCTGCACTCTGAAGCTCCACTCTGAATCTGCACTCTGAAGCTCCACTCTGCACTCTGAAGCTCCACTCTGAATCTGCACTCTGAAGCTCCACTCTGCACTCTGAAGCTCCACTCTGAATCTGCACTCTGAAGCTCCACTCTGCACTCTGAAGCTCCACTCTGAATCTGCACTCTGAAGCTCCACTCTGCACTCTGAAGCTCCACTCTGAATCTGCACTCTGATGCTCCACTCTGAATCTGCACTCTGAAGCTCCACTCTGCACTCTGAAGCTCCACTCTGCACTCTGAATCTGCACTCTGCAGCTCCACTCTGAATCTCCACTCTGAAGCTCCACTCTGAAGCTCCACTCTGAAGCTCCACTCTGAAGCTCCACTCTGAAGCTCCACTCTGAAGCTCCACTCTGAAGCTCCACTCTGCACTCTGAATCTGCACTCTGAAGCTCCACTCTGCACTCTGAAGCTCCACTCTGCACTCTGAAGCTCCACTCTGAATCTGCACTCTGAAGCTCCACTCTGCACTCTGAAGCTCCACTCTGCACTCTGAAGCTCCACTCTGAATCTGCACTCTGAAGCTCCACTCTGCACTCTGAAGCTCCACTCTGCACTCTGAAGCTCCACTCTGATGCTCCACTCTGATGCTCCACTCTGAATCTGCACTCTGAATCTGCACTCTGAAGCTCCACTCTGAAGCTCCACTCTGAAGCTCCACTCTGAAGCTCCACTCTGATGCTCCACTCTGATGCTCCACTCTGATGCTCCACTCTGATGCTCCACTCTGATGCTCCACTCTGATGCTCCACTCTGAAGCTCCACTCTGAAGCTCCACTCTGAAGCTCCACTCTGCACTCTGAAGCTCCACTCTGAAGCTCCACTCTGCACTCTGAAGCTCCACTCTGCACTCTGAATCTCCACTCTGAAGCTCCACTCTGCACTCTGAAGCTCCACTCTGAATCTGCACTCTGAAGCTCCACTCTGCACTCTGAAGCTCCACTCTGAATCTGCACTCTGAAGCTCCACTCTGCACTCTGAAGCTCCACTCTGAATCTGCACTCTGAAGCTCCACTCTGCACTCTGAAGCTCCACTCTGAATCTGCACTCTGAAGCTCCACTCTGCACTCTGAAGCTCCACTCTGAATCTGCACTCTGAAGCTCCACTCTGCACTCTGAAGCTCCACTCTGAATCTGCACTCTGATGCTCCACTCTGAATCTGCACTCTGAAGCTCCACTCTGCACTCTGAATCTGCACTCTGCAGCTCCACTCTGAATCTGCAGCTCCACTCTGAATCTGCAGCTCCACTCTGCACTCTGAAGCTCCACTCTGAATCTCCACTCTGAATCTGCACTCTGAAGCTCCACTCTGAATCTGCACTCTGAAGCTGCACTCTGAAGCTCCACTCTGAAGCTGCACTCTGAAGCTCCACTCTGAAGCTCCACTCTGAAGCTCCACTCTGAAGCTCCACTCTGAAGCTCCACTCTGAATCTGCACTCTGAAGCTCCACTCTGCACTCTGAAGCTCCACTCTGCACTCTGAAGCTCCACTCTGAATCTGCACTCTGAAGCTCCACTCTGCACTCTGAAGCTCCACTCTGCACTCTGAAGCTCCACTCTGCACTCTGAATCTGCACTCTGAAGCTGCACTCTGAAGCTCCACTCTGAAGCTCCACTCTGAATCTGCACTCTGAAGCTCCACTCTGAAGCTCCACTCTGAAGCTCCACTCTGAAGCTCCACTCTGAAGCTCCACTCTGAAGCTCCACTCTGAAGCTCCACTCTGCACTCTGAAGCTCCACTCTGAAGCTCCACTCTGCACTCTGAAGCTCCACTCTGCACTCTGAAGCTCCACTCTGAAGCTCCACTCTGCACTCTGAAGCTCCACTCTGAATCTGCACTCTGAAGCTCCACTCTGCACTCTGAAGCTCCACTCTGAATCTGCACTCTGAAGCTCCACTCTGCACTCTGAAGCTCCACTCTGAAGCTCCACTCTGAAGCTCCACTCTGAAGCTCCACTCTGAAGCTCCACTCTGAAGCTCCACTCTGAAGCTCCACTCTGCACTCTGAATGCTCCACTGAAGCTACACACCGCGCAGGGCAGCTCTGGATGCTGATGCGAGAGGCCAGCTGGGAGGCGCGCTGCTCGTCTTCCTGCTCGTGCTGACTCGGAGAGAAAACTTGTTTTCATTGGGAGAGCGGCCTTCAAAGACCCGGTCACTGCGCCTCTCCGAGTGTTTAGCTTGGGATAAAATGGGCGCAGTGTTGTGGTGATGACAGTAGAGCAAGGGAGGTGCCGGCAATGCCGGAACAGAATCGGGGGCGTTCCCGGCGTCGCGTGACGTCGGCAAAAGCCAAAGAATGTCGGGAACGCCCCCGTGTCTGGTCCGGCATTGACGGACAGGCCCCTCGTCCAATGGCAAGGCTCCATTTACGGAGCCAGCCAATGAATGAGGAGGGCCGACCCAAAGCACACTACAATTCTCATCAGGTTTTCGCCTGCGCGAAAAAGATGCGCAGAGCGCATCTTTTTGGCGAGGCAAAACCTAAAAAAGTGGAGGACATGGCCAGGATTCAAAAGGGGCTGGCACTCCGGGTCGAAGATGCGGAAGGGAGGGCGCGAAGGAACAATCTGCGCTTTGTGGGATTTCCAGAGGATTGTGAGAAGGGGTCCATGGATGTGTTCTTGACGCACTGGTTGGAGAGTTGGCTTCCCCCGGACGTTCTATCACGCTGCTTTGTAGTGGAACGTGCCCATAGGGCCCTGGCGCAGAAACCGCCGGCGGGAGAGCGACCACGTCCAGTCATCGCCAAGATCCTTAACTTTCATGACCGGGACGTTATTCTTAGGGAAGCAAGAGCGAAGGAGGACTTGTCGTTCGAGGGTCACAGGATTATGATTTTCCCGGACTATACCAGGCTGGTGCAGCAGCAGCGTCGATCCTTCCAAGATGCGAAAGCCAAGTTACGTGGACTGAAAATTCAGTATTCACTGTTGTACCCTGCTCGTCTGCGTGTTGTATTTCATTCCAAGACCCACTTCTTTGACACCCTGGAGGCGGTGTTTAACTGGACGGATGAGACTGTCAGGATCCGACCGAATGCCCAGCCGGGCCTGAACTCCGGAGCATTGCGTGGGTCATCGCCGGAGAGAGGCGAATCCTCCAGCAGGAGCAGGAGACGCGGGAAGTCTAGGTCGCGGCGCCGCTCCCAATCCGGGGGTGACCTGCTGGATGGTGCACAGTCGGATACTGCTCAGTCTGGGACTGGGACCTGAGGATCGTAGGGCCCCCTCTTGTCTCCTGAACGTCATTCGACTCTCGCCTTGGCTGGTGGCCATAGGGGTGACACTACTGCTTGATGGGCTGGCGCATGGTGTGGAGTGGCCTAGGCCGTGGCTGGACACACAGGGGGGGGCGTGATGTTTGTAGTAGTTCTGTCCCGCTGTGCTTAAGCGGTGGGCCACATGTGAGTAATGGGGTTCGGGGTGCTGACTCATGGGCGGCCTACTCCTCCCGTGTTCGAGGGGGGCCCTAAGGGGAGGTACTGTTAGTTGGGGTGTTTGAGGGGATCCATTGGCCTGGGGGGCTTTGGGCGCTCTGTTTTGGGCCCGGGGCTCTCTATGCCGCGACAGGTACTTCACTGTTTCATGAGGTATAGGGGTGGGGGAGGGGGGATAGGCGGGGGTTTGGTAGTTGGGGATGTTGTGCTGGGGAACGGAGGGGGGGGGTGCAGGGTAGTTGGGTGGGGATGCACGTGATTTTTGCTGCTGTGATTTTTGTGCTGCAAGGTGCTTGGGCTAGGTCCGAGGGTTTCCAGATGCTCTCCCACCGAGACTATGGGTGATTCCCCGGAGACGGCGCCTGTTAGTGGCTCCATGAGGATTCTTAGTTGGAATGTTAGGGGAATGCTGGACAAAATTAAAAGGGGAGCAGTACTGCGCTGGGGTAAGAGGGACTCGGCGGATGTCATGTTGTTGCAGGAAACACATATGTTAGGGACGAAGGTACTGAGTCTACAACGTTTTGGTTATACCCAGGTGTTCCATGCAGGCTTTACCAGAGGGTCGAGAGGAGTGGCTGTCCTCATTCATCGACGCTTGTCTTATACTCACGAGCGCCATTGGCTTGATCCCCAGGGTCGGTTTGTGTTTGTCAGGGGCATGATTGGTGTGGAACCTGTGGTGTTCGGCAGTGTGTATGCTCCCCCTCCCCTGCAGTGGTCTCTGGCGGAGCGCCTGTTTGAATTGTGGGCCGATATCCCGGACTGCCTGGCTGTAATAGGGGGTGACTGGAATGATGTGATGGATGTGAGTCTGGACAGGCAGAGAATGCAGGTGGCCGCGGGGGCGCCTACCCCTACACGTCTGAGAGCGATGAGCGATGGGCTAGGTTGGGTGGATGCATGGCGACATCTACATGCCAGGACACATGAATACACGTATGTGTCGGCAGTGCATGGCTCCTTTTCACGGTTGGACTGTGTGTTTGTACCCGGGGCCTTCCTCGATAGGGTGAAGCAGGCCGTGATCCAACCTCGAGGATTGTCGGACCATTCCCCAGTCGCAGTGCGGATTGCACTGTGTAAATCCCATCAGCCGTTCCGTTGGCGGATGTCTTCGTGGCATCTCCAACGGACAGAATATACGACCCACATGCGCGGTGCGATAGCCCAATATTGGCGGGAGAATTTGACCGAAGGCATGGACAGCGTGACGGTCTGGGAGGCCATGAAACCCACGCTGCGGGGCGTGGACATCGCCTGGTGTGCTGCCGCCCGTCGGAAGCGTCAGGAGGCCACTGTAGCGGCTGCGGCTGCGGTGAGAGCTTTGGAGGGGCAGTGTAGTGGAGATGCAAGCGATGTGGCGCTCAGGCTACTTCTCCAGGCACAGCGATCCTATGCTTCGATCCTGCTGGACGAGGCTCGGCAAGCCTGGCTGGCCACGCGGAGTAGGGTGTACCAGTGGGGTGACAAATCATGCACTATGCTCCACCGACTGTGTCAGCAAACTCTACAGCCGATCTCTCTGCCGGGCCTTACCGACGGGGAGGGGATTGCCATGACGGACCCTGCTGCGCTTGCGACGAGTTTTGCCGACTATTATAGGGTACAATACGCTTCGCGTGATTGTCTCCCACTGGAGGCAATTGACAAATTCATAGCTGACCTCCCCCCCCGGGTGATATCGGATGAGGCCAGGACAGCTCTAGACCTTCCCCTGTCGGCGGAGGAACTGGGCGACGCGCTAGGACAACTTAACACGGGCAAGGCGCCTGGACCGAGTGGCTTTCCCAGTGAATTCTACAAGAAATTTCATTTGCAGCTGGGACCGCACTATCGGCAGGCTTTGGAGGCGGCGCGGGAGGGTGGTAGCTTGCCGGATGACTGGCGTCAGGCTGAAATAGTGGTGTTCCTGAAACCGGGCAGGCCCCCTGACAGACACGAGTCGTATCGCCCGATTTCCCTTATTAATTTTGAGGCCAAATTATTGGCTAAGGCGTTGGCGAATCGTCTTCTCCCGTATGTTGCAGAGCTGGTCCACCCGGATCAGGCGGGCTTTATGCCGGGCAGAGCGACAAGGCACAATATCAGACGGGCACAGGTGGCGGTGGGTGCGATGGGGGCGACTGGGGAGCGGGCGGCGCTCCTACTGGCAGACATCGACAGAGCGTTTGATTCTGTCAGCTGGACGTACCTCTTTGCTCTGTTACCACGCCTCAACTTAGGTCCGGTTTTTGTCTCGTATGTCAAACTGTTGTACACCGACATCACAGCCTCGGTACGTGTCTTGGGCGCCATTTCGGAGAAATTCCCGATTGCTAGGGGGACCCGGCAGGGGTGCCCCCTGTCCCCGTATCTCTTTGCGCTAGTCATGGAGCCGCTGGCTGCCTGGGTGCGCATTGACGCGCAGCTTCGTGGCTTTGTATGGAGTGCGAGCCTCACGGACAGAATCGCACTGTATGCGGATGATGTTCTTTTCTTTTTGACAGACCTTGATCGTTCAGGCCCGCGTATTTTGGAGATAATGCGCATTTTCGGGGACGTCTCGGGACTCTACCTTAACCCGCGTAAATCGACTCTCTGGATACTGGGGGGCCGGCGCGAAGTGTCTCCTTGGGCAGTGGATCTGCAGGTGGCGATTGGTGGCCTGAAATATCTCGGAGTCTTCCTGTCGGAGTCTGCCGATATTGCGTGGGAGCGTAACATACAACCGGTGTGGGACAGGGTTCAATCCGACGTCAAAACGTGGTCGCGCATGCCTCTGAATATCTATGGCAGATCTGCTATTTTTAAGATGGTGGCCCTCCCTAGACTGCTATATCAGCTACAAAACCATCCGTACAGAGTGGACCCGCAGTGGTTCCGGCGTGTAAACTCCTTATTGGGCCGGTTTCTGTGGGCCGGGGGTGCTTCTAGGGTGGCACTGCGGACCTGCTTTTTGTCCACATACTGTGGAGGTCTCGCGACCTCTGACATATTGTCCTACTATCAAGCCTCTCATTTGCTGGTCTTAAATGAGTGGTGGTACGGTGGCCGTGACGATCCGGCGTATGCCCTAGAACATTTTCTGATGGGAGATGCCATGCTCCATACCCTCTTGTATTCGGCAAGGCGGCGGAAGTCGCTGCCGCATGCGACTCAAGTGGTCTTCCTGATATGGAGGCAGGCACTGCGTCGAATGGGCTGGTGGGGACGGCTGACGGCCGAAACTCCGCTGTGGAACAACGGGCGGCTCCCTGCACTGGCTTCCCTGCAGGGGTTTGGTGGCTGGGATTCCATAGGGATCTCGTCGCTTGGTCATATACTTACCGGGACTACCCTTAAATCCTTTGAAGCGCTCAGCGCCGAATTTGCGATGCCCAAGACCCAGTTTTTTAAGTACCTACAGCTTCGTCATGCTCTGGCGCCGAGTCTGGTGGAGCTGGACCAGCTTCCAGACTTTAGCCCCGTGGAGGCTAAGCTTTTCATGGGAGACCTAGGGGATAAAAAAGTCTCGAAAATCTACCAAACACTGGTCGCTCACTGCTCCTCTTCCCTGGTGTCGCTGAAGGCCTCTTGGGAGATGGATGTTGGTCCGCTGGATGAGGATGACTGGAGAGAGGCGTTGGAGTCCCCCCGGGGCGCAGCTATAGCAGTGCGGCTGCGATTCATACAATATAAATACTTACATCGGGCCTATTACACTAGAGAGAGACTGTGGAGGGCGGGCCTGATTGCTTCCCCTGATTGCCTGCGCTGTGGGGCTGAGAGAGGCACATTGGTGCACACTGTGTGGTCGTGTGTGGGCCTGGTCCGGTTCTGGGGTGGAGTGTGGGACTGCCTGTCGGAGGTGCTGGGATGGGAGCTACCTCGTACACCTAGGTTGGGTCTTCTTCATATCCTGGATCAAGTGGGTGGTAACATTTATAAGCGCCATCTCCTTCTGTTAGGCCTTGTTGTGGCCAAGAGGGATCTGGCGAGGGCCTGGAAGAGTGACCGCGCCCCCCCGCTTAACGCTTGGAAGGCGGGCTTAGACTTCCTCATGGGGCTGGAAAAGCCAGTGTTTGAAGCCAGGGGCTGCCCTCGGAAACATTACAAGATCTGGAAGCGGTGGGCGGACTATAGAGACCTGACATTGGATCCTCCCGCTGAAACGGATGATGCTCTGTCCGATGATTGAGACCTCGGGGCCTGGAAAGTTCTAAGACAACTAGTGTGTTTCCTCTTGTATACTGCAGCTGATTGTGATCACGTGCATCGGGTTAGGGTGGGATAAGGGGTGGGTAGTTGGGACTGTTGCAGTTGTGGGGGGGATAATGGGGCGGGTAGGGGTTAGTCAAAGGTTTGAGCCATACGTATATTCTGCTGTAATTTGCATATTGACGTGCTCTCCTGCTCTTGGAGAGCTGTACACTTGATTTGCTTGAACTTCTAATAAATACGGTTTTGAAAAAAAAAAAAATGCCACGTATTCCCCAATATAGGATTTCTAGTGATGGTGAAAGGGCATTGCTAGCGATTATCCATGATCTCATTGAGAAAGATGTGATTGAAGAGACAAGAGTTAATGTTTGCAATAGTCCTGTTTTGCCTTTCTTGAAACGCACTGACTCTTCTCAGCCACCCGTTTACAGGTTTGTGATCGATCTCCGCGAGGTGAATAAGATAGTAGTGCCACAATTTCCTGTTGTTCCAGATATCACTGCCTTATTGACCATGATTCCAGCTTCGGCCACTTGGTTTTCGGTGATTGATTTGAAGAATGCTTTCTTCAGCATCCCGATTGCCGAGGAGAGCAGGGATATCTTTGGCTTCTGTTGGAAAGTGGGTTATTGGTAGGGGCAAATGTAGGTCTGCCACTGGCAATAAGGCCACTAACACACGATAGGACTCAGCATAGATCTTAGAAAATTATTCCTTTGCTCAACCCTTGGTAACGTAGCTGCGAGCAGACAGGCTTAACTTCAAAGACAGGTATGTAAAGCATTTAAAAACACCATTTCAGTAAATAATTCAGACACAACACAAAATAAAAAACAAACACCAATTTATAAAAATAGGTAATATTTTTATCTTTTAAATGACACCAAAACGAAAATAATCCACTGTAGGGAACCTGAGATATGAATTTTTAAAGATTAGTCACTTTCTAGTGCTTAGAAACCAACAGCGCCCCTTTAAGTCTTTTTGTTTGCTCTGTCAGGGACACACCTTTATAAATTGTTCTGAAGAATTCTCACCACTGCAGTGGGCCGCCTTCTTCAGCAAGCGGGGTCCAGTTAGAACAACTTCCTGGCGTTCGGCTTGCAGGTCCCAAAGTATCCAACACGCAATCCAAGGTTCTGGAATCTCCAAGAGGGTCCTTGAAAGTGTGAAACTTCAATTCCGCAATCCACTTGAACAAAACCCCTTACAAATCCACTGTGCTCCAGGCTTGGAATTCTTTGTGGGGCTGTCCAGGTGAGCTCTGTTAACCTGTAGCTTGCAGGGAGTTTCCACTCTTGAGTCTTTTGCCAGCAAGGTAATCCACAGGGCTGTAGTTTCAGAGGGTGCAGTCTTCATAGGGCATGCCTTAGAGTTCCTTGCACACAGCAAAACCTTCAGCAGGGCACTTCTTGCTTCATTCAGTTTCAAGCAGCAGATCTGGAGGGCTCTGCTCCTCTCAGATACTTATTCAAAATTCTCTGGGTCAAGCACCAGGTCACTGCTGACCAATGAGAGCAGGGCAACTCCTCCTAGTTATGACCACATCCTGTGGAGTGTGTCATTAGTTTGTCCCAGAATGCATCATCCTTCCAAATCCATAATGGCTGATTTTCCAGCAAGGAGGTAAGAGCTGGCTAAACACACCCCCTGGGATATCTCATTTCCATGGACCATCCCAGTAGCATCTGCAAATTCCTTTCTTAAGCCTAGTCGTGACTCTGGGTCACAACTGTCATTGTGGACTAAAACCCAGGCCTCCCCTCTTGCCTTTGAAGAGCGTAGTTTACGACGCCACCTCCTGGCCTGGAATTCCTGTAGAACAGATCACTGCCCTCCCAGCAGCCTGGCCAATCCACTTAAATCTGACCAATCAGGGCAGACCACTGAAAGGCTGAATTTGGACTTACAAACAAGAAAGTCTCATAACTTATTGTATGTACACTTTAGGAGAAAATCAACAATATAATATTGTTGGATTTACTACGACCATTCTGGGAAGTCTTTGAATGGTCCGGCTAGTCCTCTCCTATCAATATTTATTAATCAATCACTTCCTACCATGTTAACCTATGGGCCATGTGGTTTGCAATGGGGAAAATGACTTGCACCACTTTTGTAGCACCAGGGCTTATAAAACCATATTTTATAAGTATTTCCCAAATTTCTACCGGACCCCCACCCCCTGTGCAACTAGGGGAGACTTCAGGGGTTCTGAATCTGCAGAAATATTGCAGATCACCCTTACCCAATTCTTCCAGCATCAAAGTCGAATTTGAGCACCTCTTTAAGACAATGTGGGGAGTGAAATGTAAAATTTCACTTAACCCAGGCTTCTAAAAACTCAGTTTATTAGGGCGCTCCTTATAGATAACTGACCCCCCACCCCTGGGATACCTAGGGGGGATCCTGGGGGTCCCTAATATGCATAAACATGGTAGTTTTTTAATTTTTAAGGGCCCCTACCCCCAAAGTCGAGTTTGGGGCCCAATTTAGGGTTTAAACTGACCTCAGGCTTCAGCACTGCACACATGCTGGTGCAGAGAATCTGCTGGCCTCTAAACTGCCATGCCCCAGGATACTGGAGACTTCTAGGTAGTTTCAATCCCCTGCCCTATTACATACTAGGGGCTTAGGTGGTAGGTCATGCCAAGTACAGGGGTACCCCACCATACTATAGTGTACCCTAGTGTATGTTGGGTGTTTTAACTGTGTTCTAATGTGTTCCTTTTAGCTTGGCACTGGCCCTGGGCCTGGTTAAACAGAGCCCAGGGTCAGTCAGAGTCAGTTACCACCAGTTCCAGTCAGCAAAAAGTTGGGGGGCGCCCAGGGCACAGGATGACTTTGCAACATAGCCCCCCCCCCAAACGAAAGGTGATGGGTTACTAACCTACACCCTGGTAGTCCTCATCGGCTAAGTGGAAAAACCTGGAAAGTCCATCTGCATTGGCATGGGCAACCCCAGGTCTGTGTTCCACTGTAAAGTCCATTCCCTGTAGGGAAATGGACCACCTTAACAGCTTGGGATTCTCCCCTCTCATCTGCATGAGCCACCTGAGAGGCCTGTGGTCAGTTTGAACACGAAAGTGAGTCCCAAACAAATATGGTCTCAACTTTTTCAGTGACCACACCACAGCAAAAGCCTCTCTCTCAATGGCACTCCACCTCTGCTCTCTGGGAAGAAGCCTCCTGCTAATAAAGGCAACTGGCTGGTCAAGGCTCCCTTCATTCAGCTGTGACAACACTGCACCAATCCCTTGCTCTGAAGCATCAGTCTGAACTACAAATTCTTTTGTGTAGTCAGGGGCCAGTAACACTGGTGCTGAACACATAGCAGCTTTCAGAGTGTCAAAAGCCGTCTGACACTCTGGGGTCCAAATCACCTTTTTGGGCCTCTTTTTAGAAGTCAGTTCTGTTAGGGGCCCCACAATGGTCCCATAATTTTGAACAAACCTTCTATAGTACCCTGTCAGTCCAAGGAATGCCCTGACCTGAGTCTGGGTAACAGGAGCTGTCCAATCCAAAATGGTTTGGATTTTAGCTTGGAGAGGCTGTACATGGCCCCCACCTACCAGGTGGCCCAGGTACATCACAGAACTCTGTCCTATTTGGCACTTGCTTGCCTTAATAGTCAGGCCTGCCTGCTGCATGGCCTGAAGCACTTCCCTTAGGTGGTTTAAGTGATCCCCCCAGGTAGAACTGTATACAGCTATATCATCCAGGTAAGCTGCACTGAACTGTTCCAACCCAGACAAGACCCTGTTCACCAACCTTTGGAAGGTGGCAGGTGCATTCTTTAATCCAGAGGGCATTACCTTGAACTGATAATGTCCCTCTGGTGTGGAGAATGCTGACCTCTCCTTTGCTCCATCAGTGAGGGCAATCTGCCAGTAACCTGAAGTCAAATCAAAAGTACTCAGGTACTTAGCAGCCCCTAACCTATCAATGAGCTCATCAGCTCTAGGTATAGGGTGCGCGTCCGTCTTTGTGACTGCATTCAAACCTCTGTAGTCCACACAGAACCTTAACTCCTTGGGTCCCCCCTGAGGATTAGGTTTAGGTACCAGTACCACTGGACTGCCCCATGCAGGTTCAATTACCCCCAGCTCCAGCATCTTAGCAACCTCAGCTTTAATGCTGGCTCTGACATGGTCAGACGACCTGTACATTTTATTTTTGACAGGTCGGCTGTCACCAGTGTCAATGTGGTGCACACACCACTCAGTGATGCCTGGGGTCAGAGAGAACAGGCCAGCAAACTGCTCCAGCACCTGCTTACAGTCTCTGTGCTGCTGGTCTGTCAACTTGGGAGAGAGCACAACTCCCTCCACTGACCCATCTTGCACATTGGTGGAGAGGAGGTCGGGCACAGGCTCAGTTTCCTCCTCCACACCCTCATCAGTGGCCAGTAACATGGTCATGTCTGCCCTGTCATGGTGTGGTTTCAATCTATTCACATGCAGGACCCTGTGAGGGTTCCTGGGGGTGCCAAGGTCAACCAAATAGGTAACCTCACCCTTCTTTTCTAAGATTGGATAGGGCCCACTCCACTTGTCATGGAGGGCCCTGGGAGCCACAGGCTCCAACACCCACACCAACTGTCCTGGAGTATACTCAGGCATAGTAGCCTTTTGATCATACCAGTGCTTCATGAGATCCTGGCTGGCCTCCAGTTTCCTGTTTGCTTTGTACATGTACTCCGCCATTCTAGATCTCAGGCCTAGCACATAATCAAGCACATTGTCCTTAGCTTCTTTAAGAGGCTTCTCTAAAGACTCTCTAAGCAGGCTCAATGGCCCCCTCACAGGGTATCCAAACACCAACTCAAAAGGACTGAAACCAACCCCTTTCTATGGCACCTCCCTGTATGCAAACAGTAAGCATGGGAGGAGAACATCCCATCTCCTCCTGAGTTTCTCTGACAACCCATTTATCATGCCCTTCAGGGTTTTGTTGAATCTCTCAACAAGACCATTTCCTTGTGGGTGATAGGGGGTGGTGAACTTGTAGTTGACACCACACTCATCCCACATAGCAGTCAGATAGCTGGACAACCCACTCTGGTGAACACGCCAAGCAGTGCTCTAGCCACTGCAGGTGCATCAATGGTTCTAAGAGGTATGGCTTCAGGGTATCTAGTAGCATGGTCAACTACCACTAAGATATACCTATTCCCTGATGCCGTGGGTGGGTCCAGGGGACCAACAATGTCCATCCCCACCCTTTCAAAAGGAACCCCAACCACTGGCAGTGGTATTAGGGGAGCCTTTGTCTTGCCCCCTGCCTTGGCACTGGCCTGACAGGTGACACAGGAGCTGCAAAACTCCTTTACCTTTTCAGACATATTGGGCCAGTAGAAATGGTTCACCAACCGGTTCCATGTCTTTGTCCGTCCCAAATGTCCTGCCAAGGGGATATCGTGACTCAAAGTTAGGATGAACTCTCTGTACTTCTGGGGCACCACCAATCTCCTGGTGGCCCCCTCCTTGAGGTTTCTGGCCTCAGTATAAAGCAGTCCATCTTCCCAGTAGAGTTTGTGAAACCCACTGTCACCCCCCTCCTCTTGCTTAGAAGCAATCCGCCTCAAGCTCTCAAGGGTGGGACAGTCACGCTGTCCCTGACTGAACTCCTCTCTGGAGGGTCCACCTGCTCCTGTCAGTTCTGCCAAATCTGACAGCTCTGGCAGGGATGGAGTCCCTCCCTCAGAGGCCAGATCCTCCCCATCAGGGTTAGATTCTTCCTGCACCTCTGGAGTTCCCTGGGCTGGCTCACCAGACCCAGTGCCCTTGTCCTTGGATGCTTGGCCCTTTGTTCCAGGGTCCAAGTGTCCAGCCCCTCCCTTCTGGCTAGTCTGTGACCTAGTCACAGCACATACCCACTCAGGGAGCTCCAATATTTTCATATGGAGTCCTCTCGCCACCTCTGACCACGCAGAGGCTTCAAGATCATTGCCCAGTAAACACTGGACTGGGAGCACCTTTGACACAGCTTCCTTCATAGGGCCTGTCACACCTCCCCATTCCAAATCCACCTCAGCCATGGGATGGAGTTTGGTAGTGCTGTCTGCATATGTCACCTGGTGAAACTCACCAGGTAACAACCTCTCTGGCGGCACCAGTTTATCCAGGACCATAGTTACACTAGCCCCAGTGTCTCTGAAAGCCTCAATCTCCGTCCCATTCACTTTAGGCCTCTGCCTGTACTTGTCCATGTTTGGAGGTAAGGCAGCAAGGGTGGCAATACTCACCCCACCCAGGGACACTAAGGTTGCTTCCACCACCTGCCTGTTCTGTACACCACCTTCCACCCCTACACTGACACTGGCAATCCCTGTGGATGGCCCCTTAGGGGGGAGCTTCTTGGCGCAGACAGCATCTCCCTGCTTATGCCCTGGCTGGTTACAGTCAAAGCACTTACCCACCTTTGAGGGATCAAAGAACCTACCAGGCTTTCCCTGAAACCCCCTCCCTTTGAATTTGGGTTGGCTCGGGGCCCCCCCTCCTTGTGCAGGTTTTTGTGGGTCTTTGGAGGACTCCTTAGGATTTTGACCTTCATTTCCCTGGGCTTTCCCCTGGGGAGGGACCTGTCCTCCTTTCTTCTGGTCACCCCCCTGATGCTGAATGGAAACCCGGGTTCTCACCCACTCATCAGCTGATTCCCCCAGCTCTCTGGGGTCAGTCAGCTTAGAGTCCACTAGATACTGGCGTAACTTCTCTTCTGCACAATGAGTCAAAATGTGTTCTTTCAAAAACAAATTATACAATCCCTCATATGTGTCAACTTTGTTACCAACAATCCAGCCTTCCAGTGCCTTTACTGAAACGTCCACAAAGTCTACCCAAGACTTTGAACTCAATTTCTGTGTGCCTCTAAACTTCACCCTGTACTGTTCTGGAGTCAGACCAAATCTCTTGACTAAGCATGCCTTCATCTGCTGGTATGATTCTGCATCCCCTCCCTTCAGGGTCAGGAGCCTATCCCTCCCAGCTACTGGAATCAACTCCCACAGGAGTGCGCCCCAATACCTAGAGTGAACCCTACTCATTTTAAGGGCCCTCTCAAAAGCTGCTAGCCACTTGTCAATGTCATCCCCCTCAGTGTACTTGGGTACTATGCCTTTGGGAAGTTTAGGTTCAAATCTACCACCCCTAGACATTTCAGCATCTTCTTCACTTTCGCTGCCACCATTCCTTTTCTCCTCCCTCTCCCACTTTCTCTTAGCTAATTAGAATTTCTCCTTCTCCAAGGCAATCAACTCTAATTGGGCCTGAAGCTGTCTCTCTGCAAGGGACAGTAGTGGTACCTGAGTAAGGGACCCTTCCCCACTCCCACCACCCCCTTGATTCACCTGGCTAACACTAGTCACAATGGGAAAGGTCTCATCCTCACCCCCTTCTCGGGTGAGGTTGGGGGGAACATCTTCCCACCCCCTTGGGTTCTCCTCCGCTGCCCTGGCCCAGGCCTTTAGGGACTCAAGCAACCCTGCCTTCCTCGTCTTCTTTGCAGGACTCAGCCCCCTAAGCCTACACTGTTCCCTAAGCTCCGCCATCTTAAACTGGGACAGTTTAGCCAGATCCAGCTCCATGGTTCCCTAGTTTTGGGTCACAAAAACTAGGCACAATAGACTTAGAACAATTTGGAAAAATCAAAACAATGGATTAAAAACAGTTTAGTCCAAATTCGAAAAATCAAACTCAAAAGTTTTGTTCTAAGGCAATTTAGAGGATTTTTATAGTCTTAAATTATTCACTGAAAGGTGTACTTTTTAAACACAAGTCCTCATCCGCACCGCTGAACACCAAATGTTGGAAAGTGGGTTATTGGTAGAGGCAAATGTAGGTCTGCCACTGGCAATAAGGCCACTAACACACGATAGGACTCAGCATAGATCTTAGAAAATTATTCCTTTGCTCAACCCTTGGTAACGTAGCTGCGAGCAGACAGGCTTAACTTCAAAGACAGGTATGTAAAGCATTTAAAAACACCATTTCAGTAAATAATTCAGACACAACACAAAATAAAAATCCAACACCAAATTATAAAAATAGGTAATATTTTTATCTTTTAAATGACACCAAAACGAAAATAATCCACTGTAGGGAACCTGAGATATGAATTTTTAAAGATTAGTCACTTTCTAGTGCTTAGAAACCAACAGCGCCCCTTTAAGTCTTTTTGTTTGCTCTGTCAGGGACACACCTTTATAAATTGTTCTGAAGAATTCTCACCACTGCAGTGGGCCGCCTTCTTCAGCAAGCGGGGTCCAGTTAGAACACCTTCCTGGCGTTCGGCTTGCAGGTCCCAAAGTATCCAACACGCAATCCAAGGTTCTGTAATCTCCAAGAGGGTCCTTGAAAGTGTGAAACTTCAATTCCGCAATCCACTTGAACAAAACCCCTTACAAATCCACTGTGCTCCAGGCTTGGAATTCTTTGTGGGGCTGTCCAGGTGAGCTCTGTTAACCTGTAGCTTGCAGGGAGTTTCCACTCTTGAGTCTTTTGCCAGCAAGGTAATCCACAGGGCTGTAGTTTCAGAGGGTGCAGTCTTCATAGGGCATGCCTTAGAGTTCCTTGCACACAGCAAAACCTTCAGCAGGGCACTTCTTGCTTCATTCAGTTTCAAGCAGCAGATCTGGAGGGCTCTGCCCCTCTCAGATACGTATTCAAAATTCTCTGGGTCAAGCACCAGGTCACTGCTGACCAATGAGAACAGGGCAACTCCTCCTAGTTATGACCACATCCTGTGGAGTGTGTCATTAGTTTGTCCCAGAATGCATCATCCTTCCAAATCCATAATGGCTGATTTTCCAGCAAGGAGGCTAAACACACCCCCTGGGATATCTCATTTCCATGGACCATCCCAGTAACATCTGCAAATTCCTTTCTTAAGCCTAGTCCGGACTCTGGGTCACAACTGTCATTGTGGACTAAAACCCAGGCCTCCCCTCTTGCCTTTGAAGAGCGTAGTTTACGACGCCACCTCCTGGCCTGGAATTCCTGTAGAACAGATCACTGCCCTCCCAGCAGCCTGGCTAATCCACTTAAATCTGACCAATCAGGGCAGACCACTGAAAGGCTGAATTTGGACTTACAAACAAGAAAGTCTCATAACTTATTGTATGTACACTTTAGGAGAAAATCAACAATATAATATTGTTGGATTTACTACGACCATTCTGGGAAGTCTTTGAATGGTCCGGCTAGTCCTCTCCTATCAATATTTATTAATCAATCACTTCCTACCATGTTAACCTATGGGCCATGTGGTTTGCAATGGGGAAAATGACTTGCGCCACTTTTGTAGCACCAGGGCTTATAAAACCATATTTTATAAGTATTTCCCAAATTTCTACCGGACCCCCACCCCCTGTGCAACTAGGGGAGACTTCAGGGGTTCTGAATCTGCAGAAATATTGCAGATCACCCTTACCCAATTCTTCCAGCATCAAAGTCGAATTTGAGCACCTCTTTAAGACAATGTGGGGAGTGAAATGTAAAATTTCACTTAACCCAGGCTTCTAAAAACTCAGTTTATTAGGGCGCTCCTTATAGATAACTGACCCCCCACCCCTGGGATACCTAGGGGGGATCCTGGGGGTCCCTAATATGCATAATCATGGTAGGTTTTTAATTTTTAAGGGCCCCTACCCCCAATGTCGAGTTTGGGGCACAATTTAGGGTTTAAACTGACCTCAGGCTTCAGCACTGCACACATGCTGGTGCAGAGAATCTGCTGGCCTCTAAACTGCCATGCCCCAGGATACTGGAGACTTCTAGGTAGTTTCAATCCACTGCCCTATTACATACTAGGGGCTTAGGTGGTAGGTCATGCCAACTACAGGGGTACCCCACCATACTATAGTGTACCCTAGTGTATGTTGGGTGTTTTAACTGTGTTCTAATGTGTTCCTTTTAGCTTGGCACTGGCCCTGGGCCTGGTTAAACAGAGCCCAGGGTCAGTCAGAGTCAGTTACCACCAGTTCCAGTCAGCAAAAAGTTGGGGGGTGCCCAGGGCACAGGATGACTTTGCAACAGCTTCTCTTTAGGAGGCCGAAGCTTCCGGTTTAAGAGAGCTCCTCAAGGCTATTGCGAGAGTCCGTCAATCTATAGTCAAGCTTTGAAAACACAGCTTGATACGATTGTTTTACCTGATGGTGCTGCTCTTCTCCAGTACGTTGATGATTTGTTAGTCGCTGCCGATACTGAGGAGATTTGTAAGGAAGCTACTTTGTCGTTGTTACGTCATTTGTCTGACTACCATCACAAGGTGTCTCTTTCAAAGTTACAGTATTGTCGACAAGAAGTGACCTACTTAGGTCATCTCTTATTGAAGGAGGGAAGAAGACTGACCCCAGAACGAATTCAAGTGATTGCGAAAATGAGTGTGCCAATTACACAGAGAGAAGTGCGTGCTTTCTTGGGTATCACGTCATATTGCAAACAATGGATACCGAATTTTTCTCTGCTGGCCAAACTTCTGGTGGCATTGACTTGTAAAGATACACCGAATCCCCTCCCGTGGTCTGACGATTGTCAGAAAAGTTTTTCTGAATTGCGCGATGCATTATGTTCGGCTCCTGTGTTGGGTACCCCCGACTACAGTAAGCCCTTTACACTTTATGTCCACGAGAGAGAGGGATGTGCATTGTCAGTGTTGACACAGTCTTTTGGGGACAAGCAACGTCCATGCGCGTATTTCTCGTCGACTTTGGACCCGGTAGCTAGAGCTTTGCCGAGTTGTTTGAGAGCCACAGCTGCAGCAGCTGTTTCCATTCAACAGTCTATTGGTTTGGTGATGAATAATACGCTGATTGTGATGGTTCCACATGCAGTGGACACTTTGTTAAACAGGACTAAGACACAGCACTTAACTAGTGCTCGATTGTCAGGTTATGAGCTGGCACTTTTAGCGAGTCATGTGCACATAAAAAGATGCAGTACGTTGAATCCAGCTACGTTGCTGCCGATTTCAGTAGAGACAGATGATTCTGAACAGCATGATTGTTTTCTCAGGACAGAAGAGGAAACGAAAGGGAGAATAGACCTTAGGGACACTCCTCTTGTGAAGTGTGATGGTACCTTATGGGTGGATGGTTCATGCTTCAAGCTTCCAAATGGTGACACGACTGCGGCATATGCTGTTACAACTTTGCATACGATTGTTGAAGCTGCACGTATCCCACATAATTCAGCTCAAGAAGCAGAGTTGATTGCACTTACGAGAGCGTGTGGGTTATCGAAAGGAAAGAGAGGGACCATATACACCGACAGCCAGTATGCGTTTGGTGTGGCTCATAGTTTTGGACGTTTGTGGAAGGAATGTGGGTTCCTCACGTCTCATGGAACGAAGATTCAGAATGGTCAGTTGGTGAACGAGCTTCTTGAGTCACTTACCTTGCCGTTGCAAGTTGCGATTGTGAAATGCAGTGCACACAAGAAGGTTACTAATGATGTGGGTCGCGGTAATGCGTTTGCAGACGAAGTTGCGAAAGATGTGGCGAGGGATGTGATGAGTCGAATGTATGTTTCAGGCCCTGCAAGATGGATTGGTGATGTTGGAATGTGTGAGGATACGATAGAAAGTGTGAAGTCTATCCAAGCTGAAGCTACAGAGAGAGAGTTGAGCGTATGGAGAGAGAGTACGGGTAAATTAGATGCGAATGGTTGTTGGGTCGAGTTGTCAGAGCATCAGCGATGGTTGTTACCCGATGCGTATGTGCTTGCAGTGGTTACGATGGCGCATGGAATGGCTCATATCAGTGCGAAAGGGATTGGTAAGTTGTTGGCTCCAGTATGGCAAAATGCTGGAATTCCTAAGTGTGCAGAGAATGTGGTCAAGAATTGCATGGTTTGTCTGATGTACAATCCTGGTAAGGGAACTCCAACTCCAGCTGGTCATTTTGCGCCTCCGACGTATCCGTTTGAGGTTTTGCAGTTAGATTTTATTCACATGGAGAGATGCAACAACCTGAAATACGTACTCGTGGTTGTTTGTGCCTTTTCGAGATGGGTAGAAGCATATCCCCTAAAAGATAATACTGCATTGTCCACAGCTAAAGCCCTCGTTAAGGAGTTTTTCCCTAGGTATGGTTTGCCGAGAATGGTCTGGAGTGACAATGGGAGTGAATTTGTGGGTCAAGTGATGAAGAGAGTGTGTGAGGGTTTAGGAATCCGACAGAAGTTCCACGCTGCAAATCACCCACAATCAGCTGGTCTAGTAGAGTGCTATAATGGCACTCTTAAGTTGAAACTTGCCAAGATACAGGCGAGCTCTGGTCTTAAATGGCCTGACGCGTTGCCATTAGCACTTTTATCAACTAGGATGACTGTACATTCTCGAGTGGGACTTAGTCCCTATGAAATAATTTTTGGTCGCCCGGCAAACAAATGGGGAGTGCCGAGGCCGACAAAATTCAGCGAAATTGAACACCCTGTATTGCTTGACTATCTGTATGATTTGACGGCTAAATTGCGTGTCTTACACCAACAGGTTCATGATACATTGCTTCAGGCTTCTGAAGATCCGGGACATGTCAGCGATCCCGGCTCCTGGGTGCTGATCAAAAATTTTCAGCGGACAAAAAACGATCAGCCTCGCTGGATTGGTCCCTACTTGGTACTCTTATCTACGCGATCTGCAGTGCGAGTGCAAGGAAAGAAGAACTGGATCCATGGCGTACATTGTAAGAGGGTTCCTTTGCCTCTGCCGTACGACCGGTGGGTCCAGGAGGGCATCCCTGATTCAGAAACTGACACTGTGTGAGAAGTTGGCCTGATATATGATGCTCACTAGTTCTAGTGATCACCTTGTATCAGTCCAAACAACCCTTATGGTGATTGGTTGTAAGTCAACCTTATAGACCAGCTATCCTAATGGTAGCATGGACAAAGCAGTCTTAGGCTAAACTCTTTTGGCATGTGAAGCCAGCTGTTTTACCACAATATAACCCCTTGAATACCAGATGAAAGGACACCACACAGGTTGTTATGAAAATAAACAATATATTTATTAATAACAACACCTCTGAACTCTTTATGAGGTCAGAGGGCTAAGCACATGACAATACTAAGAAGGAAATACGAGTTAGCACAATATTTACACGTGTGCCTTAGGGGCACGACAAACCATATACTAGAAACAATGGAATGCGAGGAAGGAAAGTACTGTAAGGAGATCCAGAGACTGGAGGATCGCTGGGACTACGCTACGAACTAGGTAAGTAAGGAGCAGGAGGCCCACGGGACTCACATGCAGAGTGGAAACTCTCACGCGGGATGCGTACCAACGTCTATGGATGCTACAGTTTACAATGTTACGGATTCCGGACGAACCCGGCTGGATGGAGGGAAAACAACAGTGGACCTGGACACTAGGATAGTGAACACTGACTTCAGCACCTAGAAGCTTTAGTTACCTAACCCACAGGCTGCGGGTGCATAGGGCTGAAGTGGTGTCGGGTTCGCTGCGTTGATCCCGGTGATGCCTGAAACAAAGAGTTGCTGGCAGGCAGCCAGATGGAGGAGTCTGGTGGTTCCAAGGATGGAACCAGGAAGGAGAAGTCCTGAAAGGGAAGGGGACAGAGTCTTGGTCACTAGCCAGTGACGGTGCTGGAACCAGGAGGGAACCAGATGCTGTCGCCGCGTTCAGGGGAAGGAAGGGTCGCTTCTCTCTGTAGCTGCGCGGACCAGGAGCTGTTCTTCATGACCAGGCTGGAGGCACGAGCTGTCCCACGTAGTCTGCTGCTGATGGCGGTGTTGGATCGTCGATCTGGTCAACAGGCCTTGGCTAGTGCAAGCCACGCGGTGGAACAAAGATGGCATCTGGTGCGGACCAGGAGGGTCCGGGGTGCTTCTCTTTCACAAGGAAGCAAGGGCCAGTCTGGGGGACCAGACTAGCAGTGTTGAAATCTTCGGGTCGTCGTCTCAGAGGTCACGAGCCAGCCGGCAAGTGACCAGACAACAGGAAAAGCAGCAACCAGGCAAAAGGGCCCCACGCAGATCTCGTGGAGGCTGGGGGGCTGGTCTTGGATGCAGGTGCTGTGTCGGTGTGGGGCTTCTCAGTCCCCGATGCACTTACTCGAGGGTCCCTCGGTGGTCGTGCTGGAAGCACTGGGCAGGTTTCTTCAAGATGGCCGTCTCCACGTTGCTCGTCGCACCCACGGGTCCCAGCTGTGCTGTGGATGTGGGTAGAGGTCAGAGGGGTCTGGAGGTCCGGGTCTCGTTGAGCTGGGTCGTCAGGTTCCAGGAAGGAAGGACTTGCAGCAAACCGCACAGGAACTTGATGGTGCGTGCGAAGCAGGATGGTCACTCCCTGACCATAGGGGAGATTCTTCAGTCTTCTGATGTTCAGGAGGTCGAAGGTCAAGAGTTTCTTCGTGGAAGTTGTCAAGATTAATCTAACTGGGAATGGGACCAGCTCCTACCTTTATTCAGCTAAAGGGGGCTGCACTACGACTAGGTCCCTCCCCTGGGTGGGACCAGGAAGGGGGGTGGTTACACCCCCTATCCTTTGTCCGGTTTCCCGCCAGAGCTGGGGCTGGAGTGACCCAGCAACTGGTTGGAACCGGTGTATGCACAGGGCACCTTGTGTGCCCCAGGCATGTCTCATTCCTTTCAGCCTTGGCCTACCTAATTCACAAAATCCTGTCTGGGGTGGTGCTAGCACCTCCCAAGGCAGGAAACCCTTTGTCTGAGCCTCCCTCGCTGGAAGGACTCCCAGCAGCAGGAGGTCAGACTTGTGTCTGTGGTGGCAGCATCCATCTTGTGATGCTGAGGCTCGAGTTAACTTTAACCGGGGTTCACAGTTACATACATGTCGTGTCCCTCTAGAAGGGTGGAATGCTACCCCCGTAGCCAGAATTGGTGAGGGGGTAGTATTCCAATTTGTATGACACCTTACTCGACATGTTTTGATAATGTTATACCAGAGTTAGCATTTAACCGCGAGGATTATAATGCACTTAAGAGTATATGGTATAGCGTTATCATGGAACAGCTATTAGGACTTGGTTCCGCAAGCTGCAAACGGGCTCAGCTCATGCCAGAGCACCATCTCACATAATTCCAAGCACTCTGCCTTCAGGATTGATAAGGCCTTCTCTAGGAGTGACTGATAGGAATATATGTGTCCATTTTAGGTTTAGATATAGGGGACTATATCTAAAGCAAAGGGTGATTACACCACCTTGCCCCAGCTGCCGTGCAGCCAGTTGTGTCTGTTTGGATGGCCAGCCAGGGGTGGCATAATGCATGCTTCAGCCCCTGGTAGGCCCTGGGTACACCTATGCCCTGGATACCTAAGGTATACTGTACAGGGACTGATAAGGTGGCCCAGTACCAATTGGTAAATGCACCTAGGGTACATGGTTGTATTTTTAGAGAGAGAACAGCTAGGCTGTGGGTCTGATTAGCAGGCCCACAGCCAGGGAAAGTCGTCAATCAGTGAAGCAAAAAGCAAAAATATGGCGTGGCCATGGGATTGCAGACCCCACTCTCCTACATAACCCCCCCACCCCAAACTTAAGGACATCAAACTAACCTTGACCAGGTGAGTCTTCTTGTTCTAAGTGGAAAAACCTGGAGAGACCATCTGCATTACCATGGTCAGTCCCTGGGTGGTGCTCCACTGTAAAGTCCATCCCCTGTAGGGAAATGGACCACCTAAGAAGTTTGGGGTTTTCTCCCTTCATTTGATTTAGCCATAAGAGGGGCTTATGGTCGGTCTGAATCTTGAAGTGAGTACCAAACAAGTATGGCCTCAACTTCTTCAGGGCCCAAACCACAGCAAAGGCCTCCCTCTCAATAGCTGACCAACGTTTCTCTCTAGGGGTCCGCCTTCTACTTATAAAAGCAATGGGCTGGTCATGACCATCAATATTCAGCTGAGATAGAACAGCTCCCACACCCAACTCAGAAGCATCTGTTTGGACAATGAAAGGTTTGGAGTAGTCTGGACTCTTGAGAATAGGTGCAGTGCACATGGCCTGCTTTAGGTCATCGAATGCCTTCTGACAGCTAACTGTCCACTGAACTTTCTTTGGCATTTTTTTACTTGTCAGGTCATTAAGTGGAGTCACAATGGTTCCATAATTTCTGACAAATTTCCTATAATAATCAGACAGGCCCAAGAAAGCTCTGACCTGTGTCTGGGTGGTTGGAGGAGCCCAGTCCTTTATGGCCTGTATCTTGCTCTCCAGAGGTTGAACTTGGCCTCCACCTACAAGGTGGCCCAAGTATACAAATTGACTCTGCCCTATCTGGCACTTAGTAGCCTTGATAGTGAGGCCTGCCTTTTGCAGGGCCTCTAAAAATTTCCTTAGGTGGATCAAGTAATCCTTCCAGGTGGAGCGAAAGACAGCAATATCATCTAGATATGCTGCACAAAAGTCATCCAACCCAGTGAGAACTTGGTTCACCAACCTTTGAAAAGTGGCAGGTGCATTCTTCAAACCAAAGGGCATCACCACAAACTGGTAATGACCTCCAGGGGTCGAAAATGCTGTTTTGGCTCTGGCATCCTCAGCTAACCTGATCTGCCAATAACCAGCTGTCAGGTCAAATGTACTTAAGAAAGTTGCAGAAGCCAACTTGTCTATCAGTTCATCTGCCCTAGGTATTGGATGGGCATCTGTCTTAGTGACAGCATTGAGACCCCTGTAGTCTACGCAAAACCTCATCTCTCTCTTACCATCCTGGGTGTGAGGTTTAGGCCCTACAACTACAGGACTAGCCCAAGGGCTCTCTGAGGGTTCAATGACTCCCAAGTCCAACATCTTTTGTACTTCTTGCTTTATGCAGTCCCTGACGTGGTCAGGTTGCCTTTAGATTTTACTCTTTATAGGCAGACTGTCTCCAGTGTCCACCTCATGTGTGCACCAGTTTGTCTGACTGGGGGTCAGAGAAAACATTTGTCTGAAGGATTGAAGGACTTGCTTACAATCCTTTTGTTGATGCTCAGAGAGGCTGTCAGAAAGGACTACACCATCTACTGACCCATCATCAGGGTTCTGAGTGAGCAGGTCTGGGAGAGGGTCACTCTCTTCCTCCTGCCCCTCATCTGTGGCCATGAGCAAGCCCATGTCCTCCCTGTCAACAAATGCTTTGAGCCTATTCACATGAAGTACTCTGTGAGGGCTCCTGGGAGTTCCCATGTCCACCAAGTAGGTGACTTCTCCCTTTTGCTCAATGATGGTATGGGGTCCAGACCATTTGTCTTGGAGAGCTGCTGGGGCCACTGGCTCCAACACCCACACCTTCTGTCCTGCATGATAAACAGTTAGGACAGCCTTTTGGTCATGCTAAGCTTTTTGAAGTTCCTGGCTGGCCTCAAGGTTTTTAGATGCCTTCTCCATGTACTCTGCCATCCTGGAGCGGAGACCAAGTACATAGTCCACTATGTCAAGCTTAGGCTTTTTGAGAGGTAACTCCCATCCTTCCTTTACAAGACATAGGGGTCCTCTTACAGGATGCCCAAACAGAAGCTCAAAAGGGCTGTAACCAACCCCCTTCGGTGGGACCTCTCTGTAAGCAAACAGGAGGCAGGGTAAAAGGATATCCCATCTTCGCCTGAGCTTCTCAGGTAATCCTTTTATCATCCCTTTGAGGGTCTTGTTGAATCTCTCAACAAGCCCATTGCATTGTGGGTGATAGGGGTGGTGAATTTATAATTGACACCACACTCCTTCCACATAGCAGTCAAGTATCCTGACATGAAGTTTGCACCTCTGTCAGAGACAACCTCCTTAGGAAACCCTTCTCTGGAGAAAACTCCAAGTAGGGCCCTGGCCACAACAGGAGCTGTAGTGGTCCTAAGGGGAATAGCTTCTGGATACCTGGTGGCATGATCCACTACCACCAGTATAAATCTGTGCCCAGATGCTGTTGGGGGATCCATTGGTCCAACAATGTCAATCCCTACTCTTTCAAAGGGAACCCCCACCACAGGTAGTGGTATAAGGGGGGCCTTTGTGGTGCCACCTGATTTGCCACTGGCTTGGCAGGTGACACATGAGCGACAAAATTCTTTAGTGTCCTCAGACATATGAGGCCAGTGAAAGTGTGGGCAAGCCTGTCCCAAGTCTTGTTCTGGCCTAAGTGACCTGCAAGGGGAATCTCATGGGCTAAGGTGAGAAGGAAACCTCTAAGAGACAAGGGGATGACCAGCCTCCTGGTAGCACCAGGCTTGGGGTCTCTTGCCTCAGAGTATAGGAGTCCATCGTCCCAATATACCTTATGGGTACCTGTAGCATTCCCTGCAGCCTCAGCAGCAGCCTGCTGTCTGAGGGGTTCAAGAGAGGAACAGTCTAACTGTGCCTGCCTCAAGTCTGCCCTGGAAGGTCCCCCTGTCCCAAGAAACTCAACCTGTTCAGGCTCAAGCTCTTCTAGGCCAGGTCCTTCTGGGGTCTTGGGGTCAGTCTCCTGGGAGAGCTAATCCTCCACCTGAGGCAGGGGGGAAGGGTCAACCTTACCCCTACTGCTCTTTATCTTGGGTAGTGTCTGGTCCATTCTTCCAGGATCCAGCACTAGTTCAGCTGGGCATTTCTTGGCCTGTGACCTAGTCACAGAAAGGACATGTGCTGATAAACCTAACATTTCCACATGAGTCCTATACTCCACATCTGACCATAAGGAGGATTCCAAATCATTGCCCAAAAGACAGTCCACTGGGAGGTCTGAACTAACAACAACCCTTTTGAGGCCATTTACCCCTCCCCAGGAGAAATTAACAAGTGCCATACTATGGGAGGTAGTGGCATTGCTAGCATTGGTCACCAGGTAGTCTGAACCTAGTATTACCTGTTCAGGGTCCACAAAGTTTTGTGTTACCATAGTGACACTGGTACAAGTGTCCCTGTAGGCCTGAGCCATTTTTCCATTGATCAAAGGCGTTTGCCTGTACTTGCCCAGAGTACTGGGACTTATTGTAGGGGTCATATCCATGTCCCCAGTACAAACAAGAACAGCCTGAGTAGGTATCCTGACTAAGTCAGAACCCGCCTCAGTTCCCATGGTTAACCCCACTATAGCCTTGGGAGGATTACTACCACTACTAACTGTACTAGGGGGTGCAGATGCCTTAGGGGCAGTTGTGGTAGGAGTTGGGCCTTTCTTGGTGCACTCACTAAACCAGTGAGTATTACTTTTACAGTATTGGCACCATGGTTTCCTCTGACCATTATTCTTCTTCTTTTGGGAATTCTGGGACCCACCCTCTTTAGATTGTTGGGGCCCTGTTGAAGACTTCTGGTCATTCTGCTTATTCTCATTACCCTTGGGGTCCGCTTTCTTCTGGCCACCACCCTGGTTCTGGTTCTGCTGCTTGACCCTTGTCCTGACCCATCTGTCTGCCTTCTTTCCCAATTCTTGGGGAGAGGTCAGATCTGAGTCAATAAGGTGCTGATGCAACAACTGATTTTGACAATTATTTAAGATTTGTTCTCTCATAATTAGATTATACAATCCTGTGTAATCAGTAACTTTACTTCCCAGTAACCAGCCTTCAAAAGCCTTAGTGGCACAACCAACAAAGTCAGCCCAATCCTGAGACTGAATTTTCTGGTTGTCTCTGAACAGCAACCTGTACTGTTCAGTTGTTAAGCCAAACCCATCAATCAGTGTATTCTTCAGGACTTGGTAATTGTTAGCATCCTCAGCTCTAGTAGTGAGGAGCTTATCTCTACCTTTACCTTCACAGGAGAGCCACAATATAGCTGCCCACTGACTCTGGGGGATGCACTGGACAGTGCAGGCCCTCTCCAAAGCAGTCATCCATTTGTGGATGTCATCCCCTTGTTTAAAGGGGGGCACTATTTTACTCAGGTGTCTACTATCAAAACTCCTGTCTTTATCCTTAGGGATATTGCTGCCACCAGTGGGGACTACCCCACTCAACTGTTGCTCTCTAGCAAAGGCAAGCTTCTCCTTGGCAAGGGCAAGTTCTTCCCTCTGGATCCTCAGATTAGCCTGTTTCATCCTTGCTTCATGTTCTCTCCTCTGAGGGGAAGTCATTCTCCTCTGGGGAGAAGTCATTCTCCTCTGGGAAGAGGCATGAGAGTGCACAGATCTATTGGAGTCCCTAGAATGAGACCTATCTCTTCTAACTCCAAAGTTAGGCCTGCTTAGGGTCAGTACTGGGGGTCCCCCAGATCCTTCCCTATGTAGGTCTAAGTTGGCCCTAGTAAGTCTGCTGACTAGCTCAGGACCTTTGTCTGCCTCATCCCCAGAAAGATCCTCTTCATCCTCCTCCTCCTCTACTTCCTCAGTTTCAGGGAGGTCAGGATCACCAAGGGTACCCTCTAAGGCTGGCATGCTCCCATCTGTATGAGAAGCTTTTCTAGCATCATATGTCTCTAAGAGACCTAACAGAAAAGGAATGGTAGGGTTAGAACCCTGTTTCAATTTCCTGGAGGTACACAATTGTCTCATCTCCTGGAAACTGAGAGCTGCATATCTGGAAAGGACCTGTGGAGGGTCATTAACCACTTAGGGAGTCTCTGAAGACTCTCCATGGGTAGACATGCTTCTAGTGTGGTGTAAGTGATGCACCTACCTACACTATGGGTTTTCCTACTGATCCCTTGATAAGAGTTGTAGTCAGGGTGTGCTAGGCCCTTTCTACTACAACAGCTGGTTCAGTAGAACTCAGAGTATTTCTACGCTTGTTATATGTACCTATGGTACCTTATGTGATCTTTCAAATGATATCTCAAGATTATATTTGGTAAAAACAACAGCAAGCTCAAATCCCAACCGCTGCACACCAATGTGAGAAGTTGGCCTGATATATGATGCTCACTAGTTCTAGTGATCACCTTGTATCAGTCCAAACAACCCTTATGGTGATTGGTTGTAAGTCAACCTTATAGACCAGCTATCCTAATGGTAGCATGGACAAAGCAGTCTTAGGCTAAACTCTTTTGGCATGTGAAGCCAGCTGTTTTACCACAATATAACCCCTTGAATACCAGATGAAAGGACACCACACAGGTTGTTATGAAAATAAACAATATATTTATTAATAACAACACCTCTGAACTCTTTATGAGGTCAGAGGGCTAAGCACATGACAATACTAAGAAGGAAATACGAGTTAGCACAATATTTACACGTGTGCCTTAGGGGCACGACAAACCATATACTAGAAACAATGGAATGCGAGGAAGGAAAGTACTGTAAGGAGATCCAGAGACTGGAGGATCGCTGGGACTACGCTACGAACTAGGTAAGTAAGGAGCAGGAGGCCCACGGGACTCACGTGCAGAGTGGAAACTCTCACGCGGGATGCGTACCAACATCTATGGATGCTACAGTTTACAATGTTACGGATTCCGGACGAACCCGGCTGGATGGAGGGAAAACAACAGTGGACCTGGACACTAGGATAGTGAACACTGACTTCAGCACCTAGAAGCTTTAGTTACCTAACCCACAGGCTGCGGGTGCATAGGGCTGAAGTGGTGTCGGGTTCGCTGCGTTGATCCCGGTGATGCCTGAAACAAAGAGTTGCTGGCAGGCAGCCAGATGGAGGAGTCCGGTGGTTCCAAGGATGGAACCAGGAAGGAGAAGTCCTGAAAGGGAAGGGGACAGAGTCTTGGTCACTAGCCAGTGACGGTGCTGGAACCAGGAGGGAACCAGATGCTGTCGCCGCATTCAGGGGAAGGAAGGGTCGCTTCTCTCTGTAGCTGCGCGGACCAGGAGCTGTTCTTCACGACCAGGCTGGAGGCACGAGCTGTCCCACGTAGTCTGCTGCTGATGGCGGTGTTGGATCGTCGATCTGGTCAACAGGCCTTGGCTAGTGCAAGCCACGCGGTGGAACAAAGATGGCGTCTGGTGCGGACCAGGAGGGTCCGGGGTGCTTCTCTTTCACAAGGAAGCAAGGGCCAGTCTGGGGGACCAGACTAGCAGTGTTGAAATCTTCGGGTCGTCGTCTCAGAGGTCACGAGCCAGCCGGCAAGTGACCAGACAACAGGAAAAGCAGCAACCAGGCAAAAGGGCCCCACGCAGATCTCGTGGAGGCTGGGGGGCTGGTCTTGGATGCAGGTGCTGTGTCGGTGTGGGGCTTCCCAGTCCCCGATGCACTTACTCGAGGGTCCCTCGGTGGTCGTGCTGGAAGCACTGGGCAGGTTTCTTCAAGATGGCCTCTCCACGTTGCTCGTCGCACCCACGGGTCCCAGCTGTGCTGTGGATGTGGGTAGAGGTCAGAGGGGTCTGGAGGTCTGGGTCTCGTTGAGCTGGGTCGTCAGGTTCCGGGAAGGAAGGACTTGCAGCAAACCGCACAGGAGCTTGATGGTGCCTGCGAAGCAGGATGGTCACTC
This sequence comes from Lissotriton helveticus, assembly GCF_964261635.1. Classification (NCBI taxonomy): domain Eukaryota; kingdom Metazoa; phylum Chordata; class Amphibia; order Caudata; family Salamandridae; genus Lissotriton; species Lissotriton helveticus. The sequence continues at coordinate 1,189,138,717 of NC_136068.1, forward strand.
CCTGACCATAGGGGAGATTCTTCAGTCTTCTGATGTTCAGGAGGTCGAAGGTCAAGAGTTTCTTCATGGAAGTTGTCAAGATTAATCTAACTGGGAATGGGACCAGCTCCTACCTTTATTCAGCTAAAGGGGGCTGCACTACAACTAGGTCCCTCCCCTGGGTGGGACCAGGAAGGGGGGTGGTTACACCCCCTATCCTTTGTCCGGAGCTGGGGCTGGAGTGACCCAGCAACTGGTTGGAACCGGTGTATGCACAGGGCACCTTGTGTGCCCCAGGCATGTCTCATTCCTTTCAGCCTTGGCCTACCTAATACACAAAATCCTGTCTGGGGTGGTGCTAGCACCTCCCAAGGCAGGAAACCCTTTGTCTGAGCCTCCCTCGCTGGAAGGACTCCCAGCAGCAGGAGGTCAGACTTGTGTCTGTGGTGGCAGCATCCATCTTGTGATGCTGAGGCTCGAGTTAACTTTAACCGGGGTTCACAGTTACATACATGTCGTGTCCCTCTAGAAGGGTGGAATGCTACCCCCGTCGCCAGAATTGGCGAGGGGGTAGTATTCCAATTCGTATGACACCTTACTCGACATGTTTTGATAATGTTATACCAGAGTTAGCATTTAACCGCGAGGATTATAATGCACTTAAGAGTATATGGTATAGCGTTATCATGGAACAGCTATTAGGACTTGGTTCCGCAAGCTGCAAACGGGCTCAGCTCATGCCAGAGCACCATCTCACATAATTCCAAGCACTCTGCCTTCAGGATTGATAAGGCCTTCTCTAGGAGTGACTGATAGGAATATATGTGTCCATTTTAGGTTTAGATATAGGGGACTATATCTAAAGCAAAGGGTGATTACACCACCTTGCCCCAGCTGTCGTGCAGCCAGTTGTGTCTGTTTGGATGGCCAACCAGGGGTGGCATAATGCATGCTTCAGCCCCTGGTAGGCCCTGGGTACACCTATGCCCTGGATACCTAAGGTATACTGTACAGGGACTGATAAGGTGGCCCAGTACCAATTGGTAAATGCACCTAGGGTACATGGTTGTATTTTTAGAGAGAGAACAGCTAGGCTGTGGGTCTGATTAGCAGGCCCACAGCCAGGGAAAGTCGTCAATCAGTGAAGCAAAAAGCAAAAATCTGGGGTGGCCATGGGATTGCAGACCCCACTCTCCTACACACTGTGCCTCGTTTTCTGCCTTTCAGCGATGCACGTTTAATTGGGACAAGTTCTGAGCGAGAAAGCGACGATCTTCTGCAAAAAGATGTGCCACCGGCAGTTTGATTGGACACTACTGAGCCTGAACTGTTATTCTGCGACCAGACATTGCCTGATAAAGGCCGTTATAATTTGCGACCAAGAATAGTGGGACAAATAAATTAAAAGATTTTTCTTTTGCTATTTCTGAAGTTCAGCTCTCCCATCTGAGAAACTGTTTTGACCGATTTTTGTTTTTCGAACCGCCATCCGGGTTCAGCTGTAGGGTCGCGGTGTAAAGACTTGGGAGTGCAAGCCGAAGACATAAGGTCGACGGTTCTGGTTGGTCCTTGGGCGTTCCCTGGACTGACAGATGCATTCCTTAGCACGGAACACCCAACCGACGCGAGCAGCACGATTAGAGGATGGAGTTTTTCATGATGGGGAGACCTGTTGAAGAAGCGAGTATTAAAAGCAAAATGTGTAAAATTATGAGCAGAAATTGTTTTTTAATAATGTGTCTTTTTATGTTACTTAGCTTGATGATGTTTTTAATGGGATATATTATATTCTCTTTTCAAGTGACGTTTGCACCCACCACACAACCCATACCTTCTTCTATTGTTTCTTCGCATTCTTTTCATCCTCTGCCTGAACATGAATCCATTAGAAGATTGGAATTCGTTAATAACTCCTTTGTTCAGCTTCTGCACCAACACCAATTAGTAGTGAACACAACTAACTGTTGGGTGTGTGGTCTTATGCCTCATACTACTGATAAAGGTATTCCTTACCTGGTCATGCCATTCAGCTACAATGGTTCTGTGTGGGCATACAGAACGATGTTCATCTATGCTCGTGAAGTTTACCCCCTACGTTCTGTGAAGGATATCCAAAGAATAGTGCTTTAGTTAAGGGAATAGTCGATATGATTAGAGGAGTTAGTTCCTATGAGACAATCCCGAGTGATGAGACACTAGCATATATTGGATGGAACGTGACTGGATATGGAGTCAGTCTGAGTGAGAACCAGCGAGCGAAAAGATCCTCTCCGATTTGGATCGTACCCCATCAGGGTCATCTTTGTCTGCAAGGTAATGGCAAGAATCCGAGAGCTCAGTTAGGGAAGAGTATCTGCACTGAGACGTATGTTTTTGCGTCAAAGACTTCCCCACCGTTTCTAGCAGCTAAGGGTACCTATTTTGTCTGTTACGATAAAGCGTACACATGGTTGCCCCCTGATTTCTCGGGCACATGTTTTGTCTCATTCCTGTTGCCTCCCACCTACACAGCTGCGGCAGATTACCACAAGACGAGAATTGTTAGAGGTGTCTTCAGTAAGGAAGATACTGCAGGACAAGAATTAGGAAATTTCTTGAAGGGTTTTCTGCCGTTTTGGGGACCAATGGTTAACAGCAGGAACATACGGCAATTGACGAGAGTGGTTGAGTCCACCGTAGTTGAAACTGCCTGTGCCCTTAGTAACTTGACTGCTGAGCTCCAGTCGGATCGCCTTATGACTCTCCAGAACAGAGTTGCGTTAGATGTCATACTTGCAGATCGAGGTGGGGTATGTAAAGTGATCCAATCGAGCTGCTGCATTTTCATTCCAGACAGTGCGCCGACAATATACCAGGCCATTTCCAAGTTACATAAAATCTCCGATTCTATACACGTGGATAAAGGAGATTGGTCGTTGATGGGATGGTTCTGGGAACTGTTATCCACCTGGGGATGGAAGATTCTGATGATCATTGGGATGGCTTTAGCGATTCTTTTCCTGTTCTGTCTTTGTGTGCAGTGCGCTTCTGCTGTATGTGGCCTTTGTGCTACTACGTGTGCAAGGAGCCCTGTCCCAAGAGAGGTACTAAGTAATAGGATTATGCTTCAGCAACATCTTGATGATTTGATGAATATAGACCTGGACTCAGATTGACGTGAGTGTAGGTTATTGCCTATGTAAGGGCAAAAGGAGGGCTGAGGTTCCGTGAATCCTGAACCCGTCTTATAAAGGTCATGGTTTCGTTACGTATTTGGTATTAACGGACCGTAACCAGTTAGTACGGCAAGCATGAGTGTTTTCGTCACGTTACACCGATGGATTCACTACGTATTTAGGGATTCGTCCTGAACCCTTGGGTTCCATTTTGTGGATGGCAGCCATTTTGTGGTTGCCCTCACATAGGCCGGTGACTACGGTCGAACGAGTCTTTAGCACACGTACACTTTAGCTGACTCCAAAATGACCCGAGCGAACAACCCTCCTGCCTGAAGCCAAACTTGTTAGGCCAGTTCCTTTCCCAGTAGCTGATCAAGATTGAGGATCAAGGCACAAGACATCATAAACCCTTTATTGCACACAACTATGTCTTATCTTACTCACACCTGTCTCTGCTCCTTTCTTTATGGCCTGTTTACGATGGGATGTGCCCGTTTTTATTATGGGTTTGATCGACCTGTCTGATGAAGAATGTTGGGTTTGACCAATGATCGATCATGGGCTGGGCAACTGAAAAGTGGGTTTTACCGTCATGCGATACCTCTGATCTGGAGGCATGTGATTGGACAGTTTGTAAATGTAAGGTATTTGTCCGGAATGTGATTTTTGGCATAAAAAGGATGGCTTGCTTTGTAAAATTGAGCAGTCTCCTGAGAACTCATACCGTGTTGACTTCTAGGATTTCTGTTACTGGCTGCAGCCAATAAATTTGATCTTTGACGTCACCAAGAAGATTCCGTGTCTCTGTGTTTTGAAGATAGGTGATACCCAAAGACTTTGGGCGTGTCCCCTGACGCCGCTGGGTCTTAAATAACCCGGTTCTTCAGGAGGAAACATTTGAGGAACATCAAGGGGGAAACGAGGGAAAAGGGTAAAAGACGAAGGAATGGGCAAGAAGACAAGCCGGGGACAAGAGAAAAACGGCCGAGAGCAGCAGCAAAATGGCGGGCAGGAAAAGTGCGGAGGTCCATGAGAGTCTGTGGTCCACCAATACAGTGCCTCAAGTGTTTCCCGTACCAGGGTGAGTAGTTAAGGTCATCCGACACTCCGATGCATCTTATAAGAGTGCCCCTGGCCAAAATGAAAGAGCCCTGTTCGGCCTGATGCCTGCTTGTAGACAGAGACGGTTGGTATGAAACATTGTCCTGCAAGGCTTCGATATTCCCTACCACAGTCATGGTGCAGGCATGTGGTATTCCTCAGCACGCTGTGTGGTAGGCTGGCGCGCGCATACCACCATGAGCAGGTCCGTGGAAATCCAGATCAGTCTTGCGTGACCCCGGGGCAGTCTGGTGATGTCGACAGCCTCAGCGCTCCAAGTGGAGGAATCCAGCAATTCTTAAGATCAGGGGCAGCTTTTGGTGTGTGAGGGAAGTGAGAGTTGGGTTCAGAAGCTCAATAGGGGGAGCCGATCGCCAGTTGCAGGTCGCCGCCAGCCGCCATTTTAAGGTCAGGCATGCGCGGGAAGGAATATCGTTATGAGGACTGCCTCCAGTGAAATGCCGCTAATGAAGAACCTGGGTTTTGTAAAGCTTGTGTCAGCCTCTATGCTGCGACCTTCAACCGTACCTCCTGTTTGGGATAGCAGCTGTCGGCGCTCTCGGCAAGGTTGCGACCGCCATTTTGTACGCCGCCGCCTTCTCCCCCGCACTGCAGATTTTCACCGCTCCCACTGCACCAGCAACGATCGGAGCAGCCCTGCAAGTGCCCCACACTCTCCTGTTCAGGTAGGGAGCATCGGTGTCGAGGAGAATGCTCTCCAGTGGCCAGGAGCCGTGCCGGAGCAGAGCGTGGACCGGGAGCCGAGGCAGACCCCCGCCTGTTGCTCCGCCCCTCCGCTTAGCGCCCTCGCCCGCATCCCGCTCCCATCTCACTGCAGGCACCGGGTGTTCCGACGCAGTATGCAGTGCCGGGGGCCCAGATTAGAGATCGGGATCGGCAATTAGGTAGGGCAGCCACGGAGGAGCTCCGGAGGCATACGCTTTACTTTGGATTACTGCTCGGGGCATACGCTTTGCTTTGGATACTATTGTATTGGCTGTGTAGTTATTAATTAAGTGAGGGTAACATACTATGGTCTCTCCCACTTATCCTGGGGCTGAATCCAACAGCCTTGATTAAGAATGACATACTCGTGTTTTATGAGCATTTTGTAAAAAGCTGAGGTGAACTAGGACTTTAATTGAATAAAGGTTTCTAGTAAGGAGCACCTAACACTAAAACGAGGTATATATCTTACTCACTGCCTATTAGACTGAGCATTATGTGAGACATCAAAAAAGAATTGAGTGATTATTACATCAGTGCTATACTCCATTTGGAGATAATGATGGCTAGGTATATTAACTCTAACCATATGAGAAACATTTTGAAATTCAATGTGTAAGTGACAGTAGATGCATGATATGAAGGCTTAGTAACACATATAGAGGATGTTTAGTAAGTTAGAAGAACATATATATATTTATGGTTCTACTTTCTACTTTTTAGAGCGGTGCCTCCCCCTATTCCTGAGCTGTTGCCAGGTGAGGTGAGGTAGCTTCCTTGCAACATCTAGGTAAGAATTATAGGCTTATGGCCCATTATTGGAGCATAGTAGCTGGCAACTTTTGTGCCACTATTGTTTTGATACTTTCTGTTTTCCTGTATTGTCTGGGGGACTTACTACACCGAGACATAATTTTTCATTCATTTCCTTGTAGATATTATAAGTCATAGGATGATCGCAAAGGAAGAGAAATACACACCAAGATATAGGTGATTTTGGTTGTATAGTTGCCAACTATTTTTTTATGAATGATTAATGATAGTATTGTTTTTCACATTATATTTGCTTTTGACACCGTTGCAGTAGCAAACCTTGGGTGGGTCCTGACAAAGGCACTGGTTGAATATTGACCTCCTCTGCTGAAACATGTTGACCACTTTGATATTCTAGACAGTTATCTGTTGACACTGTCTTTCTTTGCACTGTTTTTAATTTGAATTTTGGGAGACATCAATAAAGTTTTGGTCTGTCACAACTCAATTTTAACTTCACGTTTCACCCACGCACTGCACCTAGTTCCCACACAAACAACTACTCTCATCTGGTAGGACCTGAAACAATCAAACTAAAACATCCTCGGGCTCCCTATCACTATGATAAGGTTGTAGCCCTCAGAGCCACTAGTGTGGTTAAAAAAGAGGAGCCCCAGATGATGAAGCATGTCACCAGGTTTGGTGAGTGATGGGAATCTGTAATTTTCTTTAAGATTTTTTTCTTTTCTCTTGTGACGCCGGTCTTAGTGTTGTTTTTCTTGCAGAGTTTTGCAGAGTACAAAATATTTAATATAGACCCATGGATACTCCAGGTTTGTGATGATAGTATTTTGGGGCAAGGTATCCATGCTGGTCTTTAAAATCGCGTTTGACACTCCTTTAAAAATATTTTGTATTTTTTTTCCATCCCCTATAGACAGGAAAAGAAACAAGCATTGAAAATGCAATAGGTCTCCCCTTTGATTAAGTTAAAGCCATTTGCTTTGCTAATGGTATTGTATAGAAAAGCAAATGGCTTTAACTTAATAAAAGGCGAGACCTATTGCATTTTTTCTTCGAAAACTGTTTTTTTTTCATAACGAGGAAATTGGGGAAGGGGCCCCTGTGTACACAGCGTTAAGCCTACAACCCAGTTTGGGCCGGTCGCGTTCTTTTTGGGATAAGTGCATACCAGAGGGAAGAGTCTGTGGAAGGTTTGGTTGAACACAGCGTTTCGCCTACAACCCTTGTAGGGCCAGCCGCGTAAGGTAGCGTATGGAGCAATAGCCACATATTGTAGGGTCTTTTGATGCCTGTTCAGGAGCAGCCGTATTAGGACAAGTGCTATGCATGTCCCCATGCGCACAGCAATGAGCTCGCAGCCCATGCAGGGCTAGCCGCGTCGACTGCGAATGCTACTCGGGGGGTGTTCAGGCAACAGGGCCCCCGACGAAGAGGAGATATGGCGCCTACTGCTTGTGGCAACAAACTGCATACACAATTTGATATATCAACAGGTTCAGGGTGTGGTACATTGCAGGGCCCAATAAGAGAGGAACAAGAACATTATGAACATGGACGACCAGCCCCTATAAAGTGGATAGCAAGGGAAAGACAGAAGCAGAACAGGGATACAAAGAGAGGAGAGAGATTGGTGTCAAAGGCGGCTAACCTGGTGGCCGGGGGGGGCCGGATGTGGGCGGCACACAGTAATGGATGGTCGAAGGCGCTAAGTGGTCCACTGTGGGCACACTGAGATCTGGGTGACTATATGTAGTCCGGGCATGGGACAAGTTTGTTGGGGTTAGGCGGGAGCAGAGCATCTTCGAAGAGGCGCAGCACTCTAAGCTTAACAGGCAGGTGTCGGGCGTGCTCTATTTTACAGAGGTGTTGGACCAGGGGGCGCCACACAGCATTGAAGCGAGTTTCACGCAATTGCATACGCGCAGTAAAGAGTTCCATGGTTAAAACATGCCACAGTCGTACAAACCATGCAGCAATCGGGGGCGCCTCCGACCTTTTCCAGTAGAGTGCAATGAGTTGTTTAGCTGCCCCCATCATGTGCAAAGCTATAGCCCAGTTGCTGTTTTTAAGTGCTTTCAAGGTGGCAGGCTTGATACCCAGGAGAACCGTGGCTATGGAGTCAGGCAAGGGGAACCCCAACACCTCCTTAATGTGGCTACGGACTTCCTTCCATAGCAGGGACAGAAGCGGACAGGCCCTCCAAATGTGAATGAAGTCGCCAGGTGCATTCGAGCATCTCCAACATTAGGGGGATGTTGTAGGGAACATACGATGTAGCCGGACCGGGGTATAATACCATTGCGTCATGACTTTATACGCATTTTCCCTCTGTGGAATGCTGCGATAGACCCTAGGGATGTCACGCCAGAGTCGTTCCCATTGACCAGGTGTGATGTCCGTGCCCGACGCAAGGTGCCATTGGCGTTGGTACGGATGTTGCGTCTGTGTGGGCGGGTGTTGGAGGATCTGGTAGGTTCGGGATATGAGGCCCTTTGAGTCATCGAATGAGCGGACCAGCCGTTCAAAGGGGGTGAAGGGTCGGGTAGCTGCCTGCCACATGGCAGGCGACAATATCCAATGGCGCAACTGCGCATATTGTAAGCGCGCTTCCGGCGGGAGACGAAATTCGTCCCTGCACTGGGCGAACGAACAAATCCCCAATGAATCTGCATTTTCCCCGTGACCATTTGGCGAAGGCTTGTGTGTGGCAGGCCGGTGGGAAATGCGGGTTATCCGCAATAGGAGTGTGAGGCGATGGGAACGTCGTCCGGCCCTTACGTACTGCAATTTTGTCCCATATGTCTAGGACCATTTTAGTAGGCACTGCGGGAGCGTGCTGTCCGGTGGAGGCATGTAAGGTCCCATATAGTACGCCCCGTTACCATTCGATCCATGTGGAACCACACCTTTTCGCTTTCTGTAGTTGTCCATTCCGAGACTATACGAAGGTGTGAGGCCCAGTAATAGTCCAGAAGATTGGGACACGCCAGACCCCCCCGGTCTCTGGGCAGCATTAGGATCTTGTGTGAAAAACGTGGTCGGCGACCAGCCCAAATAAACTTGGTAACCTCCCTCTGAAAGTTGAGTATCTGTTGTTGTGGTACAGGGGTAGGAAGGCATTGAAACAGGTACAAGATCTTCGGGAGGAGAGACATTTTGACTGCATTAAGCCTGCCCAGCCAGGAGATAGTCAGGGGCTTCCACCTCCGCATGTCCTCCCTGACGGCCGCCCTACATTCACGCCAATTGGTCTGAGTCCACGCGTCTAGGGAGGGGGTCAGTTTCAGGCCCAAGTAGCGGACATAGTCCGAGGTCCACTGGTATGGAGCTAGCGCCTTCAGGGTTGGGAGTTCCTCCTGTGGGATCGTGAGGTTCAGTGCCCAGGACTTGGAGTGGTTGATTTTAAGGCCGGAGGCCCTCTCAAAGGTTTGCAGGAGGCCATGAAGAGCCGGAAGTGAAGCATGTGGGCGCGACAGGGTTAAAATAAGATCATACGCAAATAATGCCACTTTGTTCTGGCGTCCCCCTAGAGTTAGGCCATGGATATCTTCATTTTGCCTAATCATTTTTACCAGGGGCTCCACCACCAGGGCGAAGAGCAGAGGCGATAGGGGACAGCCCTGCCGAGTGCCCCTGGATATGGAGAAGGGGTCTGAGAGCTGTCCATTGACTCGGACCTGCGCCCGGGGGGAAAGGTAGTGCGCCATAATCCTCGACACCATGTTGTGCCCCGGACCAACCTTGCGTAGGACCGAGCGAAGGAACTCCCATTCCACCCGGTCAAAGGCCTTATCCGCGTCTAGCGAGAGAAGGCAGGCCGGGATCTTCCAGTGGTGCACTTCCCCTACCAGGTGGGCAATTCGCCGCACGTTATCCGCCCTCTGCCTATTACGGATGAAGCCCACCTGATCGGGTTCCACAAGTCCCGGCATATGGGGTTCCAGGCGTTTGGCTAGCATTTTAGTGTAAAGCTTGAGGTCCGTGTTTAATAATGCTATGGGGCGGTAAGAGGCACACTGGGTAGGATCCTTCCCCGGTTTGGGGATGAGGGCTATTTCTGCCATGCCCATAGAGGGCGACAGACCCTCCGTGTCTGAAAAGGAATTATATAGACGCAGTAGGTGGGGCTGGAGCTGTGATATAAACAGACGGTAGAAGGCCACTGGCAGGCCATCCGGACCTGGTGTCTTGCCAGTGGGGAGGTCCCTCAGCGCCGCAGTCAGATCCTCCGGAAGAAGAGGGCCCTCCAGCTGGGCAGCATGGTGCGGGTGAATTGGGTCCCCGGCCTGTGGGCCAGAACCTAATATGGGTTTGGGAGGGCGTATCCGCCGTGTAGAGAGCAGTGTAATACGTCCTAAAGGCGTCGCATTTCGCTCTTTCTGCTGTGACCCGCCCCCATTCTGGAACCTGGATATTTGCTATGTGTGCCTTCGCTGCCCGGACCCGCAGGCGCCGTGTCAACAACCGTCCCACTTTGTCCCCCCCTCGAAGTACCGCTGCTTCAAGGCCAGTAGGGAGCTTTCGACCCTGTTGGTCCGCAGACAACGGAGCTGACCCCTATGGTTTGCTAATTTCCGCCTGGTCACGAGGGAGGAGTGCACCCGATCCTGCACTTCGAGTTTCTTTATGTCCACGGAAAGGCTGTCTTCCAGTTTACGGACTTCTCAAGAACGCGCAATTGCCAAAGACGTGATGTGGCCTCGGATCGTCGCCTTAAAGGCGTCCCATACCAAGGGGAATGGGGTCTCCGGGAGATCATTGCTCACAAAATAAGAGTCTATGGCCGTCCGAATCGATTCCACTGAATCTGGATCTCGCAGTATATGCGGCGGTAGGCGCCACCGCGACAGACGGGCAGGGCCGGGAGCCGGTCCTGCAAAAGGAGCTCGACATGCGCGTGATCAGAGATCGAAATATCTGACATAGCTACCGTTAACACATCCCGTATAAGCGCGTGCGAGACAAATAGGTAGTCTATGCGGGAATACGAGCGGTGCACATATGAGTAGTACGAATAATCACGCGTCTCCGGTGAGCAATAGCGCCAAGAATCTATAAGGCCGAGGTCTGACAACTGATTCCGAAGCGCTGAGGACATGGCACCAGAGCCATTCAAGAAGGTTTCACTACGGTCCAAAGCGGGGTCCCACACCAAGTTAAAATCCCCTCCTACTATTAGCTAGTGGTCACCCTGTGGTACCTGACCCTTAAATAGTGTCCGGAGATAGGAGTCCTGCATCTGGTTTGGCGCGTACACATTACAAAGCGTGAGCGAGCGTCTGCCAACCACCACCCCGGCCCATAGAAAGCGCCCATCTGAGCCACAGAAGGTTTTTGGGGTCCCCTGCCTGATGCCTCTCCTGCAAAGAATAGCCACCCCCGCCGTTTTAGTATACGCTGCCGCCCAGAATTGGAGAGGGTATTTAGGATGGGCCATGCGCAGGGTATTATCCTGAACGATTCAGAAAAGGGGGTGGTGATGGACAGAGCATCTGAATTAAGCAGAACACTCATACCCAGTCAAAAGATCAGGGCTTGATCCATCACCGTTTTTTAGCTCACTGCACCATCCCAGTTCAGAACCTGGCTACATGCAAATTAGTCTGTCCCTGGCCCAGTGCATCATGGGAACAGGGCAGACCAAACTACCAAGCCAATTCTTTACTGGAAAGGAAACAAGCTTCCGGGGACCGGTTTCTGGCATTACAGCCGTCTTCGGCCCAGATTGCTTGAATCCTGATGGTGCAGTGAGCAAGGGACTCACATCTGAGCATACCCTTCCACGCTTGTGGTGGCCAAAACGATTCAGAAAAGGGGGTGGTGATGGACAGAGCATCTGAATTAAGCAGAACACTCATACCCAGTCAAAAGATCAGGGCTTGATCCATCACCGTTTTTTAGCTCACTGCACCATCCCAGTTCAGAACCTGGCTACATGCAAATTAGTCTGTCCCTGGCCCAGTGCATCATGGGAACAGGGCAGACCAAACTACCAAGCCAATTCTTTACTGGAAAGGAAACAAGCTTCCGGGGACCGGTTTCTGGCATTACAGCCGTCTTCGGCCCGGCTTGCTTGAATCCTGATGGTGCAGTGAGCAAGGGACTCACATCTGAGCATACCCTTCCACGCTTGTGGTGGCCAAAACGATTCAGAAAAGGGGGTGGTGATGGACAGAGCATCTGAATTAAGCAGGACACTCATACCCAGTCAAAAGATCAGGGCTTGAATCATCACCGTTTTTTAGCTCACTGCACCATCCCAGTTCAGAACCTGGCTACATGCAAATTAGTCTGTCCCTGGCCCAGTGCATCATGGGAACAGGGCAGACCAAACTACCAAGCCAATTCTTTACTGGAAAGGAAACAAGCTTCCGGGGACCGGTTTCTGGCATTACAGCCGTCTTCGGCCCGGCTTGCTTGAATCCTGATGGTGCAGTGAGCAAGGGACTCACATCTGAGAATACCCTTCCACGCTTGTGGTGGCCAAAACGATTCAGAAAAGGAGGTGGTGATGGACAGAGCATCTGAATTAAGCAGAACACTCATACCCAGTCAAAAGATCAGGGCTTGATCCATCACCGTTTTTTAGCTCACTGCACCATCCCAGTTCAGAACCTGGCTACATGCAAATTAGTCTGTCCCTGGCCCAGTGCATCATGGGAACAGGGCAGACCAAACTACCAAGCCAATTCTTTACTGGAAAGGAAACAAGCTTCCGGGGACCGGTTTCTGGCATTACAGCCGTCTTCGGCCCGGCTTGCTTGAATCCTGATGGTGCAGTGAGCAAGGGACTCACATCTGAGCATACCCTTCCACGCTTGTGGTGGCCAAAACGATTCAGAAAAGGGGGTGGTGATGGACAGAGCATCTGAATTAAGCAGAACACTCATACCCAGTCAAAAGATCAGGGCTTGATCCATCACCGTTTTTTAGCTCACTGCACCATCCCAGTTCAGAACCTGGCTACATGCAAATTAGTCTGTCCCTGGCCCAGTGCATCATGGGAACAGGGCAGACCAAACTCCCAAGCCAATTCTTTACTGGAAAGGAAACAAGCTTCCGGGGACCGGTTTCTGGCATTACAGCCGTCTTCGGCCCGGCTTGCTTGAATCCTGATGGTGCAGTGAGCAAGGGACTCACATCTGAGCATACCCTTCCACGCTTGTGGTGGCCAAAACGATTCAGAAAAGGGGGTGGTGATGGACAGAGCATCTGAATTAAGCAGAACACTCATACCCAGTCAAAAGATCAGGGCTTGATCCATCACCGTTTTTTAGCTCACTGCACCATCCCAGTTCAGAACCTGGCTACATGCAAATTAGTCTGTGCCTGGCCCAGTGCATCATGGGAACAGGGCAGACCAAACTACCAAGCCAATTCTTTACTGGAAAGGAAACAAGCTTCCGGGGACCGGTTTCTGGCATTACAGCCGTCTTCGGCCCGGCTTGCTTGAATCCTGATGGTGCAGTGAGCAAGGGACTCACATCTGAGCATACCCTTCCACGCTTGTGGTGGCCAAAACGATTCAGAAAAGGGGGTGGTGATGGACAGAGAATCTGAATTAAGCAGAACACTCATACCCAGTCAAAAGATCAGGGCTTGATCCATCACCGTTTTTTAGTTCACTGCACCATCCCAGTTCAGAACCTGGCTACATGCAAATTAGTCTGTCCCTGGCCCAGTGCATCATGGGAACAGGGCAGACCAAACTACCAAGCCAATTCTTTACTGGAAAGGAAACAAGCTTCCGGGGACCGGTTTCTGGCATTACAGCCATCTTCGGCCCGGCTTGCTTGAATCCTGATGGTGCAGTGAGCAAGGGACTCACATCTGAGCATACCCTTCCACGCTTGTGGTGGTCAAAACGATTCAGAAAAGGGGGTGGTGATGGACAGAGCATCTGAATTAAGCAGAACACTCATACCCAGTCAAAAGATCAGGGCTTGATCCATCACCGTTTTTTAGCTCACTGCACCATCCCAGTTCAGAACCTGGCTACATGCAAATTAGTCTGTCCCTGGCCCAGTGCATCATGGGACCAGGGCAGACCAAACTACCAAGCCAATTCTTTACTGGAAAGGAAACAAGCTTCCGGGGACCGGTTTCTGGCATTACAGCCGTCTTCGGCCCGGCTTGCTTGAATCCTGATGGTGCAGTGAGCAAGGGACTCACATCTGAGCATACCCTTCCACGCTTGTGGTGGCCAAAACGATTCAGAAAAGGGGGTGGTGATGGACAGAGCATCTGAATTAAGCAGAACACTCATACCCAGTCAAAAGATCAGGGCTTGATCCATCACCGTTTTTTAGCTCACTGCACCATCCCAGTTCAGAACCTGGCTACATGCAAATTAGTCTGTCCCTGGCCCAGTGCATCATGGGAACAGGGCAGACCAAACTACCAAGCCAATTCTTTACTGGAAAGGAAACAAGCTTCCGGGGACCGGTTTCTGGCATTACAGCCGTCTTCGGCCCGGCTTTCTTGAATCCTGATGGTGCAGTGAGCAAGGGACTCACATCTGAGCATACCCTTCCACGCTTGTGGTGGCCAAAACGATTCAGAAAAGGGGGTGGTGATGGACAGAGCATCTGAATTAGGCAGAACACTCATACCCAGTCAAAAGATCAGGGCTTGATCCATCACCGTTTTTTAGCTCACTGCACCATCCCAGTTCAGAACCTGGCTACATGCAAATTAGTCTATCCCTGGCCCAGTGCATCATGGGAACAGGGCAGACCAAACTACCAAGCCAATTCTTTACTGGAAAGGAAACAAGCTTCCGGGGACCGGTTTCTGGCATTGCAGCCGTCTTCGGCCCGGCTTGCTTGAATCCTGATGGTGCAGTGAGCAAGGGACTCACATCTGAGCATACCCTTCCACGCTTGTGGTGGCCAAAACGATTCAGAAAAGGGGGTGGTGATGGACAGAGCATCTGAATTAAGCAGAACACTCATACCCAGTCAAAAGATCAGGGCTTGATCCATCACCGTTTTTTAGCTCACTGCACCATCCCAGTTCAGAACCTGGCTACATGCAAATTAGTCCGTCCCTGGCCCAGTGCATCATGGGAACAGGGCAGACCAAACTACCAAGCCAATTCTTTACTGGAAAGGAAACAAGCTTCCGGGGACCGGTTTCTGGCATTACAGCCGTCTTCGGCCCGGCTTGCTTGAATCCTGATGGTGCAGTGAGCATTTTATTTTGGCCACCATGAGTGTGGAAGGGTATGCTCAGACATGAGTCCCTTGCTCATTGCACCATCAGGATTCAAGCAAGCCGGGCCGAAGACGGCTGTAATGCCAGAAACCGGTCCCCGGAAGCTTGTTTCCTTTCCAGTGAAGAATTGGCTTGGTAGTTTGGTCTGCCCTGTTCCCATGATGCACTGGGCCAGGGACAGACTAATTTGCATATAGCCAGGTTCTGAACTGGGATGGTGCAGTGAGCTAAAAAACGGTGATGGATCAAGCCCTGATCTGTTGACTAGGTAGGAGTGTTCTGATTAAGTCAGATACTCTGCCCATCACCACCCCCTTTTTGTAATTATTTTGGCCACCATGAGTGTGGAAGGGTATGCTCAGACATGAGTCCCTTGCTCATTGCACCATCAGGATTCAAGCAAGCCGGGCCGAAGACGGCTGCAATGCCAGAAACCGGTCCCCGGAAGCTTGTTTCCTTTCCAGTGAAGAATTGGCTTGGTAGTTTGGTCTGCCCTGTTCCCATGATGTACTGGGCCAGGGACAGACTAATTTGCATATAGCCAGGTTCTGAACTGGGATGGTGCAGTGAGCTAAAAAACGGTGATGGATCAAGCCCTGATCTGTTGACTAGGTAGGAGTGTTCTGATTAACTCAGATACTCTGTCCATCACCATACCCTTTTTGTAATTATTTTGGCCACCATGAGTGTGGAAGGGTATGCTCAGACATGAGTCCCTTGCTCATTGCACCATCAGGATTCAAGCAAGCCGGGCCGAAGACGGCTGTAATGCCAGAAACCGGTCCCCGGAAGCTTGTTTCCTTTCCAGTGAAGAATTGGCTTGGTAGTTTGGTCTGCCCTGTTCCCATGATGCACTGGGCCAGGGACAGACTAATTTGCATATAGCCAGGTTCTGAACTGGGATGGTGCAGTGAGCTAAAAAACGGTGATGGATCAAGCCCTGATCTGTTGACTAGGTAGGAGTGTTCTGATTAACTCAGATACTCTGTCCATCACCACCCCCTTTTTGTAATTATTTTGGCCACCATGAGTGTGGAAGGGTGTTCTCAGACATGAGTCCCTTGCTCATTGCACCATCAGGATTCAAGCAAGCCGGGCCGAAGACGGCTGTAATGCCAGAAACCGGTCCCCGGAAGCTTGTTTCCTTTCCAGTGAAGAATTGGCTTGGTAGTTTGGTCTGCCCTGTTCCCATGATGCACTGGGCCAGGGACAGACTAATTTGCATATAGCCAGGTTCTGAACTGGGATGGTGCAGTGAGCTAAAAAACGGTGATGGATCAAGCCCTGATCTGTTGACTAGGTAGGAGTGTTCTGATTAACTCAGATACTCTGTCCATCACCACCCCCTTTTTGTGGGTATTATCCTGAAGCAGGTGGGTTTCCTGAAGGAAAACAATGTCTGGGCAGTGCAATAGGATATAGCGCCACACCTGCCTACGCTTATTGGGGGAGTTAAGCCCCTTAACATTGAGGGAAAGGATCTTTAAAGGGTCCGTAGGGGACATAGATACCATAGGTCACTGGTGAGGGCGCCAAACCTCCCACATAGCCATACCCCGGACCGCCCAATGTACAGTAAGGTGGGGCTCCCCCTATATGTCAGCTCCCACTGCAGCCTCGCAGACAGCCACTCACCACACACCGAAAGCAGGTTAGAGGGGAGAGAAAGAAGCAGGAAAAAGCCAGAAGGAAGAGAAAAAGAACTAGCAACTTCGGCCAACCGGGCCACATTTGTCCATTCCAGGCTTGGGTCATCCTACACCCTAGGGTTCGGAAAGACCCAGAGACGTCACTCTCTCAGGAACGGTGGAGGGTAGGTTGATCGCTGCCCACAAGTCCCTCGTGGTAGGTTGCTCCGGCAACAGCCACTTTGTCAAGCACAGGTGGAGGGGGTAGTGACCAGAACTCAGCAGCGGACAGCGAGGGCAGGCCAATGGGAGGATACAGCGAACAGTGTGGGGATCAAGGCCGACTAGCCAGGACCTGGGGAATCCGGGCTCCCCTCCGATCTATCCCCCTCCAGGGACCGGATATGCTCGAGAATGTCATTCTTGGCCCTCAAGGAAGCATGTTCATCCAGGGGCGGTGACCATTTACGCTGGGACATAGTGGACCAGGAGGCCTTGGCCGGTACTCGCGCGATTGGTGAGGGACGAGTCGGGCCGGGAGGTGGGCAGACGCAGTAGCTGAGCCGCTTCCTGATACGACCGTATCACTCTGCGCTTGGCTTCCCATTGAAAGATATGGGCGAATGGATGGCCCCACTGATATGGGATTTTAAAGGCTGCGCAGTTTGTCCGTTACTGGCCGGAAGGCACGGCGTCGTCGTAAGGTGTTGGGGGCAAAATCATGAAAAATCTGGATTTTATGTCCTTCGTACGGGAGGTCCGGCTTATCTCTCGCCGCCCGTAGGATGACATCCTTCTCAGTGAAGTAGGATTCAAGCAAGCCAGGCCGAAGAAGGCTGTGATGCCAGAAACCGGTCCCCGGAAGCTTGTTTCCTTCCCAGTATAAGAATTGGCTTGGTAGTTTGGTTTGCCCTGTTCCCATCATGCACTGGGACAGGAACAGACTAATTTGCATATAGCCAGGTTCAGAGCTGGGATGGTGCAGTGAGCTAAAAAACGGTGATGGATTAAAACCATGATCTATTGACTTGGTAAGAGTATTCTGCATCATTCAGAAACTCTGTCCATCACCACCCCCCTTTTCCAAAATCGGTTTTATCCACACTATGTGTGGGAGGGTATACTCAGACGTGAGTCCCTTGCTCATGGCACCATCAGGATTCAAGCAAGCCAGGCCGAAGAAGGCTGTGATGCCAGAAACCGGTCCCCGGAAGCTTGTTTCCTTCCCAGTATAAGAATTGGCTTGGTAGTTTGGTTTGCCCTGTTCCCATCATGCACTGGGACAGGAACAGACTAATTTGCATATAGCCAAGTTCTGAGCTGGGATGGTGCAGTGAGCTAAAAAACGGTGATGGATTAAAACCATGATCTATTGACTTGGTAAGAGTATTCTGCATCATTCAGAAACTCTGTCCATCACCACCCCCCTTTTCCAAAATCGGTTTTATCCACACTATGTGTGGGAGGGTATACTCAGACGTGAGTCCCTTGCTCATTGCACCATCAGGATTCAAGCAAGCCAGGCCGAAGAAGGCTGTGATGCCAGAAACCGGTCCCCGGAAGCTTGTTTCCTTCCCAGTATAAGAATTGGCTTGGTAGTTTGGTTTGCCCTGTTCCCATCATGCCCTGGGACAGGAACAGACTAATTTGCATATAGCCAGGTTCTGAGCTGGGATGATGCACTGAGCTAAAAAACGGTGATGGATTAAAACCATGATCTATTGACTTGGTAAGAGTATTCTGCATCATTCAGAAACTCTGTCCATCACCACCCCCCTTTTCCAAAATCGGTTTTATCCACACTATGTGTGGGAGGGTATACTCAGACGTGAGTCCCTTGCTCATTGCACCATCAGGATTCAAGCAAGCCAGGCCGAAGAAGGCTGTGATGCCAGAAACCGGTCCCCGGAAGCTTGTTTCCTTCACAGTATAAGAATTGGCTTGGTAGTTTGGTTTGCCCTGTTCCCATCATGCACTGGGACAGGAACAGACTAATTTGCATATAGCCAGGTTCTGAGCTGGGATGGTGCAGTGAGCTTAAAAACGGTGATGGATTAAAACCATGATCTATTGACTTGGTAAGAGTATTCTGCATCATTCAGAAACTCTGTCCATCACCACCCCCCTTTTCCAAAATCAGTTTTATCCACACTATGTGTGGGAGGGTATACTCATACGTGAGTCCCTTGCTCATTGCACCATCAGGATTCAAGCAAGCCAGGCCGAAGAAGGCTGTGATGCCAGGAACCGGTCCCCGGAAGCTTGTTTCCTTCCCAGTATAAGAATTGGCTTGGTAGTTTGGTTTGCCCTGTTCCCATCATGCACTGGGACAGGAACAGACTAATTTGCATATAGCCAGGTTCTGAGCTGGGATGGTGCAGTGAGCTAAAAAACGGTGATGGATTAAAACCATGATCTATTGACTTGGTAAGAGTATTCCGCATCATTCAGAAACTCTGTCCATCACCACCCCCCTTTTCCAAAATCGGTTTTACCCACACTATGTGTGGGAGGGTATACTCAGACGTGAGTCCCTTGCTCATTGCACCATCAGGATTCAAGCAAGCCAGGCCGAAGAAGGCTGTGATGCCAGAAACCGGTCCCCGGAAGCTTGTTTCCTTCCCAGTATAAGAATTGGCTTGGTAGTTTGGTTTGCCCTGTTCCCATCATGCACTGGGACAGGAACAGACTAATTTGCATATAGCCAGGTTCTGAGCTGGGATGGTGCAGTGAGCTAAAAAACGGTGATGGATTAAAACCATGATCTATTGACTTGGTAAGAGTATTCTGCATCATTCAGAAACTCTGTCTATCACCACCCCCCTTTTCCAAAATCCTTCTCAGTGAAGAAATGGACCCTGGTCAAGATGTCCGGGAGGAGGCCCGACCTCCCCGCGGGCCCGGCAACACGGTGGGCCCGATCCAAAGCCGGCGGAGAGGCGTCCTCGTCCCCCCAGACTGTATGTAGAAGCTGCACTACATAGGTCATCATGTCCTTCCCTTCCGCTCCGAGAGGAATGCCCCGGATGCGGAGGTAGTTCCGGCGGCTACGATTTTCAAGGTCCTCCTGCTTCATCTGGAGCTGTATATGTTGATTTTCCAGGACAGCCAGGCGCTGCCAGAGCTGTTCCTGATCCTCTGTACGGGCATCTACCGTCTTCTCCAGCCCATCTACGCGGTCGCCCAGTTCCTCGACGTCCCTCCTGAGCCCTCGGATGCAGGAGTGGACCTCCGAGCGTAGAGACCCAATTTAGGACTTCAGGTCGGTCATAAAGGAGGCCATGAATGCTTCTGTCACTGGTGGCGATGCTTGAGTCGCAGGTTGTGAGGCTCCTCCTGGCTGAGAAGCCGCCTCCGCCTGGGCTGATCCGCCAGCCTTGCCCCATAGTGTCGCAAATGACGGGTCATTGGAGGATGGCGCAGGGGCGTCTTTTCCGCGGGTAGTGCGCGTCATCATGGATCTGCTACCAGTCAGCTAGGAGACGAAACCAGAGGTCCAGCGCAGCAAGGGTCCCAAGGAGAGCCACAGAGGCCCGCAGCAGCCCCACCAGCGAGTGTGGCAACGTTTCCGGGGGGGGGCGAAGGTCAAGGTCTGCAGCGCAGTATCTCGGGGGAAGATCGCACAGTCCAGCGCAGTAGGGCCCTCAGCAGTGTCTCAAGGCCACCGATGCACCACGCCGCGTGTCAATGCAGGCACCAAAGGGCTCTCCAGATCCCCACGCTGAGCAACCCCGCGGCTCCCAATATGGGCCCCTACAACCCCGCAGCGCAGGGAGTTCAGGCCACCGGCGTGAGAGAAGCCACAGGACCCATGCGATTAGTGTCAGTGCCTCCGTGCCTGTCCACTTAATAGGTGCTGTCTCCGTGCCCCCCCAACGATAGGGCTACCGAGCCCAGAGGCCCCGGGAAGTGCACCGAGATCCCGGCCGCTGCAGTCCAGGGCCCGATGCGACAATGTAAGGCCTCCAAAGCGCGCCTATAGCCCGTCCCTCCCCTCGGCTCCAAGGACGACTGGGGAAGGAGTCTCAAGATGGAGGGGGCTGTCACCGCCAGGCCAGGCCCTCCAGTCCAGCGCTCTCAAAGCTCAATCTTCAACAGGCGGGGGAACTGCAGTCCGTCGCTCCTCACACTCACAGACCCTGCCCTGCCGCGCTGTACCTGTCCACAGATCCGAGGGCTCTGCAGCTCAGGGTCCACTCACAGCCCCACCGAGGGACACCGCCTCAGTCCTCCCGGCACGACTCCCCGCGGGACTCACCAGGCCGGACCGTCCTCCTCCGCCTCAGCCGGCCCCGGTGCAGGGTCCGCCGCCGCTGCTGTCCCCTAGGCTCGCCAATCCGCTCGTTGTGGGCGCCCCCAGCCGCCTTCAGCACACGGCCGGCACCAGGCCCGGATCAGGGGCCCGGCAACACTCTGTCAAAATGGCGGGTCCCGCGGCATTCCCCGGCAGGCCTCCCCGCTCACAGCCACACCAGCCGCAGCTCACCGTCAGCGCAACACCCTCCGCCACCAGCCAACACCAGGGGGGTCGGCGTCGCTGGGCCTCCTCTCCTCTGAACTGCCGGCACTCCATACCGCCGAGGCCCCGGGGGATCACCCGGAGAGGGACTCCGCCGAAAGCGTGCAAGATGGCCGCCTGCCCGCCCGGGCCTCCAAGCCCCACGCTTCTCGGGCACCGAAGACGCTGCCGGACCGTGCGCAGCCTCTCCGCTGGCGACCCTGGACACCGCCGCCGCTGCCCCCCTCAAGGGTTGGTATCGTGGCACCCCAACTCCGCTCCTAATGGCGCAAAACAGTGGTGGCCCGCCGGAGCTCCCAGGAGTCACGTCTCACTCCATCGCCGGCTAAGCCACGCCCCTCCGACCTATTGCATTTTTAATGCTTGTTTAGGATTTCTGCCCTGGTTAGCTATATCCTTAACACAGCTCTATGGTGATCTCTAAGCTATGGATGCCGTCATTCTGACTAAGTTCTATCTGTCATTACACCTCAATCGTTACAAGTGGAAGGCGACCTTCTCGCTCACTGGGAATCAGGACGAAGATCATTTTTGTACAGATTGTAGAAATATGTCTTGCCATTTAGTTATGAATTGGGTTTGTAAACATTTGTAATCCAAACGTTTTTAGTGCCCGGGCAACATGTAATGCTCTGAGACTGTACAGTAATTTGCTCCACCCTAAATTAAAACACCAATAAAATTAAAACATGCTTACCACGCCACAGAATAGTGCTCAATTTGTATGAATGCATGATTGGAACTCCCCCACTTCCTCCCAACTAAACCATTGCCCCCTTTCTTGTTCTAGTATGCAAGCGCACGAGGAGCAGCGTGTTAAAATGCCCACCCCCCACCACTGCCCGGGAGAGGGGCAAACAGGATCAAACACACCTTCTGTACAGCTGTTAGTAAATCTTAACAGCCGATCGCTTAATTCACCATATACATCCATACATCATTTTGGAATGGGTCCATTATCTTTAGTTGACCCGGATCAGGCCCGAAAATGAGAATACTCTACACTGGGGTATGAGTTTCTCTGGTGACATTAGTTATGTCATGCTAAACTGCAAACGAAAAGGAAGAAACTGCTGATGGCCCCGCTGTCTGAAGCCATGAGAAAACCATCTAAAACAAGCATTTGCAATGCAATAGGTCTCGCATTAATTAAGTTTGAGCTATTGGCATTGCTAAATATTGCAACACCAATTGCAACAAAAGTCTATAAATTTCATCCCAAAACAAGTGTATTCATTTTTAGGTCTCGCGTCAGCGAATGACCTATTGTTGCCTAGTTAGCTCTGAAGGGACCACAGACCCGGGCACGAGCGCCAATTGCACCTCGTGGACGCGCATGCCCAGCCCCGCCTCCAGCCGTGCACATCTCAGGTAGTCAGCCATGCCTCTGTCGCGCGCGCGCACACCAGCTGCCCATACACGCACCAGCCACCCCCAGCCACGCACACACGCACCAGCTGCCCACACACGCACCAGCCGCCCCTAGCCCCGCACACACGCACCAGCTGCCCACACACACACCAGCCGCCCCCAGCCCCGCACACATGCACCAGCTGCCCACACACGCACCAGCCGCCCTGGCCGCGCACACACGCACCAGTCGCCCGAGCCTGTGCACGAGCCCCCAAGGCACCAAGTCCCACTCACCCGGTGTCATCTCCTCCGCCTCCATTGACGTGGCACACCACTTTTCTGCCGCCACCGCCGGGCTCCCCCTCCGGCATGGGAGCCCCGCGTCACCACTTCCATCTCGGCGAGTCACTTCGTGCACGAGCTTATGGCGGAAGTCCCGCCCCACAGCAAGCATGACGCTGCCGGACTTCCGGATTTTGCGCCAGATCGGGCCGGTGGCTTGCCAGGAACTCAAACGATTTCCAGGTACTTGTTTTGTTTGTTTCTTTGCATTTTACTCCACCATAGCTCATTAAATCATCGCTCCCTCAGGCAGAACATCAGATATCGGCAAAATACCTTAAAGTCCATATGCACTGCAATGCTTTTAACTGGCTGCTGATAACTTGTTATGTAATGTTTTATCCAGGACAATCCGCACAGCCAACTCTTTTGATTTGTCATATGCAGTAAGATTAGACATACTGTATAAATGGTTCTTGAATTCTGTGACACTTTTCTCTCCCGTAGAAGTGATTGGTGGGGTAAGTGGCATGTGGGCATCCAATATCCCCCCAAGTTGCCAACTACAATCCCCGTCTGTACATTTGAACTTGAATGCTGTGATTTTTGTACAGTGCATTAAATTTGATTTCGACAGCAGAGCCATATGTGGAAATAATAATACGTTACTGATAATTTATCATAAAAGTGAGATGTGGATTGGTAGCACAGTATGTTTGTATTTCAGAAGGTTTATTTTATTGAGGCACTCCTTTTCTTTCGGTGTTGACTTGCCAGTGAATGTCGCATATTGTTATGGTGCAGAGTGGAGCCACTGTCTGTGGAATATCCCATATATAATCCGCTGTACTACTGAGGTAAAATGCAGAGCTTTTGTTTATAAGCAGATTGAAGATACACCTACCAGCGAGATGAACACTACTAAACAAAAAAGCAACGATGCACTTTTTAAACTTTCAGCCATGCACCCTCCCTCTCTCCCCCCAATGTTGTTGCTTTGCCTCCACCCCATCCCTCTCATTGTTGTCGTTGGGCTCCCCCAACATGCCTGCCATTACAAAAAAAAAAAACCTGCCATGACATGGGAACTGTTTACCTTTTCATAACACTCCCTCCACCCTTCTTTTTGCACTCCCTCCTGCCCTACTGCCAGCAATAAAAAAACAAGCATTAAAAATGCAATAGGTCTCGCCTTTAATTAAGTTGAAGCCATTTGCTTTCCTATACAATACCATTAGCAAAGCAAATGGCGTTAACCTAATCAGGGCGAGACCTATTGCATTTTTAATGCTTGTTGTAGCAATGGTGGCACGCTGCCCTTTAGATGAATATGTTTAAAAGTAAAGCGCGAATTGTGGATGTGTTAGCTATTGATGTGTGCACTGATAATAATAATAATAATCCACATTTGTAAAGCGCACAATCACCCGTAAGGGTCTCTAGGCGCTGGGGGCCGTCGGGAAGATTAAGCAAGCTATTGCCCAGAGTCACATGGTGCTGGGCTGACCTGCCGCCGGAGCCAGGGATCGAACCCTGATCCCCAGATTCCAGCGTCAGTTGCCCTGGCCGCGGCGACACTGATGGCTGGTGGTGTGTGCCTGTAGAAATTGTGCACTGATGGCTGGCGGTGTGTGTGCCTGGTGGAAGTGTGCACTGCCGGCTGGTGGTGTGTGTGCCTGGTGGAAGCGTGCACTGACAGCTGGTGGTGTGTGTGCCTGGTGAAAGCATGCACTGACAACTGGTGGTGTGTGCCTGGTGAAAGCGTGCACTGACGGCTGGTGGTGTGTGTGTGTGCCTGGTGAAAGCATGCACTGATGGCTGGTGGTGTGTGTGTGCCTGGTGAAAGAGTGCACTAATGGCTGGTGGTGTGTGTGCCTGGTAAAAGCCTGCACTGATGGCTGGTGGTGTGTGTGTGTGCCTGGTGGAAGTGTGCACTGACGGCTGGTGGTGTTTGTGCCCAGTGAAATCGTGCACTGACATCTGGTGGTGTTTGTGCCCGGTGAAAGCGTGCACTGACAACTGATGGTGTCTGTGTCTGGTAAAAGTGTGCACTGACGGTGTGGTTGTGTGTAGTTGTGTGTGTGGTTGTGTGTGGTTGTTTGTGTGGTTGTGGTTGTGTGTGTGGTTGTGCTTGTGGTTGTGCGTGTGTGTGGTTGTATGTGTGTGGTTGTGTGTGTGTGTGGTTGTGTGTGTGTGGTTGTGAGTGTGGTTGTGAGTGTGTGGTTGTGAGTGTGTGGTTGTGAGTGTGGTGGTGTGGTTGTGAGTGTGGTGGTGTGGTTGTGAGTGTGGTGGTGTGGTTGTGAGTGTGTGGTGGTGTGGTGTGTATGTGTGTGTGGTGTTGTGTAGAACAGGGTGCTGGTGAGAGGTCTCGCTCATGGTACTGTAAGCACTTGTGAATGGCCTCTAGGCGCCTGCATGAACAGGATGCTGGTAAGAAGTAGTTATTTATTTGCAGTGCAGTCTCAATGCACCGTAGGCATTTGTATGTTAAGCGTATGATGTTGAGAATTACCGAATGATTAGTACTGCATTTCGAAAGGCCTCTTGGCGCTTGAGTGAAATGCGTGCTACGAGAGTCACCGATTAATTAGCCCTGAAACGGAAGGTCCTCTACGGGCAGGGACGAATTCTGTGTTGGTGATAGGGAGAGAAGTTTAATATTTTTACGGAGTTTTATATAGCTAGAACTGGACCCGAAGCACCAAGGTCGAGAGTGAGCTCATGGAACAGCGGGACGTGGATGGAGTAAATTACAGTGGTAGGGGCGAATATATTTAACGTGATGTGGCACAAGGAGGTTTTAAACTATAACATTGAGGTTTAAACAGCACACTGAGGGCCTCTCAGAGGCACATACGAGGTGCGCCAAAACTAAAAAGAGTTTCTATACTGCCCACTAGTAAGCAAAGTAACTTCTCTATTAAAGTTATGATTATTAAAAAAAACATTTTCTTTACATGCACACGGATTGCACATTTGGGTGGTGGCATGTTTTTTATTTCCCTTTTTTACTGTTGTGACATATGAAATAAATAAAATACAAAAATCTATAAATAGTACTTTGCATAGCCCAAAACTATTGCCTTTGCTAGAGTCTGTTTCGAAGCGCTGCACAGTCAAATTAAACTTTGGCGCGTTGCAGTCACAAATGACTAATCCTGATAGGCAGATTTTTACAGGAGCAGAAGACCATTGCTAAAACAGAAACTTGGTCAAAAGTTTGGATTTGTGGCAGTTGCACGTGAGAACTTGAAAATCAAAGCAGCCGCTTTTATGGCGCCTGCTGTCTGTATGAAGGTGAGAAAAATAAGAAAAGAGCGGAAGTAAAAGCAGAGCGAGGCCAACAAAGGGAGGGGCAGGGCTCCTTAATGGAGCAGGGAGGGCATGGGGTGCTCTTAGTGCTTAGTGAGGTGTGTCAACAGCAGCACTCTGTGTGGGGGAATGCAGCGTGTGCTCTAGTGAAGTGAATCCAAGCACAGGGTTTGCATGTAAACAGCGCCTGTGATTAGCAACAAAAACAAGTCCTTTTAGATCTATCTCACACTCTAAAACAAGCATTTACAATGCAACGGTTTCGCCTTTGCAAAAGTTTGAGCTATTGGCATTGTAAATGACAAACTTTTTATTTATGTGTTGGTTTTGAAAACAGATAAATAAAATGGCATTGTCATTTACAATGGCAATAGCCTAATCTCTCGCAAATGCGAGACCTATTGCATTTTCAATGCAATAGGTCACGTATTTACGCAAGTTTGTGCTATTGACATTGCAAATAATTCCCACTGCGCAGCACGCAGACCCGGTCTGTACCAAGGGTTTTATTTATATAGCGGATGGAAACAGGTGGGGGGGGCACGCCAACTATTTTACCCCCTCACACACATTACCAGTAACGACACTATGTGAACCTTTGCAGAGGGGCTGCCAACACAAACACCTTGTTGCGTTTTCAGCAACTTTTAATTATGCAGGTGATTGTATGCCAAATCCTTAAGTATGCATAACAAAGCGCGACCTCAGAATCATAATTCCTAACGAGATGTCATCAGAGCACCAATACTGGTCTTTAAAAAAAAAAAGGCCATTACTAGTCAAATAGCATTTGTGTTGAGCCAAAATATGAAGGTTTCCAGGTAAAGAATGCACCAGCTAAGAGCGGTACACAATAGGAGTGAGCGTGAAATTTGAGAAACGGAGGCTTGTTGGCCTCATAATAAACTCATTTTGGAGGTCTGGTGGCACATCATTCCTGAACACTGCTTGCTTTCTGTGCAGCTGCTGCTACCAATGAAACAACATAAAAGACGAACTGGGTAACTTAAGATGTGCCATTGTTCAAAGAGAGACCAATTAAATGGACAAGCATATACTTTTATGATAATACTTACTAGTGGCAAATGACATTACTAACGCGATCCTGCGTAATACTACCTGCATGTGTCTCAAATTGACACCTATACTATGGGTACTAGGAGTTAAGAGGCTGGATTTAAGTGACACATTTATTTGTGAACATGACTGTTAAGAAGATCTTTGTGTACACATTATGGAGAGTAAGTATTGGTAATAAGCAAAGGTGGATAGTGTCGGGAACTATCGCACACCCCACTGACACAAATACGACAAGAAGCGGGGGGGTAATCAGTCGTGTCCTAGCTCTCTTACAGATCCTAAACACTGTCCCAATTATGTAAGCATATCGCACTATTTTACGTAGCGAGAGTTGTCTTTTTAGCCCATTGTAAGATTATCGAACCATTGCCATTAACACGGGTGCCTTCAGGTAAGGTGCTCTTGCAAACAACAACGGGAATTCCACCCCCTTAGAATGACATGGTACAGTGGCACCATTAACAACCCTTTAGGCGCTGTCTGAGGCAGTGCATGAAGGACAGCCTACGTACACATTTCCTTGGCCAACAAAAGGATGCCATTGTTTGATAACAGAGCTCACTGGAGGTGTGATGTACTGTGCAAATTAAAAGTGGCACAAACTTCAGAAGGATTCCTTCTTTCAGCTGAGCCATGTCACATAATCAGAAACACCTTTGAAATCTTCCAAGGAGGCCAGCTCGCCACTGTGGCTTCACGTCACACTCTCTTACCCTACAGTACTCAAAGCTACTATTCTGCACATATGTATGTAAGCGTATGCCACTTTAAAGCCACACCCACTCAAGTTATGTTGGCATACAATACATCTTCTTACCAGACTATATACCAACCATCCTGGAGAAGTAAAATGAAACCTTCCAGATACGCGCAATATGGTACCAAAGTCAAATAAACTAAAAAGATTTCTCGAAATGCAGCTACCTGAAACCAAGCAATGGACAATTGAACACAACAAACCTCAATGTCACATGGCACATGCCTCTAGGTACTGCATGAGCTACACCGATCCAGCACAGGATCTACCCAAGTGCTGTCCACCACTACACAATACATCAGTCTACTCCAACCTTCCCGGATACTACTGAATAGAATTCACCCCTTAGCGTTCCAAAACACAACCAAAACAGTATTAAAAAGCCACTCTGACGATGCTTCAGAAAAATCCCAGAACGGTAAATGGAACTTGGATTCTGTAAGCACTCCAGGACCATACAAAGAGCGGGAATGCGCTATATAATTGCACCAAAGCAGATATCCAGGAATCTGGCCCTCTTGCCATACACTGGACACCCCTGATTTGCAAGCAAGTGCGCCCCCTTTCAACAGTACCCACAGGCACGCTCTACTTCATCCAAATGATGATAAAAAGCACGCAGTAAATGCAAATTAAGCTGCCGGACTGAACCTAACACACCCAGTAAGAGATCACATTCTTAGGCGGGAATACCCACTTCCGAACGCTGCTATTTTAACAGCTCTGGCGGAAGCAACAACAATGCCATCCACTTTGCGACGCATTAATATTTAATTCTGGTTGACGTGTTAAAGGGGCCATGCCCTTCCGCTCGGTCTCCCAGCTGTTTCCTGAAGTAATTAATAAGAGGGAACCTCGAACTCTGAAATCCAAACCGTCCAACCTGAGGGAAGTGGTCCAGAAATGGCACCTGTCATTATTTAATGCGGCACGGCCAGACACGTTTTTCGAGTGTCCGAATTAATGCCACATTTTCACAATATGCACAAACATGCATTTACATAGTGTGAATGGGAATCGTTTATTCATAAAATCTACCGTGCGTGATGCCCTCGGGGGCTTGCTGGGACAGTTCTGGTTCGGCTCACAACAAGTAGCACGTGCTAAACCAGCGAATCACGGCCCTTTCTGAAAGGAATAGAACTAAGCATGCATACGAATTTAGGAAGCTTTTGTAAACATTGACTTACTTACCTTTTAGAGACTAACCAAATGTAATCCGGGGTTGGGGAGGTAAAAACAATACCGCCTGTGTCAAAATAGCGAGCATTAAAACTACAGCAATTATCAACTGAGGCAGTAACTCTCTGGGTTGTACTCTATATATAATAAAAACAAGGCCAAGGGAGAGAGGGAGGGCAAGGACGGGGGAATAAATGGACGGGGGTGGGATGGGAGTGCGTGTAGGGATTCGGGGGCGTGTTTTTCGTGCTCTCCCCTTCCCATTGGCTGGAAGGTAAAATTCCAGCCAATGGGAAGAGGAGAGGGCGGGACTTAAAAAAGACCCAGAAACGCCCCCGAATCGCGCTTTCACGGGGAAAGCGTGATTGGCAGCCAATCTTTTCCAATGGCTAGCCAATGGGAGACAGAGGCGGGACAAAAGCCCCATATGTAGGACATAAGATTTCGCCCTGTGCGGAGCAACTGCTATGCAGTTGCAACGGCCAGGGCGAAACCTAAACAGCATGGGGGGGGCATATAAGTGGTGCTTTATAGTCTCTTAGCATAACACCATTGCACTCCACTGACAGACAAGAGCCACAACATACATCGCCATCATGTTGGAATGGAAAAAAGATAGGAGCAAACCTGGGGTCGGGTCTGTGGTGGTGACCGGGGCGCCCGAGAGACTGAGCTAAGTGGAAGAACAACAAGCAGCCATTTAGAATTTATGGGCAGTGTCACGATGTGTGAACTTGGGAACACATAGAGATATAAGAGGTGTTAAATGTAAAACGTGCCACTATTAAAAGTCAAAAACTTCTGTAAAAAGTAGCGAAGGAAGGGAAGGCAAACAAAAAAGGAGAGGTTAGATAAGGCGTAACGGCCAAAGCTGCAGACTGAGTCCTTGTGTAATATAACTGGTCTTCGTGTAAAGCGCTCCAATGCCTCCCGGTCGTGTTTGTGCAACATAAAGCTTCAAGAAAAGAGGAGCAGGGTAGGAGTGATGATGGGAGATAGGGGAAGAGGGATTGAAATGGTATTGGGTGGAAAGAAGAGGAGAAAGGGCGAGAAGAGTGACAGGAACACGGGTGGGGGAGAGAAGAAAGAAAGGGAAGATATGAAAGAAGGTGAAAGAGAGAGCAAAGTGGCTACAACCGAGATGGAAAAGGGGGAGAATAGTGAGGGTGGAAAGAGTGAGGGTGGTGAGGCTGAGGGAGAAGTGAGATGGCATGGAGAGGCCACAGAGAAGAGGTTAGGAAAAAGACGTAGAGAAGAAGAGAGGTAAATCGTTTTACTCTCAACTTGTACATACTGGGCGTTGAATACTCTCTGCTGTAAGCTTTATTAAAAGGTTGGAAAGTAATAGAGAGGGGAGAGAAGACCAAAGGTTGCGAAGGAGGGGAAGCGAAAAAGGAGAGATTAGATAAGGCATAACGGCCAGAGCTGCAGACTAAGTCCTTGTGTAATGTAAGTGGTCCTCGTGTAAAGTGCTCCAATGCCTCCCGGTCGAGTTCGTGCTACATAAAATTGCAAGAAAACACAGAGCGGGGTATGAGTGAGCGTGGGAGATCGGGGAAGAGGAGTTGGAATGGTTTTGGGTGACCCGCTGAGCAGACAGAGCTGCAAGAAAACACGGAGCGGGGTAGGAGTAATGGTGGGAGATTGGGGAATAGGGGTTGGAATGGTATTGGGTGACCCGCTGAGCAGACAGAGTTGGGAGCGGAAGAGTCACAGGGAGGTCCATGTGTGGGGTAGGAGTGATGGTGGGAGATCGGGGAATAAAAGTGCAAGAAAAAACGGAGCAAGGAAATACGGAGCGCGGTAGGAGTGATGGTGGGAGATCGGGGAATAAAACTGCAAGAAAAAGTGGACAGAGCTGCAAAAAAAGACGGAGCAGAGCAAGAAAAGATGGAGCGGGGTAAGAGTGATGGTGGGAGATCGGGACTAAAACTGCAATAAAACAAGCATTTGAAATGCAATAGGTCTCGCATTAGGAAAGTTTGAGCTATTGGTCTTGTAAATGACATTTTTTTTGTTTATGCATTGTTTTTGAAAATAGCTAAATTAATAGCTTTGTCATTTACAATGCCAATAGTTATACCTTTCGCAAATGTGACACCTATAGCATTTGTAATGCAACATGTTTTGTATTTACGTGACTTAGATGTATTGATAGTACAAATAACAATGGCTTTTAATTTTTTTAAATAATGAATACTGAAATAAGTGATTGTAATTTATAATGGCAATAGCTTAAACTTTTGTAAATAACTTTTGTAAAGATTATGTTCAGTATATTTTATTATGACGAAAATCCAAGAACAGAAGTGAAATATTAACATCTTTTTGTGACATTTGTAATGAAACATGAAACATTGAGAGAGCATATTTGAACCAGTGATGCTGTGGTGGTGCTGAGTGATGCTGTGGTTGCGAAGAGTGATGCTGTGGTTGTGCTGAGTGATGCTGTGGTTGTGCTGAGTGAGGCAGTGGTTGTGCTGAGTGATGCTGTGGTTGTGCTGAGTGATGCTGTGGTTGTGCTGAGTGATGCTGTGGTTGCGCTGAGTGTTGCTGTGGTGGTGCTGTGGTGGTGCTGAGTGGTGCTGTGGTGGTGCTGAGTGGTGCTGAGTGGTGCTGTGGTGGTGCTGAGTGGTGCTGTGGTGGTGCTGAGTGGTGCTGTGGTGGTGCTGAGTGATGCTGTGGTGGTGCTGTGGTGGTGCTGAGGTGGTGCTGAGTGATGCTGTGGTGATGCGATGGATAGTGAGGGCGATAGATAGAGGGAGGGCGATAGATAGAGGGAGGGCGAGAGATAGAGGCAGGGTGAGAGATAGAGGCAGGGCAAGAGGGCGAGGGATGGAGTGTGGGCGACGGATGGAGTGTGGGGCGGGGGAGGGATGGAGTGTGGGGCGGGGGAGGGATGGAGTGTGGGTGAGGGATGGAGTGTGGGCGAGGGATGGAGTGTGGGGCGGGGGAGGGATGGAGTGTGGGGCGGGGGAGGGATGGAGTGTGGGGCGGGGGAGGGATGGAGTGTGGGGCGGGGGAGGGATGGAGTGTGGGTGAGGGATGGAGTGTGGGCGAGGGATGGAGTGTGGGGCGGGGGAGGGATGGAGTGTGGGGCGGGGGAGGGATGGAGTGTGGGGCGGGGGGAGGGATGGAGTGGGGCAGAGAAGGGGTGGAGTGTGGGGCGGGGGAATGGATGAATGGAGTGGGGGGATGGATGGATGGATGGATGGAGTGGGGGGATGGATGGATGGATGGATGGATGGAGTGGGGGGATGGATGGATGGATGGAGTGGGGGGATGGATGGATGGAGTGGGGGGTTGGATGGATGGAGTGGGGGGGATGGATGGATGGAGTGGGGGAGATGGATGGAGTGGGGGGGGTGGATGGATGGAGTGGGGTGAATGGATGGATGGAGTGGGGTGAATGGATGGATGGAGTGGGGGGGATGGATGGATGGAGTGGGGGGATGGATGGATGGAGTGGGGGGATGGATGGATGGATGGAGTGGGATGGATGGATGGAGTGGGGGGATGGATGGATGGATGGAGTGGGGGATGGATGGATGGATGGAGTGGGGGGATGGATGGATGGAGCGGGGGGATGGATGGATGGAGCGGGGGGATGGATGGATGGAGTGGGGGGATGGATGGATGGATGGATGGAGTGGGGGTATGGGGGGATGGATGGAGTGGGATGGATGGAGTGGGATGGAGTGGGGGGATGGATGGATGGAGTGGGGGGATGGATGGATGGAGTGGGGGATGGATGGAGTGGGATGGATGGAGATGGATGGATGGAGTGGGATGGATGGAGATGGATGGATGGAGATGGATGGATGGATGGATGGAGTGGGGGGATGGATGGATGGAGTGGGACGGACGGACGGATGGATGGATGGATGGAGTGGGATGGATGGATGGAGTGGGGGGATGGATGGAGTGGGGGGATGGATGGAGTGGGTGGACAGATGGATGGAGTGGGGGAATGGATGGATGGATGGAGTGGGATGGATGGATGGAGTGAGGGGGGATGGATGGATGGAGTGGGGGGATGGATGGATGAAGTGGGGGGGATGGATGGATGGATGGATGGATGGAGTGGGGGGATGGATGGATGGAGTGGGATGGATGGATGAAGTGGGATGGATGGATGGAGTGGGATGGATGGATGGAGTGGGGGGATGGATGGAGTGGGGGGATGGATGGATGGATGGAGTGGGGGGGATGTATGGATGGGAGTGGGATGGATGGATGGATGGAGTGGGGGATGGATGGATGGAGTGGGGGGATGGATGGATGGAGTGGGGGGATGGATGGATGGAGTGGGGGGATGGATGGATGGATGGATGGATGGATGGAGTGGGGGGATGGATGGATGGAGTGGGGGGTTGGATGGATGGCGTGGGGGGGATGGATGGATGGAGTGGGGGGGATGGATGGAGTGGGGGATGGATGGATGGAGTGGGGTGGATGGATGGATGTAGTGGGGTGGATGGATGGATGGAGTGGGGGATGGATGGATGGAGTGGGGGGATGGATGGATGGATGGAGTGGGATGGATGGATGGAGTGGGGGGATGGATGGATGGATGGAGTGGGGGATGGATGGATGGATGGAGTGGGGGGATGGATGGATGGAGTGGGGGGATGGATGGATGGAGTGGGGGGATGGATGGATGGATGGATGGAGTGGGGGGATGGATGGAGTGGGATGGATGGAGTGGGATGGAGTGGGATGGATGGAGTGGGGGGATGGGTGGATGGAGTGGGGGATGGATGGAGTGGGATGGATGGAGATGGATGGATGGAGATGGATGGATGGAGTGGGATGGATGGAGATGGATGGATGCAGATGGATGGATGGATGGAGTGGGGGGATGGATGGATGGAGTGGGATGGACGGATGGATGGATGGATGGAGTGGGATGGATGGATGGAGTGGGGGGATGGATGGAGTGGGGGGATGGATGGAGTGGGGGATGGATGGATGGATGGAGTGGGTAGACAGATGGATGGAGTGGGAGAATGGATGGATGGATGGATGGAGTGGGATGGATGGATGGAGTGAGGGGGGTGGATGGATGGAGTGGGGGGATGGATGGATGGAGTGGGGGGATGGATGGATGGATGGATGGATGGAGTGGGGGGATGGATGGATGGAGTGGGATGGATGGAGTGGGATGGATGGATGGAGTGGGATGGATGGATGGAGCGGGGGGATGGATGGAGTGGGGGGATGGATGGAGTGGGGGGATGGATGGAGTGGGGGGATGGATGGATGGAGTGGGGGAATGTATGGATGGAGTGGGATGGATGGATGGATGGAGTGGGGGATGGATGGATGGATGGATGGAGTGGATGGATGGATGGAGTGGGGGATGGATAGATGGATGGAGTGGGGGGATGGATGGATGGAGTGGGGGGGATGGTTGGATGGAGTGGGGGGATGGATGGATGGAGTGGGGGGATGGATGGATGGAGTGGGTAGATGGATGGATGGAGTGGGGGATGGATGGATGAAGTGGGGGAATGGATGGATGGATGGAGTGGGGGGATGGATGGATGGATGGATGGAGTGGGGGGATGGATGGATGTATGGATGGAGTGGGGGAATGGGAGGATTGATGGAGTGGGATGGATGGAGTGGGATGGAGTGGCGGGATGGATGGATGAGTGGGGGGATGGATGGATGGAGTGGGGGGATGGATGGATGGGGTGGGGGATGGATGGAGTGGGATGGATGGAGATGGATGGATGGAGTGGGATGGATGGATGGAGATGGATGGATGGAGATGGATGGATGGATGGATGGAGTGGGGGGATGGATGGATGGAGTGGGACGGACGGATGGATGGATGGATGGAGTGGGATGGATGGATGGATGGAGTGGGGGGATGGATGGAGTGGGGGGATGGATGGAGTGGGGGCATGGATGGATGGATGGATGGAGTGGGTGGACAGATGGCTGGCTGTTCGAGCAGTAGCGGCCCCCTTCCCCCTAGCGCCTTGAGACCCTTCCGGGTGAGTAGCGCGCTATACAAGTGTTGTGATTGATTGATTGATTGATTGATTGGATGGAGTGGGGGGATGGATGGATGGAGTGGGGGGATGGATGGATGGATGGAGTGGGGGAGCCGAAGGCAAGAAAAAAAGTACAATCGGGGAAGCAGAAGGCAAGAAAACGAGGTCAATCAGGGGAGCAGAAGGCAAGACAAGAAAAAAAACCGAGTACAATCAGGGAAGCAGAAGGCAAGAAAACGTGGGCAATCAGGGGAGCAGAAGGCAAGACAAGTCAGCTGACGACAAACAACACAACAAGTGAAGAAGCACAATCGTAACACAAAGTGAAATGTCTCTTAATTCGGTCGAAATCTGGGCGCTCTGTGGTTGTGGTGGGGGAGGGGGAGGGGCAGTTGTGAGAGGCGCCATGACGAAAGGCAGGAAAAAAAAAGCGAAGCAGATGGCAGCGCGAACGAAAGTGAATTGCTGTAAGAGGGGGAGCAGGAAGTGAGGCCGGGCGCGCGCTGGCTTTCAAGTCGATGCCAGATGCCATGTAACTTAGAAAGTCCTAAAAAGAATGCCCAATGTATGTGTTGTTGACGCACCAGATTTTTAGGTATGTTGTTATAGCTTATTGCATGCAAGTAGGAGCATCACTCAAAGTATTGTTGTGTGTGTGTGGTATGTCAGTCTGCTGTGTGTGTGTTTACACGGTGTGTGGTCTGTGTTTCCATGTGCCTATGTGTGTGTGTGTGAGAGGGAGCCAGATTATGTGCATGTGTGTTGATGTGTCTGTGTGAGTGTGTGTCCTTGTGTGTGTGGTGTGTGACTGCATGTGTTGTGTAGTGTTTGTTGTGTATGTCTGTGTGTGCATGTGACTGTGTGTGTCTACGTGTGTGCAGGGTGTGTGTTTTGGTGTGTGTGTGAGAGATGGAGAAGATATGTTTGTACCTGGTGTGTGTCTGTTGATGTGTTTGGTTGAGTGTGTGTGCTTGGGTGTATTGTGTGTTGGTGTGTGTATGTGTTTGTGACTGACTGCAGGGTATGTGTTGTAGAGTGTGTGTTGTGTATGTCTGTGTGGGGTGTGTATGTGCATGTTTGTGTGTATGTATTTATCCATAAATGTCACATCATGCACACAACTTTCACCAAGTCCCTTGTAGGTGGTTCATTCCGGTGTTATGGATCTTAACCTGTCACTTCGTACTGTGTGCACCACTCTTGCTTCAGAAGCTACCCGTACACATACATTGAAATGAGAAGCTACCCGTACACATACATTGAAATGCACAATACAAATATCGGGGCTTTGCATACATTTTTGGAGCAGTAGTCAACAAATGCCGAACACTGATATGAGAGTGGCGAGGAAGGAGTAAAGCTTCAGTGTGTGGAGTGTATTTTTGACAATCGCTTGCACAGAACCACTAAAATGAACGGAGGAATGCTAACTTTATTGATTGACTGGGGACGCTCTAATATGTGGAATTGTTAAGAGTGATGGTATTACACCTTAACGATTGTTCGTCCGACAAAAAGAAACATCAAGTAACCATTGTCTTTCGCATGGTGACTTCTTTCAAAAATCCATTTCACAGCACTGCCCCGCGAATTAATTACCGCGCAAGAGGTGGGATAAATTAGTACAGCCGGTGTTTTTGAAGAATCCACTGCTCAAAACAGAAAGGAGCTCACGTTTCTGTAAAATAAACCTCAATGGCTTGGGGCTGTGATGGGAGCGTGAAGCCGGAATTATGTGGCCCTGCATACAAACCACACCGTAAATAAGTATGCCGACATCACACAGATGGGTGATTTCAAGCATTCATTTCTAAACAAGCTTTGGCATTGCGGGAGTGAATCCACAGATACAACAGAACAAACCAAAAAAAAGCGCAGAAAGAAGCTTTTACTTAAAGCAGGGGGCCGGGGAGTGGATCCCTTTGAAGCACGGCCTCACAGCCATGAAAGAAGTGAATGAAAACAAGTAATCTTCACAATTTGGTTATGGATGAGTTAAGGACAACAGCGTTAAGATGTATCTAAGAAGTGAACGAGGGAGAGAACTGTATATGTGGGGAGGAGAAATGCGAGACATGGCCTGGCGGCCGTGAAAGTGAAAGTACCGCCGGCCGGCCGGCCGTGGGCAGTGAATAATTAGGGGAGGAGAAATGCAGCTGGTGGCAATGATGCGAGGCAGGCGGATGGAAGCGCGTGCACGGACACATGCACCCGTCGAAATCCGCCGCCTGGTTTAGCTTTCCTGATCCAACCCTATAATTCTCCCCTATCCATTCCTTGCGGAATGGGATAGGCGAGACCTAAGGAGCAACAAAAACAAGAAAAAAATGGAGCAAGAAAAAAAGGAGCTTTTGGGGAATAAAACTGCAAGAAAAAGCAGACTGCTGCAAAAAAAGACGTAGCGGGGTAGGATGATGGTAAAGTGAGTTCATAAACAGAATAAGTAAACAAACCAAGACAGCTGTGATTTAGATGTGCTTTGCATTCTAAACCAAGTTCTACAAACACCGGAATACAAATAGAAAAACAAGACGTGCACGCACAGAGACTAAACAGAATAGAACAAGACGTCAGCGTTTAGTTGCTTCGGCCGTGAAATGGATCAAACAAGCTCTCGGCATTGCTGTGGCTGGGGTGGGGGAGGCATTCCTATGAAGCCTGATGGGGGGGAGCCTTTGAAGTGATGCGAGGCACAAATGGTGGAATGGTGGTGTGCGAGCGTCTGATGGGGGGCGGGGAAGCAAATGGCAAGCGCGCGCACGGGGCACATGCACTGTCAATAATCTGCATTAAAAAGCCCCTTGGTAAGCTTTCGTGGAGCAGCTCTCTATATCTCTCGCAGAGCGATTGCTACGCATTACGCTAGGCGAGACCTAAAATTCCTGTTTCCTCTTCAGTGGGGGGGGGGAGTGGAAATAGCAGTGCTGCATGTTTGGCATGCCCCCCCAGAGATGAATCACCCGCTCGGCTTCTACCAAGCCATAGGGGGTGGGAGAGCGCCAGTCCCATGAAGCTGAGGAGCATTGGGGTTTTATTAGCCCACGATTCATTGTCTCTCGTCTGCTCTCTTGCTACACCACGTTATTCCAGTAGATTGCTGCAGCGAGTTTACAGCTTAAGTATGCAAATCTCCAGCAAGGGCATGCGCTCTTTGCTGCACCCTTCTGAGAGCACTGTAAAAGGCAGCTGCCTTACCTTACATTAAGCGCGCTCCACACCTGCATAAAAGCACCGCAGAAAGCAGTCTCTTTCTGTACATCCATCTTTCCCATTTCGAAAAGCCTAAATGTAGTAATATATGTAACCAAGCTCATAAAGGGACAAGGAGCTCCAGAAACTCGATCTTACCAGTGACCACGATGATTGCTCATAACATCTCATCTCAGCTTGAGCGCCGAGATCGGGTAACTCAGTGTGCTGGCGCAGCCATGACGTTGTGTCGCCCGGAGGGATTATTGTTACTGTTTGGGTAAAGATCCCCCAGGCATAAATGTACAACAAGGTTTGTGCATTTCAATGGAACAAACTATAAGCCCACAAAGCTCTCCTGGACAGGAGGCCCCCACTCAGGACAGCTGCGAGTTAATCAAGTTCAGGAATCAGCCTCACACTCCCGCAAATGAATAATGTCGAGTGCCCCGCCCCCATCAGAGGAGTCACACAGAAGCTGCACAATCCCGCCCCCTATTATTGGCCATCAGGGCTCATCACATGCACTCAGGGCTCATCACATGCACTCAGGGACTCGTCCAGGTCCGGCGTCCCGGGGAGCCTTCACTTGCAAATGTCCCAGATGGAGCTCTCTGTGGGGTGCCTGGAGATGGCTTTAGCTTCAAGAAGCCAGAGCAAGGAGGTGGGGGCGATAATATGCAGGTCACCTCCAGCTTAAGGATCCGCTTTCCCATAATACCCTCAGCAACGCTTAACCATATTTAATTTGGCAAGAGCCGGGTAATGTTGCAGAGCGCCATGAAGCTGCAGCTAGCACAGTGCAGTAACCAGTATACACAATTGTTTCAGTTGCACAAAGTCACCAATGCGTAAATTGACCACTCTGCATTTTAATATCTCTTGGGCCCAATTCCTTGTAGCGCTTCAAAGAGCCTGTCCTCGAACAACGGGCGCCTCCACACTTTATCATTGCACTGATCCACCGAAAGAAGTGGGTATCTGGAGTCGTTTAGAATGGGTTTAAATTCTTGAAAAACATATTTGCAATGCCATAGGTCTCACATTTAAATGCGAGACTTATGGCATTGCAAACAAGTTGCTGTGATTGTCCCGGCTGCTTAGAAAGTTAAAGCGTTGACGGCATGCTGAATCTAAGCAGACCATGCCGTGCTGTGGTAGGAAGAACAAGCACTCGAAAAAAAAGTTTAATTAAATAAATAAACGGAGCATGGTGACCCTAAATCGGGCGCCGCACTCCGAAATAAAGTAAACCAGCACTGGAAAAAAAAAATCAACGCACATTAATTAAGCGCGGCCAAGCTGGGCACGGGCCGATGCAAACAAAAACAAATGCAGCCAAAGACGACAGCGCTGACAATGTAAAGAAAAGAGTGTGCATTGTCTTTTAAAGGACCTTGTGTAAAGCCGCCAGTAAAAGATCAAATCCCCGTGGGCGGGGCCAAAAGCGTACAGTTTGGCAACCCTCAGTGTAATGATTGCCTCCGGTGCAATCATTACACTGTGTTTTGCATCATCCATGACGCAAAACGACGCGCACCAATCAAAATTGGAGGCGGAGCCGCAACACAACTTCTGGAATCGTATCGATTCAAAGAAGTCCTCGTATGACGAGAGCAGCGTATGCGCTGCTTTCACCAGGCCAATACCTAACAAGCATTTACAATGCAATGGTTTTGCCTTTGTTAAAGTTAGAGCTATTGGCATTGCTCTTGACATTATTTTTATTTAGTTTTTTTTAACATAAATAAATGGCATTGTCATTTACAATAGCAGGGCAGGGCACAGGGAAGGGGGGGCGAGGAGAGACGAAGGAGAGCTGCGGGCTCAGGGAAGGGGGGCGAGGAGAGACGAAGGAGAGCTGCGGGCTCAGGGAAGGGGGGGCGAGGAGAGATGAAGGAGAGCTGCGGGCTCAGGGAAGGGGGGCGAGGAGAGACGAAGGAGAGCTGCGGGCTCTTGTTGTAATGCTTGCATGGATGAGTTGGTGGATGCATGGATGGGTGCATGCATGGATGGGTGTATGGATAGATGCATGGATGGGTGGATGGATAGATGCATATATACAGCCAATCCCTTGCTAACCAGAAGATCAAAAATCATCGATTTCATGGTGATGCCTGCTTGGGATACGAGGCTATTTTAAAATGCCCATTATTTACAAAATGACCAAAAAGAGGATCATTATATTCAAGAAGGCTTTTGTTTTTGTTATATTTTAAGGTGTTTAACTGATTTGCTACAATACTATATCTTATTTTAGGCAGGAGACCGGGAAATAATTTTGCCAGGTGCATACCAACATTTTTGCCGCATTCTACATCTGCAGTCCCAGAATGCTCTAGCAAAATAATCCTCATCATAGCAACGGGAGGGGGGTTTTGAAGAAGGGCGGGGGAATTAAACCGTTCCTTGAGCAAAACTGCATCCATTTTGGGCTAAAACAATGGTGTCCACAATACTGAGCTAGAATTGGAAAATCGTGCTTCTAAAATGTAGAGTGATGAATTAGTTGTTTAAAAAGGACCTGCAAGAAGAGTAAATCAAGCCAGCTGACAGGTTTGAACCCTCAGGCTCATGCGTATCCCCATGAGAACCCGAGACCAAGTGAAAAAAATGCATTAGCCACGCGCTTAAATGCAATACATGCACGGTGCACATTGTGTGAAACTCGAGGACCGAGACCAAGTGAAAAAAATGCATTAGCCACGCGCTTAAATGCAATACATGCACGGTGCACATTTTGTGAAACTCTAGGACAATGGGCCCGGACAAAGCATTCACACCAGCTAATCTCCCTGATCCCGTTGTTCAGGTCTTAACAGATACTTGTAGGTCTTAAAAAAGGCAAGGTTTCGTTCCATTGTGCAGTTCTCTGGTCTTGGTGCGCTTCGCAGCGCTCTCGTACGTCCCGTACGGCTTCAACGGAGGTGCCCTACTAAAGCTCACGCTTCTCGCGTGAGCCGGCGTACGACGCGAACACTGTGGAAGGCAGGTGTGCGGCGTACCAGCAACCGTATCAGAAGCGCACTGTTCTCAGCGCGCGGTTGCAGCGTATGCCTCTTACTGGCGGGTAAGGTGCGCACAGTCTCGCTGGCCAGAGCAAAGGGGGCGAGGCGTACCTGGTGACGCGTTCGGCTGGCTTTAGATGCAGGAGGGGTGTGGCTGTGTTCCAGGCGCTCGGATGCAGAATACGAAGCGCCCAGTTCTCTCGCTTCAGCTTCTTACCAATAAGGACTACGATGCACACAGTGTCCAACACACTAGGAGTCGTACTAGCCTCAGGGACACAGCAAAACGTTGCGCACCCGTTCAGAGCGCGGCCCGAGCAGGAAGGCGGGTGCCTTCAATGCCGGACCAGATTCGGGGGCGTTCCCGGCTTTTGGCTGACGTAGCGTGACGTAGCCAAAGCCAAAAATTCTCTGGAACACCCCCGAATCTGGTCCGGCATTGACGGACAGGCCCGTCTTCCAATGGCTAGCCTCCATTTATGGAGCTAGCCAATGGAAGACGGGGGCCGTTCCTGTCTCCCCTACTATACTCATTAGGTTTTCGCCTGCGCGTAAAAGCTGCGCAGAGCGCAGCTTTCGCCAGGCAAAACCTAAAAAGGAACAAGGTCCCAGCTTTGTGTGCCCAAAAATATCTATTACAGAGCAAAAAAATGTGTGTAAGAAGGTGTATCCATTTCCAAAGTGAAGAAAAGTGTCATAGTAAGAGGTACGATAATCTCATAAAACCAACCTTCAAAGGATAAAGAGGTAGTCTAGAAGATCATATAGCCAGATCCAGATATCATCTCTAACAATCTGTCGCAAAATAATTTGGGGATTATCCTCCCACACGATGTATGGTAGCATCCAGTACAGCTAGCAAAAGAAATATGTGGCTGAGGAGTAAGCCAAGGCATAATATATATAAAGTTCTT
The DNA here is from genome assembly GCF_964261635.1 of Lissotriton helveticus. Taxonomy (NCBI): domain Eukaryota; kingdom Metazoa; phylum Chordata; class Amphibia; order Caudata; family Salamandridae; genus Lissotriton; species Lissotriton helveticus. Next base: position 1,189,180,903 of record NC_136068.1, read on the forward strand.
AACCTTGGTTCTAGTCCCAAGGGTGGAAACATGTCTCTAAATCTGAGATATAATAGTTTTCCAAGACCAACCTTTTGATTAGTCGATGTAAACAGTAACAAATCCTTCTGAAAGGAACCAAGTGTACTTCATTATGTTGTGCTACAGACCCTGTGTACAGGATGCCTTGGCTTACAACTTAGCCATGTCTCTTTTTTTTAAACTATTTGCACTGGACGCTACTAGACATCGTATGGGAGGATATTCCCCAGAGTCTTTTGCGACAGACCGTTAGAGATGATATCTGGCTACATGAACTTCTGGATTGCCTGTTTATCCTTTGAAGGTTGGTTTTATGAGATTATCGTGCCTCTTATTATGACTCTTCTCTTCACTCTGGAGATGGATACACCATCTTACACACATTTCTTTGCTCAGTAATAAGACATTTTTCGGCACAAGAGGCTGGGACCTTGTTCCTTTTTTCTTTTCTTGTCCATGTGGAATAGACTCCAATTAAGTTTTACACCAAACTTTCTCCCAACTTAGATTTATTTACACTGTATATCGAATCACAGGTGTTTGCTTTCTTAATCTCACTATCTAGATCTTTGTATATCAATCTAACTTAATCTACACATGCTTTTTGAATTTTTGCTTGTCCCTGTTCTTACTTATATTATTCTTAGTTTTGATCTCTCATCCTGTATACTTTAAGACTTGCTTTATATTTGTATTTTGATGTAAAATCTCACAGCCTTGAACAAGTCGGCTATTTTTGAAGAAAATCTGTAAAAGTGGAATGTATAGAAGAACACAAGATTGTTTAATGTGTTAATAAATTGTATTTATATTCAAACAAAATCCTTGCTGTTTGGATCTTATACTATTGTGTGACACTATAGGAGTGCTTGGGTTTTCAATTTGTTAGGCCTGGCATTTCTTGGTGTGATTACCCCTGACTTTTTGCCTCAACCCCTCTATTTTTGGTACTGTGATGGATATAGTGTTGCCACCTTAAATATTTTGGACACTTTGCCACTGCTAAACAGTGTCAAAGTGCAAGTGCTCCCAGTGTATAGTGTAATGGTAATTGGTTGTCCATAATTGGTATGTTGTATTACTAGTGAAGTCCCTAGTAAAATGCACCATGTGTGCCATGGCTAGTAATGCAAATGCTACTTGTGGGTCTGCAGCAATTATTGTGCCACCCACTCAAGTAGCCTTGAAAAGGGAACTCAGGCGTGCCATTGCAGGGCCTGCGCGCAGTTTGTGAAACTGCCATGTTGTTCTGTCAAGTGCACTCACTTGCCAGACCTTACCCGTCCTTTTCTGTGCACCTAAGACACCCATATGGTAGGTCTAGGGTGCCCCCTGGACAGGGTGTAGTGCATGTGAAAGGTAGTACATGTACTAAGGTATGTGTTACGTCCTGACAGTGGAATAATCATCATTTCGTTTCCCTGTTGAAAGGCCATCTTGCCCATTTGAATAGAATAAGAAGGCTGTGTAATATGTTTTCCAGCCTGTCTTCCCAAAGGCTTAAGATGGTAAGGTGAAGTTTAGTGTGCCTGAACTCACCCTGCAATAACACATCTTTTAATGATGTTTTTTGCATTATGTGTTTGTAAGCCACTCTTTCAGAAGTGGCTGGGTTTTTGTGCTTTAAACATTTCTGTGTGTCTCTGCCGGGTTGTGGATCGACTGGCTGGATTTGAAAGAGATGGGATCTTGGGAATGTCTTGACCCAGGGGAGGAGGTGAGACAGCACAGGCTGACCTGCATCTGAAGTGTAGGGGGAGGAGAAGCCCCTAGAGGTGAAGTGGCCTGGGCTGGTGCTATAAAACAATTGTCCCATCTTCTGCTGAGTAATTGAGAATCCAGACCCCCCTAATCAAAGGAAGAAGGTGTCACTGGTAGGGAGGCACCCAGAACTGGTTTGAGCAGGGGTCAGTGCCTCCTGTAACACGAAGACTTCAAAGCCATTGAGGGGTATAATGATGCGAGCTGAAGCCCCTGAACTTTGGAAAATGGCTTGATCAAGTGTGAACAAGACTGGAGCTACTTCGTGGTCAAGAGTACCTTTACCAAGGAAGAAACAACAGAAGAGACTGATGGAAAGGTCTGCTCTTGCTGTGTTATATGGGGCTTGCCTGCAGTTTGCTGTTTCAACCAAGGAAAGGCTAAAGGGATTTTGCTGTGTGCTGTGTCCCCCTGCTTGAAGGACTTTGCGGTGTGCTGTGTCCTGAAGTAACGGGCCCCAAGGGCCTGAGGTGAGCTGGCTCCCTGTTCGGAAACACAGGAACACAAACGTTTGCAGAGAAGTCTCTCAGAGACACTGTGTGCGTGTGCTCTGTCTAGCCTGAGACCTTCGGAAGTTGCGCCTTGTGATCTTGGGCACGTGGAGTGCCAAACGAGACTCAGCGACGCAGTTTGTGTGTGCTTGGTGCAGCCTGAGTCCTTTGAGAGGATCGTCCTGTGAACGTGTGCACCGGGAAGCCAAGTAAGTCTCAGCGACGCAGTGTGCGTGTGCTTGGTGCAGCCTGAGACTTTCACGTGGATTGGCCCGTGATTGTACACACCAGAAGGGCAAGTGTGTCTCAGCGACGCTGTGTGTGTGTGCTGTTTGCAGCCTGAGACCCTCGCCAGAGGTGCCCTGTGATCGGGGGCACCCGAAGATCAAGCATGTCTCGAGCGATGCTGTGTGCGTGTGCTTTCTACCGCCGGAGACCTGCACAAGTTGTGCACCTGAAGATCAAGTGTGTCTCAGCGACGCTGTGTGCGTGTGTTGTGTGCAGCCTGAGACCTTTGTGAGGAGTTGTCTGGTTATCGTGGAGTCCAGTGAGTCTCATTGATTCTGAGTGCGGGTGTAGTGTGCAGCCTGGGATCTTCCCATTGCCCAGAAATTCAGAGAGATTGCATTGGAGGCCCAAGTCGCTGGACGAGGAGAGGAGAATGGGTTGACGCCCCCAGATAATGTGTGTCGACTCCTGGGGCGGGGCTCGGGCTCGGAGGGAGACGCTCTCTGCCTCTTTCTCTGTCCTCCCGCAGCACGAGCCCCTGCTTCAGCTCAAATCGCGGCCTTATTTCTGCACAACGAAGTGCCTGTTTGTCGTATTGCCCATTGCATTTGTTTTGCATAACGAACTGCCTGATAGGTTTGTTACGCATTGCACTAGGTTTGCATAACAAACTGCCTGATAGATGTGTTACGCCTTGTCTTAGTCCTGCATCACAAACTGCTGGATTGTCGTATTACACATTGTATTAGTGTTGCATACTGAACTGCCTGATATATGTGTTCCGCATTGCATTCGTTTCGCATAATGAACTGCCTGATAACAGTATTACACGTTGCTTTGATTTTCCTAACAGAGTATCTGAAGGGGACCGTACGCATTGCATTACGGGGGCATAACAGTTTACAATGCTGTTGCATTACGCACTGCACTACAGTAACAGTACAAATCGCCAGATAGCCGCATTACGATCTGCATTATTTTTATGTTGTGAAATACCTGATTGTTGCATAACAAACTGCATATTAAGACATTAGGATTACATAGGATTACATTTGGTTTAGCTTAATAGTAATAGGCCAGGGAGAGCCTTACCCCGACGCATATGTTGGTTTAGTATTGTGTGGTCGCATCGTATATGTTTTAATAAACATATAATTATTTTTCTATGAAACTCGTGTGGAGTCTATTTGTGGCGTCATCATTGGGTTGCTGTGAGCGTAATTGCAAATACTTTACACATTGACCTTGAAGATAAGCCTAGCTGCTCGTGCCAAGCTACCAAGGGGGTGGAGCGGGGACTATCTCTAGATGCGACCTGTCTTTCCCTAACTTTGGGGGCTCCTGGGTCCCTGTTTGGCCTAAGGTACCTACCTCAGCCAACCAGGGATCCGGGGATTCTAAAACTATTCTATAAACATTGTCCTAAGTTAAGTTTGTGTGCTCTGTGCTGTAGCTACCAGGGGAGTTGAACAGAGGTGAAATATGTGACTTGGAGTGTTCACCCTGACATGGATTGCGATTATTTCTTGAATAATACAAAACATTTTTACATCCACGATTTTTTTTGATGTGTACCGACGGTGCTTAGACACTCAACGTTTTCTCCAACTTTCTTCTTGCACCCCTGGTCAAATTCGAATCCTATGATCAGGAAAAGCTTTTGTTCTTCGTGCTGTGCTCTGCGACACCTTTGAGAGACCAATGCCTGTCAATCAATTCCCAATGGCCAGGGCAAAGGAATCTCTTCGGAGTCGTATGTCCCCTAGTCTTTTCTGCAGAGAATGCTATTAGGGTGATAGAATGGACACCATTCCACTACTGTCCCCAGTGCCATGCGAAGTACCCATAGTTGTATTGCTTTGCCCACTTGCGTAATCTGAACTTACGCACACCACTTACTCACACAGAAACTCCAACACTCCTCCGGAGGAAATAATTAGCGTTATTAATATTGTAGGCAAAGGCAATAAGTCACTGAAGCTAATAAATTCTTAGGCACGAGTAAAAGGCAATAAACAGTGAATACACCACACTGTATATATGTATAAATATGTAACAGTAAATACAGGTATATAAACAGTTAATGTACAAAGCACCTCACCAGAAGCGGCTGCACCGGAGACTTCAACATCCCTGGCCAAGCTCTGAAACACCAAGTCGGGAACCCTGCAGACCGGGGCACAGGTAGTAATCTCTCTGGGCACCAAAGTTGTCCCGCGAGTGCGTCCACTCCAAGACTGAGTTCCTGAGCTCCACCCCACAGACACTGCTCTCGCCCGTCTATTCACAGGTGCTGGCCCCATTACTGCATCAGATTCACCCACTCAGAATTGGCCAGATTCTGTTTGGGTGTGCCAAGGCAAAAACATTCCTTTCCCTGTCTCGGCCTTGGAGAGATTTGCACGGCGTATACTCCCTTTGTCCTAGAGATAAGCATAGAATGCACGAAAACAAGCTCAAGGCACAACATCACCTCACGAGATGCCTCGCACCAGCTTGTACTGGTTTACGTGAAAAACATGTTTATGTTACTGCTGAAGTGTAACTACAGGGCAAGGCAGCACATGATGGAAGTGCGATGAAACAAAATGGAAGATCAGAGCATTGCATGGAATCGAGGTCAACATGTAATTTAGCACGTTTAAAATGGCAAATGCAGTACAATAGTACACCGTTACAAGACCTCTCCCTCTCCTTGATCACATTGGCACTGCAATCGAAGTTCACCTTCCACTCAAAGAAGCCCCTTCGATACAGAGGGCAGGTGCATTCAGCCGATCAGAAAATGCAACAGTAATCCTCGATGATGCACCCAGCATCTTCGGAGAGCAGGCTTCTCAATGTTGAGGAATGTGATGACTCCGGCACTTCATGCATTCCACCCCACCAACCATTGTTGGATCCAGAGGCTGTCTTTTTCAGTAGCTCTGACCAGGAGTAAGAAGAGGGAAATCCCTTCCTCGACCTCCATGACCACAGGCCCTGGAACCAAGACCTCTTCCAGGGTCATGAGTATGGTTGGCACAGACACACTACGTCTCAGAATAGGCAGAGCACCACCCCCAACAGAGTGTGGCGTCAAGCCCTGTGTCCAAGTCATTGAAATCTACAGGTCCTCCACTACCTTCATGCACTAGTCAGCAGCAACCAAATGACTACAATCCGACAAAGCTCCCATCCACAGGCATTGACACTTCACGGCAGCCAAGACTGAAAATCCTTCACAAGCCTTAATTTCACTTGAAGACGAAGGCCCCTTCAAAGCAGACACAAAAGCCATTGTTGACTCTGAAGTCAGCATCGGCATCAAAGATTTAATCAAAGGTCAATTCCTGCATCTAAGGGCAGACGATTCTCCAAAGATTACAATAGGAGTTGAAAGTGAGGCAAAATAGACTCTTTATCCATCTGCTGACTTTGAAGATATCAACAAAGCTTCCTCTGCCAACATACATGATGACTCTGCCTTGCAAGAGGTCATTGACATTTTTGGAGTAACTTACAGCAGAACCCCCTATGTCTCCCAAGTCTAAAAGACAGACACAAAGGCACTAGCCCTCTCCCCTACGTTCTGCCCCCACCTTCGCCTCCACTCTTACCAGATGAATCTCCAGATTCCTCTTACAATCCTAGCAGTGCCTTCGGCCCTGTCCATCACTATGAGGAACCCTTTATACCAAGGCCAAAGATGATCCATGGAACAGCGACGTCCAATCCAATGTGGGACCCGGATCTGGATCATTTTGCTGTTAGGGCATCTCCCTCAGATGTAACCACGAGGTAATCCAAAGGGCGGCCACGTTCCAAAACGTGTATAATATGCATGTGCTCACCAAGGATGATGATTTCCTAGTAGAGACACTAAGACTGAATGGACAGTCCAGTTCTTGTCCATGCTAAAGGGCATGTTAAAATCAGCCACAACACCTTCAAAGAACCAGTGAAAGCAAAAGGATATGTACACCAAGGGTTGAGAAGAAATATAAGCCCTCTCCCTATATCATAGGTCATGTCCTGCCCAACTCCCTGGTCGTTCCAACTGCTGAAGCAGGTTTCCGCTCAAGCCAAGGGGGATGCTCCCCAGCCCGACAAGGACAGCAAGAAGCTTGACACTGCCAGCAAAAGGGAGGCAGTTGGGACCGCTACCCAGTACCCGCTGGAGAACAGCTAACTCTGTAGGGCTCCTTTCCCACTAAGACAGGGCCCAGTGGGATGAGATACAAGAGTTAATTAAGCATCTCCCAGGGGAATACAGAAAAAGAGGGGAGGAATTAGTTTTAGATGGCAAGACTATATCCAAAGCTACCATCTGCTGTGCCAATTCCCCAGACACGGCTTCCCTGGGAGTCAACACCAGTGTCCTCAGTAGACGCCACTCCTGGCTCCGTGTTTCAGGCTTCAAGCTGGAGGTCTAACAGCATATCCTCAAACTGCTCCTCAATGGGTAACATCTATTTGACAAGATGCTGGAAAAAATAAAAGGACACCAACATTGCAAAATACACGTATGCCCTGCCGACCTCAGCTGCCAAAGACTATGTTCGAAGAGAGCAGTCTAAAGGAGGCTTCAAGACTACCTATCCAGATTCCGCCCTTCATATCAAAAGTAGCAAAAGTGTCAACTAGGGGTGCGTACAGGGCAACAACATTAACAGGAGTTTACTCCTACAAAGGACAGCTCCCTCTGGCCAATCTTGGAGCTCAGGCTCCTTTCCGAACATTTCCATATGGTAACCAGGCAGGATGTCATCCCTCTGCTTCAACAAGGTGACTTCATGATGGAGTTAGATCTCAAGGATGCCTACATCCACATCTCCATCCATCCTGCCCACTGGATTTACCTCAGCTTTGCGGTAAGTTGCCATAATTATCAGTTCAAAGAACTGCAGTTTAGGGTTTCCACTGCTTCAAAAGTCTTTACAGAGTGTCTGTCCAGCAGTGGTAGCAGTCCATTTAAGGAGTGGGGCATCCATGTTTTCCCCTGCCTTGGTGATTGGCTAAACAAGAGTGCAGGCATGTACCACCAATGCTACCATCTCCATGCCCCACAATAAATGCCACCAGTTCCCACCTACAACCCGTCCAGATCAAGCCCTTCCTAGGGGTGGTACTCAAGCGGTCACAGGCAAAGCTTAGCCCAGCCCACAAAGGGTGGTGGTATCCCAGCAGCTCTTACCTCTTTCTCAAGCCAATTGATCAGAGTCAGAATTTTCCTGCACTTGCTAGGTATGATGGCTTCATGTACTGTCAAAGAAGGCCCATGCCATGTTCCATATGCGTCCATTACAAGAATGTCTTTCGGCTCAATGGTCACAAGTGGAGAGTCAGAGGGAAGTTTGAATGTTGGTGAAAGCCAGCGCCTACTCCTCATTGCAGTGGTGGAACAGCAACAATGCGTAGCAAACCCATGTTGCAAGTCACTATCATCACAGACGCCTTCCCTGATGGCTGGAGGTCCAATCTCAACCAAATGACCATCCAGCACCAAGGGTGCCACATCAACTACCCAGAGCTACTAGTGATACACCTTGCTCTCACAGCTTTCCTGCCACTCATTTGAGGCAATGTAGTTCTCATCAGTATAGACATGACCGCCCTGCATTATCTCTAAAAACAAGACGCCACTCGCACTCTCCCATTGCCCTCACTAGCGCAGTAGACCTGGCATTGAGCAATACACCACTGCATACACCTTTTGGGGGTGGACAACGACATCACAGACCTGCTCAGCATGACGCATCAATGAGGCAGCTGAGAGGAACATCACCCACAAGCCTACTCCAGTACTTCACACATAGACCTCTTTGCCACTTCTGAAAACACAAAATGCTGACTATTCACGCTCCAGGTACCCACGCCCAAAGTCCATAGGCAATACTCTGTGGATGAACAGGTCAGTGATCTTTGCCTATGCCTTGCCGCCTCTCCCGCTCCTCCTTCGTCAGTGGTGCCAAAAATATGGCAAAAATTCCAAACCATGATCCTATAGCCCTCACGTGTACCAGAAAGCCATGGTATTCGACACCCTCCAGATGTCAATCAGCCCCCATGAGGAGCTACACAACAGTCATGGAGAAGTGTGGCTCACTGGTTAGAGCGGCAGACTCTGAAGCAGAGATCAGGCCCGGGACCAGGGTTCAAGTCCCGACGCGGCAGGGTCTTGGGCTCAATGTCCGCGGACTCGATAATTCTCGCATCGGCACCTACTCTAATCATGGGTCCCACGCTGCAACTCTGGGCAATAGCTTGCTTAATCTCCACAACAGCCCCTACAACACTCGGATGCCTGGCTTCACCTTGGGGGTGCCCAGGAGAGGCGTCTCACAGGGAGAGCCAGGAAGGGTTCCACAGCGTTATACAGCGCCGGGACGCCCCATTGGGGCAGCTGTGCGCTTTACAAAATACACTACACTCATGCAGAACAGTCGTATCAGACACTCAGACCCCAAACAGCACAATCTAGCAGTTTGGCACATAGGGTCCAAGAGTTCAGCTTCATTTACTTCCCATAGGAGCACATGGACATCATACGTGAGTCCTGTAGGCCAACCACACGAGTCTGCTGCTCAGCAAAATGGAAGAGATGAGTCCACTTTTGCATATCCAAACACCTGGACCCTCTTAAACGTGCTGTCTGGGACATTATCTGTTACCTGTTCCACGTTCAGAAATCAGGCCTTGTACACACTTATACATCTGCATTTATCAGCCATAGTTCTTGTTTCAAAACAGGGAATACTCCTCCCTCTTTCGAATTCCTGTGGTTAGGGCCTTCATAGAGGGTCTCAAAAGGGCCATGACTTCCAAAGTCCCCCCTGCTCTTGTAGCAGGGTTTCTGTTCTCCCACAGAACTGTGCACAGAGGATTGGAACCTCAGCGAATTAGGGTGACCCAAAACTCACCTTAGTACCCAACAAACCCCTTACCGAGCTAGCTACAGTGTCTCATTGGTCATAACCAACTCCCAATGTTTAGACAAACCAGAACATGAACTCACCAACCTCAGGTTACGTGGAACACATGAGCACTCTTTCGTTATACAATCATTACAAACCAGAACATGGAGTAAAGAAGAACACGTGAGCATTTGAAATGTTTATTTACTAATGTCGTCTTCTCAGGTGCAGTATCTTAGATAATACAAGTAAACATATTATCAGCAACAAAGCTACAAGCATAGTTACTAGTCCATAGAAAGCGAATGGTGACAGCATGTTACCATGCTGTAAATCAATAAGGGTATAACAACACTTATTTATCACCCTCCCTTACTCGCATATTATATTAATAGCTAAGAAGGTCTCTTTGGGTTGAATTAGGGCGGGCCCATACCTCAGTGTCCTAGTATGAAGGGATCACATCAGCATACACCAGCTCTCTCTGCATGCGAACCGCATCAAGTGTGTTTGTGCCTCCAGCAAAGCAATATAAAAACCCGCCTCAAGCCCAAAGTTGGCAGAAGCTGCACTTATGTTATGTCTATAAAGGCGCGAAGATCAGACCTCATAACAATTCTGTATCGTGTTGTTCCTGAGGCTTCAGCACTCTATGTGCAGACATAGTTTATTAAGCAAAGCTGATATCAGAGTAATAACATATTATTCTCATGTAAACCACAACAAACTACTAGGTTGAAAGCTAAATCAACAATTAAGTGTCGTGTGCAGAAGCAGCAAAAGGAAAAATGGCGTTTAAACATTTAATGAGCCTATGCTAACTTAACACATTATAAAGATATACAGTAGCTATATGACACCCCCCATGATCCGACGACGGATAAGATAAGATAAGATAAGGGCAACTTCATGAAAGCAGAGTTCAAGAACTGTGAGCCATGAATGTACAGTAAAACATTTTAATATTTTGCTCAAGTCAATAGGACTGGGAAATTGATCAATGTACGAAAAATCGCAAAATATGCAAGCTGAAAGTCAAATATCCGGAAAGAAATTATGGAAAAGTTTTTAGGACAAGACCGTATAAGCAAAATATGCAGCAACAGCCTCCAGCATGAAATCACCGTCTTCATCAGAAAACAGTTCAGCCATCCAATTCAAAAGTGGAAAAGAACAGACGTGTTCCCCAAGTATCGGAGTCTCTATTACCATCAGAGGACAACTCGGTGGGTTCTCCAGAAAGCTCAGTTCCAAGAAATCCTGCGCTGCCGTGAATATATCCCAGGGACCCATTAGTCCATGCACCGCTGCTATGGCCATAATCCTTTCGTCAGAACAAACCAACTCGTGAGTAGTGATAGGACTCATCAGCTGATTAAAATCGACGCCAGGAGAAACCGGTCCGCAGAGACACAAATCAATGGCCCAATCAAAATCACAGCTCAGGCAGTGAAACACAGGTTGGACACAGGTGAAGTAGGAAAATCGAAACGATAATCCATATGCCGTGCTTAAAATCGCAAGCAGCAGTGTGCCAAAATATTCAAGCATTCGGTTGCGAAACAGCGGCAGCAGAGGCTGGGCCGCTTCTTCCACATGTGGGGCATCCATATTTAAGGAAGCAGAGAACAACTAGGACGCCTGCCGCTAGTGCCAGTAAAACCGGGAATCCACCAAACAGACTCGAGAAAATAGAATGAAAGAAACTAGGGATTACTCCAAATATTTTTTCAAATGAAGTCACAAGGCCGCTGCTAACTGCTTTAAAAAAATGCGCTAGCCCAGATGTCGAGGACGCGTTAAAGATAGAATGTATCATTTCGCCAAAATGCAACGGTAAATCAGTATTTAAAAGGGCCTGAACCTCGGTCCGGGTGTTAGCTATGTGAAGCACGAAAGTTTCCCGAGCCGAACTCAAGGCCACTTCTTTCTGGGACAATAGAGCCCTCAGTCTAGTCATGCCGTTGAACTCTGCCTTGGTTGGTATGCGTGGCCAAATGGAAACCTCCCTATTTTCATGTGTGGGTGGGTACAGGACATTTCTGCAGCAAACAACACGTTCACTTACTGTTACCACATAAGCTACACCTTTAATTAACCCGCAACAATCTTCATTATTCAAAAGTAAATAACTTCCGTTCCCTAACAAGGTAAAAGTCGGGGTAATTGCTGGTACAGGAGTGCCTTTTAAAACACAGGCCAAGTTTGGTCGGTCCTGGTTGCAAGAACCGTGTAATTGTATGTGTCTACACATTAACGAATGATCTGGAGTTTCTGTACATTCCTCCCCATTTAGATAAACTTCTTGGCCGTCCCTCAAACATCTATAAGTGAAAGGAAGGGACCATACCTCATGGAGAAAACCACTACCCAAAGGCTCATAACGACCTATGGCAACATATTTCATACAGTTAGTAAATTTATACAAAGCAAAAGGTAATGTTAACAGACCGTGGATAAGCCACGTTGCAGCTGAGGCTTCTGCCACAGAAAAAGGCAAGGACTCCAATTTCTCAATATGTAACATAGAAAAAGAAGCATCACGCATAGAAAGCAAGCGTTGTTTGTCAGTCAAATTAAAGGGTGCAAAGAGAGAGGACACGTTCATGTATCCCCATGGCACCTTGCCAGATTTAAGTGTTTGCAGGGTCCATGCAAATTGCATGATAGAACGTAATTGATTCTGACCATGGTACAAAACAGATACCTCATCATGCACAATATCCACCACAGAAGACACAATGTTATCTAAAGTGTAAATGCGTGAATAAAGCATGTTAATACTATTGTCTACCACTGCAAGGACTTTCTCTAGATTTGCCTGATCTATAGCCCTAAGTCGTGCTGCAGCCTCAATCTGCGATGTTTTCCAAATTTCATTATACACAGCATATATCCATCTTTTAGACCTACCACTAGCCGGGCCTTTTATGAAATCATTTAAATCTACATCATCATTTAGTTTTGCAATATGTAATTTAACTGCAGATAATTTAGAATGTTTCAGCCAGGTTTGACATAATTTACCCACAGAGTAAGTTGTGACAGAATGCTCATTTTCAAAACGCGAATCTGGTTTAACCTGAGCAAAGCCGTCAGACAAACCCAGAAAACGGCGCTGGCAAGAATCAGCACTCCTGTGCCACACCAGCCAACCTTTTGGGTCTATACTGGAGATGTTAAAGGAAGAATTCAGCAACAGGGCCTGTAATTCTCTAATCGAAAATCGAGTATGAATACCCCAGCCTGAATATTCCTCTAACTCAGGGATAGAAGGAAAATTTAGTTTTTTAGCAGTAGCCAATCCAAAGCATGTCGTTTGTTAAATAGTAGAATTCAAAAACAAAATCTGATTAGGGATGAGACATGCACGGTGCAAAGCCTCAGCGCCTTGTACCTGCCAGTCTTTAGAACCCCAAACTGATTTTAGGTCAATTATTCCCTTCCAGACTTCATAACCGCCAATAGCCAGCTGATCCAGAAAGGACTTTGAATACAATAGTTTGGTATCGGTAAGTCTAACCTTGGACATAGGCTTCTGCGTCATTTTAAAATAAAAGGACTCGGGATTAGACTGATTGAAGTCAGTAAAATATGTGTACTTTTTCAAAAAAGTACTTGAACTGCCTTGTAAAGGAGCTGGGCAATGCTCCCATTGTGTATAATTCACAGTATTCCTTCTGGATGTTGTTTTATGTAAGAAGTGATTGCCAAAATGTTGAAAGCAAAATAAATCACCATAATTAGCAGATTCTAAATATAAATCTTCAGCATCAAAGGCAGCATAATATTTCAAATCAGAAAATAAAGACTCTACGGCCTGAACATCCCAATCATCAGAACCTATGTTCTGTTTCACCACATCCCCCATATTAACTCTAAGCACGTTAGGGACATTAACAACTTCCGTAGGGCCATGAATTTGAAATCGAACGGCATCCCACACGATCCCATCAAGGACAGGCCAAGCAGTGATGTTAACAAATGTCAAGTCTCTTTTCAGTCTGTGTGCAGAATGTGATGAGGAAAGGGGAGCCAAAGTTCCATTGAGATGGCGAATGCATGTTCTTTCCTCGACATAGTGTCCATTTACCAATCGGAAAAAATAAAACACGAAACCTATTGACATAAAAAGATATATCGAAAAAAGCACCAGCCAGATATACGTCCAAGGGGGAATCAAAAGTTTTTTGAATAGGGTAGCATAAACTGCAAAACGAGAGGGTTTCTTCGAGGCAAGGGAAACAGAGTCAAATGAAAATCTGGATTCCGTGGCTAAACGTGCTTGCAGGTCAGGCATGGACAAATCAGTGGGATATGCATAGTCTATTTCATTTTGATCCGCACCTGGCAAAGTACTCAATAAAGGACTGGAAATTGCAGGTAATTCAATGGCCACTTCTGATTCATGATTAAAAGCAGTGGGCCCAACCGAATTTCTCACAATGGAAGGACAGGAAACTGCTGGTGTCATACTAAGAAGAATCGGCCACTCTGTGTATCTTGACATTGTCAATTGAAATAAACCTGTTTTCCTTACGACCAGGAAGCGGTGGTAAAATGACTGTTCTCGTGCCCTTCACTCCAAGGACTGGTACCGGAGCTCGATAGGACGGACCAAATTCTTTCTTGTTATCGATCTTCTCTCGAACCAGTTCTCCAACTTGTGGTAACCAGCCGACTACCGGGATCTGCAACGCAACATCCGATGTGGAGGGCAAATGTTCCTTTGCAAGACTGTCTCTGGTCTTTTGTAGATTCTGTAAAACATTGCAATGTTCATCTGCGTCAAAGGAAGTGGCGCGAACCACACAGTCTAGACCGTCAAGGTCAGGGACGTACATCTTGATGCCAAAGAGCATTTCGTATGGGGTCCGCCCACCCAGAGACCTTCTAGGGAGATTATTAAGAGCACGCTGCACGCCATAGAGGTGGGCTAGCCAGCTTCTGCCAGTGCCTATAACTCGAGCTGTCAAAGATTGCTTTAAATCACGGTTCATTCGTTCCACCACACTGTTACCCTCAGGTCTGTAGGGAGACGAAAACTTGACTTGGACCCCCATCGAATGCATGGCATCCTTATACGCCTTAGAGGCGAAAGCCGGACCCTGATCCGAATGGAAGGTACCACAGGCAAAAATCCCTACAAAGATGCGCAAATCTCTAATGACAGTCCGTGAATCAGCGCTGCGATGGGGCCAGACCCACACAAAGCGTGTGCATGAATCAACTGCAACTAAGATGTACTTATATGCAGTATCAGAAGAAAAGGGACCGCAGTGATCTAAGTAAACACAACCAAGTGGTTTATTAGAAATGTACAACTGAGTCTGTGGCGGACGCGCAACAGTCGAAGGTTTAATCTGCTGACATATGTCACAAAGAAGGACATAATCACGCGTCTGTTTGTACAGTCCCCGCCACCAGAAACGTTGTTGTAATTGAGTTACAGTGGCTGAGACGCCCGCATGAGCAGACGCCACACCTTCATGAGCGGCTGTAATCAAGTCAGCTCTGCGATCCGAGTTGGGAATCAAACGTTCACCAACATCAGGTATTTTCACAAAAGGAACCTTTTCGGGACTTAAGTGGTATGTGTACTTCGAAGGGAATCCCGAAGGATGTTTACCTCCCTTCTCAGTGGCAGCAACAGCTGCCAAGATGTCACTATCAATCTTACTTTTGGACCGTGTAACTGCTGCAACTAAGTATGTAGACACTGCTGATTTCTCTGCTTCATCAGCAAGCGAGTTACCGACAGCGTGGACTCCCACACGCTGATGGCCAAGAGTATGAATTACAAAAACGAGCGGCAACGAAGCCTTAAGCTCTGCCACTCGAACCCAGATCAATTTATGTTTTATTGTGCTACCCTTGGAATCACGAAAGTCATTCTGAATCCAAAAGAACAAGTTTTCATTGTAAGACTGGACACAGTAGAAAGAATCACTTACAATAAGAGTAGTAACACTAGGATCTGCGTACTCCAACGCAAGTAAAAGAGCACGAAGCTCTGCCAATTGTGCGGTGCAATCTCCAAGCGGCAACGTGTGCACTTCCCTGGATATGAACCCATCGTTCAACATAGCACCGACCACAATGGCGCATGCGGAAACGTAGGCATGTTTAGAGCCATGCGCAACCTGCGCCGAACCATCAGTGTAAATGATGCAATGGAAGTCCTCCAAAGGTCGCATAGCTAGAGGAGCAGGGTGAACAAACTCATACTGCAAGTACTCCTGCGACCGCAACGAGGCATCAAAAATAAACGTGACATTCGTGGACGTCAAGGACGCAGCCCACTGAATCCACCGAGGGTGCAAAGCTTTTGAATTTGGTACACTGGCTTTCGTGACTGCCTCCAAGTGAGGACAGGGTGTTACAACCAACATGCGTTTCCCTTGTGACAGAGCCCGTTCTTTAAGAATAGCCATCTGTACAGCTGTTAAAACCTTTTCCACAGTGCGAAACCGCATCTCAGCCGAAGTGTACAAGTGTGACTTGTAAGCAATAGGTACGGTGTCTCCTTCATTAAAAGTGAGGTACGTGAAACCCACTGTCCCTGGTATTATTCTTATCACCAGGTTGGTATGGTTGTCACGAGTCAGTAAGAACTTAGAAGCGAGCAAATCAGCCTACAAGGATTGCAAAATGGCTGAATGCTCAGGCAGCCAGCATGATTTCGAAAAAGTTGGTTGTATCAAAGCATACAATGGCTTGATACGCTGGGCATATTCCGGAATGTATGTTCTCCCGAAATTTAAGAAACCCAGCAAGGACTGTAATTTTTTCAGTGTAGTAGGAGCGCGCAACTGTGCGCACTTCTCTAAGAAGTGAGGAGCCAAACCTCTACCTTCATTGTTGAGCTCATAGCCCAAAAACAACACTGTGTGTTCAGCAATGTGCGATTTTGCAAAGTTAAATTTGTAACCCATGTCAGCGAAGTTACAAATAACAGAATTTACACGACACAGATGCTCCCAAATATCGTCGTCTGTGAGATATATGTCATCCACATACGAACAAGCATCTGGGTCGAGTGCCTCCAGAATAGAGACAATGCGAGCGGTAAATATACCAGGACTATTCTTATAGCCCATTGGGAGACGCCGGAATTGTTTTTGGACCCCAGCGCACGTAAAACTGGTCCATTGGGAGCTAAAGCTGTCCAATCTGTGGGCATAAAAACCATTGGATATGTCAAGCGTTGTCTTGAAACGCTTTCGCACGAGACTATCCACAAGGGCAGAGCCGTGAGTATTCTGTACTGCACAGTTACGGCAATGCGAGTTCAAATGCCGGTAATCCAATACCAAACGATATGATCCGTCAGGCTTGGTCACAGTAAAAAGAGGATTATTCATCGGTGACACACAAGTTTCAATAACTCCCTGATATTCTAATTGTTCAAGGATTTCCGCGACTGAAGTTTTTGCTTCACGCCAAATGGGATATTGAGGTTGAGGCTGCGGCTTAGACCGCAACGGAATTTCGTGGCAAGGCGACAATTTATCCCAACCACATTGGTTACGGTACAGAGCCGGTGCGAGAGCCCGAGCCCACTCTTCTGCAAAATGTTGCGCATGCTCTTTCGAGACAGTGTTCGCGAAACTGGGGAGGATTACCTCCTCCCCTCGCGGCGCTGCGAGCACAAAAGGTGGGGGCCAGTCAGCCTCCGAAAGCAAAATATCATATGTAGAAGACAGATTTTCCCAAAATACCCCTTTAACGGTACGCTGTATGTCACCTTCAATTAACAGGACAATTTCATAAAGTCTTTCAGGGGGAACAAGTCTCATATCTGCTGTTTCAATTACAACGTAGACATCAGTCGCTGTCACCCTCAGTAGTGGACGCAGCGCCTCTCTGACTATGGTAATCTCCGCCGCGCTGTCCAGCAACGTCAGAGCCCACGTCAGATTCCGAAGCCGCGTTCTCACTATCTGTGGCATATCTATGCGCTGTTAAGGCCGCGACTTTCTTTTTCGCAAACTGTGGTCTTTTTGGCGTAGAATCCTCCTGCTTCGCCGCGCCGTCTGTCTGGCGGGACTGGCCACGTCCCTGTTGGCCACCACGTCCCCTACCGCCTCCTCCTCCACCGGTTTTCGGGGCCGATGAGTCCTGAAAGGAACGAGGAGAGCGTTGATCAGAAACCTGAAAACGATCAGGCGATTTAATCATCGCGCGATCGCGCAAATCATAAACTTTTTCAGTCGGCGCAGGAACTTGTGTTGCAGGAAAAGAATCCTGAGTCTGCTTATTTTGCTTCCCCTGTGTCTGTTTTTTAGGCCAATTTTGTTTTTTGGACTTGGGCTGGACATCTGCCGCAGCAGACTGTCCTTTTGGTTGTTTTTTCTCCTTGACAGGAAAATATTTCAGACCTCTACTTGTGCGGCCAATCGTCTTATAGGCGGCCACAACTATCTTCGCTAACTGTCGGGGTTTATCGGCATCGGGCAGAGCAGCCAAAGCATTCGACACCTGAAAGTTCACCGCATCTCCTTTAATATTGGAGAGTATGAGATCACTTACTATCTCAAACGAACCACACAGGCGCATACCCAATTCAACCGCTGCCTCCGGTCCGTGATCATCCTGAACACGTTTAACGATCTCAGGCAGTGCGGTCATAGACGGGGTGCCGAAACACCTCGTATAAACGGCCGCAAAAGTCTTTCCCCAGCTTTCACAGTCAACAAGCTCAGGAGTTAAATCCTTTGGTAAAGTAATCGTCAACATTCTATGTTTATCAGCAGGAGTAGAAACACAGCCTCCAGTTGGTCAAACTTCTCGGCAAGCCAGAAAGGGAAGTCATCATTATCAACGGGACGCTGACCAAAAACCGAATTTACCATAACCGGATTCAGGCGTAAACCGCCACGTTCCGTTTGAACGGCCGCACCCCCGGGTGGACCACCCGGGAGATGACGACCTATGTATTGCACTAATGCCCGAATCACAGCAATCGAGACAACGTGTAGTCTGCGAATATCAGCAAGGGGACAAGCGCCGTGATTCGGGTGCGGGGTAAATCCACCCAAAGCAGGCCAATTTATACCTGGAATGGAAAGTGGACCTAACCTCGCAGCTGACAAAGAGTGGGGGAGGGCGCCATCAAACCAAACGCGATGCTGCCAATGATCAATAGGTATTTCCAGTGCCCTGTACGGCGTATACTCAGCCGGTACAGGGGAGGGTGTGTAGTGGAGGAACACTTGAGAATTCGCGTCCACCTCCGGAAATGTGACCCACGAGTAAAAGAGCTCGAAAGGGAACGCCGGATCTGCATACACCACCAATATCACAGCCATGCCTTCCAAAGGTACTTGGTAAGTTTGTAAATGGTTGCGCACCGCAATGCGACTATGCTGCGCAATGGCCACAGCCATGATGCCACCGGAACTACAGAAAAACAAAGTCAACTTTGTAGCACAACTGGGTAGTAAATCAAGGAAACCGTTTTAGATAGATTCAAGCTTGAAAAGACCTACTTCAAAAAATAGGTAGGTTTCACCGACACCACCGTTCTCCGGAAACGACAGTGAGGGGTTAAGGTGTGAATGATATACTACTCGAGTGTCATGATATAAGGCCTCCAACGTACGGGCGCCATGTAGCAGGGTTTCTGTTCTCCCACAGAACTGTGCACAGAGGATTGGAACCTCAGCGAATTAGGGTGACCCAAAACTCACCTTAGTACCCAACAAACCCCTTACCGAGCTAGCTACAGTGTCTCATTGGTCATAACCAACTCCCAATGTTTAGACAAACCAGAACATGAACTCACCAACCTCAGGTTACGTGGAACACATGAGCACTCTTTCGTTATACAATCATTACAAACCAGAACATGGAGTAAAGAAGAACACGTGAGCATTTGAAATGTTTATTTACTAATGTCGTCTTCTCAGGTGCAGTATCTTAGATAATACAAGTAAACATATTATCAGCAACAAAGCTACAAGCATAGTTACTAGTCCATAGAAAGCGAATGGTGACAGCATGTTACCATGCTGTAAATCAATAAGGGTATAACAACACTTATTTATCACCCTCCCTTACTCGCATATTATATTAATAGCTAAGAAGGTCTCTTTGGGTTGAATTAGGGCGGGCCCATACCTCAGTGTCCTAGTATGAAGGGATCACATCAGCATACACCAGCTCTCTCTGCATGCGAACCGCATCAAGTGTGTTTGTGCCTCCAGCAAAGCAATATAAAAACCCGCCTCAAGCCCAAAGTTGGCAGAAGCTGCACTTATGTTATGTCTATAAAGGCGCGAAGATCAGACCTCATAACAATTCTGTATCGTGTTGTTCCTGATGCTTCAGCACTCTATGTGCAGACATAGTTTATTAAGCAAAGCTGATATCAGAGTAATAACATATTATTCTCATGTAAACCACAACGAACTACTAGGTTGAAAGCTAAATCAACAATTAAGTGTCGTGTGCAGAAGCAGCAAAAGGAAAAATGGCGTTTAAACATTTAATGAGCCTATGCTAACTTAACACATTATAAAGATATACAGTAGCTATATGACACTCTTGCATAGAATCTCAATGTAGTTCTCACAAGGGACCCAGGCCCCCTTTGAGCCTATGCACTCTCTTCCTCTCCTGGAAATTAGCTTTCCTCATAGACATAACATCTCTCAGATCATCAGTGAAATGCAGGCCCTCACACTTCACAAACCTTTCATTCACATCCACAGGGACAATACCATTCTTATGACCAACCCAATGTTTCTACCCAGAGTGGTTTCTCCTTTCCACCTCAACCAAACTAGTGAGCAACTATTGTTCTTCCCTCAACCAGACTCAATAGCAGGAACAGCCCTCCACACACTAGATGTCAAATGGGCTTTTATGCACTACATCAACAGGACTAAGCCCTTCAACAAAGCATATCTTCTGTTTGTGGCCTTATCCAAACCCCACCAGGATCAGCCTATATCCTAAGCCAGTGGTTCCCAAACTTTGAGCCGCGGCAAATTTCGAAGGGACACCATTGATTACAAGTTAGATGAGGTTTACTCTTGGGCAGAGAATTAAGCCCAAAAGCGATTTTTTTTAAAAACCTAATCCTAATCCTAATTCTTCTGAGGAAAGCTTAGTGACAGATCAAGATCTTACTGTACAACGTCCTAAACCAGTTCTAGTACAAACACAAAAAAATACATTCTTGCCTCAACATCCACACCACAACCTTTTTTAGTGGAGGGTCCAGCATCCAAAGTACCACCCGACAAGAATGTAACCGTCCAAGAAGCCGCACCAGAAGGGGAAAATCAAAAAAAGCCAGAGGGCAGACCAGCAAGGAATGTGAAAAAATAGGATCCTTGATGATGAACATTTCAAGAAGAAATTTGACTACAGATGAAATACACGTGTTAAATAAAGGCACTTCTTTCGTGCCCACGTATTCATCCAATGATTTAGAAACTGAGATCTCTCTATTTAAATTCACACGCAAATTACGCCTCAAATGGTTTTTTTCTACTTTACCGACCAGTGAAGAGATGAGTGAGGCATCTAGAAAGTCGATTCATGTCACCAATCACCCACAAATCCCTGGACATTTTTGAGCCCCTTGTAAAGGATTTACAAAATATTAGGTACAATCAAAAAACACGCTCGAACTTGACACCCAAGGAATTACATATTCTAAACTCATTACGACAAGATGAGTCCATTATTTTTCAACCGACGGACAAAGGAGGTGCTTTGGTAGTCCTTGACAGAGATTTTTACGAACAGAACGTAGATCACCATGTTTCTGATCCAGATACCTACATTCTATTGGACAAAGATCCCGCGAGAGAGTTAATTACTGCATTAACTCATATCGTCACAAAAGCAGTTGACAATGGAATCATTGATGAAAAAAACTGGAAAATTCCTTATCAATGAGACACCTAAAATTCCAAAGATTTACATGATTCAAAAAATGCATAAGGATATTCAACGACCACCATTTAGGCCCATTGTGGCTGGGTGTAACTCCATTCACGAGGCAGTTGGATATTATCTAGATCACTTTCTACAACCCATGGTCCAGTCATGGACCACTTACGTAAAAGACACTACGGATTGTTTACAGAAATTGGAGAGTATACGAACAGTTTTTCTCGAAGAGGTTTTATTATGCACAATTGATGTAGCAGCCCTATATACCTCCATAGCTCACAATGAGGGCATTGAGGCTGTCGAGTGGAGACTATTGGATTCTAATTTGAGTACAGATCAATCCATCTTTTTATTGGAACTTTTACATTTTGCTTTATTTCACAGTTACTTTAGTTGGAAGGAGCATTTTTATTTACAGCGCACCGGAACATCCATGGGCTTTCCCGGAGCCCCTTCCTATGCAAATATTTTCATGGCCTTTTTTGAACACAGATACATTTTGACAAATCCATGTTGGCAATCCAAAACAGCAGCTTTTTTAAGATAGATAGATGACATTCTTGTCATCTGGAGAGGTTCTCAACTAGAATTGGAAGAATGCATTGCCAACCTCAATCTATAGAACGCTAGAATTCAATTCACCCATGACATACAGAGAGAAAGAATTGATTTTTTGGACATAGAGATCACCAAAACGTTCATGGGGTTAACTACTTCGGTTTACAGAAAACCCACTGACGTAAATAACGCCCTACATTTTGCTAGAGCACATCCTATGACACTTTAAAGAACATCTTCCACTATCACAATT
Organism: Lissotriton helveticus; assembly: GCF_964261635.1. Taxonomy (NCBI): domain Eukaryota; kingdom Metazoa; phylum Chordata; class Amphibia; order Caudata; family Salamandridae; genus Lissotriton; species Lissotriton helveticus. Next base: position 1,189,203,021 of record NC_136068.1, read on the forward strand.
TATGAGAATCACTTCAGACAACATCACTTGTGAGAATCAGATTCAAGAACAATTCATCAGATTAAAGGAAAGGGGATATCCTCCAGAAATACTGGAGAAAGCAGCAAAACGCTTCACATCTCAACCAAGGGAGAAATTGTTACAGCCCCGCAAAAGAGAAGCACAAAAATGCGAAGTGTTTGTACTAAAACACTCCATTGAAGCAACACAGATCAAAAGAATCATAAGAAACAGATGGGACATTATAGATCAAGAACCTGACTTCAAAAGCCTTTTCAATGGTCCTCCCCTTTTCGCTCACACAAGACCCAGAAATATACGGGAATTGTTGAAACCAAGAGATACATATTCAGGCAGTCACAAGGGTATGCGTAAATGCGACAGTTGTGGGCAATGTAGTAACGTAATTTTGGGAGACGTGTTCACCCATCCACATACAGGCAAACAGTTTAAATTGCGTCACACATCAGATTGCAATACAGAACAAGTGATATATGCCATTAAATGCCCATTTGGCTTGGTTTATGTTGGGAGAACCAGCCGCAAGATCAAAACCAGAATAACGGAGCACAAAATCAGAATTCGCAATCAAGATACCACATCACCATTAACTGCACATTGGTTGCAAACATCACACACAATACCGCAATTACGTTTTACACTACTCGAACACATCATTCCAAAATCAGGGATTGACATCCACACAGCATTAGCGCGTAGAGAAACACACTGGATTAAAACCCTAGGCACCGTAGCACCGGCGGGTCTCAATGACCATTATGAAATGATTTGTTTTCTGTGAAATGACTGTTTACATTTAAACATGTTGTACAGAATTTGCACTCTTCAAAAAAAAAATTTATTTTTAAAAACAATATTTTGTTCACCATTTAACTCAGCTTTTAGCACTTTTGTTGTTCATATCTTTTCTAGTTGCAGATGTGACAGCAAATAACATTAGGTGCATCACGCACCTTGAGACAAATTTTCCACAAGTGAATATCCTACCATATCACTAACTATAGCTGCGCATACATCAAGGTGTACCCCAACACCAGGTGGTTTTTTATACATATTTCAAGCAGCTTCAACAGGGAGTGGTTCGCATAGATATCTAATACTAGGGGGTTTATCCATAGATTATATTATTCAACATACTTATCAAAGCACAGCGCGGTGAACAATAAAGTTATTTTCTCATTGTTGTTTTTTTAAAAATAACTGGTAGCACGCCTTATGTGACACTCGAGAAATACTGGCAAACGGGTCACATTTCCTCTTCATATTAGAAGAGTACAGTGAGTTCCGATTTATTTTTAGCAAAGTGTGTAAAATATCAGTTAAATACAGTACTTGTTTGAGAAGACCGGGTGTTTCGAGCTCGGTACTTGATAATCAAGAAATGGCATACTATGCCTTTAAATAAGCGAAGCATGCAGAGATAGCTTGTAGCATATCGCGGAATACCCACACACGCTGGTTTACTCTGAATACAGTCTGAGGAATGCTGGAATTCTGGTGAGGATTTAACATAAGGGTGGATACTGGACCACATTTTCAAACATATTGGGAGAACTAGATTCCAAGTTGGTTCTCTATTTTGTATTTACAGATGAGAAGGGAAGAACACAGGGAGCTTCGCACTTTTTTAACGACGTTCACGTTGTTAATTCAGTCAAGGTTAGCGGTAAGCGCTGTTATCTGTCTACCTACAGGAAATCTTGAAGCAACATTATTGAGTGTTCATTTATTTTCACTTGTTACAGCTTAAACACGTAAGAGAGGCTCCTTTGTAGACAGACTTGCACGTTGGCAGAAAATCATTCTTAGCTTCGCAGTTGATCACTTCAAGTGACACATTTCAGCTCGAAAATCTGATCACTGAGATCGGTAAGATATTTATGGATTAGAACAAACATCTTAATTACTATTTTAGACACAAGGAGTTGAGGTTCCTTTTTAGGTTTTGCCTGGCGAACAGCTGCGCAGCAGCGTTTCGCGCAGGCGAAATCTTTTGAGAATAGTATGTGGTGGCTGTCCCGCCTCTGTCTTCCATTGGCTAGCTCCATAAATGGAGGCTAGCCATTGGAAGAGAGAGGCGTCCGTCATTGTGCGAGGCGATTCGTGGGCGTTCCGGCGATTTTTTTCCCTCTCCGCCCATTTTCGTGCGTCATGCGGAAGTGGGCGTTTGTTTTTGTTTTTTTCCGTCATGGCATGCTTGTTTCATAAGCAACGTGTGCTTTGCAGGGGTGGGTTGCGCGATTTCGAGTTGCGAGCAGGTAAGCAGCATATTTTAATACTTTTATTTATCCCGTTCCCGCCCCCCTCCCGCTGTCCGTGAGCCCGTTCCCGCCCCCGTGTGCCCGTTAACCCGCCCCCTCCCGCTGTCCGTGTGCCCGTTAACCCGCCCCCCTCCCGCTGTCCGTGAGCCCGTCCCCCCTCCCGCTGTCCGTGAGCCCGTCCCCTCTCCCGCTGTCCGTGAGCCCGTCCCCCCTCCCGCTGTCCGTGAGCCCGTCCCGCTGTCCGTGAGCCCGTCCCCCCGGATTGGCGATACTAGGAATTCGGGGGTGTTCCACTTTAGGAAGGCAGTGTGGTGTGCAAGCATGTCAACGTGTTGGTTGAGCAAACTATTCAAGGCGTCCTGGTCTCCGGATCTAAAATATGATAAAGAGGCCGGGAATGTCCGGCACGGTGTGTTCCGGCGCTGGTTGTTCGTGTATCCGTTTGTCTCTCTCCCTGTAATTTTCTGTTGCCCGTGCCAGCCTGCTAGTGAGAGTCTGTGTGGTGTGCCCTTTCTGTGTTTGCTTTTCTGTCTGCGTCCATGCGCATGCATTTTTGTTTCTATATATGTGTGTCGGTATCCCTCCGTGTGCGTTGTTTTTGTCTGTGTGTTTGACTCTGTGTGCATGCGTGGCAGTATGTTTCAGTGTATGTGATTCTGTGTGTGCTTGAGGTTGTTTCTGAGTGTGTCTCTGTGCATATGTGTGGTTTCTGTCTACAAAGTGGAGGGGGGGGGTTGAGGTGTCACGCACGCAGACTCGACGGGGTCCAAAGGCTGGCATTGTGATGACGAGAGAAGATGACGTCAGACTGCAGAAAGCATGCCAACGTGTTGGTTGAGCAAACTATTCAAGGCGTCCTGGTCTCGGGATCCAAAATATGATAGAGGCCGGGAAGGTCAGACGTCTCATTCTGAAGTTAGGCCTTTGTTGGCACGGGCAACAAGGTTATTATTAGAAGTCCTAAAAAGGCGGGCACAAGTGCGTCTCTGCAGAATTCAGAGTAGGCAACAGTTGACCATAATGTACCTGTTAACCCTCATCTTCACAAATAGGCTTCCTATTCGTTAAAATCCAAACCTCCCAGAAATGGTCACATGTGTGATTTAGGATGGCGCCGCTGCTGCCACAGGGGCGGGGGGACACATAGACAGTATCGGAGGGGCCGTCTGCTTCCGGGATGCTGGTCAGGGGGGAGAGTGGACCTTCCATTTCCGGCACGGTGTGTTCCGGCGCTGGTTGTTCGTGTATCCGTCTGTGTCTTTCCCTGTACTTTTCTGTTGCCCGTGCCTGCCTGCTAGTGAGAGTCTGTGTGGTGTGCCCTTTCTGTGTTTGCTTTTCTGTCTGCGTCAGTGCGCATGCATTTTTGTTTCTATATGTGTGTGTCGGTTAGAAGTCCTAAGAAGGCGGGCACAAGTGCGTCTCTGCAGAATACAGAGTAGGCAACAGTTGACCATAATGTACCTGTTAACCCTCATCTTCACAAATAGGCTTCCTATTCGTTGAAATCCAAACCTCCCAGAAATGGTCACATATGTGATATAGGATGGCGCCGCTGCTGCCACAGGGGCGGGGGGACACATAGACAGTATCGGAGGGGCCGTCTGCTTCCGGGATGCTGGTCAGGGGGGAGAGTGGACCTTCCATTTCCAGCATGGTGTGTTCCGGCGCTGGTTGTTCGTGTATCCGTCTGTCTCTTTCCCTGTACTTTTCTGTTGCCCGTGCCTGCCTGTTAGTGAGAGTCTGTGTGGTGTGCCCTTTCTGTGTTTGCTTTTCTGTCTGCGTCCGTGCGCATGCATTTTTGTTTCTATATGTGTGCGTCGGTATCCCGCCGTGTGCGTTGTTTTTGTCTGTGTGTTTGACTCTGTGTGCATGCGTGGCAGTATGTTTCAGTGTATGTGATTCTGTGTGTGCTTGAGGTTGTTTCTGAGTGTGTCTCTGTGCATATGTGTTGTTTCTGTCTACAAAGTGGAGGGGGGGTTGAGGTGTCATGCACGCAGACTTGAAGGGGTCTAAAGGCTGGCATTGTGATGACGAGAGAAGGTGACGTCAGACTGCAGCAAGCATGTCAACGTGTTGGTTGAGCAAACTATTCAAGGCGTCCTGGTCTCCGGATCTAAAATATGATAAAGAGGCCGGGAAGGTCAGACGTCTCATTCTGAAGTTAGGCCTCTGTTGGCACGGGCAATAAGGTTATTATTAGAAGTCCTAAGAAGGCGGGCACAAGTGCGTCCCCGCAGAATTCAGAGTAGGCAACATTTGACCATAATGTACCTGTTAACCCTCATCTTCACAAATAGGCTTCCTATTGGTTGAAATCCAAACCTCCCAGAAATGGTCACATATGTGATTTAGGATGGCGCCGCTGCTGCCACAGGGGCGGGGGGGACACATAGACAGTATCGGAGGGGCCGTCTGCTTCCGGGATGCTGGTCAGGGGGGAGAGTGGACCTTCCACTTCCGGCACGGTGTGTTCCGGCGCTGGTTGTTCGTGTATCCGTTTGTCTCTTTCCCTGTACTTTTCTGTTGCCCGTGCCTGCCTGCTAGTGAGAGTCTGTGTGGTGTGCCCTTTCTGTGTTCGCTTTTCTGTCTGCGTCCGTGCGGGTTCTGTCTGTGTGTGTGTGGGGTTCTGTCTGTCTGTGTGTGTGTGTGTGTGTGTGTGTGTGTGGTTCTGTCTGTGTGTGTGTGGTTCTGTCTGTGTGTGTGTGTGGTTCTGTCTGTGTGTGTGTGTGTGTGGTTCTGTCTGTGTGTGTGTGTGTGGTTCTGTCTGTGTGTGTGTGTGGTTCTGTCTGTGTGTGTGGTTCTGTCTGTGTGTGGTTCTGTCTTTGTGTGTGTGGTTCTGTCTGTGTGGGTGCATGTGGCTCTGTGTGTTGCTCTGTGTGGGTGCAAATGCAATAGGTCTCGCATTTGCAAGAGATTAAGCTATTGGCATTGTAAATGACTGCCATTTATTTATCTATTTTCAAAACCAACACATAAATAAAAATTTTGTCATTTACAATGCCAATAGCTCAAACTTTTCCAAAGGCGAAACCATTGCATTGTAAATGCTTGTTTCACTTAGTGGTAACAGTTAAGAATGGCTGGGAGCTTTGGTCTCGAAATATTCACGACTGTCTTCCATCTTAATAATCACGTCTTTTCTTTCTGACCTCAATTTTTAAGAGTCCAAATTCTATACTAGCATTGACTTTTCTGTTAACGCATGTACAGCTTTTTTGACAAAACCAATATTTTGCATCAACATGTTACCAATTGAATTAAATTGTGTTGTAGATTCCTGTGGACAGAATATTCGGATATTGCCTGCATTTGACAAACAACTGATACCGCCCCTGAAGAAGGGTTCGTTTGTTGGAACCCGAAATGCATTGGGATCTTTTTTAATTCTTTTTTTGAAATTGCATATCTGATAATCACGTGACATTGATTACCATATTTAATTTATGAAAAATGTTGACACTGAAATACATAGTGCAATGTAATATCTTGTTTTGCTTTGAAATATAAATCATGAATCACGTTTCAAATGAAGATGTTATTAATATGACATGAACAATGGTGTGATTAAATGTAAGAGCCTTTTGAGCTTTTTTGAGTGAAGAATATTAATTTCTTAAGAGCAATCAATTGAGACGACCAGCGTCGTCTAATATGCTGTGCTCCACTTATAGGCTGTGGGGATCCATAGCCTTCTTTCAACTGTTTATTAGTACACAGGGAGTGACAGGGGTCTGATCTCTCTCATCACAACGGTAGCACGCGCACAAGCCCAAAATCATTTAGAATTTGTATTATATTTGGTTTACATTGACAAAATTGAGGTGTGCAGTCACATTTATCTTACTTGTATCTTATCCAAACCCCACCAGGATCAGCCTATATCTTAAGCCAGTGGTTCCCAAAATGTGAGCCGCGGCACCCGGGTGCGCCTTTACAACTAGCCAGGGGAGCCGTGCACGTCTTTGGAATGTGGAAAAGGTGTTTCTGCTAAAGAAGAATTTTATAATGTTCAGAGTTTAAAAACTATGAATCTTTTGTGGCCCGAGTAACCCCTAAAATATTACCAGAAATGCATACTCACAGAGAAGCACCAGGGACGGTGTGCCTCAAAGACGAACACATTGGAGGGTGTGAAGTTTTTGACAGACCCTTGCTGTCTTTTTCCTTCTATTCTCAGGTCGGTATGTGACCCAGGTGGTCACTCATTATTAGAAAACCAACGCTCTCAGTCTAACCTTCATCCTCCCCTGGTAATAACAAATTCTGTGTTGCACTGAGCATGCCACGAAAAATGAGAAGGCTGCTTGCAGACACATTGAAGCTCGAAGTCCCTCGCAGAAGCCATTGCCCGAACCATGCACAACATGGCAGAGGAAAGAGAACCGTACGTGCCGGTAAGTGGCCTCTGTTTTCTTGCACGCATGGCTACCACCTACAGGGCATTTACTAACCCTTTGAGGGTTGTAGGGACGAAGTTGGATGGTCTTGGGTGTTCCAAGTTGCCACGCTTCAAAAGAGTCTTTTCTTAACCATGTCTCTACTCCTTCTCTGTTAAAAATATTAAGGACAAATAATAATACATATTTTTGGAGTCATAACTTGTATTTGTGTAGCAGTGCTTCTGTAATTTAGAAGCACTGACAATAACAGGAGGGTACAGCTTCCAAATAATTTTAGTTACCTTGGGGATGGAATGCTTACCAGCAGTGAGCATGCTTCTTTGAGCTGTATGTGTGGCAAAAGCAATAGCTCTGGGTAATTAAGGTTTTAAAGTTGGGGATATCGTAAGGGCTCCACATAAATAGTGCAGGCACTTAATTAATGTCTTATAGTGCTGCCCAAGCTTCTGACGCCATACAGTACATGCCAAATCTGCTATGAATGTGAAAGGCTGCAGTAGCTTCCCTGCCCATCCACTCACGGATCTCCCGGCTGGCACTGTTAACATTGAGCATCTTTCCTGTACTTCGCTGTAGGTAACTCAGAACCTCAAGGCGTAGGTTTCAGGCAGGAGAGCTACACCTTAGGACAAGAACTTGCAACCTACAGGCACAGGTCGCAAACAGCAAACCTATACGGACCAATTAAAGTTTTTTATTAAACGACTGCTATATTTACCTTTATCGGCTACATCCCAATTAATTCCAGGGAGAAAAATGCTAGTACTCCTGAGGTCTGGTTTACATCCACACACCCGAATAAAAAGTGACATGATGGGGAGCCGCGTCTGCTGCGTGCTATCTCCTCGTTGCGAGCCCAGATGACCTTCTGGAAGACTCTGCCATTGAATGTACCCAGCAGGATTACACTGTCCAAAATGATAGCACTACCCTGGCTACTCTACCACTTTGCGAATATCCCACTGTATGTTCCCGCGAAGATATTCCGCAAACTAGAATCTATGCTCCGCGGCCTGATCTGGAACACAGGACGCCCACGCGTGGCCCTGGCGAAGCTATACTCCCCGACCGCGGAGGGAGGGCTGGCAGTCCCCAACATGGAGCTATACTACCTGGCTGCGCAGCTACAATGGGTGACACACTGGCTCAACGGCACACACCTCGACGACACGGCCTCCGCGGACAACCAGTGGACTCACCCACAGGTATGCGCCTTGTTTCCCCCATTGACCAGGGGACCCCGCCCCCTGCCCCTGCACGTGGCAGTGGCCCGTAAATGCTATGTCCGCAGCCAGAAACTGACACAGAATGTCAGGCCGTATGCCCCTGCCCTCCCCCTGTTGGGCACCCCCCGGAGGAACGGGATGGTGACACCACGAGACCTGGAGCTCTGGTCGGCAGCTGGAGTGGAGACCTGTATGCGGACGGTACCCTGCTCCAATTTGCGGAACTGTCAGAGGGCACAGGTCTGCCGGCAGGGCAATTCTTTCTCCACGCGTCGGTAATGCGGGCGTATTCAGAGTCCTGGGGGAACATCCAGGATGAGCCACCGATTCACCACATGATTCAATACCTGCATGTTATGGGCAGGGGCTCACACATTATACACTGGCTGGCGCAGGCACTCCTCATGCACACACAGAGACCCACACAGCCGATTAGGGACAAATGGGCAGCCCACCGCGGGAGGGACTGGACGGATAAAGAATGGGACCTGGTCCTGGCCAGCCCTGTGAACATCCCACGCAGCCCCCGCTTCAGAATCATACAGTTGTACATATTACACCAGGCATACCTATCTCCAGACAGAATTAATAGATACTTTGCAACCAACACTGCTGCCTGTCCCAGATGCGACCTGCGGGGAGCCGACATCTTGCACATGCTCTGGCACTGCCCATCTCTAGCCACATACTGGGGGGAGGTGTCATCTCTCCTAACACACAGCACAGGCCCGGGGCTACCCTACACGTGGGAGGCATGCGTTCTTGGACTGTACAAGAGGACTAAACTAAATAAGACACAAGCTCGGTTCTGGGATCTGGGCCTCATCACGGCCAAACGGCTGCTCACTAGACACTGGAAGAGAAGAGAACCACCAACCCCAGCACATTGGTATGCATCCTTCACTAACTGGGCTAGAGCAGAGAGCACGGCGCTACGCCGGGAGGAGATGGCGGGCTTGAGGCAGTTCCCGATCGCACAACTCTGGGATGATATCTTGGGGTCCCTGCAGGGGGAGGGCACGGCCAGAGGGCTCACATAGAGAACACTAAGATAGACGGGCACCAAAGAGACGACGGCTCCGTAGCCGGGGCAGCACACCGCATCCCCCCCCCAAGCATGACACCGATCCTCGGACGCACAGGACATCGACACAGCCAGCCGCCCACACAGGGGCTCTCTAGCCTACACTGACTCGGACCCTGCCCCCAGCACCTCCCCGCTGACACCGCACCCACGAGTGCACTCTCCCCCCCCACTCTTTACCCATACCATATCCACATGTTTACGGTTTCGGATTCCTGTTTCCCAACTGTAGCCATCGCCCCCTTTCGAACCGCTCTAGGAAGATGCACCTGGGCACATGCTTGGCCATGAGGCCAGGCGCGGACAGCGTCCCCCGACACCGCAGCCAGGCTACTCCACCAGTTTACTAAGCGCACCACGCACTTGGCCGACAGCCTGTGAGGCCTTATTGATCACCGAGGCTGACACACAACAGGTCCGCGGCAATCTGTGCACGCACACAACTGGCCCACCATTCCGCTGCCATGCCCTCAGAGCGCAATACCCCGTTCGGAGGGTGTTGGTGTTGTGCATGCCGGAAGGGCACGCGGCAGCGCAGCCATTAATATTGGGACACAACGAAACGAACGGTTCTGTTTTGTTTGCAGAGTTAAAGGTTTACTTATAGAAAAAATGAAAAATAAGACGTCATTTGCAGAAATAATTGTGCACTGGTTGGGAATGCTATGATCAAAGTACTTGATGGCTAACTCGCAGATGACAAACAGGGTGCTGCAACACACCTTCCCCTGTAAACCCACCACCCGTGCTCCACTACATTGTTGCAGCCGGCCCACAGGGTTGTAGGCTTTGCTATATGTACTGCACCTTTGAACAATAATAAACGTCTTTAATAAAAAAATAAAAAAAAAATATGATGGGGAGCCGCGGCCAACAGCCAATTAGGTCATGGGAGCCGCAGATCGAAAAAGTTTGGGAACCACTGTCTTAAGCTGGTATTGCCAGGTGGATAGTCAAGTGTACCCTGACTTGCTATCATAAAGCCATCCTTGTTACCTACAGGGTGCACTCAAAACACAAAAAAGCATCAACCATGGCATTCCTTGGCAATATTCCCACAGCTGACATGTCTATAGCAGCCACATAGTCAACCCCACAAACTTTCACCAAGCACTGCTCTGTGGGTATCTTAGCCCGCCAATATGCAATGGTCGGCTATACAGTCCTAGGGACTTTATTTCAGACATCTGCCTCGTCCACATGTTAGCCCTCGCTTATAGGGGAGTACCGTTTTACCGTCTATGTAGAGCATGTGTATGTACAACAACACATTCTATGAATGGAAAATTTTACTTACCCTCTAAGAATCTGTTCATAGTGTGTAGTGATGTAGAATCATGTGTCCATCCTCCTCTACAGAAACGTGTGGCTCTAGTGGTAGATCTCTTCCTCATTAATTAACTTCCTTTCATAATAAGGAGGAAGACAAGGGGGAATGGAGAAGAAATGAAGGCAGAGAGGAGACACGATGGAAGGGTGATGGATGAATGAAGGGGCGGAAAAGAGAGCAATGAGAAGTAAGAGGGTTGAGAAAAGGAAGCCTCAAGAAGTTCAAGAGCTTTAGAAAAGTAAGATATAAGAGGAGGTTGAAAAGAGGTCTGGAGTGTCGTTAGGGACAGAGAATAGCGGCAGGCAGGAGGTGTAATGGAAAAGATGTAAATTGAAGGTCCTTACAGATGTGAGACAAGGTCAAAGAATGGAGGGTTACAGGCGATTATATGGGGTACAGAGAAGTAAGGACAGTAGAAGGTGAAAGGGGGATGGAAAAGGGAGAGCTGCAGCAGGTGAGGGGATCAGCAATAATATAGAGCTTTAGGACGTAAGAGTTAGAAGGAAGAGCTAAATCAGGAAGCGATGAAAAGCAAAGAGTAAAGGTTGTGAATGAAGTGAATGGTAGGTAGAAATAATGTAGGCAAGAAGTAAAAAAAGGAGATAAATGGGAGGCATATTCCAAACTGAGAGAGAAAAAGCAGAGAGATTACTGATTATATGGAACAGAGCAGGGGCGAAAGAAACAAATAAATAGAATCAAAATCTGCAATAAGTAATAGAAGCAGTGAAAAGTGAGGCTATTGGAGAAACGAAAGGTAGGATTAAATGAGACGAGAATGGTTGAGAAAAGAGGGAGGGCAGCGTGAGGTAAGGTGGAAAGTGAAGTGAGACCTGCAGCTTAGGAGTGTGAGACAAAAAAGGGACAAAGTCAGCAGGGGCAGAGGATACATTTCACTTGCTACATCCCACCAGGTTGTGTCATCACATAGTCATTTTCATTGGTCTGTCACTACGACCTGTGACCCTGTTTTCAGGGTAGGCTGCTCCCCGCGCCTCACAGCGCCACCTGTGTGCTCGTGTGCCCCAGCCCGCCGCTGCTGTAAGTTCGCCTCTATTGTTGGTACAGTTGGTAATTTGCTGTCTCAATACTTGCTCCTGTTATTGTGTTATTTCTCATTTCTGTATTTCTCTCGACTGTATTCTGGGTTTCTCTGCCCATCATTTGTTGTTGTCACCACTGCCCATTTCTCGCTGTTGCCCCTTTGTGCACGCTTTCCCGGTGTTTCCCGCCGCTGATTCTCCTACGGCCCCACCCCCCTCTGTTCCCATTCGCCGCCCCGCTCCTGCCTCCCAGCTATTCCTCCCTCCCACCTCCCCTTATATGGCGGCCGCTGCGCGGTAGGGAGAGCGACCCTTGACCCTGTTTTCAGGGTAGGCTGCTCCCCACGCCGCACAGCGCCACCCGTGTGCTCGTATCTCCCAGCCCGCTGCTGCTGTAAGTTCACCGCAACTGTTGGTACAGTTGGTATTTTGCTGTCTCAATACTTGCTCCTGTTATTGTGTTATTTCTAATTTCTGTATTTCTCTTGACTGTATTCTGTGTTTCTCTGCCCTGTTATTTTTTGTTGTCACTGCTGCCCATTTCTCGCTGTTTCCCCTTTGCGCTTGCTTTCCCGGTGTTTCCCGCCGCTGACTCCCCTGCGACCCTGCCCCCTCTGTGCCAATTCGCCGCCCCGCTCCCGCCTCCCAGCTACTCCTCCCTCCCACCTCCCCTTATATGGTGGCCGCTGCGCGGCTGCGCAGCGGACGGGTGCGCCGCAAGCGCGCTGAAGGCTGCCAAAGGCAAGCCCGTCTGCGCTCGTCCGCGCCTGGACCCCGCCCAGTGTCAGAACCCTTGGCCCCCGCGAACACCACAATGCCCGTCTACGCTACGACACCAATACCCTCCTCTCACACAACACCGTAAGATCACTCACCTGCTCCCAGGCCGCCCGAAGCGCACCCAAGGACCCTTCACCTACTGGAACTGGAGCTCCACCAGCATCCCATCCACAACCCCACCATCCACGAAATAACTCAACCACCTCAACGGCATTCTCCTCAACATCCGCTCCGCCTGCAAACACGCCGCTGAACTCTGGGACCTACTGGACTCCACCTCGCCAGATGTCGCCTTCCTGACGGAGACCTGGATGAACCCCTCCTCAACTCCCGACATTGCCATAGCCATCCCCGACAGATGCAAGATCGCCCGCGGGGACCGCACCAATGGAACAGGAGGAGGACTCCCCATCGTCCACAGGAACACTCTCAGAATCTCGACCAGCACAGATGACACTCTCAGCACCGCCGAACACCTGCACTTCCAGATCCACACCGACCCCAATACCACCCTCAGTGGAACACTCATCTACAGACCCCCCGGATCCCGGCCACAGTTCAGTGACACCATCGCTGACCTCGTCAGCTCACACGCCCTCGCCTCCAAAGACTACATCCTCCTCAGGGATCTGAACTTCCACCTCGAGAACAACAACGACACCAACTCCACTACCCTGATTGACAACCTCACCAACCTCGGACTCAGACAGCTCGTCATGACACCCACCCACTCCGCCGGCCACACGCTTGACCCCATCTTCTCCGCAAGCTCCCACATCGCCTTCAGCCACACCACCGTACTCCATTGGACAGACCATTGCTGCATCCATTTCACCTTCCAGAAACCCATCACACACCACCACACCCAACAGATCTCTCTCCGCTGCTGGAGCAAAGTCACCGAAGACCAGCATACCATCACCCTCGCCCAGAGCCCACCCACCGATACCACCGACCCTGACGCCGCTGCCCACAACCTCAGACAGTGGATCGAAGACTGTGCCAACACCCTCGCTCCAATCAAGAAACCCTCCGACAAAGACACAGGCAGGAAAGCCAGCTGGTTCACTGAAGACCTACAGGCCTCCAAGCAAGCCTGTCGAAAACTTGAGAATAAATGGCACAATGAACAGACACCAGACAGTTAAGCGGCCCACGAGAACGTCACCCGCAGACACCATCAGCTCATCATATCCGCCAAAACTACCTCCTTCAAAGACCGCCTAGACAACAAAGCACACAACAGCAAAGAGCTCTTCAACATCGTGAAGGAACTCTCCAAACCCAGCTCCAACACCAACGACATCCCACCTTCACAAGACCTTTGGGACTCCCTTGCCACCTTTCTTCTATTGCAAGATCGCAGACATCCACGACAGCTTCAGCATCTTAACCACCCCAACAGCCACCGAGACCTCCTTCCCACGACCACCCTCAGCACCGACCCCCTGCTCACATGGACCAACACAAAGGACAACAACATCATCAAGATCATGAACACCATTCACTCTGGTTCTCCATCAGACCCCATCTCCGGCAAACCATCAACATCTCCTTCGAGACAGCCACCTTCCCAGAGAGCTGGATGCACGCCGAGATCAACGCCTTGCTCAAAAAACCTAAGGCCGACCCGAAGGACCTCAAGAACCTCCGACCCATCTCCCTGCTCCCGTTCCTGGCGAAGGTGATCGAGAAGACCGTCAACAATCAACTAACCCGCTACCTCGAGGATAACAGCATTCTAGACCCATCCCAGTTCGCAACCAATTACATCAGGGCCCTGCTGGACAACGGCGAGACCGCGGCCCTCATCCTCCTGGATCTGTCAGCCGTCTTCGACATGGTCTGCCACCGCACCCCACGTACTCGCCTCCACGACTCTGGGATCCGAGACAAGGCTCAGGACTGGACCACCTCCTTCCTCTCCGGCAGAACCCAGAGCTTCGCCTCCCCCTCTTCCACTCCGAAGCCACCGATATTATCTGTGGCGTACCCCAAGGCTCATCCCTCAGCCGACTTTATTCAACATCTACATGACACCACTCGCCCATGTGACCCGACTGCACAACCTCTGTAGAAAATAAAACGACAAATATGAACATTGCCGGCGCCATCTTGCTTAGCGAAGGCCTCTGCGAGCACGTAAGCGGCAACAATTTTAGGCATCGCGGCCATTTCATGCTCTGCTGGTCACCTGCGAGTCACCCCGACCTCGCTATCATCCCCCGCGCTATGACTAAGCCTGAACACATGTACCAGGGTCGTAAAACCTTGTCAACATGACAATACCCTGGAGTCACTTCCCACACCCAACCTGCTCATCCTTTCATCCTCCACGCACAGGCAAGCCCCCTTTGATAACCTCCTTCCCTGCACCTGGCCACTCAATCTGGTCCCAGGCACTAACCGACCCCTGTGGACATAGTTTATTACCCACATACGACAGAACTTGCTTCACCAACAAAGGGGCCACAATTCAATCAGTGACACGGCCCCTTAGATCTGACCGATCCCACATGTTTTAGAGCCTGTTGGAATGTCCAGCTGCGAGATAGCGATCATCTGTTAGATCTGGGTGGCGGGAAGATTGCTGCTGGGTTTGTGTGGGAACTAGCTTGAGGCGGGGATTCCAAGGATGTTTGACTATGCAATAAACTGATGCCAGGAATGTTTGATCATGTAATAAACTGACGAAAAGGCTTATAAAAGGCCATGCCACAGAGATGCAATTAGAGCACCTCCTGACGATAGCCCCGGTGTCTGATGTGAGGTGTTCTCCTCTAGAGAAATAAACCTGTTCTTCACCTTCCAGTTTCAGCACCTGCCTCGTTATTTTGATCACTAATCTTAAGGTGAATTAGAGGTGGTTTGCACCAAGCGGCATCGAAAGTCTTGGGAGTCTCGCTGCTTTTCATCAGCTCAACATCCTCTCCTATGCCAACGACACCCAGCTGATCCTCTCCTTCACCAAGGACCCCCTCACCGCCAAAACCAACCTCCAAGAAGGATTGAAAGCCGTCGCCGAGTGGATGAAGAAGAGCCGCCTGAAACTCAACTCGGACAAGACAGAAGTCCTCATCCTCGGCACCACCCCTTCGGCCTGGGACGACTACTGGTGGCCAACCGCACTGGGAACTGCACAAACACCCACCGACCACGCACGCAACCTGGGATTCATCCTCGACTCCACCCTCTCCATGTCAAAAACAGGTCAACGCCGTCTCATCCTCCTGCTTCAACACCCTCCGCATGCTCAGCAAGATCTACAGGTGGATCCCCACCGAAACCAGAAGAACGGTCACCCAGGCCGTAATCAGCAGCAGGTTGGACTACGGAAACGCCCTCTATGCTGGAGCCCCGGCCAAACTCCTGAAATTACTACAACGCATCCAGAACGCCGCCGCATGCCTGACCCTCAACATCCCTCGCCGCAGCCACATCACACACCACCTGAGAGACCTGCACTGGCTTCTGGTCAACAAGAGGATCACCTTCAAGCTCCACACACACAAAGCACTCCACAACACCCAACCAGCATACCTCAACACACAACTCAAATTCCACACCCGAACAGCCAGCTCCGCTCCGCCGACCTCGCCCTAGCCACCATCCCCCGCATCCGAAGAGCGACCTCCGGCGGCAGATCACTCTCCCACCTCGCCGCCAAGACCTGGAACACCCTCCCCATCCTCCTACGACAGACCTAGGACCTGCTCACCTTCAGAAGACTACTCAAAACCTGGCTTTTCGAGCAGTAGCAGCACCCCTACCCCCAGCACCTTGAGACCCTCACGGGTAAGTAGTGCACTCTACAAATTCTCTGATTGATTGATTGATTGATTGACTACGTCTGAGCACGGGACCGCTTGAATACCTGATTGCTTCTGTCCTCCTACTCTGAACTCCTTTGCTCATCATTGCTACAGGTGCTCCAAGAGTTGTCAAAGCTGAATTCGGATACTCTGAGATACTCATTCCACTGTGGCGCCTCAGTGTCCTGGCCAGCTTTTGGCACTGAATTAAGTGGTTTGGACTGTCACCACTCAAGAGTCATTGCATCACTATGATGCCCATGCCGAGGAGTCTAGGTTTATCAGTACATTGTGTGTAGTGGGCCCTATTAGCACAAGTTCAGGCCCAGAGCACGACATAACTCGTTTTGCAATCTAAAGGGAGCCACCAGTGCCAATCTAAGGAGAAAAAAATATATGTATGTCGAAATCAAGCAAAAGTCTTCTGTAGTGGCAGTATGAGATGGCAGTGATTGGCGTAGAGTAAAGGCGAGTTGAAGTTGCCATAAACTATTGCTACTCCAAAATCACAGTTACTTCTGTATCCTCAGCCTTGTTAAAATTGGATCTTCTGACACTTGAGTATCTTGGTGGAAAGTAAAACTTTTAACCTAAGTTTTCTTCAAGTTTATCCAACCATATATTACTGCAATATTTCTCTATCTTGTATTAAGAGTGCGGACTGCTATTCTTTTTGTCTCCTGACATAGAGACCACCATAATCACAGTGGAACTTTATTTTATTTTGGCTGGATGTGTTTGAGATCTTGGCACTCACACTCCATCTTAAAACAAGGCTGTTAAAAAACCTTTTGGTAGAACCTTCACACATAAAAACAAATCTCGTCCCCAGATGCAAAAGGTGGACACTAAAAAAATACTTGCATGTAGGCTTGCTTGTTGGACTACCTCCAATACCCAATTTTGTACCTAAACTAGGCGAGGGCCCACAAATATGAACTCAGATGCACCTACAGGGAAGGAACATTACTGGATACTACCGTAGGCTTACCTACGACTTTGGTGACTAAGAAAGAAACTAAAGAGAAATTGGGGGTTTTTAATAGCGCACTGACTGATTGTTATGTATTTAAAAATGATTTATTGAAGGCTCAAGAACCTTGTTTTGATGTTTCTTTCCATGTGTCTCCATATTATGTTTTAACACAGATACATTTTGACAAATCCATGTTGGCAATCCAAAACAGCAGCTTTTTTAAGATACATAGATGACATTCTTGTCATCTGGAGAGGTTCTCAACTAGAATTGGAAGAATGCATTGCCAACCTCAATCTACAGAACCCTAGAATTCAATTCACCCATGACATACAGAGAGAAAGAATTCATTTTTTGGACATAGAGATCACCAAAACGTTCATGGGGATAACTACTTCGGTTTACAGAAAACCCACTGACGTAAATAACGCCATACATTTTGCTAGAGCACATCCTATGACACTTAAAGAACATCTTCCACCATCACAATTTATGAGAATCACTTCAGACAACATCACTTGTGAGAATCAGATTCAAGAACAATTCATCAGATTAAAGGAAAGGGGATATCCAGAGATACTGGAGAAAGCAGCAAAACGCTTCACATCTCAACCAAGGGAGGAATTGTTACAGCCCCGCAAAAGAGAAGCACAAAAATGCGAAGTGTTTGTACTAAAACACTCCATTGAAGCAACACAGATCAAAAGAATCATAAGAAACAGATGGGACATTATAGATCAAGAACCTGACTTCAAAAGCCTTTTCAATGGTCCTCCCCTATTCGCTCACACAAGACCCAGAAATATACGGGAATTGTTGAAACCAAGAGATACATATTCAGGCAGTCACAAGGGTATGCGTAAATGCTACAGTTGTGGGCAATGGAGTAACGTAATTTTGGGAGACGTGTTCACCCATCCACATACAGGCAAACAGTTTAAATTGCGTCACACATCAGATTGCAATACAGAACAAGTGATATATGCCATTAAATGCCCATTTGGCTTGGTTTATGTTGGGAGAACCAGCCGCAAGATCAAAACCAGAATAACGGAGCACAAAATCAGAATTCGCAATCAAGATACTACATCACCATTAACTGCACATTGGTTGCAAACATCACACACAATACCGCAATTACGTTTTACAGTACTCGAACACATCATTCCAAAATCAGGGATTGACATCCACACAGCATTAGCGCGTAGAGAAACACACTGGATTAAAACCGTAGGCACCGTAGCACCGGCGGGTCTGAATGACCATTATGAAATGATTTGTTTTCTGTGAAATGACTGTTTACATTTAAACATGTTGTACAGAATTTGAACTCTTCAAAAAAAAAATTTCTTTTTAAAAACAATTTTTTGTTCACCATTTCACTCAGTTTTTAGCACTTTTGTTTTTCATATCTTTTCTAGTTGCAGATGTGACAGCAAATAACATTAGGTGCATCACGCACCTTGAGACAATTTTTCCACAAGTGAATATCCTACCATATCACTAAGTATAGCTGCGCATACATCATGGTGTACCCCAACACCAGGTGGTTTTTTATACGTATTTCAAGCAGCTTCAACAGGGAGTGGTTCGCATAGATATCTAATACTAGGGGGTTTATCCATAGATTATATTATTCAACATACTTATCAAAGCACAGCGCGGTGAACAATAAAGTTATTTTCTCATTGTTGTTTTTTAAAAAATAACTGGTAGCACGCCTTATGTGACACTCGAGAAATACTGGCAAACGGGTCACATTTCCTCTTCATATTAGAAGAGTACAGTGAGTTCCGATTTATTTTTAGCAAAGTGTGTAAAATATCAGTTAAATACAGTACTTGTTTGAGAAGACCGGGTGTTTCGAACTCGGTACTTGATAATCAAGAAATGGCATACTATGCCTTTAAATAAGCGAAGCATGCAGAGATAGCTTGTAGCGTATCGCGGAATACCCACACACGCTGGTTTACTCAGAATACAGTCTGAGGAATGCTGGAATTCTGGTGAGGATTTAACATAAGGGTGGATACTGGACCACATTTTCAAACATATTGGGAGAACTAGATTCCAAGTTGGTTCTCTATTTTGTATTTACAGATGAGAAGGGAAGAACACAGGGAGCTTCGCACTTTTTAACGACGTTCACGTTGTTAATTCAGTCAAGGTTAGCGGTAAGCGCTGTTATCTTTCTACCTAAGGGAAATCTTGAAGCAACATTATCGAGTGTTCATTTATTTTCACTTGTTACAGCTTAAACACGTAAGAGAGGCTCCTTTGTAGACAGACTTGCACGTTGGCAGAAAATCATTCTTAGCTTCGCAGTTGATCACTTCAAGTGACACATTTCAGCTCGAAAATCTGATCACTGAGATCGGTAAGATATTTATGGATTAGAACAAACATCTTAATTACTATTTTAGACACAAGGAGTTGAGGTTCCTTTTTAGGTTTTGCCTGGCGAACAGCTGCGCAGCAGCGTTTCGCGCAGGCGAAATCTTTTGAGAATAGTATGTGGTGGCTGTCCCGCCTCTGTCTTCCATTGGCTAGCTCCATAAATGGAGGCTAGCCATTGGAAGAGAGAGGCGTCCGTCATTGTGCGAGGCGATTCGTGGGCGTTCCGGCGATTTTTTTCCCTCTCCGCCCATTTTCGTGCGTCATGCGGAAGTGGGCGTTTGGTTTTGTTTTTTTTCGTCATGGCATGCTTGTTTCATTTCCAACGTGTGCTTTGCAGGGGTGGGTTGCGAGATTTCGAGTTGCGAGCAGGTAAGCAGCATATTTTAATACTTTTATTTATCCCGTTCCCGCCCCCCTCCCGCTGTCCGTGAGCCCGTTCCCGCCCCCGTGTGCCCGTTAACCCGCCCCCTCCCTCTGTCCGTGTGCCCGTTAACCCGCCCCCCTCCCGCTGTCCGTGAGTCCGTCCCTCCCTCCTGCTGTCCGTGAGCCCGTCCCCTCTCCCGCTGTCCGTGAGCCCGTCCCCCCTCCCGCTGTCCGTGAGCCCGTCCCCCCGGATTGGCGATACTGGTGAGCCCGTCCCCTATCGCATTGGCGATACTGGGAATTCGGGGGTGTTTCACTTTAGGAAGGCAGTGTGGTGTGCAAGCATGTCAACGTGTTGGTTGAGCAAACTATTCAAGGCGTCCTGGTCTCCGGATCTAAAATATGATAAAGAGGCCGGGAATGTCCGGCACGGTGTGTTCCGGCGCTGGTTGTTCGTGTATCCGTCTGTCTCTCTCCCTGTAATTTTCTGTTGCCCGTGCCAGCCTGCTAGTGAGAGTCTGTGTGGTGTGCCCTTTCTGTGTTTGCTTTTCTGTCTGCGTCCATGCGCATGCATTTTTGTTTCTATATGTGTGTGTCGGTATCCCTCCGTGTGCGTTGTTTTTGTCTGTGTGTTTGACTCTGTGTGCATGCGTGGCAGTATGTTTCAGTGTATGTGATTCTGTGTGTGCTTGAGGTTGTTTCTGAGTGTGTCTCTGTGCATATGTGTGGTTTCTGTCTACAAAGTGGAGGGGGGGGGGGGTTGAGGTGTCACGCACGCAGACTCGACGGGGTCCAAAGGCTGGCGTTGTGATGACGAGAGAAGATGACGTCAGACTGCAGAAAGCATGCCAACGTGTTGGTTGAGCAAACTATTCAAGGCGTCCTGGTCTCCGGATCCAAAATATGATAGAGGCCGGGAAGGTCAGACGTCTCATTCTGAAGTTAGGCCTTTGTTGGCACGGGCAACAAGGTTATTATTAGAAGTCCTAAAAAGGCGGGCACAAGTGCGTCTCTGCAGAATTCAGAGTAGGCAACAGTTGACCATAATGTACCTGTTAACCCTCATCTTCACAAATAGGCTTCCTATTAGTTAAAATCCAAACCTCCCAGAAATGGTCACATGTGTGATTTAGGATGGCGCCGCTGCTGCCACAGGGGCGGGGGGACACATAGACAGTATCGGAGGGGCCGTCTGCTTCCGGGATAATGGTCAGGGGGGAGAGTGGACCTTCAATTTCCGGCACGGTGTGTTCCGGCGCTGGTTGTTCGTGTATCCGTCTGTGTCTTTCCCTGTACTTTTCTGTTGCCCGTGCCTGCCTGCTAGTGAGAGTCTGTGTGGTGTGCCCTTTCTGTGTTTGCTTTTCTGTCTGCGTCAGTGCGCATGCATTTTTGTTTCTATATGTGTGTGTCGGTTAGAAGTCCTAAGAAGGCGGGCACAAGTGCGTCTCTGCAGAATACAGAGTAGGCAACAGTTGACCATAATGTACCTGTTAACCCTCATCTTCACAAATAGGCTTCCTATTCGTTGAAATCCAAACCTCCCAGAAATGGTCACATATGTGATATAGGATGGCGCCGCTGCTGCCACAGGGGCGGGGGGACACATAGACAGTATCGGAGGGGCCGTCTGCTTCCGGGATGCTGGTCAGGGGGGAGAGTGGACCTTCCATTTCCAGCACGGTGTGTTCCGGCGCTGGTTGTTCGTGTATCCGTCTGTCTCTTTCCCTGTACTTTTCTGTTGCCCGTGCCTGCCTGTTAGTGAGAGTCTGTGTGGTGTGCCCTTTCTGTGTTTGCTTTTCTGTCTGCGTCCGTGCGCATGCATTTTTGGTTCTATATGTGTGCGTCGGTATCCCTCAGTGTGCGTTGTTTTTGTCTGTGTGTTTGACTCTGTGTGCATGCGTGGCAGTATGTTTCAGTGTATGTGATTCCGTGTGTGCTTGAGGTTGTTTCTGAGTGTGTCTCTGTGCATATGTGTGGTTTCTGTCTACAAAGTGGAGGGGGGGGTTAAGGTGTCACGCACGCAGACTTGAAGGGGTCCAAAGGCTGGCATTGTGATGACGAGAGAAGGTGACGTCAGACTGCAGCAAGCATGTCAACGTGTTGGTTGAGCAAACTATTCAAGGCGTCCTGGTCTCCGGATCTAAAATATGATAAAGAGGCCGGGAAGGTCAGACGTCTCATTCTGAAGTTAGGCCTCTGTTGGCACGGGCAATAAGGTTATTATTAGAAGTCCTAAGATGGCGGGCACAAGTGCGTCCCCGCAGAATTCAGAGTAGGCAACAGTTGACCATAATGTACCTGTTAACCCTCATCTTCACAAATAGGCTTCCTATAAGTTAAAATCCAAACCTCCCAGAAATGGTCACATGTGTGATTTAGGATGGCGCCGCTGCTGCCACAGGGGCGGGGGGACACATAGACAGTATCTGAGGGGCCGTCTGCTTCCGGGATAATGGTCAGGGGGGAGAGTGGACCTTCCATTTCCGGCACGGTGTGTTCCGGCGCTGGTTGTTCGTGTATCCGTCTGTGTCTTTCCCTGTACTTTTCTGTTGCCCGTGCCTGCCTGCTAGTGAGAGTCTGTGTGGTGTGCCCTTTCTGTGTTTGCTTTTCTGTCTGCGTCAGTGCGCATGCATTTTTGTTTCTATATGTGTGTGTCGGTTAGAAGTCCTAAGAAGGCGGGCACAAGTGCGTCTCTGCAGAATACAGAGTAGGCAACAGTTGACCATAATGTACCTGTTAACCCTCATTTTCACAAATTGGCTTCCTATTCGTTGAAATCCAAACCTCCCAGAAATGGTCACATATGTGATATAGGATGGCGCCGCTGCTGCCACAGGGGCGGGGGGACACATAGACAGTATCGGAGGGGCCGTCTGCTTCCGGGATGCTGGTCAGGGGGGAGAGTGGACCTTCCATTTCCAGCACGGTGTGTTCCGGCGCTGGTTGTTCGTGTATCCGTCTGTCTCTTTCCCTGTACTTTTCTGTTGCCCATGCCTGCCTGTTAGTGAGAGTCTGTGTGGTGTGCCCTTTCTGTGTTTGCTTTTCTGTCTGCGTCCGTGCGCATGCATTTTTGTTTCTATATGTGTGCGTCGGTATCCCTCCGTGTGCGTTGTTTTTGTCTGTGTGTTTGACTCTGTGTGCATGCGTGGCAGTATGTTTCAGTGTATGTGATTCCGTGTGTGCTTGAGGTTGTTTCTGAGTGTGTCTCTGTGCATATGTGTGGTTTCTGTCTACAAAGTGGAGGGGGGGGGTTCAGGTGTCACGCACGCAGACTTGAAGGGGTCCAAAGGCTGGCATTGTGATGACGAGAGAAGGTGACGTCAGACTGCAGCAAGCATGTCAACGTGTTGGTTGAGCAAACTATTCAAGGCGTCCTGGTCTCCGGATCTAAAATATGATAAAGAGGCCGGGAAGGTCAGACGTCTCATTCTGAAGTTAGGCCTCTGTTGGCACGGGCAATAAGGTTATTATTAGAAGTCCTAAGAAGGCGGGCACAAGTGCGTCCCCGCAGAATTCAGAGTAGGCAACATTTGACCATAATGTACCTGTTAACCCTCATCTTCACAAATAGGCTTCCTATTGGTTGAAATCCAAACCTCCCAGAAATGGTCACATATGTGATTTAGGATGGCGCCGCTGCTGCCACAGGGGCGGGGGGGACACATAGACAGTATCGGAGGGGCCGTCTGCTTCCGGGATGCTGGTCAGGGGGGAGAGTGGACCTTCCACTTCCGGCATGGTGTGTTCCGGCGCTGGTTGTTCGTGTATCCGTCTGTCTCTTTCCCTGTACTTTTCTGTTGCCCGTGCCTGCCTGCTAGTGAGAGTCTGTGTGGTGTGCCCTTTCTGTGTTTGCTTTTCTGTCTGCGTCCGTGCGGGTTCTGTCTGTGTCCGTGCGGGTTCTGTCTGTGTGTGTGTGGGGTTCTGTCTGTCTGTGTGTGTGTGAGTGTGTGTGTGTGTGTGTGGTTCTGTGTGTGTGTGTGTGTGGTTCTGTCTGTGTGTGTGTGTGGTTCTGTGTGTGTGTGTGTGTGTGTGGTTCTGTCTGTGTGTGTGTGTGTGGTTCTGTCTGTGTGTGTGTGTGGTTCTGTCTGTGTGTGTGGTTCTGTCTGTGTGTGGTTCTGTCTGTGTGTGTGTGGTTCTGTCTGTGTGGGTGCATGTGGCTCTGTGTGTTGCTCTGTGTGGGTGCAAATGCAATAGGTCTCGCATTTGCAAGAGATTAAGCTATTGGCATTGTAAATGACTGCCATTTATTTATCTATTTTCAAAACCAACACATAAATAAAAATGTTGTCATTTACAATGCCAATAGCTCAAACTTTTCCAAAGGCGAAACCATTGCATTGTAAATGCTTGTTTCACTTAGTGGTAACAGTTAAGAATGGCTGGGAGCTTTGGTCTCGAAATATTCACGACTGTCTTTCATCTTAATAATCACGTCTTTTCTTTCTGACCTCAATTTTTTTTTTTTTTTTGTTAAAGACTTTTATTGAGCAATCAAATAAAAATTACAAAGATGGGCCCACAACCACACGGGCTGGCCGCTAATAGCAACGCACAACATAAGAAGCAAACGATCACTTTCGTGGCTAGGCACAAATCATACACCAATTATTGCTCAAAGCATAGGACAGGACATAACATTTTTCTGTATTAATCATAAAAACAACGAACTCTAAACAAGGCGAATGCACATTAATCAAGTCAGCCCAGAAGGCGGAGGGGAAGGCCACTAATCAGGAAGACAAAGGCAAATCAATGGGACTCGGCAAGGCCGGGGGGGGGGCCAGCGGGGAGGGCAGGAAAATCCTAAAACAACATGAGAAAATTTCGGGAACGTCAGCCTAGGGAGATAAGGTAACATCGGGAGTGTCAACCAAGGGAGGGGTACAAATATCTCCACGATATGCATTCCACTGACCCCAAATCTTCATCCACGCCCTGGGTCTGCCCCTAGCCACATAGACGGTCTTCTCTCGGAACATGGACCAGTCCATGTTATCCTCCCACACCGAGACTTCGGGCGGTCGGGATGCGCCCCAAAGTTGCGCAATGTCCCGCTTCGCGACCATGTATCCCAAGGTCGCCCATCTGGTCTGGGCCACAGAATAGTCGGTGGGTTCCCACACGTTCAACAGGCATCGTTGGGCCTCAGGCCGCAGGGTAATACCAGTCACATCAGTCATCACCGCAAGCACATCAATCCAGTAGGCTGCTACCACCGGGCACTCCCAAAGAATATGCAGAAATGTAGCACTCATCCCACAACCACGCTTGCATAAGCCATCTGGGGAAAAACCCATCACAACCAGACGCGGACCAGTTACATACACCCGGTGGAGGATCTTAAGTTGAACCAAACGGAGACGGGCGGGGATGGCGACCTCTTTCGGAGAAGAGAGTGCCGACTGCCAATCCTCGTCATCCAAGTCCAATCCGTCACCGACCCAAACCTCCCTAAGTCGGACCAATAAGTCAGCGCGATTATTAATCAGTTTCTTGTAAATAAGGGAGATAGTGCTATCAGGCAGGTGTCCATCCAGTATGCGATCCTCAAGGGGGGAGGACTCGGGCAGGGTCACATCAGGAGTCAGAACTGAGGCCAGGGCATGCCGGACCTGCAAATACCGAAAAAACTCCCTATCACTCAAGTCATATTCTGCCTTAAGGGCCTGGAAAGACTTCACTCTACCCTTCACACAGACGTCACCCACCTTACATATACCAATCATATCCCAGCGGTCAAAGCCCTTAGTAGACCAGAGACACCCCAAACGTTCAGAAGCATAAAGCGGAGTCGCCATTGTCAGTCGGTTCTCCCAACCCAAACTCACATTCGCGGCGCGCCACACATTGACAGCGGTCCTGGACGGGCCCACAAGATGGCGCCCGGCCGATCTGGAATAAAGCGCTCTATTAAAATCCCTCCCCGGCAGCTGGAGTCTATCCATCTCAAAGGCCGGATCTCGACCCGGGGAATACATTGCGTGGTTAATGGCAGACAGCTGGGCAGCCCAATAATATCTCTTGATATCGGGGAGCGCCATGCCCCTGTCATACCAAGGGATGGTAAGTTTCGCAAGGGCAATACGTGGACGCCCGTCCCAGATCAACTGCCTCTGAAGACTCTCAATCTCTCGGAAATAGGTAGCGGGAATGTCGTCATAAGAATTTTGAAGCGCGTAGAGGAATCGCGGCAAAGACATCATTTTAAAAAGGGCAGCCCTGCCCAAAGGAGACAGGGGTAGCTTACGCCAACGGGCCACATCCAGACGCAGTCCAAGAAGCGGGGGGAGGAGGTTACGCTCGAACCGGAGTGAGGAGTCCAGCGTAATAAAGATCCCCAAATATTTGAAGCCAGATTGGACAACCTGGATAGGAAACCTGTCCGGTAAAGGGGGCAAAACACCCGAGAGAACATACACACAGGACTTAGCCCAATTAATAACCAGACCCGAATTAGCACCAAACGAAGTAAGAACGTCAAATAAGACATTTAAAGATTTACGAGGGGAAGTAAGATACAGAAGAATGTCATCCGCGTAAAGCGAGACGCGGTCTTCAAAATCCGGTGACCAACGGATCCCTTTGAGTGAAGGTTCCCATCGAAGCCACGCAGCCAACGGTTCCAGAGCAAGCGCGAAAAGCAACGGAGACAAGGGGCACCCCTGACGGGTCCCCCTACCAAGACAGAAGGGGACAGAAACCCGACCGTTTACCACTACCTGTGCCAAGGGTTCAACGTATAACAACTTCACCCAACCAATAAACTCAGGCCCAAAACCAAATTTCTCAAGAGCTGCCCAAAGATAGGGCCACTCTACCGTGTCAAAGGCCATCGAGGCGTCTAGTGAAGCCAAAATGGCCGGCTCCGTCAGAAGCCCCGCCCTCGCAACAGCGCCGTGGAGACGACGTAGGTTAAGAGCCGTGTTGCGATGCGGGATAAATCCGGATTGATCCGGATGAACCAAGCCACTAATGACCGTCAAGAGGCGGGTAGCCAGGAGCTTAGCCAGGACCTTGGGTTCAACATTCAACAGGGAAATGGGCCTGTAAGACGAACAAAGGTCCCGAGGTTTACCTTCTTTGGGAATAACAACTATCGTAGCCAGACGCTGATCATATGGGAGAATACCCCGTTCACGGGATTCCAAAAACATGGTACGAAGATAGGGCGCCACCCTGTCAGGACGTAGCTTGTACAATTCAATTGGCAATCCATTCGGCCCAAAGCTTTGCCCGAACGGAGTGAGCGAATGGCCGTCGCTATCTCGTCCGTAGTAAAAGGGGACTCCAAAGAGACTCGGTCCAAATCGGAAACACTGGGCAGAGCTATATCACGCAACAAAAGGCGAGAGTCATCAACATCCCGTTCAGACACAGGGGTATAAACCACACGAAAATAATCCGCAAAACATTCAACTATTCCAACCGGGTCTGTCACGCTCACACCGTTCAAAGTTTGAATCACAGGCACCACACGATTCGCCCTCTCCTTCTTATCCAACCATGCCAGTAATTTACCCGCTTTATCCCCCACATCATACAAACGTCCCTGTTGCTCCCGAAACATCAGTTTAGCCGCATCCGTGACCAAAGACTTATAAGCAAATTGTTTCAGACCCAGGGCGTGGAGTTTATCAGATGTAACATCCAATTCTAGGTCAGCCTCTATCTCAGCAATCTCCCTCTCAAGGTCCACCACCTCCCGATTCCTCGCCTTTTTGGATTCAGTAATAAGGGAAAGGGCCTGCCCACGAATCACCGTCTTAAAGGCCTCCCACAGGGATACCGCAGAGGAGACGGAACCCTCGTTGTCTAAAAAATAATTGTCCAAAGACTTGCGGGTCTCGGGGGAGGTGAGGTACCAAGGGTTGATAGGAGCCACCCGGCCCGCCGCCTCCACTCCCACCTCAAAACAAAGCCAGAGCGGAGAATGATCAGAGATGCCCCGGGGGAGGTGTCTAATCTCACGAACCGCCGGCGACTGCGCCGCAGGCATCAGGAAATAATCCAGTCTAGACAGACTCCCATGGGCCCCAGAGTGAAAAGTGTATTGAAGCTGAGTAGGATGCATAAGCCTCCAGCAATCCACCAGGCCGAACGTATCCAGAAACCCACCCAGCCACTGTTGGGCCAAAGGGGTGTCCCTAGGGGGGTGACGATCATGTAGACCGGAAACACAGAATTAAAGTCACCTGCTATGAAGAGAGTACTATCAGGGAGGTTCAACAACACACGGCCCAAATCGGAAAAGGTAGAGGTCTGTAGACCGGGGGGCACATAAACGGCAAACAAAGAAAGGGTCCGACCCTCATAGCGACCCACGAGGACGGCATAACGTCCCCGATCATCAAGGATCACATCATCAAGAGCTAGGGGGAGGGAAGCCCGAACAAGGATACCCACCCCCCTAGAACCCGTGGTAAACCCCGAATGCGCGGCGAGGCGATAGCCCCACCTATTCATTGCACGACAGGTATTGCCCACCAAATGAGTCTCCTGTAGAAAAACAATATCTGGAGACAAACGTCGTAGACATCGCAACACCACACCCCGCTTAATACGATCCCCCAGACCATTAACATTCCACGAAATAAACCTCAACCCGCTACCCCCCATCCCACACAGCAACGCCGCAACCCCCCTCCAATAAGCATGACATCAAGAACATCTTTAGCAAGATAGAATCGCCTTGAGAACACAACACACAAACATCAAACTTCCCATCCACCCACCCCCCAACAATAAAGGAAACACCCCCCACCCTGCACCCCTGCAAGAATCTAAAAAGCCACCCCAACATGCAGTGTGCCTGTCGCCCAAGAACCCCCATTCTACAAAAAGACCCCGGAGGAGGAAAGGCTCTGGCCCACAAAACAAATAACAAGGAAAACACATAGACAACAGAGGCACTGAGGCATAGAATCCCAGAAGAAGTTACTTTACACGAGGACCCGGGCATAGACCAACAGTTCAGCTCTCTACACCACCCTCAGCACCACCCGGGTGGGCGGCGGACTCAGCCGCAGGAGGTCGGTCCGGCAGAGAGTCCAGCCAGTCATTCACAGAATCAGGCCGATCAAAGAAAAAGGTTCGGTCATTGTACTCAACTCGCAGCCTGGTCGGAAAAAGCATAGCGTAGCGCAATCCCATGTCCCGGAGACGCTTCTTAACTGCACGGAAGCCCATACGCTGTTTCTGCACCTGTTGAGAAAAGTCCGGATAAAAGTTCACCGTGGCATTCTCAAAGGCCACCGGGCCCTTCACACGTGATGCCTGCAGGATAGCGTCCCGATCCCTATAGTGGAAGAGTTTCGCAACAATAGGCCTCGGCGGGGCGCCTGGCTTACCCTGGCCTCCCGGAACACGATGGGCACGCTCCACGGTGAAGAATTTACTCAGCCCAGACGGAGAGAGGTAGTTCTGGATCAGGTCCTCGACCAGGAGATCAACAGAGTGCGATTCTGGATTTTCCGGAACGCCAACCACACGCACATTACAGCGACGTGCCCTGTTCTCAAAGTCCTCCAAGCGCCGGGTCATGAAATCGTTCACCCTACGGAGGTTGCCAATCTCCGTCTGTATCTCCGAGACGTCTGCCGTGAGGCTGGATGACTTGAGATGCAATGACTTCACCTTCTCATTGGTTTTAGATAGGTCGGCCCGAATCAAGGTCACATCAATGGCCACGGTGTCGATTTTGTGGGCCAAAGCTTCATATTGTTGGCCTATCGTTTCCTTCATGCCAGAAATGGCGCCCATGATGTCCTGCAAGGACGGTTCCATTAACGCGTCCACACTGTGGTCAACCGCACTTGGGCCAGGCAGGGCGGCTCCGGGGGACCCCTTCGCATGGATATAGCGGTCCATAACGTTAGACTGGACCGGGCCCCCACGCAGGGGCGTCTTGGTCTTTCGTGTCTCTCGGTCCCCTCGGCCCGCCATGTCGGAAACCGCGTCACCAGGAGACTCACTCGACCCGATGGAAATGGCCACAGGAAAGCAGGGCGTCGGGACCAAAAGGCAGCTGCAAGGATACCACTAGGAGAGGACCAGCCTGAAAGGAGAATAAGCCAGCCAAAGGCCCGACAGCCGTCTCGTGCGCCGGACCCAGCCCAGGCCAGACTCCCCAGCCAGATGTCTCAGTCTGAGGCCGAATCGAAACCGAAACTTAAGAGGGGGACCCACAAGTCCAATCCCCCTGCCGCTGTTGTTCAACTCCGAGACGGCCAGAGAGCCTCACCCAGTCCCGGGCGCACCGCGAGGGCGGACCCCGAAAGTTCGAATCGCCGTAACTTCCGCGCCCCGGGTCCAAATCAAATTCCAAAAGTCCCAGGAAGATCAGCCCAGCGTCCTCTACATAAATCCTCGTGAAGAATCAGGATATGTTCAGGATATCATGCCGGGAGTGGCGGGGGTCCGGAGAGCGCTGTGCTCACGCGGCCATCACGGATGCCCGCCAAGCTCCTCCTTGCTCTGACCTCAATTTTTAAGAGTGCAAATTCTATACTAGCATTGACTTTTATGTTAACGCATGTACAGCTTTTTTGACAAAACCAATATTTTGCATCAACATGTTACCAATTGAATTAAATTGTGTTGTAGATTCCTGTGGACAGAATGTTCGGATATTGCCTGCATTTGACAAACAACTGATACATCCCCTGAAGAAGGGTTCGTTTGTTGGAACCCGAAATGCATTGGGATCTTTTTGAATTCTTTTTTTGAAATTGCATATCTGATAATCACGTGACATTGATTACCATATTTAATTTATGAAAAATGTTGACACTGAAATACATAGTGCAATGTAATATCTTGTTTTGCTTTGAAATATAAATCATGAATCACGTTTCAAATGAAGATGTTATTAATATGACATGAACAATGGTGTGATTAAATGTAAGAGCCTTTTGAGCTTTTTTGAGTGAAGAATATTAATTTCTTAAGAGCAATCAATTGAGACGACCAGCGTCGTCTAATATGCTGTGCTCCGCTTATAGGCTGTGGGGATCCATAGCCTTCTTTCAACTGTTTATTAGTACACAGGGAGTGACAGGGGTCTGATCTCTCTCATCACAACGGTAGCACGCGCACAAGCCCAAAATCATTTAGAATTTGTATTATATTTGGTTTACATTGACAAAATTGAGGTGTGCAGTCACATTTATCTTACTTGTATCTTATCCAAACCCCACCAGGATCAGCCTATATCTTAAGCCAGTGGTTCCCAAAATGTGAGCCGCGGCACCCGGGTGCGCCTTTACAACTAGCCAGGGGAGCCGTGCACGTCTTTGGAATGTGGAAAAGGTGTTTCTGCTAAAGAAGAATTTTATAATGTTCAGAGTTTAAAAACTATGAATCTTTTGTGGCCCGAGTAACCCCTAAAATATTACCAGAAATGCATACTCACAGAGAAGCACCAGGGACGGTGTGCTTCAAAGACGAACACATTGGAGGGTGTGAAGTTTTTGACAGACCCTTGCTGTCTTTTTCCTTCTATTCTCAGGCAGTTGGTCGGTATGTGACCCAGGTGGTCACTCATTATTAGAAAACCAACGCTCTCAGTCTAACCTTCATCCTCCCCTGGTAATAACAAATTCTGTGTTGCACTGAGCATGCCACGAAAAATGAGAAGGCTGCTTGCAGACACATTGAAGCTCGAAGTCCCTCGCAGAAGCCATTGCCCGAACCATGCACAACATGGCAGAGGAAAGAGAACCGTACGTGCCGGTAAGTGGCCTCTGTTTTCTTGCACGCATGGCTACCACCTACAGGGCATTTACTAACCCTTTGAGGGTTGTAGGGACGAAGTTGGATGGTCTTGGGTGTTCCAAGTTGCCACGCTTCAAAAGAGTCTTTTCTTAACCATGTCTCTACTCCTTCTCTGTTAAAAATATTAAGGACAAATAATAATACATATTTTTGGAGTCATAACTTGTATTTGTGTAGCAGTGCTTCTGTAATTTAGAAGCACTGACAATAACAGGAGGGTACAGCTTCCAAATAATTTTAGTTACCTTGGGGATGGAATGCTTACCAGCAGTGAGCATGCTTCTTTGAGCTGTATGTGTGGCAAAAGCAATAGCTCTGGGTAATTAAGGTTTTAAAGTTGGGGATATCGTAAGGTCTCCACATAAATAGTGCAGGCACTTAATTAATATCTTATAGTGCTGCCGAAGCTTCTGACGCCATACAGTACATGCCAAATCTGCTATGAATGTGAAAGGCTGCAGTAGCTTCCCTGCCCATCCACTCACGGATCTCCCGGCTGGCACTGTTAACATTGAGCATCTTTCCTGTACTTCTCTGTAGGTAACTCAGAACCTCAAGGCGTAGGTTTCAGGCAGGAGAGCTACACCTTAGGACAAGAACTTGCAACCTACAGGCACAGGTCGCAAACAGCAAACCTATACGGACCAATTAAAGTTTTTTATTAAACGACTGCTATATTTACCTTTATCGGCTACATCCCAATTAATTCCAGGGAGAAAAATGCTAGTACTCCTGAGGTCCGGTTTACATCCACACACCCGAATAAAAAGTGACATGATGGGGAGCCGCGGCCAACAGCCAATTAGGGCATGGGAGCCGCAGATCGAAAAAGTTTGGGAACCACTGTCTTAAGCTGGTATTGCCAGGTGGATAGTCAAGTGTACCCTGACTTGCTATCATAAAGCCATCCTTGTTACCTACAGGGTGCACTCAAAACACAAAAAAGCATCAACCATGGCATTCCTTGGCAATATTCCCACAGCTGACATGTCTATAGCAGCCACATGGTCAACCCCACAAACTTTCACCAAGCACTGCTCTGTGGGTATCTTAGCCCGCCAATATGCAATGGTCGGCTATACAGTCCTAGGGACTTTATTTCAGACATCTGCCTCGTCCACATGTTAGCCCTCGCTTATAGGGGAGTACCGTTTTACCATCTATGTAGAGCATGTGTATGTACAACAACACATTCTATGAATGGAAAAATTTACTTACCCTCTAAGAATCTGTTCATAGTGTGTTGTGATGTAGAATCATGTGTCCATCCTCCTCTACAGAAACGTGTGGCTCTAGTGGTAGATCTCTTCCCCATTAATTAACTTCCTTTCATAATACGGAGGAAGACAAGGGGGAATGGAGAAGAAATGAAGGCAGAGAGGAGACACGATGGAAGGGTGATGGATGAATGAAGGGGCGGAAAAGAGAGCAATGAGAAGTAAGAGGGTTGAGAAAAGGAAGCCTCAAGAAGTTCAAGAGCTTTAGAAAAGTAAGATATAAGAGGAGGTTGAAAAGAGGTCTGGAGTGTCGTTAGGGACAGAGAATAGCGGCAGGCAGGAGGTGTAATGGAAGAGATGTAAATTGAAGGTCCTTACAGATGTGAGACAAGGTCAAAGAATGGAGGGTTACAGGCGATTATATGGGGTACAAAGAAGTAAGGACAGTAGAAGGTGAAAGGGGGATGGAAAAGGGAGAGCTGCAGCAGGTGAGGGGATCAGCAATAATATAGAGCTTTAGGACGTAAGAGTTAGAAGGAAGAGCTAAATCAGGAAGCGATGAAAAGCAAAGAGTAAAGGTTGTGAATGAAGTGAATGGTAGGTAGAAATAATGTAGGCAAGAAGTAAAAAAAGGAGATAAATGGGAGGCATACTCCAAACTGAGAGAGAAAAAGCAGAGAGATTACTGATTATATGGAACAGAGCAGGGGCGAAAGAAACAAATAAATAGAATCAAAATCTGCAATAAGTAATAGAAGCAGTGAAAAGTGAGGCTATTGGAGGAACGAAAGGTAGGATTAAATGAGACGAGAATGGTTGAGAAAAAGGGAGGGCACCGTGAGGTAAGGTGGAAAGTGAAGTGAGACCTGCAGCTTAGGAGTGTGAGACAAAAAAGGGACAAAGTCAGCAGGGGCAGAGGATACATTTCACTTGCTACATCCCACCAGGTTGTGTCATCACATAGTCATTTTCATTGGTCTGTCACTACGACCCGTGACCCTGTTTTCAGGGTAGGCTGCTCCCCGCGCCACACAGCGCCACCTGTGTGCTCGTGTCCCCCAGCCCGCCGCTGCTGTAAGTTCGCCTCTATTGTTGGTACAGTTGGTAATTTGCTGTCCCAATACTTGCTCCTGTTATTGTGTTATTTCTCATTTCTGTATTTCTCTCGACTGTATTCTGGGTTTCTCTGCCCATCATTTGTTGTTGAGGAAAAAGGGGGGGTTGGGCCCAGTGGGAAAGAGGGTAGGTCGGGCCTCAATAAACAATGTAACTGGGGAGTTTACCTATGCCTCTATTGTAGATTAAACAATAAATGTTTCTTGAGGACAAACTTTTTTATTTATATGTTTATCCTGGCATTAAATTCTGCCCATTTCTTTCAAATGAATTTTTGATTTTTTATACATACGTTAACTAGACAAAAAAACGTCATCAACTTCATGTGTTACCATATACCAACATTTTGCACAATTGAAAAAAATCAAAAATATTTACAATGAAAAGACCACATTAGTGAACATATAATACAATAGACAATTACTGTGTGCTCACAATTTCAATAAAACATGGAACTTATTATTCATTATTGGAATCTCAGTACTTGATACAAAACCAACAGTTAGAGAATAATATTAAACAATGTATCAACCCGATACAATATCAATCTGCTTATTTGCAGGTCACAATAATATAAGCTAATGAGTCGCTGGCATTAAATGTCGTTGATAAGAAAATGCCGACGCGTTTCGAGTCCTGTTCTATGGTTGCAAAGGACTCTCATCAGGGCAGTATAAGTCTGGTCCATGGAGACTATTTACAAAAAAAGAACAAAAGGGGAATTTTTACTAAAGGGTCCTCAATCCATTTTGCTATTTACAATAATTGCATCATGGTGTAGCCTACCTGGTTACTTCGTGTCCAAGGCTGCACTTGTTATTAAATGCGATCTCTGCCATGGGGGCACGCTGCAATAGAGTGACTGGTTTTAGAAAATTGTTCTAGGAGCTTGTTCTGAGAACAAGTGCTCATAGAAGGGGTCTTTACCTTTAATCGTTTTGTTCCAGCGGCGTGTTTGCCGTCGCGCTGGAGATTTATTATCACTTGTCTGGGATCACATTTCTACAAAAAAACATGTGGACATGTATTGAGGATGTTGTTTGTTTGAATTCGACTATAATTCTGCAGTAAGTTAAGGGCTTAATAACTCACTCATTTCTCGGCCCTTGAAGTGCGGAAATAACCGCCGCTCCTTCTCTTTCTTGAATGGTTTTTTTTTTAGAGATCTGCAGAAACAGGAATGGAAGCGTGTAAAAACCATTTCACATTTCTTGTGGCGATCAGTTACTTAAATCTGTCCTTCGTGTATCTGGGCATACCTGAGTTTTCACAATTGGACGCGTGTCTCACTCCTACACGGACGCGGAGGGAATCTGCTTGCGATGATTCCGATCGTCACAGCGAGTTTGAAAGACGATCATGTGATATTCATGTAGCCTATCAGGGCAGTGGAGACCAGAGAACCCGAGTGGTGTCTTGTGGGACTGGTAGTTGTTATGCTCTGTTAATTTCACTTAGGCAGTTGAGACCTTTATTCACACTGTCAAATTTCATGATTAGGTAAGCCTCCTTTTGAAGTAGAGCTGTTTCCACATTGGTATAATGTTTTGGGTCAATCCAAAACAATACAGTCCATTTGAAATCATTTTCATTATGATTGCTGGTCACGAAATGTTCCACCATTGGTGCAGTTAAAACCCTTTTCTTTATTCGTGAACGGTGTTGTGTGATTCTGGTATTGACAGCTTGAGTCGTCTTTCCAATGTACACTCTATTGCATTTGCATACCACCGCGTAGACCACATTTTTGGTTCGGCAATTTGTAAATACATCATGTTTCCATATTACATCATCATGGGAAAACACATTTCCTTCCAAAGTCGCTGCACAAGAAACACAATTACCGCATTTGTGGTGCCCACATATGGGTTTTAAATTCCACTGTGTAATGAGATCACTTTTCTGCTTTGGAATATAGCTATCTGCTTTTATGAGTTGTTGTCCTATACTTGTATTTTTTCGCATGGCGAAAATTGGTTTTTGAAAAGGAGGTTCTATGGTTTCCAACAAATGCCAATTACGAAGGATGATCCTCTTGAATTGGTTTGTGTGCTGACCAAAGGTCGTCACACAGACCAATTTTTCAAGTTTTTCCTTCCTTTTCACTTGTAAAAGAGTCTCCCTAGGGATGAATCTAACTCTTTTTTTGGAGTGAGTGAGCAATTTTTTGGGGTAACCTCTTTTGCCCATTTCCTTGCCTAGTCTACGTATGCATAAAAAATCATTTGAAAGAAATGGGCAGAATTTAATGCCAGGATAAACATATAAATAAAAAAAGTTTGTCCTCAAGAAACATTTATTTTTAATCTACAATAGAGGCATAGGTAAACTCCCCAGTTACATTCATCATTTGTTGTTGTCACCACTGCCCATTTCTCGCTGTTGCCCCTTTGTGCACGCTTTCCCGGTGTTTCCCGCCGCTGACTCTCCTACGGCCCCACCCCCCTCTGTTCCCATTCGCCGCCCCGCTCCTGCCTCCCAGCTATTCCTCCCTCCCACCTCCCCTTATATGGCGGCCGCTGCGCGGTAGGGAGAGCGACCCTTGACCCTGTTTTCAGGGTAGGCTGCTCCCCACGCCGCACAGCGCCACCCGTGTGCTCGTATCTCCCAGCCCGCTGCTGCTGTAAGTTCACCGCAACTGTTGGTACAGTTGGTATTTTGCTGTCTCAATACTTGCTCCTGTTATTGTGTTATTTCTAATTTCTGTATTTCTCTTGACTGTATTCTGTTTTTCTCTGCCCTGTTATTTTTTGTTGTCACCGCTGCCCATTTCTCGCTGTTTCCCCTTTGCGCTTGCTTTCCCGGTGTTTCCCGCCGCTGACTCCCCTGCGACCCTGCCCCCTCTGTGCCCATTCGCCGCCCCGCTCCCGCCTCCCAGCTACTCCTCCCTCCCACCTCCCCTTATATGGTGGCCGCTGCGCGGCTGCGCAGCGGACGGGTGCGCCGCAAGCGCGCTGAAGGCTGCCAAAGGCAAGCCCGTCTGCGCTCGTCCGCGCCTGGACCCCGCCCAGTGTCAGAACCCTTGGCCCCCGCGAACACCACAATGCCCGTCTCCGCTACGACACCAATACCCTCCTCTCACACAACACCGTAAGATCACTCACCTGCTCCCAGGCCGCCCCGAAGCGCACCCAAGGACCCTTCACCTACTGGAACTGGAGCTCCACCAGCATCCCATCCACAACCCCACCATCCACGAAATAACTCAACCACCTCAACTGCATTCTCCTCAACATCCGCTCCGCCTGCAAACACGCCGCTGAACTCTGGGACCTACTGGACTCCACCTCGCCAGATGTCGCCTTCCTGACGGAGACCTGGATGAACCCCTCCTCAGCTCCCGACATTGCCATAGCCATCCCCGACAGATACAAGATCGCCCGCGGGGACCGCACCAATGGAACAGGAGGAGGACTCCCCATCGTCCACAGGAACACTCTCAGAATCTCGACCAGCACAGATGACACTCCCAGCACCGCCGAACACCTGCACTTCCAGATCCACACCGACCCCAATACCACCCTCAGTGGAACACTCATCTACAGACCCCCCGGATCCCGGCCACAGTTCAGTGACACCATCGCTGACCTCGTCAGCTCACACGCCCTCGCCTCCAAAGACTACATCCTCCTCAGGGATCTGAACTTCCACCTCGAGAACAACAACGACACCAACTCCACCACCCTGATTGACAACCTCACCAACCTCGGACTCAGACAGCTCGTCACGACACCCACCCACTCCGCCGGCCACACGCTTGACCCTATCTTCTCCACAAGCTCCCACATCGCCTTCAGCCACACCACCGTACTCCATTGGACAGACCATTGCTGCATCCATTTCACCTTCCAGAAACCCATCACACACCACCGCACCCAACAGATCTCTCTCCGCTGCTGGAGCAAAGTCACCGAAGACCAGCATACCATCACCCTCGCCCAGAGCCCACCCACCGATACCACCGACCCTGACGCCGCTGCCCACAACCTCAGACAGTGGATCGAAGACTGTGCCAACACCCTCGCTCCAATCAAGAAACCCTCCGACAAAGACATAGGCAGGAAAGCCAGCTGGTTCACTGAAGACCTCCAGGCCTCCAAGCAAGCCTGTCGAAAACTTGAGAATAAATGGCACAATGAACAGACACCAGACAGTTAAGCGGCCCACGAGAACGTCACCCGCAGACACCATCAGCTCATCATATCCGCCAAAACGACCTCCTTCAAAGACCGCCTAGACAACAAAGCACACAACAGCAAAGAGCTCTTCAACATCGTGAAGGAACTCTCCAACCCCAGCTCCAACACCAACTACATCCCACCTTCACAAGACCTTTGGGACTCCCTTGCCACCTTTCTTCTATTGCAAGATCGCAGACATCCACGACAGCTTCAGCATCTCAACCACCCCAACAGCCACCGAGACCTCCTTCCCACGACCACCCTCAGCACCGACCCCCTGCTCACATGGACCAACACAAAGGACAACAACATCATCAAGATCATGAACACCATTCACTCTGGTTCTCCATCAGACCCCATCTCCGGCAAACCATCAACATCTCCTTCGAGACAGCCACCTTCCCAGAGAGCTGGATGCACGCCGAGATCAACGCCTTGCTCAAAAAACCTAAGGCCGACCCGAAGGACCTCAAGAACTTCCGACCCATCTCCCTGCTCCCGTTCCTGGCGAAGGTGATCGAGAAGACCGTCAACAATCAACTAACCCACTAGCTCGAGGATAACAGCATTCTAGACCCATCCCAGTTCGCAACCAATTACATCAGGGCCCTGCTGGACAACGGCGAGACCGCGGCCCTCATCCTCCTGGACCTGTCAGCCGTCTTCGACATGGTCTGCCACCGCACCCCACGTACTCGCCTCCACGACTCTGGGATCCGAGACAAGGCTCAGGACTGGACCACCTCCTTCCTCTCCGGCAGAACCCAGAGCTTTGCCTCCCCCTCTTCCACTCCGAAGCCACCGATATTATCTGTGGCGTACCCCAAGGCTCATCCCTCAGCCGACTTTATTCAACATCTACATGACACCACTTGCCCATGTGACCCGACTGCACAACCTCTGTGGAAAATAAAACGACAAATATGAACATTGCCGGCGCCATCTTGCTTAGCGAAGGCCTCTGCGAGCACGTAAGCGGCAACCATTTTAGGCATCGCGGCCATTTCATGCTCTGCTGGTCACCTGCGAGTCACCCCGACCTCGCTATCATCCCCCGCGCTCTGACTAAGCCTGAACACATGTACCAGGGTCGTAAAACCTTGTCAACATGACAATGCCCTGGAGTTACTTCCCACACCCAACCTGCTCATCCTTTCATCCTCCACGCACAGGCAAGCCCCCTTTGATAACCTCCTTCCCTGCACCTGGCCCCTCAATCTGGTCCCAGGCACTAACCGACCCCTGTGAACATAGTTTATTACCCACATACGACACAACTTGCTTCACCAACAAAGGGGCCACAATTCAATCAGTGACACGGCCCCTTAGATCTGACCGATCCCACATGTTTTAGAGCCTGTTGGAATGTCCAGCTGCGAGATAGCGATCATCTGTTAGATCTCGGTGGCGGGAAGATTGCTGCTGGGTTTGTGTGGGAACTAGCTTGAGGCGGGGATTCCAAGGATGTTTGACTATGCAATAAACTGATGCCAGGAATGTTTGATCACGTAATAAACTGCCGAAAAGGCTTATAAAAGGCCATGCCCCAGAGATGCAGTTAGAGCACCTCCTGACGATAGCCCCGGTGTCTGATGTGAGGTGTTCTCCTCTAGAGAAATAAACCTGTTTTTCACCTTCCAGTTCCAGCACCTGCCTCGTTATTTTGATCACTAATCTTAAGGTGAATTAGAGGTGGTTTGCACCAAGCGGCATCGAAAGTCTTGGGAGTCTCGCAGCTTTTCATCAGCTCAACATCCTCTCCTACGCCAACGACACCCAGCTGATCCTCTCCTTCACCAAGGACCCCCTCACCGCCAAAACCAACCTCCAAGAAGGATTGAAAGCCGTCGCCGAGTGGATGAAGAAGAGCCGCCTGAAACTCAACTCGGACAAGACAGAAGTCCTCATCCTCGGCACCACCCCTTCGGCCTGGGACGACTACTGGTGGCCAACCGCACTGGGAACTGCACAAACACCCACCGACCACGCACGCAACCTGGGATTCATCCTCGACTCCACCCTCTCCATGTCAAAACAGGTCAACGCCGTCTCATCCTCCTGCTTCAACACCCTCCGCATGCTCAGCAAGATCTACAGGTGGATCCCCACCGAAACCAGAAGAACGGTCACCCAGGCCGTAATCAGCAGCAGGTTGGACTACGGAAACGCCCTCTATGCTGGAGCCCCGGCCAAACTCCTGAAATTACTACAACGCATCCAGAACGCCGCCGCATGCCTGACCCTCAACATCCCTCGCCGCAGCCACATCACACACCACCTGAGAGACCTGCACTGGCTTCTGGTCAACAAGAGGATCACCTTCAAGCTCCACACACACAAAGCACTCCACAACACCCAACCAGCATACCTCAACACACAACTCAAATTCCACACCCGAACAGCCAGCTCCGCTCCGCCGACCTCGCCCTAGCCACCATCCCCCGCATCCGAAGAGCGACCTCCGGCGGCAGATCACTCTCCCACCTCGCCGCCAAGACCTGGAACACCCTCCCCATCCTCCTACGACAGACCTAGGACCTGCTCACTTTCAGAAGACTACTCAAAACCTGGCTTTTCGAGCAGTAGCAGCACCCCTACCCCCAGCGCCTTGAGACCCTCACGGGTAAGTAGTGCGCTCTACAAATTCTCTGATTGATTGATTGATTGATTGATTGACTACGTCTGAGCACGGGACCGCTTGAATACCTGATTGCTTCTGTCCTCCTACTCTGAACTCCTTTGCTCATCATTGCTACAGGTGCTCCAAGAGTTGTCAAAGCTGAATTCGGATACTCTGAGATACTCATTCCACTGTGGCGCCTCAGTGTCCTGGCCAGCTTTTGGCACTGAATTAAGTGGGTTGGACTGTCACCACTCAAGAGTCATTGCATCACTATGATGCCCATGCCGAGGAGTCTAGGTTTATCAGTACATTGTGTGTAGTGGGCCCTATTAGCACAAGTTCAGGCCCAGAGCACGACATAACTCGTTTTGCAATCTAAAGGGAGCCACCAGTGCCAATCTAAGGAGAAAAAAATATATGTATGTCGAAATCAAGCAAAAGTCTTCTGTAGTGGCAGTATGAGATGGCAGTGATTGGCGTAGAGTAAAGGCGAGTTGAAGTTGCCATAAACTATTGCTACTCCAAAATCACAGTTACTTCTGTATCCTCAGCCTTGTTAAAATTGGATCTTCTGACACTTGAGTATCTTGGTAGAAAGTTAAAACTTTTAACCTAAGTTTTCTTCAAGTTTATCCAACCATATATTACTGCAATATTTCTCTATCTTGTATTAAGAGTGCGGACTGCTATTCTTTTTGTCTCCTGACATAGAGACCACCATAATCACAGTGGAACTTTATTTTATTTTGGCTGGATGTGTTTGAGATCTTGGCACTCACACTCCATCTTAAAACAAGGCTGTTAAAAAACCTTTTGGTAGAACCTTCACACATAAAAACAAATCTCGTCCCCAGATGCAAAAGGTGGACACTAAAAAAATACTTGCATGTAGGCTTGCTTGTTGGACTACCTCCAATACCCAATTTTGTACCTAAACTAGGCGAGGGCCCACAAATATGAACTCAGATGCACCTGCAGGGAAGGAACATTACTGGATACTACCGTAGGCTTACCTACGACTTTGGTGACTAAGAAAGAAACTAAAGAGAAATTGTTTTTTTTTAATAGCACACTGACTGATTGTTATGTATTTAAAAATGATTTATTGAAGGCTTAAGAACCTTGTTTTGATGTTTCTTTCCATGTGTCTCCATATTATGTTTCATTTTTAGAGACAGTTCAAGTATTTTAATTTTGCATTCTATTTTAAGTGTACTGGAAAGAACAACTTTTAATTCAGACCATATTATAGAGACTTTAAATGCACTAACTAGTCATCCTAATCTACCAGATAAAACCCAAGGAAATGTTGTTTAGACTGAAGCTGAATTAATCACCAGATTCACAATTTATACCAAAGAAAACAATCTTGGTGGATTCATCAAATGATTCTCTCTTTTGAATCTAATATACCACTTTCATATTCTCTGATTTTAACAAACAAAGGGTACATCACAAACTTTATCTGCACAATCAGGAATGGATACGAGAGGAAAAATGAAATAATAATTAAAGAAGCCAAGCAATATTGAAAATGAACAAATGAAAACAAATCAAGAAGTGTAGAATAACTAAAAAACGTCATAGGCTTCTCATTTTTCCATCTGAACAATTACAGCCTATGCAGTCTAATAATAACGTTGCTAAAAATGAGCTTCCAGGTTCAATTTCGCAGCAGGATGAACATAATATCCCTCCTGCAAATGCAAATCAAGTGTTCAGTCCATTAGCTACTGTGTTCTGGAGCCAGCACTTGGTTAGCACAGCTAAAAAACTTATTATAGTAATGTTTATTTTATTTAACATTCTTGCCCAATGCAATCACTGGGTTTAGGCTCTTTTACTCCTTCAACCATTTATTTTGGAGATCTTTTTCCTGATTACTTTAGCCACTTGAATTCATCTAGAATGCCCAGCTTATAATCAATATATCCAGTAACGCACTGTTCTCTCTGGATATTAAATTGATTTTGTTTCTAGATGATTGACCTTGCCTTGAATAGAGAAACAGCTGTATTTTGTTCCTACTTAGCTCATTTAATAACGTAAACGGCATGATCTCTTGGCGAAAAAAAGTTTTATTGTGATGCCAGCCCAAATTATTTCTGCCAAAAAAAATAACTCTTATCCCACTGCTGAGTGTGACTAATTTTCTGTCACAATCCTCACATTAACACAGAATGAATTACTAAGCAGAGGTGCAAGTCCACTACAAGGGTAGAACAGTTAATATTCTCCAGCAGTCCTATTTTTCACCAGATAGCAAGAATAATGAGGAATCTTGGTCTTGGCTGTCAGGAACTTTAAATGGGAATAAAATATGGAACCAAAATTGGCCATTAATTTAAGCAAAACCTCTCAATCTTTTAAGGTACCAGGCAGGACTAGATGGTTATAAAATTAGATCATTGATGAACCTGAACTAGCATCTGTATTTAAGAAATCAGGGAAATGGATAATTTTGCAAAGAAAAATATTATGTTATTGGTAATCCTGCCCAGAGCTGCTCTAGAGGCCATGCTAGTGGAGGCAGCGCAGTTCTTTTATGTATAGACTATATATGGAACTACAAGATTATTCTTCATTCCTGTAATGCCAATATATAAGGATCATGTTTCAGAGATCATAGATGCCTAGATTTGCTCCCTCCTTGTTTTTAATGTTTAATTTCCCT
Source organism: Lissotriton helveticus (assembly GCF_964261635.1). NCBI lineage: Eukaryota > Metazoa > Chordata > Amphibia > Caudata > Salamandridae > Lissotriton > Lissotriton helveticus. The sequence goes on from NC_136068.1 coordinate 1,189,246,297, forward strand.
GGGGACAATAGCATAATGCTACACTAATTTATGATTTTGATTTATAAATAACTATTGAAAAGGAGCAGGATTTATGGGTATTAATTGCAGGCAACTTTAATACAAATCTCTCTAATTTAGCCATACAAACATATACTAATATAGAACTAGAAGAAGCCTGGATTATTCTTGAAACATCATCCTCACGTAACTTAATAGAAGACAAATGCGAAGTTCTGCTTGAACATCTATGGGAAACGATGGTTTGGTAATTAATGGTCCAGTGGACTCGTATATACTTGTCCACTCAACCTGCGAGGAATCCATGGAGTTTCAATAATTCAATTATTTATTTACTGAAGTTTATATTCCAGATTCCACACATAAAATTACTTAGTAAAATACCTTGCTCTCCATAAGACCCCAGACTTTGGACATAGGCATGAGACAAGTTGACATCCAAACATGTGGCTGATTAAACTAGAAGAATTCCCCTAGAATACATTTTTGTAAGGACATTGAAATGTTATATACTGACTTATCTACCAATGCCAAGAAAATTTATTCCTGAGTTATCGTGCATGCAAAATAAAATGCCAAAGGTTTTTTAGGAATTACTGGTTTTAGATCAAAATGTTCAGTAACTGCTAACACAGCTCTAGTACAAACTATTGTTGAAAAATATGTAGACTCTAAAAGACAGACAATTATGCCACATTTATAGAATTCTCCACAGCGTTCAACCATGTAGACAGGTTCATGCTCTGCAAAAAGGTAACAGCATTGGCTGTGCCACCTAATCCTCTGTGGTTGACAGTTGGCCCACATATTTCTATGTACAAAGTACTAAGGGGAGGGAACAAAGGGCTAACCACAAAAACACAAAATTGCTTAAACAAGAATGTCTTATTGCTCCTTTTATTGTTTTTATATGATCTCCTAGAACAATTTGTGGAACTGAAACATTTTCACCAAAATTAGGTTCTCAAACATTACACGCACTATCAGGGACAAAAAAGGGTGCAGAAGTTTTCAACCCCGAGTGGAAGAACTTGGAAGTGGACTGCACTGGACCTGTGTAAGCCCTGGACCCGAGGAGTCTTGCCTGGAAGTCTACCTGAAACTGTGGAAGAGACCACAAGTGACTTTTCCAGCATGTTAAAAAAATGCAACTATCATTTTCTTGGCCTTTGAAGCACTTCTACTAGGCACCAAATCTCCCCGATAAAGGTGTTACTATGCCAATTAAGAGTTGCTGATTGCCCTGTTCAGAGCTTATTTCAGTCCAAGTCCAAGGCTACAATGTTACTCCCAAAATAAAGTATCCAAACTCTGTGGACCCTTAGTTTGTGGCTTCAGCCTATTCCTTTGCCCCTCTGGAGAAATCCAAGAACAGGAAAGAAAAAAAAGACTAACATGGTTATTTAGACCTTGGCGGGCAGTCTGCTGGTCTAACAAGCATTGGAAATGCAATAGGTCTCGCATTAGGAAAGTTTGAGCGATTGGTATTGTAAATTACACTTTTTTTTATTTATGTGTTGGTTTTGTCAATAGTTTTAACTTTCGCAAATGTGACACCTATAGCATTTGTAATGCAATGTGTGTTGTATTAACGTGACTTAGATGTATTGATATTACAAATAACAATGGCTTTTAATTTTGTAAATAATTAATACTTAAATAAAAGTTATTGTCATTTATAATGGCAATAGCTTAAACGTTTGTAAATAACTTTTGTGAAGATTATGTTCAGTGTATTTTATTGTGACGAAAATCCAAGAACATTGCATTTGCACCTACACACACACACACACATATAGATGTGGTGGTGGTGGATCTGGGGGATATGGTGGTGGTGGATGTGGTGGTGGTGGTGATGGTGGATGTGGTGGTGATGGTGGTGGATGTGGGGGTGGATGTGGTGGTGGATGTGGTGGTGGATGTGGTGGAGGTGGAGGTGGTTGATGTGGTGGTGGATGTGGTGGAGGTGGTGGATGTGGTGGTGGTGGATGTGGTGGTGGTGGATGTGGTGAAAGTGGTGGTGGATGTGGTGGTGGATGTGGTGGTGGATGTGGTGGTGGAAGTGATGGTGGTGGGTGTGGTGGATGTGGTGGTGGTGGATGCGGGGGTGGATGAGGTGGTGGATGTGGTGGTGGTGGTGGATGTGGTGGTGGTGGATGCGGTGGTGGTGGTGGATGTGGTGGTGGTGGTGGATGTGGTGGTGGTGGATGCGGTGGTGGTGGAAGTGGTGGTGGATGTGTTGGATGTAGTGGTGGATGTGGTGGATGTGGTGGTGGATGTGGTGGTGGATGTGGTGGTGGTGGTGGATGCGGTGGTGGTGCATGTGGTGGATGTGGTGGTGGTGGATGTGGTGGATGTGGTGGTGGATGTGGCGGTGGATGTCATGGTGGATGTGGAGGTGATGGTGGATGTGGTGGTGGATGTGGTGGTGGATGTGGTGGTGAATGTGGTGGTGATGGTGGATGTGGCGGTGGATGCGGTGGATGTGGTGGTGGTGGATGCGGTGGATGTGGTGATGGTGGATGCGGTGGTGGTGGTGGATGGGGTGGTGGTGGTGGTGGATGGGGTGGTGGATGTAGTAGTGGTGGGTGTGGTGGATGTGGTGGTGGGTGTGGTGGATGTGGTGGTGGATGTGGTGGTGGATGTGGTGGTGGATGTGGATGTGGAAGTGATGGTGGATGTGGTGGTGGTGGATGTGGTGGTGTTGGTGGTAGTGGATGCGGTGGATGTGGTGGTGGTGGATGTAGTGGTGGAAGTGGTGGTGGAAGTGGTGGTGGATGTGGTGGTGGATGTGGTGGTGGATGTGGATGTGGATATAGCGCATACTTATGGCATGACTAAAAAAAAGCAAGCTGGTTCTGAGACGCTGCGGGCTCTTAACGACTGAGATGAAATCAGCAGCATTCCTGGATTTCCTAAAGTTTGTCGGAGGGGAGGGGGGCCGTGGGCTTTGCAGCACGAAGCGCACAGCGAAGAGAGTTGTGCTGTTTCTACTCCTTGGTTCAGGGTGAACCCTTAAGGAACTTTAAACGAGTGAATATTACTGACTTCGTCTTTCTATTGTTCATGAAGGTTTTATTAAATTCGTGAAGGCAAAGAATATGAATGACGAGGCTGTATCTCATTCTAAACTGAATATATGGTCTTCTGAGAGCTCTAAGGCAAATGTGTTATATAAAACAAGCATTGATAAGCCAATAGGACCAGCTTATTTTAGTCAAAGGCAATAGTATGCACACACACACACATTCATACATATGGTGACAAACAACAGTTGTATGAGGACATGCACATAGTATTAATGCGGTGGATGCATGGATAAGTTTATGGTTGGATGGGCGTGCCTGCATGCAGCGGTGGGTTGGTGGGTAGGGGTAGCTGCACACATGGATGGATGCAAGTGTGAATGGGTGGGTGAATGGATGCATGGATACGTTTATAGTTGATAGGTGTATACTTGGATGAATATATGGTTGGATGGGCGTGCCTGCGTGCGAGGGTGGATGGGTAGGAGTGGCAGCACACGGAGATGGATGAAAGTGTGAATGGGTGGATTTATAGAAACTGGATAATTTCAGATACAATTTATAATAAGAGGCGCTTTGCAGAGCTGGCGACGCTGCGCCCCTCTAGATGTCACGTTAAGTTTGCTGAACTATGGGAATGTCACACCGAAGTGAAACCCTTCCGTTAACGAGCTGTGCAGGTTCCCGGGCCGACTCTCTGCACTTTATCCACAGTGGGAGAGTGACATGAGTTGAGAAAAACATTCAGTTAATAAAACCGCATCCGAACCAAGTCCTGCAGCTAGGAAAAGAGCAAATACATGTAATAAAGGTATTGTTTTGAACGTTTGACGCTGAAGCAGATACCAAGCACAGGGGCTATGGGAGGGGGGAGGGGATAGTTCCTCCATGGTCTATGTTCCGGCAACACACGTAGATGGATGAAAGTGTGAATGGGTGGGTGAATGCTTGTGTGAAACGATGCATGGGTGGATGTTGAATGATGGATGTCGGAAGCAGCTCATTGAGGAAGTTCTGTGAAATAAAATATTCACCAAATGGCCCCATGCGTGTCACCTGAGCCAACATTGGGTTTGTATTTAGATCACACACCGTGTGGGCAGTGTGCGCAATGACAGAACGGAAGGCAAGAAACTGAACAAGCAGAAACAGACTGAGTAACTGGAACGTAACCTCATCTCTGGGTGTCTGCCGTGTCCAGGATTCAAATGAAGTGAGGGGCATGGAGGCAGCAGACGCATGGGAAGGGGTGACAGGATGACAGAGGCGGGGGCTGGGAGGGGAAAAGAGAGGGAGAGAGCAGAGGCCATATAATAGATACATTCACTCCGATGTCATTCTTTCATCAAAACTCCTGGGTTTTACCAAGTCTGCAGCAAACTTTCAGTCCGTCTAGGACCGTACGAATTTCTTATGAGGCGGTTTTATACATTTTGGTTATCCATTCGTTGTGGGCAGGAGATGGTGAAATTACCAGTGACGGAGGGCTCAGACCTTTGCAGCTGTGAGCGCATTCAATTAATGAAAAAAGAAAAGGAGACACTGCCTGCCGGCCGTGAAACAGAAAGCACGGCCGGCCGGCCGTGAAAAAGCCTTTGATGCAGCAGGGGGCAATTAGGGGAGGAGAATGGCTGGGCTGAGGCAGAGCGCAAAGCCTTTGATGCAGCAGGGGGCAGAGCGGGAAGAGCTTCTGGCGGCACCAAGCTGATGATTTGATGCTGTGCACGCGCATTTTAACTCATTGCGCTTGCGCATTGAGTTAAAAGTGCACATGCACTGCATCAAATCGCCAGTCTAGTTAAACTCTGTTTAAGCCCCTATAGTCTCGCTCCGCTCAATGCGCATGCGCATTGACAGGCGAGACCTAAAAAGGGACCATCTGCCCAATTTACGCTATTGACAGCACTGGCGATTTTCAAAGTGTGTGTCATATTTAAAGCCTCTGCTTGTAAAACTCCTTGTATAGAGAAAAATCCCAAAGCGGAGTTTATTTTCTCCAAACACAAAATAAATGATTGCATGCCTAGCGAGCATATTTTCTGCGCACAGGGGCCACTGTGCATTTTCACATGGAGTTTTATTGGGTTGTTTTCGGGACTTTATGGGGAGAAGCCGACTCCTTGTGCCATAGCTACCAGAGGTTGAGCACAATATTCTTAGTGTGGTCTAACTTAAGAAAGTGACTTATTAAATTGGCCGGTTCACCCCCTCCAAAATTTGTAAACACCCTTCTAAGTGGGGTAGAAGTCATTCTTAAGGCAGATGCACTGACCGCACATTCTTTCAAACAGTGACCTTCACGCAATTTCAGGGTGAATGGGTAACAATTAAATTAAAAAGAATGCCTTGGTCCCCTGGGATCACAACTTACTGGACTTTGGACTCAGCTTTGACTCGTCTACCGGTTTGTGTCCCCGTCACCTTCCCCTTCCTCTTTCCATGCTGTGTCTCTCACCCTCCCCTCCTCTTTCCCTCCTCCACTCTCTGTCTACCTCCCCTGCTTCTACCCCCTCCCCTGAATCTCTCCCCTTGCCTTCTTTTTCCCTTACATATATGTCATTATTGTCTATCTCGCCCTTACATGTAACTATGTTGCCATGCTCTAACAACTGTGTAACCTTTATAACGATGTAACCTGCAACTATGGTCTGATACTCATGTAAAGCGCTCTGATACCTCCGGGTCTAGCCAGCGCTATATAAAACCTTTTAAATAAAATAAATAAATAAAATAAATATTGATAAATAATATCTGACTGCTAACCCAATTGTGGTTAATGATTGGGCATTTACACTGACAGAAGAATCATGAGACCCCACCCTCATTGGTTTTTCACACCGTCTAGCAGAAGGGCATCCAGGGGTTGCAGATAGGGCTACAAACCCCAAAGGAGAGGTCTTTCAATCTCCCATGTGCCTTGCATCTATAATTCAGAGCTAGCCCAGAGATGTGAGACCCAGGATAAGCCCACCACCCACAACGCCAAGCCACACAGAAGAGGTGAGCCTACCACTGAAGACTTGAGCCATATGCCTGAATTCAGGTGCAGTTCCAGGTCCTCTTGAACCCTTCATGTGGCATCTGCTTGCTGCACATGCTACAACCTAATTCTCCAAGCCCCTTAACCTTCTCCTCACCTCTCCGGAAGCAGGTGTGCGGCCCAGCACTTGACCTTGGTGATGGGCAGATAGTGAACACCAGTGGGAGTACTGTCACAGTGTTCAGTGAGTATCTTCACAGCACCATATAGAGATTTAACAATCAGCCAACTGAACCGCTGCCCACCACCGCCAGATGTAATGAAAAATGGAAAAGGCCTGCAGTGGGAGCTTTGCCTGAAAGCCTGGTATGGGTCCTGAAAGTGTGACTGCAGCTGAATTCTGCACTTCTCTTGTATACTTGTGAAGACGTGACTCCATTGCATCTGTCAGATCTTTTGTTTTGATAATATGTGCAATTGCCTTCACTGAGTCTTGAGCCTCTCCTAAAATCAGCATGTCTTTGTTAATTTTTTTTTATTTCAAATCATTTTTATTGAGATAAGAAAAAAAAATCAATAAAAAAATAACAACAAGGGAGAACGAAAAGAAAAGAAAGCATACAGGTACATTGAGGCAGAAAATGAGTGACATACATAATTCCATCAAAATCATACCAAATAAGAGCAGGGTAAAACGCAATTACATAAACTACATAATAAAGCATATCAAAAATCCAAGTATGACAATCAGATCAGCAACTGTCGCGCAAACATATATGATTGCAATACAATGAGCAAATCCAGAGCCTTGGTCTTACAGTATCTGTACATGTTCCACAGTTTCGAGTGTCAGTTGAGAGTAGCATCATATGAGGGGATGAGTTGCCCTTGGACCCCAACCAATGGCGAGTTGATACAATTGCCTACAGTGTCTTACGGTGGGTCAAATGAAAATGAGGATGCATCGAGAGACTTCCAAAGCTTCTTATGAGAGGCGCGCCATGGGGAGGAATGCAGGGCAGGATTATCCGCTCCTCTCAGAAAGGATAACCATTCTTGCCACATCTTGAGGGATACCTCAGAAGCCGTCTTCCACTTACATAACACTACCTTACAGGCCAGGGTGAGCATTAGATCAAGCAGTTGGTGGTCATTATCATTGGCTAGATTCGGATCTAGTACTCCCAGGAGAACATAAACAAATTCCCTTGCAGGCTTGATGTGGAGAATATATTCTATGCAATCAAAAACGTTTCCCCAGTATTTTCTCAGGGAAGGGCAGTTAAAAAGCATATGGGCCAGATCCCCACATCTGAGTCACAATTCCAACACTTAGGGCTATCTCTTAGTTGAAGTCTAAAAAGTTTATCTGGCGTCCAATATGTTCTGTTGAGTAACATATATTTGGTTTGTGATAATATTGGAGAAACTTTGTTCAAAAAAGCAGTAGTATGGATTGTGTCCCACTCAAATGTTATACCCGTTGAATTGGGTTCTGCTTCCCATCGTATCTCATTACGTCTGTGGATTTTCCCAGGTAGAGGGAGGAGAAGTTTATATATTCTCGATACAAAATGTCCCGCTGCCCTGATCCGTATTAAATGGTTCTTAAGCCATTTAATGTCAGCCATGCCTTTGTTAATTTTAAGGATGATGTGATATCACCATTAAAAGTTGTTGCAGCACATGTATTTTAACCTGAATGACGCTGGTTCAATATATGCTTATTGAAAACGGCCTATTTGTTTATTCTATGCATATCACTGAGAAGTGAGCACGAGTGACGGAGCGAAAAGTACTGTACTGTGTCCACGAACCATGAGAGGTCGGTGTTGTCATGTTCGATAGTTGGCAGAAACTTTTCGCTCCTTGGTACGGTTGCGGCGCTAATAGCGGCAGTGTGAACTAGCTGGTCTACAGACTAACACATCCTTTAGGAGTGTCCAGAATCAGTGTAGAAGAAAATCCCTTAGTTTATGTTGCCTAAACCCGCCGATCCTATATAGATTTATAGGACCTACACAAACCTTCTTCTCCCCAGCCGTGCACCACAATCAGTGCCCATATAAAACTAAACAGCTTCTGTTACTGACACCCTAATCAACCTTTACCATCTTGCCCTGAGGATGGAGTTGTTTGGCTCGCAAATCATTCTCTTCTGACCTCTTCTCTCATGCACGTTTTATTGTGGTTTGTGCCTTCCCAAATCTTTCATTAACAAGGTTAGCTGAGAGCTATATAAACTTGCTTCTGAGAAGGCGGAGGATCGTTTCATATCTTGTGGACCGACACAGGGGCATTATACAGTATGGGATGTTTAAGCCTTCAAATCCAGCAAGGGTTGATAATCTTTTGGTGGACAAGATGCTCCCGAGCCAGTCGTCGTTTACTTTTGCTTTCTCTTGCCATTAAGCACCTGAGATGGCGGTCGAAGTGCATTAAAGCAAGCAGCGGTGGGGGGAGGGGTGGGGGTGGGGGGGGGTTGGGAACGGGCAAATGGCGACCTGCTGTATGCCCATACAGTGAATACAGCATGTCTTGCAGGACAGCGCATGCTAGGCTTGACCTAAAAATGCACTCTGTGTAATTATTATATACTAATAATTGATACTGTACATTTTAAAGGCTACAGAGGGGGACAATGGCAGTTGAAGGCGTGAATTACGGCGGGCCCATTAAATCCTTTTAGTCTGCATAACATTGCATTCTTAGTTTCGTAATTAATAATGCAAGATGGGCTAAAGGACCTTCAGTGCTCATTAATGGCATAAAAACCCCTATATAATACTACTGTCTTGTACAACGTTCTGCAGCCATTTTCCTAGACCTGGCCTCTGCTTTATAACACTCCCATATACAAAGCTAAATTTCACTAGATCCTGATACTTAAGTTTACAGTGACTTCAATGAGGCCTTCAGTAGAATTCAAGCTATTTTGTTTTCTTTTATGCCTTTCTACTTACAAAATCTTGTGTGCTGCCTACCTTATTTAGCACAAGGTTGGAATTTGAGCCACATTGGGCTCCTTGGAGGGCCTTAAACATGTAACAGCACACCTCATTAAGGCCTGAAAAAAATATGACATAGTCGCCAACCTGACGAAACACCACATCTTCCCCTTTCAAGCCCACACCATCATCAAAACTAGCTGCATCATGACCTGGAGGGACATGCAGGGCAGATATTTGTTTGTGCAGGGCACGGTGGGTGGAGATATCTTGGTCCTGGGAGCGTCTATGCCCTCCTGCCTCTTTCCTGGGGGCTGGCAGAGAAAATTGTGACCCTGTGGGCAGACATACCTGAGGGTTTAGCGGTTGTCGAGGTGATTGGAGCAACGTGATGGATGTGGCCAAGGACAGATGGAGGTCGGGGGTCAACTGGAGGTCCGCCACCCTACTAAATTGTATTCCTTAGTGATGAGCCTTGATTGGGTCGACCTCTGGCGCAGGTTCCATAGTACTACACAGGGCTGCCCATACCTTTCAGCAGTTCATTGTTCCTTCTCCCGCCTAGATTATTTATTTATTCCATGGGTCTTTGACAGCAGGGTGGTGGCGGCGGACATTCTCCCGCGGGGAATCTCCGATCATTCCCCAGTGGCCCTTACTATACGAGCTGGGGGGGGCCTATGGGCCGTTCCGATGCCACTTATCTGCCTGGAACCTCCAGAAGGAGGACTACAGGGAATGAATGGAGGATGCCATTGATCAATACCTGCCCATTAATGTGGGTTCTGTTCCTGGGGCTGGGACTCTTTGGGAGGCATTGAAACCCACGATTCGTGGGGTGGACATCTCTTTTTGCGTGGCATCCCGAAAGTTGCTTAGAGAGGACCTGGTTCGTGCGGAGGCTACCATTCTCGAGCTGGAGGCGCGAAGTGGGGAACAAGGGGGTCGTCTGGCTCGACACCAATTACTGCTGGCACAGCAGGAATATTCTCATATCCTTTTAGATGAGGCTCACCAGGCTTGGCTGGCTACTAGTAGCAGGATCTATCAGTGGGGCGATAAATCTGGTAAGATGTTGCATAGATTATGTCAGGGTGCACTTCGCTCCCAGGTCCTTCCAGGTATCATGGGGTCGGATGGGCTACCATTGTCTGGCGCATCAGCTATTGCAAGTAGTTTTGCGGAGTATTATGCCTAATTGTATGCCCCCACGTAATGCCTATCAGCGGAAGTCATTGGTCGTTTTTTGGACGATCTTCCGCCTAAGGTGCTCACGGATGAAGTCAGAGAAGAGCTGGAAGGCCCACTTACAGAGGAAGAATTAGGGGCGGCTTTGGGGGATCTTAATTCCGGCAAGGCTCCTGGCCCAAATGGCTTTCCATGCAAATGTTTCAAAAAATATTTTCTGCAGTGGGCCCCCACTATCGCAGGGTAGTGGAGGAGGCCAGGGACCGGGGGAGACTGCCCAGGGATTGGAGACATGCGGAGGTAGTAGTATTTCACAAGCCTGGTAGACCGCCTGAGCACCAAGCCTCGTATTGCCCTATCTCCCTTCTGAGCGTTGAGGCCAAGATATTAGCCAAGGCATTGGCTAATCGTCTTCAACCCCATACAACTTTGCTCGTTCATCCGGACCAGGCTGGGTTCATGCCCCAACGCGCTTCCCAACACAATATTAGACGGGCGCATGTAGCGGTCGCGACGGTCCAGGGACTAGGGGAATGGACAGCACTCCTGCTGGCAGATATGGACATGGCGTTCGACTCTTTGAGCTGGGTGTGTCTATTGCACTCCTACTGAGGCTGAACTTTGGACCACGTTTCTTGTCCTACCTGACCCTGTTATACACAGACTTGATGGCTTCGGTGCAAATTACGGGCTTCGTCTCCTCTGCATTCTCTATTGGGCGGGGCACCAGGCAGGGGTGTCCATTATCCCCATATCTTTTTGCTTTAGCAATGGAGCCCTTAGCCACTTCGGTGCAGATGGGCGCTCAGGTGTGGCGTTTTGAATGAGCGCACGGATTGTCTGATTGCATCGCCCTTTAAGCCGAGGATGTGTTGTTTTCTCTTACTAACCTGGATAGGACATGCCCCCGGCTGTTGCGTATTATGCAGATCTTTGGGGAAACCTCAGGTCTATATATGAACCCTCGGAAGTCCACCCTGTGGGTGTTGGGAGGTGAGGGCGGGCTCGGTTCCTGGGTATCGTCGGTTCAGGTGGTACATGGGGGTTTGAAATATCTGGGGGTGTATCTGTCAGACTCTCCCACCACGGCTTGGGAGCTAAACCTTGCACCAGTATGGGAGCAAGTGCATGAGGATATTAAGACCTGGTCTCACATGCCCCTGTCCATCTACGGCATGTCAGCTATTTTTAAGATGGTGTCGCTCCCGCGCCTACTGTATCAATTACAGAATCATCCCTATCCAATTCCCCCGCGGTAGTTTCGTCAGGTGAACTCTGTCTTGAGTCAGTTCCTCTGGGATGGTGAGGCGGTTAGGGTGGTGATCCGGACTTGTTTTCTATCCACGTTTTGCGTGGGGCTGGCGACGTCGGATATTTGGTCTTATTATGTTGCATCACATCTACTTGTCTTAAATGAGTGGTGGTATGGAGACAGGGCGGGCCCGGCTTACACCGTGGAGCAGTGCTGCATGGGTGACCAGTCCCTACACACTATTCTTTACTTTGCCCCGTAGAGGCGCTCCCTACTGTCTGCCATGGTGGATTGTTTTACAGATCTGGAAGCAGGCGTTACGTAGGATGGGCTGGTGGAACAGACTGACTCGGCAGACCCCACTATGGCATAATGGCAGTTTTCCGCAATTGGCGAGTCTTTCGGGTTCTGCGACTGGGACAGTATTGGGATATCAACTTAGGTGGATGGTATGCGGGGTCCAGTTTTAAAATCCTTCCAAGATATTCAGAAGGATTTTCAGATGCCACATTTTTTAAATACCAGCAATTTAGGCATGCTTGCTCCCCCAGTTTGGAGGGTCTCAACTCGCTGCCGGAGTTCAGCCCGGTGGAGGCCAAGGTATTTATAGGGGACCTCCTGGATCATAAGATTTCTAAAATCTATCAGTCCTCGGTTACGCACTGTTCCCCTTCTCTGCAGCATCTAAGGGAGGCCTGGAAGGGAGATGTGGGTCAGATGGAAGAGGAGGACTGGACAGAAGCTTTGGCTTCCCCGCGAGTGGCAGCTATTGCAATGAGTCTGCGGCAATCAAACATAGCTTTATTCAATTGTAAAATAGTGCAATCATAAAGGCAGTACATACACCAGAATATTCAAAATAACAATGTATACAATTAGATAGCCCCATTAACATCAGTCATACATAAAAATTAATAGCATGGATATAATCCAAGATAACAAAAATAAAACCCAAAGTTCATTCTTCCTATAAGCAACTGCCCTTTTTAAAAAAACATCGCAACTTTCCAGATCATGTCCGCATTGTCCAAAGTTTGCAGTGCAATATATGCAGGTCGGCAAGTCCTAAGCCCCATCATTTTTAACATTGGTCATATCCACACTTTCCTAATATCAGAATAAAAACCACAAAAAAAGGTGACATGGATGGTGGATTGACATGAGCAATCGTCACAAGGACAGGCTTTCATAGTGCGCCTCCAATTATTCATGTTAGGAAAGCTGGTAAGTCTATGGAATATGCTGAGTCTAAATCTTGTTAGTAAATACTTCTCATACCCTACTGGAACTATAGCTAGATAAGGCTGCATGTTAAAACACTTAAGATCATTTGATTTTCTAATACCATGGGCTTAAAAATGTAAGTTGTCAACCTTATCATTTCCAACATTACAATACCTTCTTTTTTTAATTCCTTCCCGCTTATTGATTGCAGGGATTCGGGATCAGTAAAATACTCCGGATGACCCAGATTCTGCATAAAAGTATAAACATAGTAAATCCATGGGATCCTTAGTATTTTTTCCAATTTTAAAATATCCTTTAGGATATCCCTATTTAATGTGGGTTCTTCTTTAGTCCATACTCGATGCCACAATAAGACTGGCTCAAGTTTAATGATGTCAGACACATACGTTAAGCCCAATTCGGCATGACAGACGTAAGCAGATGTTGTTCTGGGTACCGACAATAGATATCTTAGGAATTTATTTTCCACTATTTGCAAAGAAAGTGTATTAGCAATGCCCCAAACCCTAGAACCATAGGTTATGGTGGAAATACTTTTAGCCTGATAAATTTGTAAAAGTTCCACCAGTGGTCTTTTCCCTAATCTTTTCGAAAACTGGGTGAGTGCAGATTTAGAGTTAATTAAACGGAGTTTTTTAGATCTTGTTGCCTGTGCCCACGTGTCTTCTTGATGGAACATGACACCCAAATATGAGAAGAATTTTTGTTATTTCACTCTTTTGGTCCGCAATAAACATTTCACGAGATTTTTTCCTCCCCAAACCACATCTCATGACATAAGTCTTGGAAGTGTTTACTGATAGTCCTAAGTCATACATAAAATCATTAAAACTATTTAAATCTCTCTGTGGACCTACTTGTGTTTTAGACAGACAAACCGTGTCATCGGCATATAAAAGAGCAGGAATTGAACGACCATTAATCTTAGGGTAGTCAACGTTTCGCTCAAGTAATGCGCCCTCAAGATCATTTATGTACTGGTTAAAAAGAAAAAGTGCAAGGACACATCCTTGACGGACTCCCCTACGTATTGGGTTTGAGGTTGTGCACCCACGCTTAACATCAAAGGGAACTCTCGTTTGAGCATTATGATAAAAACGTCTTAGAAAGTGAATAATTTGATCATCCACGCCTATCTTTTCTAGAAACTCCCAAAGTTTAATGTGTCTTACCGAGTCAAAAGCAGCTGTTAGGTCTTGGACAGCTTATGGCTCCTTCTATTATGATTAGCTGACTGGCACAAGGCAACAACAATTGGTGACAGTCAGAATCCAGTCAGAATCCAACAACCCTAGCCGAAAATATCGAGACCTAGATGTGTTGTCGTTTTTAAGCCTGTTCTGCACAATAGTGGGATTAACATCTTTACCAGGTATAAGTAATTCAGGCATTCTGCATGTAGACCCTTGAGCAAGACTGGGCATATAGTCATTATGAAATACGCTAATTTCTTGGTTGATTAGTCAGTCGATTGCTTCTAAGGACTCAAATATTTCAACGCGATTGCTGGTTGGCACTGAATAGAGCGGGGTTCTGCTATTAAAAAATATATCCTGCTGCCGATAACACTGTTCGTCAGTCGAAGGGAGATAAAAAAAAACACAGGGAGAATATTATTACCATTTACATTGGTCTCCCTACTTCTTGCTCTATCAAAAATGAGACACACTAGATTTGGAGATCTAAACGATAGAACAACACAATCACCTTGTAATCGTTTGTTGGATTTACCAATCCATGAAACTCTACGTGCCATTTTAAATTCACTGAAAAGAACATTGTTTAACCCTATTCTAGTACTCAGAAAATGGCATGCTTTGTTACGTAGATTTGACCAGTGTTCAAATTCGTTTTCAGGCAGTGGCGGCACATTAGCGAAGACCACTGTGTACCGGGTCGCTTCAGGGGGAGGCTTAAAACCACATTGGACAAGGCCTCAACCACCCTACTCCGCTTGTGTGGCAGAGAACCTAAGTCAGCTATCATGCTACCCCGTCCCCCTCCCCCCCCCATAATGGGTGGAGCAGGATTTTTTAGTGCTGCTGACTGTATCGTAGAGAAGATTTGTCCCTGGTCAATCTGATTGTGTGCACTCGTCAGAAGGTCAGTGCTTGCATTTGGTGGCATCAGAGTCTTCAGATAATGGCAACAAACCTAGCTAGGTTTAAGAGTTGGGCAATAAGTTATAGTAGTTATACCTTTATCCACACCACTGTTCCCCCTTGAGAGCATTGGCCCAGCAACATTGTCATTATTATCTCCTACAGTAAAGCTAGTTAATTGAGGAGAGACTCCTAACTTTTCAAGTGACATTAATCTTTCTTCAATACTACCCAACTTCTGTACCAAAGGAGCAAGGAGGTTAGAAATCAATAGTTCCAGACGTTTACAAAAATCGTCGCTCATTTGACCAAACATGAGGGCTAGTCCCGTTAGTATTGTCCTTGACATTACTGGACAGTGACGACAAAGAGGAACAAGGTTTGTTATTCACAACCGGGGAAATCTGTTGAGGAACTGATTTGTGTGTTACGCGCTGGTTTTGTTTCTGGGCCACACATCTTTTATTTCTAGTTCCCTGGTCAGTTCCCTTCTTAACACCCTGGTTTCTCGTTGCTTGCTGACCTCTGGTGCTGACACCGGTATCTGTATCCCCAGCTCTTGCTCGGTCACAGAACTCATGTACTGGTCCAAGGGATGAAAGTTAGTGACGGGGCCCGGTAAATCAGCAGCGTCATCAGTTGGTCGAGGGGCAGTGGGAATTTCCAAACCATTACCTATAACAGTAACTGTACCATTGTCAGGCTGACATGCATATAAGGATTGCGGGTCCAAGGATAGCCTCCGTTCAGTTAGGGCAATTTTGTGCATCAATGCCGATTCGGCCCGTACAAGGAACGCGTCTAAAGTCCCCGCCACCCCAGAACCCAACCCCGATTTGCGTCTATTCATTGTACAGATTTAAGTCAAAATTAACTTGAGTGTTACTCCACACGTTGAAGAATTTATTTATTTATACCATTTGTAGAGCGCGCTGTTACCAAACGGTGTCCTGGCGCTGTAGTGATAGCTCTCCTGGCCTCAAACCTCCTGCCTAATTAGTAAATAGCCATGTTTTCAAACTTTTCTAAAAAGCCAGCAGATCCGTGATCTGTCTCAATGCAGATGGAAGGGCATTCCAGGCAGTAGCGGCACCTCGGACAAAACTTCTGCCTCCCCCAGCGTGCTTTCTTAATGCGTGGGGTCCTAATCAACCCCATTCTGGCCGACCTAAGCTGTCTACCCGGCTTGTACCACTGGAACTGCTGTTGTAGAAACGAAGGGCCAAGTCCAGGGACCGCCTTAAAGACTATACTCAATGATTTGAAAGTTATCCGCTTACGCACTGGAAGCCAATGTAGCTTCACCAGTTCCCGGGAAACGGATGCAAACTTTGGTAGGCCCGTAATGAGCCGGGCTGCGGCATTCTGCAGAACCTGCAGTTTGTTAAGTAGCCCCTGTTGGGCCTCTAGGAATAGACTGCTACAATAGTCGAGGCGGGAGAGCACGAGGGCCGTCACCAGGGTTTTTTTGCACTCGTCCAGAAGAAAGGGGAGGATCTTCCGGATGAATACCTGACTACAACAATACGGCCGTTAGGGGTCTAGCCAAGTCTCTTTCAGGCTATGACTGGCACAGACGGGCCCACCCTTCGTCCGGGCTTCGTCCCGCGCGTGTCCTGCACCGCGGGTGGAGAGGCAGCGCTATAAACCCGATGACCCCACCTCCCCCTCACTCGCGGCAGCTGCAATAAGGAGTGGTGCACTCTGGGGATTGCAGTCCTCCCCAGGATGATGATGTCTGTGCGAGCTAGGCGGCATTGCCCTGTGACCCTCGTCTCACCAGGGGTTCCTTGCAATAAAGTTTTAGTATCGTCCCGTGCAGCCGATGACAGCAAGGCAGTAAAGGCTATGAACGTCTCCCGCTGGGGGAGAGGCAGCTCTATAAGTGTGATGACCCCGCATCACCCTCACTCGCGGCAGCTGCAATAGGGAGTGGTGCACTCTGGGGGTTACAGTCTTCCCCAGGGTGAAGATGTCTGTGCAAGCTAGGCGGCGTTGCCCTGGGACCCTCATCCCACCAGGGGTTCCTTGCAGTAAAGTTTTAGTATCGTCCCGTGCAGCTGATGAACAGCAAGGCAGTAAATGCAATGAAGCTCTCCTGCGCCGGGGGGGGGGGAGAGTCAGTGCTATAAGTGCGATTACCCCGCCTCCCCCTCACTCGTGGCAGCTGCAATAGGGAGTGGTGCACTCTGGGGGTTGCAGTCCTCCCCACGGTGAAGATGTCTGTGCGAGCTAGGCGGCGTTGAACTGGGACCCTCGTCCCACCAGGGGTTCCTTGCGGTAAAGTTTTAGTATCGTCCCGTGCAGCTGATGAACAGCAAGGCAGTAAAGGCAATGAAGGTCTCCCTATTGCGGCTTATTAAATTTAAATACCTTCATCTGGTTTATTATACCAGGGTCAGGCTCTGGAGGGCAGGCCTGGTGGCTTCCCCAGTGTGTCTTCATTGCGAGCAAGAGGAGGGGACCCTGCTGCACACTATACGTCATTGCACTGTGCTAGCACGATTCTGGCCTGTCTTTCTGAAGTGCTGGGGTGGGAGCTCCCTAATTCACCGAAGTTAGTCCTCCTACATGTGATGGAAGGGATCGGGGCAATAGGTCTTACCCTGGCGAAGAGGGACATAGCTAGAGCCTGGAAATTGGCAGTTGCTCCCTGGGTCTCGGCCTGGAAAAATGGGAAATGGTATGGATTTTGTATGGGTTTGGAGTTCCCAATATTTTTTTTGTTTGAATATTTTTTTATTGATATTTCAACATATGATAACAATACAGAGCCTTAGGTGGTAGAGGGTGAGACAACGATTATTGATGCGATTAGCAGCAAGGAACAAGTACAGTGGCAGCATTATACGTTACAATCATCACATTTCTCATCTGTCATTGCTGAAAAATGAGAGGAAAACAGTACTGGAAACACCCAACAGTTCTTCTCTGCATCCCTCACCGGGGGAGTGTTGTCTGCATCTGCATTATCCCCCAACCATCTACCAGGGTAACGATGGCTTTGAGAGATCGAGGCAGCGGGACTTAGCTCGTGAGTGTGAGTGTGGTGTATCACGAGCGTCGAGTATATGGCAAGTGGGATGGTACAGTGGCAGAATGCCGCTGGAGGCCGTAATGGGCGCGACACAAGCCATTCTGTATACAGACCTTCCACGCTAATTACGCCTGTGGAGAAGGAAAGTGAAAGCATACCATACGTGTTTCTAATTCACAAGGAAGTAGGTAATGGTCGCGGGGCGTAGTGCACAATGCAGCCATCTGTCACGTAACTAGACATAGTGGGATCTCATCGTTATCATTTCAGCTTCATGCGCTCCATAGGGAGAACATGGAAATAGGGAGGGGGGAAGGGCGGGGTGTGGTCAGCAAGCTCTGTGGTATGTCCTGTGTGGCGCTGTGGGAATGTCGCGACGCGAGCGGGTCTCAGGGAGGTCATCAGGCGTGTTTGTCGTTGCTTTTCTATTGCGAGCTGGGCGCGGGGAGGCGCGCAGGAGGCGCCAGGTGCAGGGCAGGTGTGGAGGGCGTAATTTTGTCTGTTAGAGTGTGGTGTCAGCTGTGGGTGTGGCGGTCTCCCCTTCTGGCGATGCATGATTGTTTTGGCTATAGGTGTCAAGGCCGTTGTCTACATCGGCCACCTCCTCTATTGCGTCCCCAACCCCTCTGGGGGAGGTGTCAGGTGTATGGACTCCTAGAGATTGGCTTTCCCTATGAAATGAATTGAGCATGCCGTCCCATAGAGTTGCCATTGGGAACTGGCGCAAACCCGCTGTCTCCTCATTGTGGAGGACGATACTCTCCGCCCTCGCCCAGTTGTCTAGAGAGGTGTGCCAGTGTTGCGCTAGGGGTGGAGACGTGCGTTTCCAATGCTTGGTGAGAAGTCTTTTGACCGTAAGGAGGCCAAGGTCCCAAAAACGGGAGGGTTGGAGTTCCCAATATTTGAAACCAGAGGGTGTCCCCTGAAGCACTATAAGATCTGGGGGCGCTGGGCGGATTACCGAGGGCTGGCGCTTGAACGGCCGTGGGGGGAACGAAGCCTACACCCAGTGTGAACCCTGTGTCCCTTGTTGCTGGTCCCTCCCGCTATATGCATTCCTTTGTGTGTTGTCTGCAATTTTTGGGGCGGTGATGGTGTAGTGAAAGATGGGCTCTTGTGTTAATCAATGGCAGTTCGAGGCAGTGATATGTTGCTCCGGAATAAGGGGACGGTGCGCCAGGGGGTGGGAGGGTGGCGGGGAGTTTGTTGTTTGGAGGGTTTGATTTTATTTGTATTGCTCTTCATATTCTTCTGTTTGTAAATATGTAAAATGGTCAAAGTCAATTTTTGTATCTTACATGCGGCAGTTGTCTCTGTGATTCAGAGATCTGTGTCATATGTGCTATTTTGAAAATAAAATCTGTTAAAAAAAAAACTAGCTGCATCATAGACAAAGTCATCACAACTGGCAACCACCCCTTTTTGGATGACAAGGTCACCATCTCTGGTGGCTCTCACCACATCCTCAGCCAGGACACCTTCAGAATAGAGACAAAAGAGCAAAAACAGGACAACATACCTTCTGCATTTTTGTATGCATGTGTTATTTCAATAGCACAAATGTAGTCAAAAGTCAGCGAAGCCCTCTGTAGGGTCATAGCTCTATTCTTCTAGGATCTGGAACAATAGCCTCGTTCCACTCTGCACTACCCCCCATGCTGCTCCACCTTAGGAAAGAGGCGAAGACCGACCTCTTTAAAGAGCACTTAATCATGATGCAGTAACCGTCCAAAACAAAGTACCTATCCATTCACTCGATAACTGCCTTTGACATCACACAAAGAGGACCTGAGGAGATATAAAGACCTGCAGAGGACGACTCCCCATCGAAAAAGTCCTATAACACAAAAAGGCTTCTGGGTCTGATAAAAGATAGCAGGAGTGTAGGAGTGTCCCTTTTATAGGACGGTTTCCCTCACCCACCTGAGGTTGGCAGGATTCATCATAGGGTACCTTCCTTGCAAAGCAAAACTGGTCACAGAGCAGGCTACAACCCTCTTATGGAGAGGGAGGTGCTCAGGGATGTTTTAAGTATGAGATGAGAAGTATACTAAAACCTATAGATGAGTGGGGTGTGGTGAAAGTTGTGCAAGCGTTTGTGATGTGACTGTGAGTTAAAACTGACTCCAAAGGATACCAACAACTTTATTGGGGTATCCTAAGGTTTGGAATAAATAAGTACGAAACCTATAACAAGAGTGGATTAAACCTTTCATAGTGTAGTGATGGTCGACATGTTTCAGCCTCATACCCTCGGTAGAGGTGTAGCGGCTTTCTTCATGACCAAAGATGTGAAGTATGCCTCTCAACACTTAACAGAGACACACACAACCATAGGAAGGTATACTAAACCAGTGGTTGGAGTGAATCGTCACTCATATAAGGTCCCACCGGTATGTGTTTTACCTGAAAGAAATAACTTCTTTAAATATCCATGCAAAACAACCTTTTTCATATATACACAGTGCACTCATTCCAAAGATCCATTTGTTGTGAGGAAAAGGTGATGGATACTCTATATCTTGAGCGGAGGTTTTCCCTGTACGCGTTCTCAAACTGCATACATAACCAGTAGAGCTCTCACACAGCATGTACATTTTGAAGTCAAATGGATCTCTTTTGCTCGGTATGTGCTGTCTGTACAGAAGCTATCCTCTGTTAAGGATCAAGGAGTCATTGATAGCAACATTCTTTCCAGGAGTATAAATCTCTGGAAACCTGGCAGACAAATGTTCCACAACAGGTTGAATTTTTAACAACCTGTCAAGATCTGCATGGTCCTGAGGCAATTCAGCAGAAATATCATTAACATGAGCATAAAACTGATCTCTGCTCATGACCAGCGTGAAGGTGGGTGTTGCACAAACTGTGTGAGTAGACCTGTAGGGCTGTATACTTACTTGGTTTGTGCACTATCCACACTTTGAGCGAAAGGCCCAGAAATGTCTTCAACTCCTCAAGCGATATTGGAGTCCCCAGGAGTGTCTTAGAATAAATTCTAAGAGTGCTGCAATGTTCCCTCAGAAAGTTTTTTTACACAAAGATTTGTTTGGTGCACAATTTCCTCAAGGAAGTCAACATCAAAAAAGAGATGGATGTAGTCAATTGGCAAAGAACTTGCTGTATTGACTTTACATCCAGCGTTTATAGTGAATGAAGGAATTTGGGGCTGCAAAGAGAGCTCTCGGTCTATGTTTGCTGCTGCAGGTGCCTGCTCTCTGAACAGGACTACACTAATACTGTTTCCATGCCGCACAGGTTGTGCTTGCATAGGGACATCACAACGTTTGCAACATTGTTCCTAAGCATCACTGGAAGACGTGTCATCGGATGAAATTCCTACTCAGGATACAAAAGTAAAATTAAGTCAGACAGCACTGAAAACCACACTCAGGCAAGACAACAAGTGTCCCCCATTAGCAATCAGATAGCTAAGTAAATGTTGCAAAGTTCAAAAGTTAGAAGCGATTGCCATACCTATGTGTCAATGCTTTTGTTGCCATGGCTTACGCAAAACTTTATTGTTGGGGGAGCTGCTGGGCCACTGCCAGTAAAACAATGAATTACTAAGGAATAAAATATAGCTTTGATCGCAACAAGTACACATAGCAGCCCCTGCAATTGAAGACTTCTACTTTGTATGCAGGCTTGCTCCTTGTGAAAATTCACAATGCCATCACTCACAGTGAAGGCAGCTAACGGCAGAAGTAGCCTGATCTATTGCCCAATGTTACACTGGGTGGAACAATAATGTGAAAGACAACAGATCAGTGGACCGAGAGGGCTACTGTAGGATCCCTCAAGCATGGTTGACCCCATTTTTTGCTGGAGTCGGTATTTTTTTTGGCTAGTCTGACTAGGATCCTGATTTACCAAGACCACAGTCACTGTGCTTACAGCCTAAATTCGACATGGTAAGTACTCGTTTACCTCCACAATTGGCTACTGGTGTACTCCAATAAGTCCCTAGTATATCGTACTGTGGTACCCAGGAAATAGGTACACCAGGGGTCTCCCAGGGTCTACAACATGTATTATGCCACCCATGAGAGACCACTGAAACTGTGACTACAGGCCTGCAATTGCAGCCCATGTAAGCTGGTGCCAACACCACTTATGGCAGGTATACGTTTTCTCACTCCTGAAGGCAGGGTGCTGGTTTATAAGTATGTGGGTGCACCTGCATGAGCAGGACACCTCTACAAGGGAAACATCCTTTACAACGCAACTTTTACAACGCAGTGCCTTTAGGACGCAACTTTTACAATGCAAACCATTACAACGAATTGTGCTGGGGGGCGCTCTAGGATAGGGAATGTGTTTAATGTACTATCCAACACCTTCCCTACTATCCACGGGGACTGGAGTTGGAATAGTAAATTAAACAATTCACTATCCAGCGCCTAAAAGCACTATGCGTTGTAATGGTATGCATTGTAAAAACAGCGTTGTAAAAGCATGCGATGTAAAAGCATGCCTTGTAATGTCATACATCCGTCATCAGGCCATAGATAAATATATAGTGGCTGTGCCAAACCTGGTCATTTTGGTATCAAACATGTTGGAATTATATGCCAATATCGTTACCGGTGTTGGAGGTATGATTCCATGCACTGGGGGGCTCCTCTAGGAAGCCACTTGTACTCCCTTGTAATAGCCTTCAAGGGTCTGCCAGCAACCTAGTGCTGCTGCTGACCCCTGGCATGATTCTGCCCTCCTGCTGCTGAGCTGAGCTTGAGCAGGAAAAGGTAGAACTATAGGTTTCCTATCACAGGGAGGTGTGACCACCTCCGAGACAGGACTTAATGTATTGGGCTGGAGTGGAGGCACTTGCCAATGCCACCAGACTGCTTTGAACAGAGCATTTGGTGCCCTCCTTGCATACTCCCTTTGGAACCAGTTCTGGGAGCCTTGGAAAATGGACAAAGGACATAGGAGTATCCTCCCCTCTCTCTCCAGCCCCTCCTCTGGGAGGGAACCCTGATTCATCCTAACCCCTTTCCTAAGGTATAAAAGGGCATTCCTGTGGGTGAGTCTTCAGATTCGTCTTGGGCGTGGGACAAGACTCAAGCTTGAAACCATGTCACTCTTCGACCGTCTGGACACTTGAACTTCGCCTGGAGCCAAGACTGCATCACGGAAGACTCCTGCTGCTCCTGTTCCCGCTGTTCTGCGAGTTGTCTTTGCCATCTGTGTCTGTGTTTCATGCAGGATCTCCACCAGACCTGTGGGCATCAAGGACACCCAAAGTAATCTCCCTTGAAGTGAAGGATTCACTCCCCTGCATCTGCAGGCACCTCTACGAAACTGACTGGTCTGCTGCTCCTGGCATACCACTGACTTCAATAGACTCAGCAACACAGGTGGTAGTTCTGCAACTCCCTCAAGGCCTGACCAGTCTTCTCTGCAATTTTGAGGCTAGTATGCCTTGTCAGAACTTCTGGAACCGAACCCCTGTGCACTGCGTTGACTTGCCGTTGCCAAGGCTTGCTGGCTCTGCACTCCAGAGATCTTCGGGGCTACAAGAAGCTCCAGCCTCCAGCACCTCTTCTTGCCAAGATCATCATCCTCACCGCATCCTCTGAACCGTGGGCCTTTTTTTTTGGTGAGCAGCTCGAGGTCCTCTTGCGACTCCTGTGCTCTTGGCCTGTGGGTCTTCTCAAGGGTCTTCTCTTGCTTCAGTAGACTCCCCTACTTGTTCGGGCCTGCTTTGACTCTCCTGTTCGGATTGAGTCCCTTGGACCTTGCTGGTCACAACATTACTCCTTTTTCGCTTTCCATGCCTGTTGCAGCTGCCAAAGCTTGTTGATGCTCCCACCGGACACCAGCCCCCTAGTTCTTGACTTCTGATGTGGGAGAGCTTGTGCACGGCTCTTGGTCTTCTTCAGCATTGAGCTATATGCCATGTCTGATCGTGGGCACGTGTTTCTTACGTTTTTAGCAGCCAGTGTCGTCTCATTTATTGGCACCTAGAGCAGGTGGCCTGGTTATGCTGTGTACCGCCTTGCAGAGTCAATGTTTACACAGACATATGTGCTTTCTCTGAAGAGGGTGCGGGAAGGCTGCCAGGTCTTCCACAGTAACGCTGTGCGTTTAATTTATCAGCACTCCCAGTTACCAGCCATCCAGGGGCTACCTCCCCTCGACGTCTATGACCTTCACGTTGCAGTCCCCTTGTCAAAGCATTCTATTTCCTTGCATCTCATTCTGCACTGCGCTCTCCCTATGATAAAACAGGCTCAGTCTGAGGTGAGTTTTTGTGCTCTTGTACAGAAATACACCATTCTGTTTTTTTTAGTCTCAGTGGGGCACTATCGGATGTACAAAACAGAGGGTTTTAACTATTTCATTGTTTTATATTGGGCTTGGATTATTGTGATTCGATTGTTGAAGGGGACAGTCTCCTGAGCGTCAAGTCTTCATATACAGAGTTCTTCCCATTTGTAACTCGTATGATGAAAGCACTACGTGTCATGCAGGGTGGAAGGGCAGTCGAGAATGTGGGGCTGTCACAGTGAGTGCTTTAGCCCCACAGGGCTGTGGGAACCTCTAGTAATATATATACTGCATTACGACTGAGTATACGAACACATAGTAAATTAGCATACCATTCGAGACAGGTTTTAGGCCTCGGCTCTGCAGGTTGACTAAAAACACTTTGGTTTGGTAAGTTGGTACCCAAAAATGAAAGGCTTCATGTATTCTGCACAGGCCATTGAAGTTTTACTCTTAGTGTAGCTAAGAAAGGGGTTTCTTTTTAGGTTTAATTACAGACAACGTTCTCTCCCTGTAAACCCTACTGGCCTTCAGAAGACTCCTCAAGACCTGGCACTTCGAACAGTAGCAGCACTCCCCCCTCCCACAGCGCCTTGAGACCTTCACGGGTAAGTAGTGCGCTTTACAAATGATATGATTGATGATTGATTGATTTGATGCCAATTCTCAGCTCATGGTATTGGCTGTTTAGTGTATCATTCCCCCTCTTAGGGAGAGCCTGCTATGAAATGCACGAAGGACTTTTTTTACATCTTAGAAGAGAACTCCGGCATCACACATTCACAACTCTATGTCAAAGCAGTTCTTTCTGATATTATCTAGCACAGCAGTAGTTTTTTTATTGAAGTATGGTCAGGAGCTGCTCATGTCCTTCAAAGCATGTATTACTTCTTCACCGGTCATCAGGTATTTTATTGAGTAATTAGTTGCCAAGCCATATCAAGAGTAAATTAGCATGAATCTGAAACTAATCATAAAAACATGATAGTAATAGGAGCATACCCGGAAAGCAGATTGAAATAATCTGAAAATGCTTAGGTGCTACACAATTCCAGCTTGTATGGTCTTCTATGAACATGCACTGAAAATCAGTCTTTCTTCCCTGACCATGAGCTAAAAGGTTCCAATCCAATCAATAACACATAAGACACATTTACATTACATTTATAAATAAATTCCCCTAATAGGAGGCCGTGTCTCGCAAGGGCCGACCCCTCAACATCTGCACTATTGGGGGAAAAACTCTTCGAAAAAATAAATGTTATGCCCTCCTGGCCTGGTGGGGGTTGGCCCACATGCCAGGGGGTCCGACTACCCCCTCTAATAACAAAGACACCCCTGCTATCAAATGGCTTCTTGCTTGTGGATCCATGAGCAGGAAGCTGCTTGAGGAAGGCATTGCTGGAAAGGGGAGACACTCCCCTCAAACATGGGGAGGCATCCTGTGCCCCAAAAGCCCCACAGGACAGCAGAGCGAGCACTTATTTCCTCGCTCGTCTGCATCCGGTGGTGATCTGTGACATGAACGACGTCACATATTGGCAGGAGGGGATGCGAGGGCTGAAGCAATTCAGTTTTGCCCCATACATTTAAAAAAAAGAAAACTCCTGGTGCAAGCAACACAGGTTTCCTTTAAGTCGTTCCCACATTGGCAAATGGACAAGACACACTGGGGTGGATGTGTCGACGTCTATTGTTGACAGACACCAGCATTAAAAGGGTTAATGGCCAATTTATATTATGTCCTCTCATTCCATTTCCAATCTTTTTTTGTTTAAATCTGTTTTTATTACTTTTTAAAGATTACAGCATCATGAAAGATAACATGTATCACATAAAGTTGACATACAGTGAACCACCCGTCCACGTCCGAGATATACTACAATTGAATAGTGATTTATGTCAGATACACATTTTGATGTTGTTACAGGCACAGCTATAAGCTGAATCTCGGCAGATAGTGCATGATCAACAAGAATAACAGCCACCATACATTCCTGACGTGGTTCCCTTTGCGGTTTGTGCAGTGAGTCTTTGCGGATCATACAGTTCGGGCAAGTGCACAGACGTTATAAACAAAAGGAAAACACACAACAAAAGTTCAAAACTAACAACAGCAGCATGTACCGACCTCCAGGTGTATGTTCTGCACCCTGCCTCCCTTTCCGTTTTTTGTGTGGTCTCTTCTCCGCCTCCCTCCCCCTGGGTCATCCTCCCCACTCATCACCCATGTCATAGCACACCTTAAGAGTCAGTTGGTGTGCGTACCCTTACGTGTCATTGCAGATGTTTGCTGTCGGGCTACCCATCTCCCCCTATCGGGGTGCCGCCCCCACTCCCCGGTTGTCCCTCAGGGTCGTTCCCTTCAGTGTGCATCAGGGCCTGAAGTAGTACCTCCCATTGCGTTGCTATAGGTGTCTTCCGTTGCCCCAACATTTCCTCTCATAGGATGGCGATTCCTTCTGCTTTGGCCCATGCTAAAAGTGAGTACCTCCATGCCCGTATGTGTGGTGGGTCACGTGCCTTCCATTTCTTGGTTAGAAGCCACTTAGCTACCACCAAACCCAGGTCTAGGAAGCGAGAGGAGACCTTCGTGGTCGGAGACCTGCGGAAGTGGTGTAATAAGTAAACAGGCCATTCAAAGGGTATGTCGCGGCCTGTACAGGTGTGTAGCGCTTCGCCGACAGCCTGCCAATAGGTGTGTAGCTTGTGACAGCCTCATACCATGTGTACTATTCCAACCCCCACCTCTGCGCACCCAGGGCACATCGCATCTGTGTGGTGAGAATAACTGTTTATCTTTTCGGGTGTGAGGTATGCTCTGTGGACTATAAATAGTTGTATTTGTCGGAACCTCATGTTCCTGGGAATTCATGTTGGACTCTTTAGTATCTTTTCACATTCCCTGTCCTCTAACTGCCGTTCCAGGTCTGCTTCCCATTTGCGGCGCAGGGGGTCTAGGGTTATTGCTGTATGTGTACGAAGGGATGCTGCAAACCAACGGATCAAGTGTCTGCCACGTCCCATAACATGGGGGTAGTGAATGGTAAGGTGTTGGCTTGGTTCCTCTTGCATGTCTCCCCATCTAGAGGTTAGTGTCGCGATCAGCGAGAGGTGTCGTAGAAATTGTCCTGGCGGCAGCCCAACTTCGTCAACCAGGGACTCATATGTTACGAGCGTGCCATCCTGGTACAGGTTTCCCAATGTCTGTATGTCAGCTTCGTGCCAGTCTGTGAGTACAAGAAATGTAAGCACCCCAGGCCCGCTGTGGGAGCCCACTAGTGGTATGGCCGGTGAATAGGGGACCAGTGTTTTGGTGAGGTGCAGGCAGCGACGATAGCACTTATAAGCCACCGCCAAAAAGAGAGGGGTAGTCATTGGGGCTTTAGAGGCTGGGTGGAAAAGTTTGGTGATATAATCCAGAGAGAGGGGAGGGGCAGAGGTCGCGGTGTCTTCACAACCCCTGTAGGCAAGCCAGCGGGCTATCGACTGCAATTGTGCAGACAAATAGTAGTGCTCGAAACAGGGCGCGGCTAGTCCCCCTTGATCTGTGGGCATGTATAACTATGCTAGCGCTAACCTGTGACTTGCATTGCCCTAGAGGAAGTCCCTGTGCAGTTTAGTGAGTGTGGCGAAGAAGGCCACCGGGACATAAATGGGCAGATTAGCAAAGTAGGAGTCGAGGAAGGATCACCATCTTGGATGGAACCACCCTGCCAGTGACTGTCAGCCGTAGCGTTCTCCAAAAGTTCACTTGTGATTTGATGGCTGTCACTGCTTGTCCCAGATTACCGTCAAAAAGGTCTGTCAGTTGACGATATATCTGGATACCGAGATAGCAAGAAATGTCCGCTTTCCACTGCACCCTCGTGTCTTCTGAAATATAACCCGGATCCTGCATGTCTTCCCCAAATGCGTAAAGGCAGGACTTGTTGTCATTCACTTGGAGGCCCGAGAGAGCTGCGAAGTTGCGCAGGGTGTGTTCCAGTTGAGCGGGTATGTTTCCCACATCTCTCACGAATACTAGGAGGTCGTCTGTGTATAGCGACACCTGGTGTGCCGCATCCCCTAGAGGTATGCCATCCCCTAGCGTTGCACGCATAGCCGCAGCCAGGAGTTCGATTGCGAGTGCGAACAGGAGAGGCGATAGTGGACACCCCTGCCTAGTACCTCTGCGAATAGGTATGGCGCGGAGATGTATGGTCCCAGCCGCAATCCAACTGTGGGGTTTTTGTATAATAAGTCAACCATCTGGAGGAAACTCCAACCTAGGTCGTACCGTAAAAGCACGGCTGCTAGATCGCTCCACTCCAAGCAGTTGAAGGCTTTCTCAAGGTCCAGCACCAAGCATCCCGCCCTAGGCCACTCCCTCACACCGTCCGCAGCCACCCTGAAGAACCTCCGTAAATTCAACGATGTGTTACGCTTGTGCACAAACCCATTCTGGTCAGTGTGGACCAGCTCTGGGACCACCGGCGCTCATTGCTCTGCCAGCACTTTGGCGAGTATTTTATAATCAACATTTAGGAGTGCCAGTGGCCTGTATGATCCTAAGTTTTCAGGGTCTCTGTCTGGTTTTAGCAGAGACACCAGGTAGGCCTCTCGCATCGACGCGGGTAATGCGTGTTCCTCCAGGGCTGTGGAATAGAGGGCATGCAGTCGTTGCATCAGGGTATCCCGGTAGGCTTTGTATTATTCAATTGGCAGGCCATCCGGCCCCGGCGTTTTCCCGGATGCCTTCAACCCTATCGCTTTGCCTATTTCCTCTAGAGTGAGGGGACCATTAAGTGCCTCTTGATGTGCTCCTGAGGCTGTGGGCAGTTGAACAGGTTCTAGGAACTTCTCTAGGTCGAGGCTGGAGCATCGTCCTTTGGACTGGTACAACAGTGAGTAGTGATTCCACATTACTTTATGTATCTCCCTCTGTGTGAAGCCAGGCTAGCAGGCGACCTGCCCTATCCGCTTTGGCATGGATACGGGCCGTGTGAGCAGTGTAGTTGTGGCATCTTAGCTTTTCTATGAGTTCCACATGCTTTGTCCTAAGGCCCTCGAGCAGGCCGGATTGTCCACCGTCGCCCTCCCCTCCCGTTCATACTGTAGTAGTTGTGATTCTAGGCGAGTGAGCGACAAAGACAGCCGTTTGCGTATGTTCAATGTGGCACCCAGACAGTGGCCTCTGACGGCGTTTTTGTGTGTATCCCATTCCACCGGTTTGGAGCTCGCCGACCCCTCGTTGAGTTCAAAGTACTCAAGAACCATCATCTCCAAGGATGCACGGAACTCTGGGTCTTCCAGTGCAGTTGGCTGAAGACGCCAAGTGGGCACGGGGGGGCGGTCAGGCTCCCAGTTCAACCGGAGTGTCATGGGGTTATGGTCAGAATGTGTCCGCCCCAGATATTAGGCTGCCTCAACTAAGGGGATTAGCGACTGGGAACCCAACACCCTCTCCAGACACACGTACAAGTCATGCACTGCCGAGTAATATGAGTAAATACGGTCAGTGGGATGGAGGACCAGCCACAAGTCCAGTAACGCCTATTGTGACAGCCAGTCCGAGAGCACCCGCGCATTCGACACAGGTGCCGTCATCCGGAGGGGTGGAAAGGATCTATCTGTGTGCACATCAAGCACTGAGTTGAAATTCCCATCTAACAGCCAGGGGTGTCCAAAGTAGGAGGTCAGTGTTGCAGACAGTTGTGCCGAAAACAAGGGTTGGTCTGTGTTCGGGGCATATATGGAACCTAGTAATATCTGTTGGCCATTGAGTGTCCCCTTCACTAAGGTGTATCTGCCTGCGGGATCTGTCACCGTCTCTGTACAAATGAACAGGGTGCCCGCCCTCACCCAAATTAATGTGCCCCTTGCATGTGCCTAGTATGTCGTGCCATATACTTTCCCCCTCCAACGTTTGCGCAGTCTGTCCAATTCCGGCTGGCTCATGTGCCTTTCCTGCAGTAGGGCGATTGCAGCCGAGTGTCTCTGAAGGTACGCAAATATGGAGTATTGACGCGCAGTCGTATACATGCCACGTATGTTCCATGTGGTTATGTTAGCTCGTGTCATTTCTTGTGGAGTTTAAGTAATAGGGGTGCCAAGGGTGGGGTGCACCACAGGGTCCAGAGGAGAGGGGCATGTCTGATTCCATTTCCAATCATGACACATTATAGGCATATTAGACTGGGCTTTCACGTTCTGTTTCTGTTACAGTGCCCACAAAAACCCAAGAACCTGTCTTGCCCATCAAAAAATGTTCTTCGACATTTCCTCAGAGCGTTTTCAAACAACACAGGGGTGCAGCTCCAACACAATAGCCAATTTCTTTCTTTGGGGCAAAGTTGTTAAACATAATGCGTATATAGTAGAAAACATAAAGTTGGCTGGCACTGACTCCGCCCATCCTGCTTCACACATTCCTAGCAATAATCCTCCTAAGGCGTCCACTCACCGAATATTTTTTTTCCATTTCCACTACCTGATCCAATACATGCCATAGCAGAACCAAAATAAGTCCAGTATTGTTTAATATTTGGCATCTCATAGAATTTGAGTATGCCCTACCCTTTGGCTTCCTTTGGAAATAAACTCCTCCCTGGCAGGAACAGACAGCCGCGGTGGATCACTTCTCCAGGCTGTGTTATTGGAAACACAAATGGTAGGATACCAAACTAAGCTGTAAATCACCTGACACGTGTATAGTGCTGTAGCGGTTTACTGCTGTACAGGAGACAGACTCAATAGCAAGATAAATACAGAGAATAAAATGTGAAAATAAGAAAAGTAAATTGATGCCTCAAGAAAAACATAGAATGAAAGAAGACTCGATTTAATGCACTGTTGTATGGTAAAAGCATACCAAGTAAATTGCATGAGACTAGATGTGTATTTGTGTGGAAGCAAAGAATAAAATTGGTGTAGGTTAAAAGATCAGGTGAGAATTGCATTGTCAAGCCAGACCTAAAAATCTATGCTTAATGACTGCCCTCCTCCCATTTGTGATGCCGCAAGAGAGGGAAAAAAACTATTTACTTATCCAAGACACTTTAATATCCTTCCATTTCCAATGCCATGTGCGTGTCCCTGAAAGTTCAAGCTCACGCAGCTGGATAAACAAAATTATCACATCTGTGTGGGGGCAAGGGCTGTTTTTGTGAATGCACACATCTATCCTATCAAAACTTACACCTCGCCTTCAACATGTGGGTGGAGCCAAAGACCCTCTCTAGTGAAGGTCACATAATTGTTTGGTGACAGCCCTGCTGTGAATCAAGACCATTAAAAAAATACTTCATGGAAGAAACATGAATCATCATCATAATATACTTTATTCGGCATCAAACAATACCATAAAAGTGCAGACAATAAAAAGACATTCAAATGACATATGTGTCACAGTTAGACAGACCCAACCTAAAATACAAATGCTAAACATTTGCAGATGAAACCCGTTCTCTACTAACAATCTTGTTATGTTATGTTATGTTATGTTATGTTATGTTATAATGAATTTCTTAAGCGCACTGTCACCATGGGTTTCCTGGCGCTGGTCGGATTTGGAGGGAAAAGAGGAAAATAATTAGTGAGGGTGAGTAAAGAGTAGTGTTTTTAGGGATTTCCTAAAAGAAAGAAGGGAGCAAGAAGACTTGAGTGAAAGTGGAAGGGAGTTCCATAGTGTCCTGGCGTCCGATGTTAATTCGCCAAGGACTTTGAAGATTTCCTTAGATCTGTTAGGGGCTGTAAGGATTCTGTTAGAAATGAAAGCGGTCTTGGTTGAAATGATTGCAGTTTTATAAGCTTTACGCGCGGACACGTATGCTTCCCTATCGGAGCTGAGATAATTGCGCCGCCATCTACGCTCCAATCGGCGCAGCTCCAGATGTTGTTGTTTTAAGGTGAGGTTGTACCATTTGTGGGACTTATTGGGGTGAGTGCGAGAGAATCGGGATAGAGGTGCACATAAGTCGCTGGCCGTCGTGAGCCAATGAGAGATGTTGGCATCCATGGTGTTGACATCTAAGGTGTCGAGAAGTAGGGGCTGAGTCTTAGCAAGTGAGGAGAAGAAGACGGATGAGTCGAGGGTCTTCCAGTTCCGAGCGGACCCTCCATGCCGGAGGGGGGGCCGGACCAGGCCCTTTACGAGGATAGATGACTCAATCAGTAAGTGGTCTGACCAGACGCAAGGGGAAATAGTCAGGCCAGAGAGCGACACCCCCTGTGTCCAGATGTGGTCTAAGATGTTGCCCCCAATGTGGGTGGGAGAGGTGACATGCTGCGTCAGGTTGAGGCTGGAGAGTGCCTCGAACAATTCAGTAGCATGGGGACCGGCGTCGACGTGGTTGAACCAGTAGTTGAAGTCGCAATATATGGCGACGCGGGCAGAGGAAGTCATTAGGGCAGAGAGCTGCTCGCATAGAGCGGCAGGGAACAGAGGCATAGGAGTAGGGGGGCGGTATAGGACGATAAGGGTCAAGGCACCAGCTTCGGTTGGCAGGCTGATCACAAGATTCTCGACGTCAGGGAGGCATAGTGATGAGGACGTGATGAGAGGCAAGTCTTTGCGGATGATTGCTGCGACCCCGCCGCCACGACGGCCATAAGGCCGGTTAGCGTTCAGCAGGTAGTAATTGGGGGGTAAGGCAGCCAGGATGTCAGGGAGGGAAAGATCAGACAGCCAGGTCTCGGTGAGCAGCAGAATATCTGGATTCTCGGCGGTTAGTAGAAGGAAAATATCAGTATGGTGTTGGGGGAGAGACCGTGTGTTGAGGTACAGTATGCGGATACGGGTTTCTGGCGAGGCAGGGGCCGGCACAGGTGCACGGGTGAGTCTGGGAAGAGGCAAGTCAGCTGCGATACCGAGAGACACCAGACGGTCCCAGGTTCTAGATAGGAGAGCACAAGGGGGCTGCTGGAGATTTCTAAGTGAGGCGGGTAAGTATGTCGTGAAAAGGGCAGCATCTCGGGGCCCTGGGCCCGTCTGGTCGCGGACGGGCGCAGACGGGCTTGCCTTAGGCGCGCCTTTGGCGCGCAAACGGCGCGCCCGCTGCGCCCGTCCGCTGCGCGTACGGTGAAGGCACATGATTTGTAGGGCCACTTAGGGGCGTGGCCAAGAAGAGTGGGCGTGGCCGGGGGAGCGTCCGCTGAAGGCGGCGGGCGGGTGATTCTATGGCCGCTGCAGCGTCAAGCTCGGCTGCGCGGGAGTGGCTGATGCGAGGGAGAAGTCCCTGAATGCAGGAAGGTAGGTTTAAAAAGCGCTGAGCGAGCGCTGTGCAGGAGAGTGTTTAAAAGGTCAGGGCTTAGCTGAGAACTCCCGCGGAAGGCAGGGGAGGAATCCGAGTTGTATGAGCTAGTATTCAGCTCCTATTTAAAGCCCAGGTGGGCGTGGCCAAGAAGAGTGGGCGTGGCCGGGGAGCGTCCGCTGAAGGCGGCGGGCGGGTGATTCTATGGCCGCTGCAGCGTCAAGCTCGGCTGCGCGGGAGTGGCTGATGCGAGGGAGAAGTCCCTGAATGCAGGAAGGTAGGTTTAAAAAGCGCTGAGCGAGCGCTGTGCAGGAGAGTGTTTAAAAGGTCAGGGCTTAGCTGAGAACTCCCGCGGAAGGCAGGGGAGGAATCCGAGTTGTATGAGCTAGTATTCAGCTCCTATTTAAAGCCCAGGTGGGCGTGGCCAAGAAGAGTGGGCGTGGCCGGGGGAGCGTCCGCTGAAGGCGGCGGGCGGGTGATTCTATGGCCGCTGCAGCGTCAAGCTCGGCTGCGCGGGAGTGGCTGATGCGAGGGAGAAGTCCCTGAATGCAGGAAGGTAGGTTTAAAAAGCGCTGAGCGAGCGCTTTGCAGGAGAGTGTTTAAAAGGTCAGGGCTTAGCTGAGAACTCCCGCGGAAGGCAGGGGAGGAATCCGAGTTGTATGAGCTAGTATTCAGCTCCTATTTAAAGCCCAGGTGGGCGTGGCCAAGAAGAGTGGGCGTGGCCGGGGGAGCGTCCGCTGAAGGCGGCGGGCGGGTGATTCTATGGCCGCTGCAGCGTCAAGCTCGGCTGCGCGGGAGTGGCTGATGCGAGGGAGAAGTCCCTGAATGCAGGAAGGTAGGTTTAAAAAGCGCTGAGCGAGCGCTGTGCAGGAGAGTGTTTAAAAGGTCAGGGCTTAGCTGAGAACTCCCGCGGAAGGCAGGGGAGGAATCCGAGTTGTATGAGCTAGTATTCAGCTCCTATTTAAAGCCCAGGTGGGCGTGGCCAAGAAGAGTGGGCGTGGCCGGGGGAGCGTCCGCTGAAGGCGGCGGGCGGGTGATTCTATGGCCGCTGCAGCGTCAAGCTCGGCTGTGCGGGAGTGGCTGATGCGAGGGAGGAGTCCCTGAATGCAGGAAGGTAGGTTTAAAAAGTGCTGAGCGAGCGCTGTGCAGGAGAGTGTTTAAAAGGTCAGGGCTTAGCTGAGAACTCCCGCGGAAGGCAGGGGAGGAATCCGAGTTGTATGAGCTAGTATTCAGCTCCTATTTAAAGCCCAGGTGGGCGTGGCCAAGAAGAGTGGGCGGCGGGCGGGTGATTCTATGGCCGCTGCAGCGTCAAGCTCGGCTGCGCGGGAGTGGCTGATGCGAGGGAGAAGTCCCTGAATGCAGGAAGGTAGGTTTAAAAAGCGCTGAGCGAGCGCTGTGCAGGAG
Organism: Lissotriton helveticus; assembly: GCF_964261635.1. Lineage (NCBI taxonomy): Eukaryota > Metazoa > Chordata > Amphibia > Caudata > Salamandridae > Lissotriton > Lissotriton helveticus. Next base: position 1,189,280,991 of record NC_136068.1, read on the forward strand.
AGTGTTTAAAAGGTCAGGGCTTAGCTGAGAACTCCCGCGGAAGGCAGGGGAGGAATCCGAGTTGTATGAGCTAGTATTCAGCTCCTATTTAAAGCCCAGGTGGGCGTGGCCAAGAAGAGTGGGCGTGGCCGGGGGAGCGTCCGCTGAAGGCGGCGGGCGGGTGATTCTATGGCCGCTGCAGCGTCAAGCTCGGCTGCGCGGGAGTGGCTGATGCGAGGGAGAAGTCCCTGAATGCAGGAAGGTAGGTTTAAAAAGCGCTGAGCGAGCGCTGTGCAGGAGAGTGTTTAAAAGGTCAGGGCTTAGCTGAGAACGCCCGCGGAAGGCAGGGGAGGAATCCGAGTTGTATGAGCTAGTATTCAGCTCCTATTTAAAGCCCAGGTGGGCGTGGCCAAGAAGAGTGGGCGTGGCCGGGGGAGCGTCCGCTGAAGGCGGCGGGCGGGTGATTCTATGGCCGCTGCAGCGTCAAGCTCGGCTGCGCGGGAGTGGCTGATGCGAGGGAGAAGTCCCTGAATGCAGGAAGGTAGGTTTAAAAAGCACTGAGCGAGCGCTGTGCAGGAGAGTGTTTAAAAGGTCAGGGCTTAGCTGAGAACTCCCGCGGAAGGCAGGGGAGGAACTGATGAATGATAAATGTCGTGTTTTGTAAAAAGGTAGTGGCATCATTAAATAAGATACATGTGCAAAAATTAAATTTCCTAACAGGTGTCCCAATAAATATTAATTTCTTTGAGAGAGGTGCCCTCACCCACACCATTCATTGACAGGACCGTTGACCTAGCAACACTACAATCAGTACGGGTACTCATCTCCTCTGGTATTTCTAAGTCGCATTGCCGACCTTAAAAAGTTAACAGTAGAAACAAGCATTTGCAATGCAATAGGTCTCGCATTAGGAAAGTCTGAGCTATTGGTATTGTAAATGACACATTTTTATTTATGTTTTGTTTTTAAAAATAGCGAATTTAATAGCTTTGTCATTTACAATGCCAATAGTTAGAACTTTCGCAAATGTGACACCTATAGCATTTGTAATGCAATATGTGTTGTATTTACATGACTTACATGTATTGATATTACAAATAACAGTGGCTTTTAATTTTTTTTCAATAATTAATACTTAAATACAAGTTATTGTCATTTATAATGGCAATAGCTTAAACTTTTGTAAATAACTCTTGTGAAGAATAGGTTAAAGTTTTGTAAATAACTTTTGTGAAGATTATGTTCAGTGTATTTTATTGTGACCAAAATCCAAGAACAGAAGTGAAATATTAACATCTTTTTGTTACATTTGTAATAAAGCTTGAAACATTGAGAGAACATATTTGAACCAGGTGTTCTTGAATGGTTACACAGATTGATGCTGTGGTGGCGCCGAGTGATGTTGTGATGGCGAACGAGTGATGCTGTGGCGTTCAGTGATGCTGTGGTAGCGCATAGTGATGCCCCTGAGTGATGCTGTGGTGGTGCGGAGTGATGCTGTATGTTATGCTATGTTTTCTTTTGCTATCCTATGTTTTGTTTTGTTATGCTATGTTTAGTTTTGTTATGCTATGCTATGTTTTGTTATGCTATGCTGTTTTGTCGTGTTTCGCTATGCTGTTTTGTTATGCTATGTTTTGTTATGCTATGCTTTGTTATGCTATGCTAAGCTTTGTTTTGTTATGCTATGCTATGTTTTGTTGTGTTTTGTTATGCTATGCTATGTTTTGCTATGCTTTGCAATGCTAGGTTTTATGTATGCTATGTTTGGTTGTGTTTTGTTATGCTATGCTTTGTTGTGTTTTGCTATGTTTTGTTATGCTATGTTTTGTTTTGCTATCCTATGCTTTTGTTGTTATGCTATGCTATGTTTTGCTATCCTATGCTTTTTTTGTTATGCTATGCTATGTTTTGTTATGCTATGCTATGTTTTGTTATGCTATGCTATGCTTTGTGATGCTATGCTGGTGAGGGTGGGTGAGTGAGGGTGAGGGGGTGTGAGAGTGAGGGAGGGTGAGGGTGTGTGAGGGTGAGGAGGGGTGAGGGGGGTGAGGGTGAAGGTGACTGGGGTGTGTGAGGGTGAGAGGGGGAGGGGGGTTCGGGGGTTCGGGTGAGGGGGTGTGATGGTGAATGGGTGTGAAGGTGAGTGAGGGGGTGAGGTGTGTGAGGGTGAGTGAGGGTGTGTGAGGGTGGTGGGGTGTAAGGGTGAGTGAGGGGGTGTGAGGATGAGGGGATGTGAAGGTGAAGGGGTATGGGGGGGGTGAGGTTGAGGGGGTGTGAGGTTGAGGGGGTGTGAGGTTGAGGGGGTGTGAGGGTGAGGGGGTGTGAGGGGGTGTCAGGGTGTGAGGGGGTGTGAGAGTGAGAATTCCAGTGCTTGCTAAAAACATCTTGATGCAAGGAACTGCACAGCTATTCTTTGTTCAGCCTTCGGATCTTGCTTTAAAATTAAAAACTACACTCCATCACAAGAAAACCTTAAAGCAAGCAATGCCGTCCTCCTAAATCTCGGTGATAAGATCACCCATCTCTGTTGCTAAGGTTAATAATGAAAAAATCCAAGAGAATCCATAATAGTAAAACCAAAGTCTGTCGTAATCTGGAGAAACAATATGCGGCCAGCACGATCTTTCTGACGTCAAAGTTCAAAAGAAAGACTGAAAGTCAAAACGTGATTGTATAAGGTCATAGAAATTCATATCCCGAGATCCCTCATTTGAATAGAACTTCAGCGGATACGCTGAGGCTCTGTGTGAAAGATATCATGTAGGACGGCCCACGCGTAGAAAGCTGTTAGCAGCTGTAAGTAGAACTGAGGGTAATCTGTGGTTCTAGAAGCGGGTGTGCTCTATCATTGAAACAGCAGTAGGTCATTGTCCGGGTCCGGGTAGATAGAGCAGTGCACCTTTTTTCTCCTGAATTACTAAAAAAAAAACCTCTGCATACATTCATGTATATCATTATGCGTTCGGCCTATTCAATCTCACTAACACACATTCATCTATACTCACCATGAACTTATGAAAATGAAAACTGTACCCATTATTTCTTTACCATTGTAGTTAAAAAGCAAAATAAACTACCTGTTTTAAAAACCACAGGTTCCAGTTCCCTGTGAAAAGCATTAACATATTTCCAAGCATGGAAGGTGAAAAAAACATTTATATGCCTGATCAAAGGAGAGAGTGAGGACTAGGTAAGCCAGTCCGGATCCCCAGTTTATATGTGGTTTATCAATAAGGACTAGCTTGAAGTATGAGACTCAGTTATGTATGTTTAACCGGTTGTAATCCCTGAGTGCCCTCGGGATTGGGTGTGAACCTATAGTTTTACCCGTGGCGCACCTGCGCTGGAGGAAAGCAGACTCAGTTCAAGGTAAAGGTTTGAGGGTTCTTTATAACAATACAGAAGCTTCTATAGTGGGATGATACTCCCTAGAAGTACAACTAAGGGTTAACACCACCCTATAGTTCGTTATCTCCCGTAACCGCCCTCCGCATGAGTGCCCGTCCGGACACTCTCCAACGGAGGGCAACGTATACAGTAATGGCTGAAAATGCCAATCGAATATCCGGTCTCAAACCGTTCCCCGCACGAATGCCAGTCCTGGCACTCTCCAACGTGGGGTACAGTAATCCTGGTTAGCTTCACCAAGGTTTTAAGGACCCAAAGTTAGTCAGCCCTTACGACAATTGACACCCCTGTTGTTACGTTCGCTACTCAGGGAGAGCTGTTAAGTCACTAGCTCCCCAGAGCGTGGAGCGGTGCTGTTCTGACTGCTCTCAGTGATACTGATGGGTCATAGGTCCGCTACACCGGGAGAACAGTTAAGTCACTAGCTCCTCAGTGTTTAAAGTCAGGTATGGAGCGGTTAGTGTTCTGTTCGCTCTCCGTGATACAGATGTAGCCTTGCACCTGCTTGGTGCCGAAGAGGTCTCCCACAGCGCTGGGAGGCTCCGCAGGTTCCAAAGAGTTCGCTAAGCGCGTGAGGGAGGTCGCTGAACTCAGACTAGGCGGCCGCTGGGTAGGGGTGCAGAGCTATCCCTGAACAGAACCAGAATGCAAGCGCAGGAGAACGCCGTCTCTTACCTTGCGGCGTTGCCTCAGCGTAACGGCAGCAATAATCAACAGGGTCCGCGGGCGCCGCCATTTCTTAAATACTGCCCGGTTGAAGTGCGCATGAGCCGCGCATCGCCTCACGGGAGTAGTTGTTCTTCCGGTATCGCGAACCCGGAAGTGTAGTCCGCGGCAGTCGCGCCGTTGTGCTTTTCCCTCTTCGCCGTTCCTTCGCCCTCGGGAAGGGTATGACAGCACATCCCGCCTCACACGGCACCCACCGACGGGCCAGGCTTCTCAGGATGCTTCCTGTGGAATGCCGTAATCAACCGGGTGGCAGAGATGCCCGCCACGGGCTCCCACGTCTGCTCCTCCGGACCGTACCCCTTCCACGCCACTAGGTACCACAGCTTGCCTCTTTTCCACTTTGAATCGCGGATACCCTCCACTTCGTAATCCATGTTGTTCTCCACCTGAACCACCACGGGAGCAGGGGGCCTTGAGGACACCGAGGGCTTCAAAAGGGATATGTGGAATACTGGATGTATCCTCATAGAGGAGGGCATGGACAGGCGCATGTTCACGGGACTGATGCACTTATCGATGCGGAACGGACCAATGTATTTAGGGTGAAACAAGCTATGTTTCCTGAAGTGCATGTTGCGGGATTATACCCATACATAGTCTCCCGCCTTTTACAATGGACCAGGCCTCCGATGTTTATCTGCTTGGGTCTTTTACCTGTCCTTGGCCTTGGCCAAACACTCCTGAGTACGCCCCACCAGTTCCTTCATATGGGCTGCTCTCCGGGTAGCCTCAGGCAAACTCCTGGCCCCTGTTGGATGTGCCAATGGGAGAAACCTGGGATGATGACCATAGTTGCCGTAGAACGGTGACACCTTCGTGGAGCTGTGCGTGGCATTGTTGTACGCTATTTCGGCTAGCCACAGGTGTTCTACCCATTCCTCTTTCCCTTGATCAATGTAACACCGGAGGTATTGTTTGAGTGTTTGGTTGAGCCTCTCTGTTTGGCCGTCCGTCTGCGGATGGTAGCTGGTGGACAGAGCAGACTTGACGTGTAAGGAGGAGCACCAGGTTTTCCAGAACCGTGCCGTGAACTGGGACCCCCTATCCGACATGATCACTCTGGGCAATCTGTGAATCCGCACCACCTCTTTTAACAGCAAGTAAGCCAGTTTCCCGGCCGTTGGTACCTTCTTACATGCTATGAAGTGTCCCATCTTGGTGAGGTAATCTACCACCACCAGAACCGCTGTCATCCCCTGATCCACCGGGAGCCCTACCACAAAATCCAGAGAAATGCATTCCCACGGCCTATCGGGCGTAGGAAGAGGCTGCAGCATGCCTTGGGGTTTTCTGTGATCTGCTTTCATGGATGCGCATACCTCACATAACGCTACCCACGCCTCCACGTCCCGGCGAAGACCTGGCCACCAGAAGTTCCGCATGATGTACTCTCCCGTTTTCTCGGACCCCAGATGTCCGGTGCTTGGCGATTCGTGGCACCATTTGAACGCTTGTTTCCGCAGTTGTAGGTTAGGTAGCAGCATGCTACTCCCTTTCATATGAATACCGTCCTGCTGTTGCCACTCTGGGTGATGTTTTAGCCACGTCTTCCACTCGTGAGTCCTTACTCCCATTAGCACCCCTTTCAGGAAAGTAACGGGTTGGATTGCCCCGATTACCTTATCGGGTTGAATGATGGAGGTCACCGGTGCAGGGATGAGTGAAGACACCGAGGACTGGCAGGAGAGAGCGTCAGCTTTACGATTTTCCGCACCTGGTCTATAGGTGATGGTGAAATTGAACCCCGAGAAGAAGAGCATCCACCGCATCTGCCTGGGGGAGAGTTGCCTGGCCGCTGTCATGAACTGGAGGTTCCTGTGGTCCGTATAAACAGTGACTACATGTTTAGCCCCCATCAGCAGATGTCTCCATTCCGAGAAGGCGTCCTTGATAGCCAGCAGTTCCTTCTCGGCTATGTGGTAGTTGCGCTCGGCCTCGTTCAATTTCCTAGACATGAATGCCACAGGGTGTAGCTCACCAGAGTTCTGTTGCCGTTGAGACAAAATGGCACCCAGAGCCACGTCTGATGCATCCGCCTCCACTATGAAAGGTATGTCCGTATTCGGGTGTGCCAACACTGGTGCCCTTCCGAAGGCCTTATTCAAAGCAGAAAAGGCCGTTTCTGCTTCAGGGGTCCATAGAAAGGCATACGCTTTCCGCAGTAATTGGGTGATCGGGGCCACCAGTCCCAAAAAGCCATCGATGAAACGCCTATAGAAATTGGCAAAGCCAATGAAGCTCTGCACTTCCTTGACGTTCCGAGGCGTTGGCCATTCGTTTATAGCTTTTACTTTCCGATCTGCCATCGTCTGACCCTCTGGGCTCAGCATCACTCCCAGGAACTCCACTGTTGTGACGTGGAAGTCACACTTGCTGAGTTTACAGAACAACAGGTGTTCTCGTAGGACTTGCAGAACCTTAGAAACATGCTGTACGTGTTCCTTTTCGTTATCGGAGTATACCAATATATCGTCAATATATACCACGACAGAAACGTCCAGCATGTCCCGGAGGACATCGTTCAGAAAAAACTGAAAGGCCGCAGGGGCGTTACACAAGCCATATGGCATTACCAGGTATTCGTACAGCCCAAATCGTGTTTTGAATGCCGTTTTCCATTCATCCCCTGTTCTCATGCGCACTAAGTGGTATGCCCCTTTTAAGTCCAGCTTGGTATATATCTTGGCCGTTTTCACTTGCTCCAACAGAACATTGATAAGCGGCAATGGATAACGGTTCTTTACTGTGATGGCATTGAGTGCCCGGAAGTCCACACAAGCGCGGAGTTCCCCATTGGCTTTGGGGATGAAGAACAGGGGAGAGGCGGCCGGTGATTTTGATGGGCGTATGAACCCTAGACGTAACATGGTGTCAATGTATTCCCGCAGGTGTACGTTCTCTGGTTCAGACAGCGCGTAGAGCCTTCCGCTCGGTACGCTTGCCCCCGGGACCAAATCTATCTGACAATCGTATATTCGATGTGGTGGGAGTTCCTCGGCTTGTGTGCTATTGAACACGTCGGCGAATGCTTGATAGGCGTCGGGTAATTCCACTCGTGGAGAAGTGTGGCTCAATGGTTAGAGCAGGCAGACCTAGATGCAGAGCTCTGGCCAGGGACCAGGGTTCGATTCCCACCTCGGCGGGTCTCCGACTCATTAATTCCCCTGACTGGATATTCTCGCCTCAGTGCCTGTTCTGATCATGGGTCCCACGCTGCAACTCTGGGCAATAGCTTGCTTAGTCTCCACAACGGCCCCAAAAGCGCTGGGATGCCTGGCTGCACCTGATGGGTGCCCAGGAGTGGACATTTCCCAGGAAAGCCAGGAAGGGTTCCTAAGCGGTATACGGACAGCGCCGGGACACCTCCGGTGGAGGTAGCTGTGCGCTTTACAAATTCTGACATTTGACATTTTTTCTGCTGCCGTGGCAACAGCATGCAGTATCGCGTGCTTTTCCTCCTGAGCGGGAACCGACACCCCACAGTTGTGGGCACAGTAAACTGACGTCATGCTTAAGCTATGGGATAACCAATCTATCGAAGGGTTGTGTTTCTGGAGCCACGGCAACCCCAATATTACTCCGTATTGGGGGGCTTGTATGATATTGAAGTCAATGACCTCCGTATGTTCTTTCCCGTATCGTGTTCGGATGTTCCCAGTATGTTGTTTGATGGGCCCGAGGCCAGATGCCTACCATCCACCGCAAAGACTTCCTCTGCCACTGTCTTAGTTGCAAGCTTTAGAGCGAGTTCTCTAGCCTTTTCGGCATCCATGAAGAGACCCGTGGCTCCTGAGTCCACCATGGCTTCCACCGGAGACCACTCCCCTTTGACTTGTAGGTGAATGGTTATGAACATGTGTCTCAATTTGGGCAACGTTTTCACCTGTACGGAAGGGATCAAACAACGACTCCCGGAATCCCCTTCTTTCTTCCTGGAGCTCTTCAGTTTTCCGCAGGGTTGTCGATTGGTGCAGCGGTTAATCTTGGGCCCTTGAAGCGACTAGTTTTCGGTTTAACCGGACACTCCCTCACAAAGTGGCCTTTCTTGCCGCAATACAAGCACAGGCCTTGCTTGCGTCGTGATTCTCTTTCTGTGGCTGTTAGGCTGGCCCTTATGGCCCCTACCTCCATGGGTTCGGTTCGTACTGGATGGGAGGTTTCTGTGGTTCCAGGAGACCCGTGTACTGGCAGGGTCTTATCCTTTTTCTTATGATCCCCACGGCGTTCCCCCAATCTGTGGTCGAGTCGAAGGACCAGACTGATGAGTGCTTCACACGTGGCTGGTTGGGGGTCGATTTGGGCTACCACATCCTTCAGCTCTTCACTCAAGCCTTGATGAAAGAGCGCAGCCCGCTTTTCATCAGGCCACTTAGTTTCCAACACCAGTCGTCGAAAAGAGTTCATGTACTGTACCAGCCCGCTGTTGCCTTGGCGTAGCTCTAGCAGCTCTCTGTCTGCTGTATATGAATCGGCTCTCCTGTCGAACACCTTTATGAATTCCTCCTGGAATGTATCCCAGTCGTGAATGAGAGGATTGTCTCTGCTCACTAGTGGCACAGCCCACTGAGCTGCGTTCCCGGCAAGATAAGAAATCAAAAAGGCGACTCTCGCCTGGTTCGTGGGGAACGACCTTGGCTTGCAGGAGAAATGCAGCGCTACTTGAGTAAGGAACACTTGCACCGTGCTCTGATCACCACTGTACCGTTCGGGTGTAGCAAGCGGTATAGACACAGGCAACTCCACCACCACTGCAGCTGGTTGAGTCACCACAGCCGTACCAGCGTTAAACGGGTTCCGTTGGATGTGCTCCATTCTGGCCCGTATGTCAGCGGTCTCCAACCTTGAGGCCGCTAGCTCGTTTTGGACTGCCTGAAGGGCCGCTAACACATCGTCCATATCCAACATGTTCGTTCACCGAACCGGGAGGCTGATTAGATTGTTATAGGTTGATTATTTTGTAATCCCTGAGGGCCCTCGGGATTGGGTGTGAACCTATAGTTTTACCCGTGGCGCACCTGCGCTGGAGGAAAGCAGACTCAGTTCAAGGTAAAGGTTTGAGGGTTCTTTATAACAATACAGAAGCTTCTATTGTGGGATGATACTCCCTAGAAGCACAACTAAGGGTTAACACCACCCTATAGTTCGTTATCTCCCGTAACCGTCCTCCGCATGAGTGCCCATCCGGACACTCTCCAACGGAGGGCAACGTATACAGTAATGGCGGAAAATGACAATCGAAAATCCGGTCTCAAACCGTCCCCCGCACGAATGCCAGTCCTGGCACTCTCCAAAGTGGGGTACAGTAATCCTGGTTAGCTTCACCAAGGTTTTAAGGACCCAAAGTTAGTCAGCCCTTATGACAATTGACACCCCTGTTGTTACGTTCGCTACTCAGGGAGAGCTGTTAAGTCACTAGCTCCCCAGAGCGTGGAGCGGTGCTGTTCTGACTGCTCTCAGTGATACTGATGGGTCATAGGTCCGCTACACCGGGAGAACAGTTAAGTCACTAGCTCCCCAGTGTTTAAAGTCAGGTATGGAGCGGTTACTGTTCTGTTCGCTCTCCGTGATACAGATGTAGCCTTGCACCTGCTTGGTGCCGAAGAGGTCTCCCACAGCGCTGGGAGGCTCCGGAGGTTCCAAAGAGTTCGCTAAGCGCGTGAGGGAGGTCGCCAAACTCAGACTAGGCGGCCGCTGGGTAGGGGTGCAGAGCTATCCCTGAACAGAACCAGAATGCAAGCGCAGGAGAACGCCGTCTCTTACCTTGCGGCGTTGCCTCAGCGTAACGGCAGCAATAATCAACAGGGTCCGCGGGCGCCGCCATTTCTTAAATACTGCCCGTGTGAAGTGCGCATGAGCCGCGCATCGCCTCACGGGAGTTGTAGTTCTTCCGGTATCGCGAACCCGGAAGTGTAGTCCGCGGCAGTCGCGCTGTTGTGCTTTTCCCTCTTCGCCGTTCCTTCGCCCTCGGGAAGGGTATGACAGGTTCACTTTCACTACACTGCACACTCAGCAATCATACCATCTCCGCAGTAACTCTGGCGTTGAAGCACGCTAGGTGTCACTGTGGTGGGCCCGATGATGAAGCATGCCACCAACTAGGTTGGTGGGTGAGGGCTTTATAAACAAACCCAATGGTTTACCGGTTAAACGTACATAACTGAAAAAACATTTACCCGGTGAGTTAATTCAGAAGTGTAAACGAAACGGAACCAGAGACGCATATGGTTCCAGCTGAGCTGAGTGTTTTCCTGTTGCGATGCAGAGTGTTTTCCTGTTGCGATGCAGAAGGTGCTGGTTGCTTTAGGCTTGGAGGAACCTTTCCTGCTGCCGAGAGGGTGCATGGTGCTGCAAGCTGAGGGCTTCATGGGGGGATAATAGTAACAAGTCTCCCTCACTATCTATAAAAATGTTAACACCTTCACAGTGCCTTCACTTCCGCAGTGCTTTGATTTTTGTAAATGTAATAATAATGCACTTCTATTAAAGCGTGGCAGGAAGGAGCTGTGTGCGGGGGCCGCCATAAAAATTCACTTATATCAAATTGCAACAGGAGGGGACTGTTTGCGGTTGCCGGGGGGGTACGTGTGGCAGGCGCCATTGTAAGTGTGCGCAGGGTCCTTAAACAAACAAACAGGCACTGATGAGCGGCAGGGACAGCCCGAGGAAGTTACAAGATATAAGTAGTGGATGGCAAACACAATCACACATGAGGTAATGGTGGGGGAGGGCATCACATGGACTGCAGCACGTAGCTGCATCTATGTCAATTGAAGCATTTGTTTTTAAAACAAGCATTAGCGGCAGCAATAGCTAAGTTTCTGAAAGGGGCTAGCTTACGTGGCATGGAACACACGAAAACGTGCTTCCGGGGTTCATTCAATCTCCTGTACGTGATACATTTATTGACATTTTATGAGACCGAGATGGTGGAAACCCTGGATGGTCCAGGGCATGCTAAACGTCTGTTCACCATAGACTTACTACCGGTCTTGATTTTGAAGCATGTTGGAACATGTAGTTTCACTTTTCAATATGTTGAAGTACAAGCCCTGGTGTGCTTAGAGTTGTGGAGCGCGAAAATAGAACTTTCTGAAAATCACCTACATTACACAAGTAATTGTGGTTTGTGGGGCGGCTAAATAGGAATGTTAATTATGATAACATGCTAATCCTGCTGTTCTGATAGTATTTGTGTGCATACTATGTAATATGCAACTTTTGTTATATTGTATAGCGCGCAAATATCACCCGGTGAAGAGGCGCTTTAGAAACAAGCTCTTGGCATTGCTGTGGGGAGGGGGGAAGGGGGAGGAGAAACGAGAGACACGGCCTGGCGGCCGTGAAAGTGAAAGTACGGCCGGCCAGCCGTGGGCAGTGAATAATTAGGGGAGGAGAAATGCCTGAGGCAGAGCGCACGCTGGGGGATGCCCGTGGGAGGGAGGCAGATGGCTTTGATGTGCACACGCTTTTCACGGGCACTGCATGGAATCGCCCGATGGTTAAGCCCCTATATTCTCGCAAGCTCAATGCGCAAGCGCATTGACAGGCGAGACCTAAAAAGAGTTAAAACCTCTGTAGACAGTTTCAGAAACAATAAAGCCACCTTGGTCTGCTCAAAACCCCCCTTTTTTAGAATTCTTTTTAAAAAACGCTTCCCAGGGTGCTCGTAGTAGGGACACAATAAAACAAAGTGAAGGGTATCCGGCAGAGACCGTTGGTCGCAGCCGCACGGGCCCTTCAACTCTGTAGTCTTAGTGTAACCTGCCGGCACCGCTAGACTGTGATGTAATAAGTCTAGCCTGAAGCGTGTCATTAAAAATCTGTCTTGAGCATTATAAATAAAAGACAAATAAGGTTCAATGCCTGTAGTGAATGAGCCACTTTAGTGGTCTGATGATCTTTGATGACCCTCGATCACCACCATTGTGTACTGATTTTAGTGTGCTATGTTACTTTAGCCTTAATGTAGGATGGTCTTGCATTACAATAATCTTGCCAAAGAATAGAAGGTATGGGATGTCAAGGTGCAGAGTTGTTGGTGATGGTGCACACATGTGCTCCATAGTGGATACTGAGGGATTAAGGGCATAGTGTTATTTGAGTTAGGTGAATTATGACTTTAGCCTATTGGCTTTGACGTGGTATAATAGCATTCTGCTTTCCAAGTAGTAGAGGCCTATGCTTGAGCAACTCCATATTCTAAACTGCAGCCATCTTCTGAGCCTCTGTAGTGAGAGGTGATATTTGAGATTACATGTGTTGTTCACTGGCAGTGAACCAGAGCAGACCAGTTCTTATCAGGAGGAATGTGCCTTCTTCGCATTGGCGCCATAACAAAATGCTTGGCCAGCTGCTGTTGGGTGCTTGGTGTGGAAAGGTACAGGAATCTTGTGAGAAAGGTAGGCGGGTTCTTCCAGAAGCTTCGATAGAGGATAGAGTTCTATATTAGAGAAAGGGGGTCCGAGAGAGAGTCAGAGATTCTGAGATGCTGGTCTGGTGTTTTGGCGGTCTGATGATACATCACGGTGCAGACGTGTTTGTGCAACAGAGAGTCCGGAACCAACCAGTGAAGGAAAGAGAGACGGACCCTTCTTCAGATGACAAGACGCCTAAGATTATGGTGAGGTGTTCGATGTATATCTAACTTTATCTAACTATGCTTTTATTTTCAGGCTCTATGTATATGTATGTGTTGGTGATTGCTATAAATGTTCACTTTCTTTCTTTTGTCATCCTATTATCATGTAATAAAGAAACCCTAGAGCATATCATTTGTTTGCATTCCTTGTGAGGGAAGGTCGGGACCCTTTTTTGTTTACCAAGTACTTACAGAGGGATGGGCGATTCCCCTCTAATGGGTAATTGTTGATACAGAAGGGAAATCGGCTCCCATCAGGGATGTCTAAATTACATTGCTAGGAGGAGCATGCGCTGTGTACCCTCTTAGATTAGGAGGTGTTGTGAATTTCTGCGTACCCTCTTGGATTGGGAGGTGTTGTGACTTGTTGTTATTTGCGAGCTCCTCAGCAATGGTCTTATATGTTGTCAGTGTTTATTCCTTTCTTGGGTAAGTATTGTGAAATGTGGTGTCTTTCTGTAACCTGAGAAAGGATGTGGTAAGTAATGACCTGGTGACTGACAGAAGCACCAAAACATACAGAGAAGTAAGTCATTACAATGCCCAAGCAAGATTTGGTCAAGATGTGCGTTCTCACAGAGGGTTTATTCACTTCATTTTCTTCCCTCCGGTCGGCCAAATATTTCGTGAATACCATTTTGACATGGGCCCGGTCCCACGGTAACAGTTTAGTGGGGTTATTAAAAAGGTCTGCACAACCCTGGGCTGACAGGGTTTCCCTCACATACTTCAGCCATGGGATGTTCCTCCCCTGATCTCGTGCCAAACAGTCCATTATAATCTCCCTGGTTAGTGAGGCTTTAGTGTTGGTCCAGATCTTAATCCAACAACTAATGGGTTTTAGTTCTATCCTATATTTCAGATAACGGTCGAAAGCCGGCGTCAAATCCATGAAAGCCAGGTATACCGTCTCCTGGCTCGCAACGTTGTACTTAGCTGTAAATAGGTATAAATTGAGGCATTGATCGGCCGTTGAGCGTCCTGATCTGAACCCGTACTGAGTGTCAGTGAGTATATGGTTTTCTTCAGCCCAATACAATAATCGATTGAGATTTGCCCTACCTAAGACATTCACTGTCACATCAATAAGGGAGATGGGGCGGTAACACAGTGGGCTATCCCTGTCTCCATTTTTTAATATGGGTACAATAGTAGCTGTAGACCAGGACGCAGGCATACCCGAGACCAGTGCAGCGTTAATAACTCTGGTCGGAATTGGTGCCCACAGATGTACCTGCCTCAAGAAAAGATCAGGGGGGACCCCGTCGAGCCCTGGAGCCTTGTTCCTTGCAAGACCCTCTATGCCCGACTTTATTTCACCCGGGGAAAATGTTATATGTCCTGCATTCTCACTCCCTTCCTCGGCTACTGTATATTTCTTTGTCACACCATAATTGTATAGCCCACTAAAATGCGCATACCAGGATTCTGGCAGGATGTGGTTTGCTATCTTCGGGTTACTAGCCTCTTGGAAGCAGGGATCATTAATAACCTTCCAAAATGCAGTCATATTCTTCGACTCAGCCACTTCCTTCATATTCTCACAAGCCTGCTGTTGCAAGGAGATTTTACGGCGCTTAACTGCCTGCTTATAGAGTGCTGACATGTGGACATCCTACTCTTTTCCCTAGGGACTATTTTTAGGGCTTGCTTCAATTCTTTCGCGCCCAGAGAGCAGTCAGGGTCGAACCACCTGGGGTCCTCATTTCCTTTCCTGGCGGATTTGGTCCGAAGTAGACTATCGATGTGCTCAGTGACGCCTTCAAAGGCTATAACCAACTCTGCCCCGTCCACCAATGGGTTTAGGCACTTCCACACACATTGTTGTTTGTCCGCCAGTAAGGCTCTATGAAGGGCTTCGCCATCTGCCTGAGACCATCTGAGTCTCCCCCCTTGGTCAGTTGCTGATAAAACAACACTCTTCCCCATACGGGGAGGATGCTTGGATACATTTGGGTCTCTGAGGGAGATAACCAGTGGGTTGTGGTCGCTAAAAATACTTAGCTGTATCTCAAACCCTAAAATCCAGCTCTTTAACATATTAGAAACGAAAATAAAATCAATGAAAGAAACGCAACCTCTACCTTTAAAGGTTGGATGAACCAGGCCATTCTTCCTTGTTATAATTAGGTCCATAGTGTGTATGAGGCCTCTTTGTGCCCGCGCTCCCAGGCTCGCTCCTCGCCCCACCGTGGGGCGGTGTAATTTTCTCCCTTTTCATTTTATTTCAGGTCCGGAATAATTGAGCGGAGTTGTGAGGAGAGTCAACCGGCGGCGGATTTGGCGACTGACTGCACGCTGAGGCAGCCTCCGAGCCAGCTGTATACGGGAGCGAGACGCGCCGGGCACTGTTACTGCTTAACGAGGACCGCTTGGGCTGGACCGTTACTCACGGGGCTCCTGTGCGCTACGGCCTGCCCCGTCCAGCCTCTAGGAGGCTGTAATAAAATTTCTTCTTTCCCCACTGCAGGTTACAGACCTCTATATGGCGCAGAGGATGGTCGCCAACGCATGGGGAATTACTGCCGGAACTTTAAGAGCGCCGTTGGCGAGTACGGGCCAGCCTGAGCATCGTAGATCGCTGCACCGGATCTGCGGGGTTGGAGTGATCAGTGCGGACACCGGTCTTCGGGGGAGCAGTACAAGCAGTCTTTCTTTGGGTCCCGTCAGCCTCGCTAGGAGGCTGTCTTTTAATGTTGTTATTACTTTTGCAGGCCGAAACATGGGGAACAGTTCCTGGAAAAGGACCTGCAAGCGGCAGAGGGAGCAGTCATGACCGACGTGGCAAACAGCGAGGCGAATGGGTGGTCCGTTGGACCGTGGGTTTGGATCGGCCAAGAACTGCGGAGGTGCATGGGCTGTGCACGTGGGAGTCGCTATGCTTGGGGCAGCAACAGTTTATTCACGAGGTCGTCCACGCCAGGAATCCTGCTGTAGTCATGAGGGCCAACAAGGGGTGTTGGACCAACGCCGAATGCTCCGTTCTCTCGTGCTCGACACCAGAAAGGTGAGTGTACAATATGCCCCTCGAAGCATTGTGGGACACGCCTATACATGGCTTGGCGCCGCGCACTGACTGCACTGGGTATGGGGTTTAGCGGGTTGCTACAGCCACCGTGGCAGAAGTTGTTTGGTATGATGGTAGAGCGTATGATGTGCAAGTATAGGGTCCAGGGTTCAATACCCGGCTTCGCCAGAGCACTGTTTACTTTCTTTCGAAAAGAGGGCAATGCGTGTAGCCCTGAGAAAATGCTTGTGTGGTGACCCGCAATGGGAGTATAATTTTGTGGGCAATATTTAGGACACATTTCTAAGGTAAATGTGGTACATTTAACACTTAAGCCCCCCCCATGCCTTGCTTTTTATATAATGTATTTTACAACGATAACCCGGCATGATTGTTGAGAAATCAGAAGTTCAGAGCCCCCACCTTGTTGACCAAACTATGCCCCTGGCCGTGGCGAGCTCAAATCAGCCTTCCGGTTGTCCAGGGTCAGCAAACTGAGTTCCATTACATTGGGTGCCGTTACCAAATGTTAATCACAGCAGTTAGAAACGGCAGATGTGTGCAATGAAGGAGAATCTGAAAACAAATAATTGTTACCTTTGCAATCCGTTTTTGAAAGTCTTGTTTTGGAGGCATTAACGTGCCTTCCTTATCATGGATACTTTACAAACGGCAACACTCCTGCCCGCCAAATTAAGGAATAAAGAAAAATGTTATCGTTGGCATAACGTGTTCTGCAAAATTTATGAAATAATTGGGAAACACAGCACGCCGTAGATTCTGATTAAAACATGTTCAGCCCAAAATATAAAGAATTGAACAAATATGACACAAGGGAAAAAAAAAAACGGCATGGACTGCGTGTGACAATTTAATGACATTTTACAATCTCTGTGTGATACAAGGTTCTTGTCACGAGGACTTGCAGCAGATTCCATCTGCCTGCATGGACACCTGCTGGAGTTAAGAAAGCTGGTCCCCTCGTGGTTTCACAGCTGCTTTGTGCAGAGAGGCGGCGCACAGACAGGAGAAACCTTTTCAGACACGGTAGTCAAGCCTCCTGCGAGAGCGTTAAAAAAAAAAAAAAAAAAAAAAAAAATGCCAGCTATTTAACACGGGGGATTTTAGGAACATAATAGCCATTCTTGGCAATGATCAAAAAACTTCTAAGGGGGTATTTACATCACTTTATATTAAATTAAATTAATTCGTTTTTGATAGAGCGCTGCTAGACACCAAAGAGTGACATGGCAGCTTTTTTGAACTTGGTATTTGAAAGGATAAGTGAAATTTGCACAACATGTGCAGGTGAATACATAATATAATTGACAGTATAGCAACCGAGAGATATATTTGTGGACGCCAACAGTACAAAAGGATGTGTACATTGTAGGGGGCAGCAACTGTGGGTTCAATTATAGGGATATGGTTAGTACATGAATTTGATTTGGGGCCCACTGAAACATTGCAGTGGTAAAGTTGCTACGCCATATGGTACACGGACGAAATCCCATTACATTGATAAATGCAATTCTGAACAGTGGCAATATAGCATGAGGGCAACAGTAGGATACCTGTATGTGAAGAATAGTTCTACCTGTCCGAGAAAGGACAAAATGCATCTAGCGTGTTACCTAATCAAAATGTGATCAGAGTAATTTGCCTGGTCAGCTATGCAACACTTGAGCTATCCATGACTTAAGAAGGGGCCAGGTACCCTATTCATAATGATACACAAATGATGGTTCCTGCTTAATGATCGTATCGGCTGTTTGCACAGCCATTATGCAGGAAAAGGGGTATGATGCATAGGTGGTATGCCTTAATGTGAGGACAGGGCAAAGCTCGAAATGGTTCCTTACATCACCCGGGTGCGGGCGTTAAACACATTCCTTTATCGCCGTGATGCTCTGGCTACACATGCCTTTGGTGTTTCATCCTGGGCTTCTTTATTTGATGTGCTCCAGGCACTTGCAATATTTTATCCAAGCCATGGTTGCTGCTTATTTATCTTACACAAGGAACAGCCAGTGACATAAGTTAAAAAATTATGACACTCTAGAATTACTATCAGTCGTATCTGCTGAGGTGATAATTAGAACAATGGTGGAACCATTCGCGAATAGGGTAGACCTCTTTTCTTGGGGTCCTCTGGGTGAGTAACGCGTATCTAAGGGTAGGGCTTGACGAGGCTGTGAAAGCCAGTTTCCCAGGTCCCACATTCCTTTCCAAGTCAAAGTAGAAAGCCAAACAGGGGACTTATTTCATTGTGTAGGGAATCAACATCTGAGGTGCTACCTCTGAGCGAGGAGCCCCCTTTTTTGGTTTACAGTTCTTACATTTTGTTTGTAGTTATCCTCAAGTGTAACTTTTATTGAACCTTGAGTGAGAATCTGAGGGGTTGCCACGCTTGTTGTCTGCATTGCTGAGGTAAAGCAGATTGTGTTACCAGTCAAAATGTCACGAGTGAGGACATGAAAGTTGGACCACACCAGGTGGATATAAAGTTAGGTATTTATCCTAAATGCATCCCTCTGGTCCCTTGAGGAGGCTAGGAGGCAAAGAATTACAGTCAGGACATTTATTTAACACGCAGTAACTTAGCACAGTATACGTTGTCTTGAGGTAGCGCAGCTTGTTTTACCAGTCTATAATCTCATGAATGAGTAAATGAAAAGAGAACCACAACAGGTGTATAACAAATATATGTATTGGTTCTAAACACATCCCTCTAGTCCTCTTACGAGGCCAGAGGCAAAGAATTACAGTCAGTAAACTTATTTAACACACAAGTAAATTAGCACAATATTCGTAGCTCAAGAAAGTGGTATATGAACCACGACTGGCATACAGACGAGGCCTAGAGCTTGTAGAGCGGCTGGGGGCCACCAGGAATCACCCAAGGTAGTGACATAGGGGGGCCCACGCGAAGGTAAAGCTTTTATCTGACAAGTTCATCTCATTTTAGAACTCTTATCAATGGCATCGACCGAACTGATAGTTACAACAAGTGTTTGAACTTCTCCACTCTAATGGCCTCTTTCTTGGGGTGCTGATTCCGACACACCCGGCCCCCTGTTGTCATACCTTCAAAGTTGTCCCGGTGCCCAGTCACGGCATCACATAGGCATTGGTAGAAAAGCAGGATTAAGAGGCGATGTCCTCGTCTGCAGCACAATTTGCTTTTAGTAACAAGGAATGTGAAAATAGGAAAGCCAATTTTACAGCCTAGCATGGTTAGGGCGGTGCTGATCCTATGCGAAAATTTAGATGCTGCACTGGCAAACAGACTGTCCCTTTCAAACCTAGATCCTATCGCCTAAAGACGTGGGTAGAAAACCAGGACTAGGAGGTGATGTCCTGGTCTGCAGCAGAATTTTAGTCACCATGATAGTGCCGTGGCACCGCACTTCACATTGTGTATCGTCCTTAAGGAGTCCCTAGGGCGCTATTGTAATCGCGGTGGACCACATGCACTGGGTCACTGTACTGCACACTGGTTATTATTCTCTAAAAAAAGGTTTTTCTACAGGACACGCACCGTACCAAACACACTACATGGGACACAAACTAAGGCTATGCTTAACACTTACAGGGGAAGTGTTAATGAGCATGCATCGGGCGTCTTATCTAAAACTTAGCAAGTGATGGCAATGTAAGATGAGCATGTGTACAGCAGTTACCGCATAAACACTAATGGTTTGTGTTTATCTTTTTTCATTTATGTATATGGCCGGGTCCATGGGGGATATCTGGAGTGCTCCACATCACAACAGCTGCAACAGGTGGACAGCCCAAGGGATGCTTACGTCAGGTAGAGGATGGCAAGCAACAACGCAAGTGTGATGGGCGATCGATCAAAGACGCAGGAGGTGCCAGCACAGGGCGGATTGTTTTTGGTTTGTAAACCCTGGATTGGGCTGGCCGCAGTAATGTAGCGGGATGTTGCGTCACATAAAATGGCAGTATTTTTCCCTAACAGGAAATTGTATTTCTACAATAACAGCGCCTGCGCTCGCAGGGCCACCAGTGTCAACATGGTATATTCATAGGTTACCAATTGGTAGGGCTAACGATACGGATGGGGCAGTGCACAAGGGTGTGCATTGATAGCCTTGGCAACCCCAGGAATAATAGGCCTATGCAACGCCTCATCACCACTGGTCGGGAAGTGGGGACTTCCATAGTAAAGTGTTAGACATACACTTAACATTTCCCAGAGCGTAGTGGCCAGGTGTGGGTGGTTAGCAGACTTCACGATACGCCAGTGGGAGGTGTACACTGATAGTACCAGGATACCCCGGTCACAGCAACTACAGGGACACCAAAGATGGGGTCTGTCCGTCCAGAGCGGGGAAGGAGAAGTACCCGATAGGCACGCCCAACACCCTCAGTCAATATCTGACAGCGGGTAACAACGATTGGGGTTTTAATTGGGCAAAGGGGGTTCTGGTTGCAGACTGCAACATAGGGGGCTCAGTTTCCCAGACTGCAGGAAAAGGGGGGGTGGACATGGGGAGTGCGCAGAGTCACTCGGTAAAGAGGATCAACACTTGGAGTGAGAAATTATTTCATACACCTTAATTGCAGAATATCCCACAGGGGGTCATCTGAGAGGGACAATGTAGATTAACAGTCGGCTGATAATGAGGAGTTGACATTTATTAGAGGGGTTGTCTCTACTCACAGGGTGGGGGGTCCAGTGGACAGAGTCGGGGAATGCCCTATGGATAGGGAACAAACTAGCAGGGGTAGAGGGTTTTTTGGATTAGGAAGATATGACCTTTCAGTGTAGGCGGTTGGGGGGGGCCAGATAGTCGGTCAACTATGCTGGCCTGTGGCGGTAAGGTCATAATCGGTGAGCAGCAATTTAAGGTCCTTAGGGGGGGGCGGTCCCATTCACGAAAGGGGCCGCCCAGCGGGAGGGGCCATTGGTCTCTCCCAGAACTTCAGGGGCAGGATATGATATCCATTACTTAGAAGGATGCGGGGGAGGGAGTCTACGCTTTCCTCAGGCTGGTAGCCACCCCTCACAGACACTCTGACGTCATCAAGGTGCGCGAGTGTACGGGTCCTCCTGTTATGGTTAAATGGAGTTCAGGGAGCGCACATGGGTGAAACGTGCCCTGGGTTGCGCGCGCACGTGGGTGAAACGTGCCCTGGGTTGCGCATGCGCATCTCGAACGTGAGAGCGTAGCTGTAAAAGGATCTGACACCGGTTAGCGACCTTGCCGTACGACTTAAATTATTAGAATGCATTTTATTTTCAGGATGTTAGATTCGGTTAGGAAACACGCTGTACTAGATATTTGTTAAGGTTAGCCCATCATACCATGGCAAAAATGGATGTAAATCTAATGTTCTGAAATGTGCATTTAATAATTGTCTAAATGTTTATTTTATTAACATTTTAATTTTGTTTTTATATTTTAATAAATACGGCCAGGGGGGGCCCTGACCCCCTGACTTCCAAAGACCCATGTGTTGAATGGTTGAATTAGGTAATGCTGTCAATATGTTAAGGAGGGGGGTGGCCGGTAGTCCCAGACCATGAGAAAAGGGGGGGCCAATCGGCCCCCACGCAGGCATGGCGGGGCCCGGCCCCTCCCATATCCCGGTTCCTTTGTTGGCCTCCCCCCCCCCGCCCCGGAAGCAGTTGTGCACTTCCGGGGCGAGGGGGCGGGGCCTCGAAGGGGTTAAGAGCCTGGGGAGCGCGGGAAGCGGCCTCTTTGTGCCCGCGCTCCCAGGCTCGCTTCTCGCCCCACCGTGGGGCGGTGTAATTTTCCCCACCCTCCATCCCCTTTGATTAGCGGAATTTGGGTACATTCAGTGGTAGGTATACTGTCTAGCGATGTGCAGGATCATAGGAATATCATGCTTGCCTCATTAGGCCCTTTTTCCCGTTTACAGGTGGAATGTACATATGGAGATGTTTTTGTGCTTTACTGTGGTTTTTAACTAATTTTCTCCTTAGGCCTTTTTCCGTTTACAGGAAAATGTACATATGTATAATTTTGGTGCTTTCTGTTGACTAATTTTCTCCTTAGGCCTTTTTTCCCTCTTAGTATAGCAATGTCGTATTTATTATGTGTGTCTGGCGGTAAGGTCATAATCGGTGAGCAGCAATTTAAGGTCCTTAGGGGGGGGCGGTCCCATTCACGAAAGGGGCCGCCCAGCGGGAGGGGCCATTGGTCTCTCCCAGAACTTCAGGGGCAGGATATGATATCCATTACTTAGAAGGATGCGGGGAGGGAGTCTACGCTTTCCTCAGGCTGGTAGCCACCCCTCACAGACACTCTGACGTCATCAAGGTGCGCGAGTGTACGGGCCCTCCTGTTATGGTTAAATGGAGTTCAGGGAGCGCACATGGGTGAAACGTGCCCTGGGTTGCGCGCGCACGTGGGTGAAACGTGCCCTGGGTTGCGCATGCGCATCTCGAACGTGAGAGCGTAGCTGTAAAAGGATCTGACACCGGTTAGCGACCTTGCCGTACGACTTAAATTATTAGAATGCATTTTATTTTCAGGATGTTAGATTCGGTTAGGAAACACGCTGTACTAGATATTTGTTAAGGTTAGCCCATCATACCATGGCAAAAATGGATGTAAATCTAATGTTCTGAAATGTGCATTTAATAATTGTCTAAATGTTTATTTTATTAAAATTTTAATTTTGTTTTTATATTTTAATAAATACGGCCAGGGGGGGCCCTGACCCCCTGACTTCCAAAGACCCATGTGTTGAATGGTTGAATTAGGTAATGCTGTCAATATGTTAAGGAGGGGGGTGGCCGGTAGTCCCAGACCATGCAACTCTGCCCCGTCCACCAATGGGTTTAGGCACTTCCACACACATTGTTGTTTGTCCGCCAGTAAGGGTCTATGAAGGGCTTCGCCATCTGCCTGAGACCATCTGAGTCTCCCCCCTTGGTCAGTTGCTGATAAAACAACAGTCTTCCCCATACGGGGAGGATGCTTGGATACATTTGGGTCTCTGAGGGAGATAACCAGTGGGTTGTGGTCGCTAAAAATACTTAGCTGTATCTCAAACCCTAAAATCCAGCTCTTTAACATATTAGAAACGAAAATAAAATCAATGAAAGAAACGCAACCTCTACCTTTAAAGGTTGGATGAACCAGGCCATTCTTCCTTGTTATAATTAGGTCCATAGTGTGTATGAGGGCATAGGTTCCTAACAGCTTATTTAATTCCTTTCCCTCGATTGTATGCTCTACGTGCGGGTCCTCTTCCAGTGGACACGTAGACCATTCCCCTATTCTAGGTTTCACGTTTGGGCATAGGTACATGGACAGGAACATGAATCAAATAATCGTTAATTTACAAGGCTTCGTTAACGAACACTGAACGGTGGGTACATTGTGTGCAATAGCAGAGCAGCAAAATGAAACCCTGCATAACACACGCATAAATAACTCTCTCTCCCACTATCTACCCTAAAGTGAAGAGAAACGGATAACACAACACTGGCACCTCACGGAGCCCTCCCGCTGTCCCTGCTCTAAATCTAATCCTCGCTCTTCTGCTAACATTACTGCTGCCGGCTAGGAGAACACGAGTCCACCGGCTTTCCCAATAGCAGTTTTTTTTGCAGCACCTACGACTCTAAGCTGCACTTCCTCAGATCACAAAATGTCCAAGGCCACAACAAAAATCCGAAAATGCCGGTGTACCGGCCAACGCGCGTCTGTGCGTTGTCTGTTTTCCGGAGCAAACGAGCAGTCTCTTCCGGTGCAGGAGCAACTGCGTTGAGGATTGGTGAGCCGGCTTTATCGGGCGGGGTATGTGTTTTTTCTAACCAATCGCAAGATTTACTTAGAAGGTCAGCCTCCTAGAAGTTACTTTTAAACCAGCATTTTTATTTTACCTTCTCTGCGTTCAGATATTGAAATTGGTTAGAGACCGAAGCGGTCGTATATTGTGCTTCTATAAAAATGTAAGGTAAGGTCCTCTTACGTTCGAGAACTTCCGGCTTTATTAGGGAGTTTGGCATGGGCAGTATGTGTGCATACTTCTCAGACACGTGACAGGTACCGTACCGCGCAGTCATCCAGATGCAACACAAAAACGCCAAACAGATGTAGCATACATGGGCTCCAGGGATTTTCATTTGAATTCTGCGACTCCCGCCCACCCCCTAACCCTCCAGTTTTATATAGCACGAACTCGACCCGAAGGGAACGCTTTACATGAGCACCAGTTTTCATTACAGAAGGACACATTCATTTTTCTATTTTACGCACAATGAGATTAAGTGATTTTCTCAGAATCACAGGATGTTGAGTCCTTTCGCAGAGACGAACCTGGTTTCCCTGCTCCAAAGTTAGCAGTTCGGGCTGTTAGGCCACATCCCCTCCTTGAAGGCCTTTTATTTCTGTTTTTATAATTTGTCATACCGCACTGCATATCCCATAATACAGTCTAAAAACCAGCACTACATGAACTACTTACGCATGTAATTGGCATACCTGACACGTTTTTAGAATGGTTATGTGTGAGATTTATGTTTCTAGTGTGTGTATGAGTGATATAAACTTTCTTATGTGTAACACTCTGGGAGACACTTTATTACATGTATTACAAAGCAATTATGTCCAAGTAAAGAGCTAAACTTCATAATTTAAATCACGTTGCCTTACAAAATCTGCAATGTGTGTGAAATTCTTTCTTATGCTCTTTTTGGGACACATGCAACCTACTTCTTGCCCAGTATCGCAAGTAGTTGGCTTCTGCCTTGTACCTACATCATGACATGGCAAGGCTAAATAATTGAACCGTGACAAGGGGCACTCTTTAGCCAAATAAAGCCTCTGCCTTCATTGTTCAGTTGTGATTTTTTCGGACAAGACTGGCTTTTTAGGCAGCATCACCGTGATACCTGGGATTTGTGGCGATATAGGTTTTAGATAGAAAGCCACACACACACACCTTTGTGCCATTGTGCAAATATGTCTGCATGAGTCTAGCATATATTTTGTATTGGAAGTGTGCCCTTCTAGTACGAAATTCTATGCTTAGACTGACTTTAGAACTTTTCCTTCTTTGTATGTGTGCTGTACTGTGCAGCAAACATGCAAAGTTGGAAAAGAAAGGAGAAATGAAAGCATTTGTTTTTTTAACGCCTGCTTTTAAGTGGTGCTAATTTTGGTGCAATACCCGGTTTACTATTATTTGAAGATGAGCTTTGCACCAAAACCCATGAGAAGTTGCATGGGAACACCTATGTACTACCCATTGAACTCCTCTTAACACAGAACGAAGCAGTGCTTCTTGCTGGTTTGCGTTATTGTTTCTTACAAATCAACGCAAATACCAGTTTGTGTTGGGTTGTACATCTCCAAAAAGATTTTGCATCAGGTTTGCGTTAAAAAAGTGACACAAACCCGACAGAAAACCTTTGTAAATCTGGACCATACTGTTAGTTCTATAATGTAGGCAGATTAGGAACAGTGGTGTTTGGAGGCTGCACTGTATATAATCACTGGGGTTGAATAAACAGGGTTCTGCACAAATACTCATGTCAGATATCTCTAGAAATTAGCGACAAGCAGCCCCAGTGCACACCAATGCACACTTTTGTGAATGTGCATTCTGTTTGTTCAGTGCTCAGTCTTGAACCCAGGACAAATCCAACTTTCAACTACGCTTCTTGATCAGCGAGCACCTGGAACAGACTTTGTATTTTGTTACAAGTACCCGCATTACTCTAAATTACAGTATTACTGCAGGAGTAAAATACTACAGCTGTTATGGTTCCGACTGCTGTCTGATGTAATGTTTGTGGTTGTGGGCCAAGGGATTGCTCCCTAGCAGGGCCCTTACCTGGTACTTGCAGAGGGCTGCAAACGTGCAGGCAGGTGATAGGAAAGAGTGGTGGGGATTTTGACAGGCGACAAGGAGGGAAAACTAAATATTTAATTTTCCCTCGTGGTATTCTGTTGAATCCCCCGACCTGGCCCAACTGCTCTTACTTGCAACCGCCAGCAGCTGGTAATACGGTTGTTTTTATCCGGCCGGGGCAGCGGCTATTTGTGTCTGGGGGAATGGTGAAGGTGCTGCTTAGGGATAGAGCGGGGCATCTGGACTTAGAAAACCATATGGCCTGCCAGTAAATGCAACCTCTGGCCGCACAGCAATGAAAAATACATCTTCCCCCGCTGCTTGAGCTGCTCTGGGGACCAATCAGATGCTGAATGGTCACAGCAGGCAGGCATTTTGCTGGAAACCAACAATAGGCAAGACGGTATCCCCCTATAACCCCCACCCCAATCCGCATGACGGTACTTGCTGCCAGGTTCAAATTGTTAATGATCTTTACCCCGCGTCACTGACAAAACACCATGTGGCACACTCAAGAGCCAGGCTCAGATTGATTGTGGGAGATAATGTTCATTCTCCGGCCAGATTGTGCCTAACACAGAGAGTGATTGATGTGTGTATAAAATGAAACAAAGCTGTGACACACCAGTTTCTTTTAGGCCAGCGATGCAGACACTAGCACTGTAATGCGTTAATCTAACTACTAATGCGTGGTACTTGGCAGGGCTGAACTGGGTCTGTCACTTCAGTGTCCTGCTAATTCAGTGATGGATGTTGGTCTTGGCTGTTCTTATAACTGATCCATGAGTCTGATCATCTAGGGCAGCGCTTTCCAAATGTTTTAGGACCACCACCCACTTTTTTAAAACAACAAACTTTTGTAGCCCTCTTAGCTTTAATGGACATGAGGTGGGCGATTTTGATTTTTAATGTAACTACAGCAACCTGTGGCATCGCACTGCCATTTACAGATAACACATTTTCCATTTAACCGCATGCGTGCGGGCGGAATTCCGCCCGTACGCTGAGTTTTTTAAAATCGCATGTTACGTGACGAGCTGGGCTCGTCATGAGCGTGCGAGGAGGCTACCTCATGACGAGCCCAGCTCGTCATGAGCGTGGAAGGGGTTAAATGGCTGCTAAATCTGTACAGACATAAAGTTTTACTGATAAAAATATATTGCATACAAATGATAATGTGTGGAAATTGGATTTCAGTGAATATTTTTAATTTGTGCATCACCAAGTAAAGTCTCTTGATTTGTTTTGATCCTATTAAAATTTTTGCTTCCATCGCACTTCAGAATTACAAAAGAAGTGCTTAATTTTTGCTTTCCTAACTACTGAATTTATGCGGTTCTTTACAGGTATTTTACATTTGTAGTGTGTTTCCAAAAATGACATCGTAAAGCCTTTCCTTTCACACTCTAGGGACCTCAGCAAGATTGTCACATAATTAACTTTACTTTTTTTTCTCTGACTGCAAAGCGAGGGGAGTTTGTTAACTCTAAACCCGTGTTAAAAATGATAAGCAGTGATTTGTCAGAAGACATTGTCACACAGTTGACTTTTGTCTTTGAAGTGCTGCAAAAGTGAGAAGATAATTACAGAATTGGTCCGACCCACAGTTTGGGAAGCACTGCTTTAGGGAAAGACCAGAGGACCTAGCACAAATGCGCTCATTTTGGTTGGAGACCAAGTGTAATCATAAATGTATTTATTTAGCACATTCTACCCCTAACAAGGCATCAAAGCACTATTCGGTGAGTAGCACGCCACCCCGGGACCCAAGGAATATTAGCAGTGGGTTAGTGTAGGAAATATGTGCTAATTTGAGCAGTGAACATGCAAGTCTGTTAGCTGGATTAAATAGGATAAACAAGGGATAGAAGAAGGAAGAATCTAGAAGACGTTATTTGGGAGATCATAGTAGTAAGACCCCTGTCTAGAAAGGTTTCATTTGTAGATCATTGGAGTAGAATGAGGTTTGGGATGAGTCACAGAGTAGAAGTAGAGAGTGCATTGGAGCGAGCCAAGGTTTTTTTTTCTCGTTCTTCTAAAGTAGGTTTAAAGTAATACATTTATAGATACATAATTACATAGAAAGGGTATATATGTATAGTTTTTTCATGTATTTATGTTTTCTTTTAAAGTAGAAGTAAAGTAATAAATATATAGATACATAACTACGTAGAAAGGGTATATATGCATAAGGAAGATAATATATTGATATTTAAAGTCATGTTGTACAAACTCAGACTTTCAAGTGTAGCTGTACTTGCAGCTAATTTATTTATTATTTTATTTGATCCTTTCCTCAATATTTCAAGAGTGATGCATGTGTCCTTAACATAGTTATGATAATATTTACAAATTGTGATAAATGATTAAAAACTGGGAGCCATAAGCATCTAATCAAATGATGTATATGAAAACTATACAGTGACTTATAAACATGTTAAGCATAGAATAATATATATACATTTCCTATAAGTAATGTACAAGCTCAGACTTTCAAGTGTTGCTGTACTTGACGCTATTTTAAAAATAAATATCTATATAGTTGTGTTTTTTTTAATTCTATGTTTTCTTCAATATTTGAACAGTGAAGAACTTGTAGATAAATAGTTATGCTAATATTTACATATTGTGATAGATGAGTAAAATATAAACCCATACTGCGCAGTAACCTTTAAATGTGGTTGGTGGGGCTCCCATGCCTTGCAAGCAGATACTCTGTCATCGGTGCCCAATAATCCTTTGGTCTAGACGCATAAGGGAATTCCTCCTCATATATGCTCAGCTGGTCTCTGCAGTACCAAATATCTCTATACCAACCCTCTGACCTAGGGCAGGCCCGCTGCCCCCAGTGTTGTACAACTCCTCTTTTAGCCAGCAACAGACTGACCGCTACAAGCTTACGACAGGCTGGTTTCAATGTTTTCACATACCCTAGTAAGCAAACTTTAGGGGTACAATATACTGGTTCTGACACTACCTCAGCGAGAACTCGAGTTACGTGCTCCCAAAATTGGAATATCCGAGGGCAGGTCCACACCAGATGTAGGAAGTCTGCCCCCGGGGATCGATACCTGCAGCAGTTATCATCTTCTCTAAGCCCATATTTCATGAGTCGCAGTGGTGTGTAATGCGTCTGAAGGTATTTAAAATGAACTATGCATAAGTTCGCATTCGAGGTGAGCTCCCCTGTTTGTGTGCAGCAGAATACCCATTCTGCTTGTGTGAGGGGTGTCTCTAGGACCTCATTCCATTTGTCACAAGAGTGGTTTCTGAACTGAACTTTGTCAGAATGTGATGTGTTATAGAGCTTAGTGATCAAGTTCCGTCTAGTTGGGGTAGTCCGAAGCACCTGCCGCGCTGACAAAGTTGGGTGTTCCTCTGGAAATTGTGGGTATAAGTTACGAATAGGGGCCAGCAGCCGCAGATACACAAAGTGTAGCAGTGGGAAACGGTGCCCTCTTTATGTCACGGCTGCCCATTCTATAAACTGTCCATCCGGGAACAGGTCTCCCATTGTCAACAGTTTTGCCTGAGCTAGTAAGTTCAGTGCCATGGGTTCCGTCTTTACCTATATGGCTGGATGATGAGTCAACAACAATGCCCTTGCGTACAGTGGGTTTTTACCTGCTCTCTGGCCCAACTGCTGCCACGCTTTGGTAGTGCAATGTATTGTGGAGATTTCTGTTAACCTATTAGCCTTAATAGCGTGAGGTATCAGGGCTCTGAGTGGTGTTAGGTGTGCAGCTTCATGTTCAATAGCTAGGTACGGGTGAGGTCTGGGGAGGGGGGAGACCTAGTAGCACTTGTGTACATAGACAGTAGAGCCGCATTTTCGGGGCTACAAATCGGCCTTACTCGAGCGGGGGGGTTAGCGTTTCCCATGCTATTCTTGGCTGTTTGCCCACCCAAATCAGTATTGTTAGGAGAGAGTCGAGGGATTTAAAGAACGCTTGTGTAAGAGTGATTGGGATTGTGTTAAATAAATAAAGACATTTTGGCAATATGATAATTTTCATGACGGCTATTCGGTCAGCCAGGGAGAATGGCATCTTTAGACCTGTTCCTCCAGCTGGGAGAATGTTTTGCCATAGTTATATTTTATCACCACCACAGGATCCATTTGAATCCAGATCCCCAAGTACTTGACTGGAAAAGTATACCAGGTTAGGGGTTATTCTACTGTGCAAGGTGTCGTGCATGGGGTGAAGGGCCCTATAAAGGATTTCGCCCAGTTTATACAGAGCCCTGACAGTCGCTGAAACCGTATATATTCCCGGATGATTGGGTCCAGGTATATTTCCGGTGCCCTAACATAAACTTCGATCTCATCTGCGTACATCGAGATCGATATTGGGCGAGGCCTAAATTGCAGCGCTGCTGGCGTATTACACATGCCAAGTGTTCCAGTGTTAAGGTAAAAAGGATCGGAGAAAGGGGGCATCTGTGCCGCGTGCCTCTGTGTATTGGTATTGCTTCAGATGTAATCTTGTTGACCCTGAGACGTGCTACTGGGTCTGCATATAGTAAGCGCACCCAGCGGAGAAAGGCGGTAGGTAATCCCATCTGAAGCAGTATGGTGAACATATATGACCTTTCAATTGAATCGAATGCTTTCGCGGCATCTAGTAAGATTGCGGCGGCCTTTAAGGATGGGTCCCAGTTGGTGGAATAATGCAAATATGGTGCGCAGGTTCTGTGCTGTGGATCATTTGGGAATGAAGCCAACCTGGTCTGGAAGGACCATATTGGTAAGTAGTGGTTGCAGTCTAGTCGCTAGTATTTTGGCTAATATTTTGGTATCTATATTACTTAAGGATAGCGGCTGATACGAGGAGCATTGTTGCGGGGTTTGTCTGGCTTTAGAATCATAATCAGCAGGGTCTCCCTAAGTGAAGGGGGGAGCGTCTGCCTGTCATACGCCTCCACGTATACTTTAAGCAGATTCGGGGCCAGGAGGTCTGCAAATTCTTTATAGAATTTGCCTGTCAGGCCAAGGAGACCCGGGCCTTTATTATTGGGGAGCGAACATATTATTTCTTTAATCTCTTCTTCTGTTAGATACTCCCTCTGGCCATCTGATAACCACGCCAGGTTAATATTCTCTAAATACTGTGAGATTTCGGTGTCTGCCGATCCCTCACGTGAGCAGTATAGCTGAGCATAGTATTCAGAAAATCTCGCTCCGATGGAGGGGGTTTCATAGCAGGACTCTCTGTTAGACCGGCTACCTTAATGATGTGAGATTGTGCCCATGGAGCTTTCAGCAACATTGCCAGATGACGTCTAGGCCTACCAGCCTCCCCATACGCTCTCGCCACATGTCTGCTGGACATGTAGTACTCTTCCTGATTTGCCAGTGCCTTGTATTTGGAAACCTTTACTCTTATATTAGCTAGGGTAGTGATTTTGGGGACCCTCTCATATTCTTGCTCCATTGTCTGTAAGCTGTCTTCTAGCATCTAAAGCTGGGTGCGTATATCTTTTTAAATCCCGGCTCTTGTTCCCAAACATATCCCCCGAATGTTGGCCTTAAATGCTTCCCAGAAGGTCCTGACACTGTCCACCGAATCTGTGTTCATAGCAAAGTACCCCACTGTCAAGGCATGATAGCACCTGTAATTTTTTTAGGGTTGTTAAGGCCCCTCATGTTGCATGTTATTAAGCGCAGTGGTTCAGCTTGTAGTGGTTTAGCCATCTATTGTGTGTGCTTGTCTAGGTGTATGCTTAACTGTTGTGTTCTTTCCTCCATGTCTGGCAGGTGCAATCGTCATGTTTTTTTGTGGGCATTCCCCTTAATAACAACACCCCCCCCTCCCCTCTCCCACTTCAACATCCCAATCATGCTAAAGACAGTGTCCCTAACTACCAATTTTACCCAGATGCAGTGCATTGCCAAACTATATTGCAGTTTAAACATAAAAGTTACTTATAGTGTAGTTCAATGGGGTCTTCCTAGGGAGTCAGCCAGGGGCCGGTTTAGCCTCTGGGTGGTCAGCCGTGACCCTGGAGCGACTACAACAGTGTCTGCTCTTGAGACCAGCAATCGGACACGTTGAGCGGGTGTGCATTGGAAGCGATCGTCAGTGACTGTCTATTGCAGAGTTAGCACTTACGTCTCTTTGCCCTGGTGCATCTGCCTTCCGTCCGTTCATTGCAGTACTTACAGACCTCTCCGGTCCCTCCCCGGAATGTTTTTTTGTTCTCACATTCTGTGTGGCCATCTCGTTGGACACTTGCACATAGACCGCTCATCCTGTCTCACAGTTAATCAGCACAAAACCCTTGTTCTGGATCTCTTAGCCTTCCTGCTCTTGCACATGCTGTCTGGTCCCCGTGATCTGCTTCACGTATTCCATTGCCGCTTTAGGGTTGGTCCACATTTTCTGTGTGCCCTTGTAGTAAATTTTCCGTTTGGTGGGGTATAACATAACATACTTAATGGCTTCTTTTTGAAGTTTCTTTACTGGGGCATATTCTTTGCAAGCCTCTTGTACTGATGCTGTGAAGTCCGGATAAAAAGAAAGGGCATTTCCTTGATAGTGTATGTCTTGCCACTCTCTAGCCTGATGCAGCACCACATCTCGGTTACGATAATTTAGAAGGAGCGAGATGATAGGGTGCGGAGGTGCACCAGGGGGTGGTTGTGTCATCAATGATCTGTGCGCCCTTTCCACTAATAACACGCTTGAGAACTGCTTAGTATCCAAGACCTCCTTCAGCAGGTCTTCTACGAAGAGTTCCATATTCCCTGTGCTGGAAGTTTCTGGAACTCC
This sequence comes from Lissotriton helveticus, assembly GCF_964261635.1. Lineage (NCBI taxonomy): Eukaryota > Metazoa > Chordata > Amphibia > Caudata > Salamandridae > Lissotriton > Lissotriton helveticus. The sequence continues at coordinate 1,189,313,386 of NC_136068.1, forward strand.
CGTAATATGTAGGTTGTTCCTTCAAGATCTAGCTTCGAGGTCCTCGTTTTTAGCTTGGATCACCTCCAGGACCTTTTCCATGCTTAAGCATTTCACTTGAGTGCTACGAAGTGTATCCTCTGTCACAGAGATACGCTGCTCCGTCTCGGTTATTCTTGCTGACTGCTTATCCAGTTTGTTCGCCGTATGGTCTATACACAGGTTCAACATATCAATCTTTCCATCAATGGATAGTAGACTCTGCTGCATAGCTGGCAAAGTGGCGGTTAGTGCTGGTGGGCTTTGGGAAAGGGCATCTTGCTCTGAGTCTGACATTGTGTCCCTGCTAGGTTTGGTCGCCCTCTTGGTCTCAAAGGTGAGACAGGTTTGTTGGTTATCAGTTTTGCCCATGATATGTCTTACTGCACTCAGCTAGTAAGCGACTCAGAGGGCCGTGCACCACAGTGCTCCTGTTGGGTCTTGGGAGTTCCCTTGTGCTGTGCTTCGCTCATTCCCCGAGTTAGGCCTGTTGTTTCTTCCTGCCTCCGGGATGATATGTGCAATGATGAGAGTGTAATTGCGGTGATACCAATTTATATATTGAGCACAACCGTGGTATGGTTGTGCTCACTCTCCTTGTTAAAGGTTCACGCTGTTGGAGACCAGTTGCTTATTGGGGTGTCTGCGGCTCACTGGGTCTCCTGAGGCATTTATATGGAGGAGAGGGGCAAGGGCAAGCTGGGGTTTGCAACTCTATTCAGCCCCACTACACAGTGGGCCTCCCTTGGGCAGGTGCTTGTATAGAGGTCGACAGTTACCTGTTCAAAGTAGCCACAGGACCTCAACCAGACTGTTCTGAATCAGGCTTTGGGCCACAGAGCAACCCGAAAGCTCTCTGGTGGTGAAGCGCTGCCCTTCACTACTGCGAGGCAGGCCTCACGCTCTGACGACGTCCCGGCGTCAGGCGCCTCCGTCTCGTAATGGCTGCGCAAGGGCCCAGAGCGGCGCAGCAGGATCCGCAGCATTTCCTTTTCCCTCTGCTTCTCGGGCCGCATCAAATGGTCTTCTAGTCAGAGCCGCCGTAGCAAGGATAACGATCTCGACTTAGAGATGCCCGCGCCCGTCCGGTGATCGGTCTTCGTCACACTCTTCACCAAGTCAGGATCATGCACCTCGGACACAGCCAGATACATGCAGGTGCCGTTCCTTCTTTTTTCGTCTCAGCTTTCCCTGGGGGGCAGCTACCTTGCCGTACTGTGAATCTGGCAGGTCTGGCTGAACAGGCTCCGCCCACCAGTGACTGGGATTTTTCGGCAGAGCGTGGTATAACATCGCTCTGAACCCGGTGGTCGCCATGTTGTAGTGAGGACATATGAGCCCAGCGGCACCAGGCAGCTCACCGTCTGGACACCGGAGGAAGTTCACTACGACTGTCTCTCCAGAGTCCTGGGCTTTTACCGCAGCATTAGTAATGTATTTTATGGATCTCAGATTCCATTTGCCGGATTACTGGACAGATGGTGCTTCTCGGTCTGCAGCGCTCTAGGCTGTGGCCATTTTGTGTCGGGCTCTCTAGCGACCCCCCCCCCCCACCACGTACAAATGTCATTCTATCTTCATCCATGGGGCGACAGGGCTATCAACATATCCATAACATCGCTAATCTAGACACACATCGCAGGGCTGCTTTCTATTATACATAAAGAGCATCCCAAAAAATTAGCAGAGAAGGCACTTCAGCTGATACAAGGTTCCCTGCATGCTGAGACTTCACCACACAGCGGTCCGACAGCTCTGTGAGGGGGTATCCAGTTCTTGACCAAGACGTACTCCTACATTCTCTCCCGCCAGGTAGTGGGAGTGGATTGTCCCTTCGAGGGATTCTTGGCTTCACACCTACACACACTCTAGGTACAAGCAGAGTAGGTTTTGCATAGTAGGAGAACACTTGATTACTGCCTTGTTTTTATGCCTGCATTTATAGACTGTTTTATCACCATGGTAGAACTGTATCTACTATTTACTCTTTTGGGGCTTGTAAACACTTTCATCTGCTTCCGCCCGCCAATCATCGCAGCACATGTATTCTATACATGAATAACCCTGGATCAATAAATATATTGAAAATGTCCCACTGTTTATTCTCTGTATATTTCTCTGAGCACAAGTAAGCCCGAGTGACTGATTAAAAGGTTCTGATCTGTTACCACGATCCCTGAGGGGTAAGGGTTGTCATGTTCAGGGGTTTCCAGAAACTTTTCGCTACCTGGTAAGGTTAGGAGAGCTTACAGTGGTACTGTGAGCTAGCTGGTTTCTAGGCCAACATATCCTGCGAGGTTGCTTGGAATCAGTCAAGGCACCTCACCCAAAGTTATTTTGTCCTACAAACACGCAGATCCTACGGATTAGTGGGAACTACACAACAGACCTGGCAGCACCAGGAACTTCATTAGCGGTTGCAGGTGCTGAGCCAACATTTTGTGATGATTTTATTACCAGCATTCAGCAGCGATGTTGGCCTAAGAGAGGCACACTGCGATGTGTCTCTGCCGGGCTTTAAAATTAGGGTTATTACAGCTTCCAGCATTGAGGGGATAGTGTGCCTTTTATTAAAAGCCGCGTTATACATGTCCAAAAGCCTGGAGTCTAATACATGTACGTACTCTTTACAAAATTCGATGGGGACGCCATCCTCTCAGGGTGCCCTACTGCAAGGCAGACACTTTTAGTGTTAATGATGTCAGAATCCCGTTCAGAGGGCCACGGGGCACGCAGGGGTTACTGGGCTCAACTGAGGTGGATGAGGCCTTTTACACCTGAAGTCACGGGACCCACCCTACTATGGATTGCACTTAACTGGATCAAGCGCCTCCTTCTGCACCTAACTCTCTGGAGCGTAGCACGATCAGTTAAGGATCCCTCTGAGGGAAGTGTAGAAACAAATCCGTGAACACGACTATATAACTCAACGTGCATGCAGTGCTCACAATAAATCACTGTCCAGTCTCATACCTATTTTGTATAAAATAAGTATTTGATTTCTAATTCTACGCATGCAAAAGTAACTGACATTTAATAAGTAATTACAAAGCCCCCCTTGAGGTAGGCACCCTAGTAGTTGTCAAGCCACCACCTTGGCTATCAAGTTCTTATGTAACTGTTGTGCTGTTATGCCTCGCTCACAACACTCAGAAGTGGCAACATCCAGAGAATGGAAACTACTAGACCCTATTCAGAGTTTCCTTCTCTTGGCCTCAGTCAATAAGGTGTAATCACTAAGAGTCAAGTAGAGTTGCAAAAACAAAGGTGGTATATCCTCGGGGGCCTGGTAGGCTCAGTTCTCAGTGTTCCGGCTCCGGCGGTATGAACCCTGTCAACGGTACAAGGTGGTCCTGGCCTGGATTACCAACGTAGGGTTGCACACGTTCACACACGCATCTACTGGCTGGCGCTGGCTCTCTCTGAGTCGTTCTGACAATCGGAGTTGATCCGATTCCAGCCACACGTGGTAAGTCTTGTTCTACCCTGCTCGGGGGTGGGGGGCAATCTCCTTACTCCGTCGTGTCTCTGCTGGCGTGTCCTCGGGCTTCCTCGGATACAAAGCCTCCATAGTCTTGGCTGTAGCAGCAATTTGGGTCACTGGCAACGACCCTGACCTCCAGCCTCAAAGCCTCGAGCAGCCCCTCCTTGCACATGGGGTCACTCCAAAGAACCTCACTGTCTGTCACGCTGGCCTTAGGTTGCTTCCTTCGCAGCCACTCCTGGCACAGAAGTTCCCGGCAATTTCCCCACACGGGCGTCGGCTCGATCGATGCAATACAGTTTCTTTGCACAAGTTCGCCCCTCCTGGCATACATGGTCTGCAATCTTCACAACGCGGCACATTGGCAGCAGCCCGATCAGTGAGGCACAGCTCGCCACACCTCGCTCAGGAGCCCCACACGTCTAGGCTCCTCTCTGGATCTCGCTCCTTCCAACACGCTCCTCTCTCTCATGGGCACACCGGTCTTGGCGAGCAGGCTGGTACTGTTGCTCCAGACTGCAAGGCAGATAATCTTGGTTTCCCTTGGTTTCCTCTCAGGGGAGACTAGCAGGCTAGGCGTCTAGTACGGGTCACATGCATAAGTCTTGCAGAGCTTCCCCGCCTCATGCAGCCCAGCTGGCCGCTTTGGTGATGACAAAGTATAGGGTCTCAGATTCCACTAACTATAGTTATTTTTCAGACACTAAATGTGATTAAGGGTGTGGGTCTTTGAAGTTTTATGTTGCGGTTCTGCCTCTTTGATATGGACATCTCTCCCCTTCATCCTTCCTTCTGAAAGACTTCTGTCATAGCAGGCAGGACACCGAAGCTGATTAACCCACAACAGATTCATGGAATTGACCAGAGTTCACACCTGGATGTTAGCCACAGTGATCTGTGCATCAATGTTTATCCTGGGCCGTCACCCCAACGCTTTATGATTCACTTATCAGCCCTGTCTTCTTCTTCCTAAGATGTGTCCAGGCTCTTATCTTGTGATCTGTGATCTGTTTCTGAAACACCCAGTACTTTTCCCCAAGCTTCCAGGAATGCAACAATATACAATTCTGTCTGGGGGAAATTCCTCTACTCCTCATGTTTTCACCCGGCATGCCTAGGCTTTCCAAAATGAAACCCAGGGTCTTTCTTGTAAAGTACCAGTGCAGGCACTTCTGCCCTCCGCATACATTGACAGCACACTCCACTGTCTAGTATTGTTTTACCCAAGTACCATGCTACCACCAGGATTTCCACTTGCAGCATACGCATTCAGTCTGTGCACACTGTTCAATACAACAGACTCTCGGTACTGCACCAGAGTGTGTTCCTTTAAACACCCTCTGCCAGTGCTCACTCATTTACAGTGTGCACACTTTCCACACTGCACCCTCTGAGTAGTGTATGTCTTGCGTGCTTATATGCAATCAGTACAATTTTTCACTACATACATACTTCTACCTCAACGTGATGTAGGCCAAAGGTGAGTTAAACACACAGCAACTGAACTTTTTAAAAAGGTGAGTGAGCCTGTAGGCCTCACTCCAATGACATAGGATAAAAAGGACCTGATAACTACTATTAATCATCACACGGTATGCTACCACCACCGTGCTTGTGGTGTTAAACCCCTGGTGACGGCAATAGCCTTTCACCACAATGAGGATAGCGCTTTGGGCACCCTCCCAGTTCAACAAGACCACAATCAGTTAGACAGGCCTATATAATTGCACACACTCTAAATCCGTGTTCACCCCTGACAACAATTCTGCATTAGGGATCCAGACAAAAATACAGTTGGGCACTGGGAGCCGGAGTACACTTCTTTACCATACAGAGGAGTTTTCTGTCCCAACTAATGCCCCTCCAAGATCAGAATAACCCAAGCTAACTCCTAACCTGGTGAGGTTGGGTAGTCAGAGCGATAAAACCAGTGGCAAAGTCCGTCAGCATTCCAATGACTCAATTCGGCCTTGTGCTTCTCATAAAATTCCAAGCCTTGCAAAGAAATAGCCCATCTCAACAACTTGGGATTTCTTCCCTTCAACCATTTCAGTGGCTTATGATCTGTCTGCACCACAAAATTAGTAGTAGTAATAAATGTGTTTGTTGAAATTAATAAACATTGTTTCAAAAAATCACACACAGTTTATCCTTTCTATACCTTTCTTGATATTACTGAGACATCGACATATAATTTCATTTAATTTGTTTCCTATTAATACAATGAAAAGATTGAAAGATCGAGCCATTAAAACTGTTGATGTGTATTCCACCTTGAAACAGCAATTAGATTTCATCTGTATTGTTTTGGACCCCAGGCTTGTCTTTGAGTAAGTAGCCTTTGGAGCTGTCATGCAAATTTCCCTAGCCTTTCCAGTTCCATTGGGATTTCTTAGTTAAAAGGGAGCTCCAATGCTTCTGTACAAGTGTGGGTGCCATACATTGAAAAAAGTGTTTTTAATAAAGTGCAGCGTGTGTACTTTAGATTTTGACAAATATAGGCAAAATGGACCAAAGAGTCCTCATGCTGATGGCACAGTCTGCAGGATGTAACGGTCGCAAGGTATTTCCTACGGACATTTATGTCTTTTATTGGCAACGCCATAAGTCTGATTAATAGGATCTGTTTTAAAATTGATTTGTTCAGTGCACAATTTAGATAAGGCGGCATAATGTATCCCTGCAAGAGCTAATTATAACCCAGATGTTGCTTTCAGAGCTCTCGAGTGAGTGCATATCTTCTTGCCTGGGTAAGAGTCTTACTTGTTTCCTTAACACTGTTTTTAGTATTCCAGGCCAATGGATAAAAGTATCCCAATTTGCCATATCAAGGTTTGTTTAGTGCAGGCACTCAACAGGCAATCCGACCAGGGATTTTTGACTTTTGTGAAAGATTCCTTCCAGAGTTCTTTCGTTGTACTAGAGGAGCCGCACAGATTCCGCGATAATATCGGATGATAGAATCCCAGTGTTTATACGATTGTTTGTTTGAACCGTACTCTAGCCTAGCAAGGCTTTCTGGGTATGGGCGGGAATTTGGAAAATCCTTTTAAAAGAACAGCAATGGGCAGTCTCCATGGTATTTACCAATGCTCCAGGAAAGACCAGTTGCCCATAGGCAATTGACGGGAGTAGCTTGGTTATTATTACTTTTTGTATTACCTAAGTGGATGCACTGTACATTTTAGCATTGTTTATACATGGCGTATCTCACCGCCTTCGCCTATGTTTCTATGGAGGCGATGTATTGGTTGGGTTTACCATTTCTCATAAACCAAACCCCCAGGTACATACAGGTGGTACTGATTTTCAGGTTGCCCAATCTCAAATGTTGCTTAAGTTTGTTAACGAAGCTTCCAAAAATCAAAGCCTTTGTTTTATTGGTATTGGCCACTAATTCATTGGCCTTATTGTAGATACTTAACGCATCGAGTGCTTTTTGCAGTCCCATCCTTGTGTGCTCCATTAGGATCATGTTGTCTGCATACTGCATTAAAAGAATCTAGACCGCCTGAGTTTTAAGACAAACAAGTTAGCGGATGCTAAAAAATTATCCAGATCAGCCGTGTATAAGTTAAAAAGTAGGGATGCCAACACGCGGCCTTGTTTGTTGCAGTACTCTGCGTGAGTTTGACATGTACCCAGGGTTTGGTATAGAGAGCAGTAATGGCGTTCAGGGATCCCCCAGTTTTGTAGTATCGACCAGAGTAAGTCTCTGTTGACACAGTCAAACGCCGCTGTATAATCCATGAAATAAGCGAAGAGAGGTCGCTGTCTTGCATGGGTGGCCCACTCAACTATAGTCTATGCTCCAGAGCTACAGTATTATCCAGTATTGAGGCTCCAGCCCTGAAACTTGATTGACACACCGGCAGTATACCTTCATCCTTGATCCAGTGTTGTATTTCTTGTGGGAGGAGACTTGTTTCTGTCTTTGCCTTGATATCCAGCAGAGCTGTCATCCTATAGTTAGTAGGGTCTGACATGTCGCCTTTTTTGTGAATCAGTTGTAGTAGGGAGCCTTTCTAGTCTTCCAGGATTGTAGCATTGATAGTGCAGAACTGATATAGCGGGGTAAATATAGTCACCCAGAAGTCATAGTCCTCTTTAAATAGTTGACCTGTAGTCCATTTGGGCCTGGGGCTGATGGTAAGCTGAGGACCACCTGCTCCCACTATTGTCCGGTCTCCCTCTTAAATGTGGTGTCCAAGGTTCTAGAATGGTACTGGTGAATAGACTGGAAGGGCTGTAATGAATACTGGAAGGGTTTTAATTACACTGGGTCCAAGTCTCTCTCAAGACGGAGCTCAGCCCCTGGGGGTCCACTCGCCGCAGTCTCCAGGACCACCGGGGCCGTCAGCGGCGCGGCGTTGGCCGTTGCCAGAAGTGTATCTGGGACCAGGATGTCATCTTATTCAAGAGGGAGGACAGCCCCCAGGCCATCAGCCGCTTCCGCCGGTCCCAAGTGCAGGGCTCCATCCTCGCCTGTTGCGTCTCCCGGGTGGGCGGGAGCCCCATCTCCCTTGGGGGACCCCACGCTCTCCCGAAGGGAGGTCATCACCCCGGATCTCCAGCCACTCCCAGACCTCGGCCGGGGCCTCGATAAAGTGCGCCTTTCCCTGCGACAGGACCTTGAGCGTGGCTGGGTATAGTAGCATGTATTGCAATTGCATCTCCCTCAGTTTCTGTTTAACCCCCAAAAAGGACTTCCGCTGCTCTTGAACCTGCTGGGTGTAGTCCGGATAAATGGAGATCTTGCTATTCTCAAACATGAGGTTTGCCGACTCCTGTGCTGCCCTCAGGATACAATCCCTGTCTCGATAGTTTAGGATTTTTGCAATGATGGCTCTGGGGGGGGGGCACCCGGCCGCGGCGGCGGGACCAACGCCCGGTGGGCCCTTTCAATCACAAAGACCTCCGAGAGACCCCTTGGACACAGGTGAGTACGAATCCAGTCCTCCAGGAAGCGTTCTGCGTTCCCCGCTTCCGCACGTTCAGGCACTCCAAGAACTCGAATGTTGCTGCGACGCGCCCTCCCTTCTGCATCCTCCGCTCTCCGCTCCAGGGCCCCCGTCGTGGCAGTCAGCTGTGAGACCGTCTTCTTGAGGGTGGCCACCTCACCCTGCAGCTGTTCGATATTACTCTCTGCCTCAGTCACCTTGTCCGCCACCTTCCGCAGGTCGGCCCGCAAAAGATTGACATCTATAGACACTGTCTCTATTTGGTGTTCCAATGCGGAGTAGGAGCCCTGAATTGCTTTCAGGAGTTCCGCCCGGGAGGGCTCCCCAGGGGCCTCCGCCCCCTCGTCGTGGCCCGACTGCCTCGTGAGCCGTTGAGACGGGAGTCGCGGGGTGGTGTATTGTGTAATGGTGTTGGGCTGCGTGGACCGAGACGTCTTGTCCTTGCGCATCTTTAGCCCCAAACGTGGCCCCTCCGGATCTGGAGGGGGGGCCCACACCAATACGAAACAGGATTATCCGACCCCAATCGGTCCGCAGGCAGCGACAGGCCCCTACCACACCATCCACCTACTGCAGACTTCAATGCGCTTCTCAAACGCCGCGGAGGCGCCAGGGAGCCCCGCCAATAATAGACCCGCCACCGGGCCCCGCCTGCGATTGCATGCACAGTTCCAGCTTCGCCTTAAGGCGCTCCCAGCAGGCACCCCGTCACCAGTCCGCCGCGGCCGGTCCGTGGACAACCGGGCCTCCCCGCAAGGGCGTCCGGGGGATACCACTCCAGCGGGGCCCCCAGGCTCCCCTCTACATCGGCAGGCACCCTCAACCAGGGCACAGGACGAGGACCCCCAGAGGTATATCAGGGGGAAGAAGGAGCCCCCGCCACAGGCGGCCGGGCCAGGCGCCACCCACGACGGGGCCCCAAGGCAGTGCAGGTCCGGAGCATCCAGGCCGGCCTCCGCCAGCAGCGCCGGCCGAGACGCGCTCTCCTCCAGCCCCCCAGGGGGCGAGCAAAAGACGAGGGCCAGGCGCCCAGCAGACAAGGGTCCTAACTGGCCTCCAAAACTCGGCCACAGTATCTTTGTGCGGCTCCCACCCAAGCGCGGGATTCCGCCTGCAAGATGGCGTCGGTCACTGCTCGGGGGGTCCCAATCCGTCCTAGAGCGCCTCCAGGCGCAGGTGAGTCCGCCGCCTTCGCCCCGCAGCACTATAGCCCAGCACCGGGTCCCGGACGGGCCCTGCAGCGGCCCCAGGGAAGCCACCAATCCTCAACAGGGGGGGGGAGGTCGAGAGGATCAGGCCGGAGGGCAGGCTCGTCACACCCCCCTCCGGCCAAGCTCCGCTTCCAGGCGCGCACACAGCGGCGCCCGCAGATGCCCCACGGCACTTCAGCGACTGGAGCCCCAGATGGCAGCAGGCTACGGTCCACCAATCGCCCCGAACACGGGGACCGCAAGTCCGAGCCTCCGCCGGCCCGCAAGTACAGGGCTCCGCCTCCCTCCGGCAGAAGGCCGCAAGCCCTGGCCTCGAGTAGTGAGAGGCGCGGGGCGCCGCCAGGCAAGAGTCAACGCCGGCCACACTCAGGGGACCCACCCGAAATCTTCGCCGCCGGCCACCCCAGGCTGTAGGGGGGCCGGTTCCGATAGCTGGTTTTCGTCGTCGGGAGCCCGAACAGGATGTTTGGCAGGATTAAAGGGGTCTGATGGACTGAGCCGGCAGAGCTCACGTCCTGTCGGCCATGCTGCTTGGCCACACCCCCCTTTTCTCCGTATCTTTCACGTATTTTGCTATGTATTGTCATGATGCACAAAAACGCTATCAAAATTGTTCCAATAGTTCATTGGCATATGATACACTGTATCTAAAGAAAAACATTCTACAGTCACACGCGTACCTCAATACACTCATACTCGGCACCAGAACAAAAAGTGAAGTTTATCAGGGAACTGAAGGTAAATGTTTGCCGTTTTTCGGAACACCTTAGGAGGTGAACGAAAAACCGATCCGTTTCACTCATACAATGCTGAAAGGGTAAATATACATACTAGGATAAGAGATCTAGCGTGCCCCATGAGCCAGCATCAAAGGGTTTCCATGCGATCACTGTAAAAAATAAAGTTACACCGGCGTCTCGACATCGGTTTGACTCGTGATACACAATAGCCATATTTTAAAGACTTCTGGCTGTAGTCCAAACTTATGTCGCCGCTGAGGAATATTCGCCTCAATCCTGCCCCCGTGCTGCTCCGAGGATTGTGGAGGCTCGTAGGAAACACTCGGCGGGTCTGTTGATTCATCCTCTTCCTGGCAACGCTGGTCAAACGGCTAGAGCGCTAACAAAAAATGGCCGCTGTGGATGGCACCATCGTTGGTAAACAGTTGTGTTTAAGTCTTTCTATTATTTCAGTAGTCCTACTCTAATCTTCCCACATTGGTTAAAAAATAAATGGATAAAAAAATTGAAGTGTGAGCCAAGATAAAAGTTAACAACTACAAATTAAACCACGACTCAAATTTGAAGAAACTGCTGCGGTTCTACATTGTTATGCGAGGAGTAGTTAATAGATCGGTTTTAGTAAGTGCACCAGTGGGTGAAAACATGCATGTAGACCTTCCAGATTCCAAAGTCAGTTTCAAACGAATGGAAGATATGTGCTCATTAGATGGTGATCTGGTGATCTTGTGCATATCTACACATAGGGAGGACGGTAGTCATCCATGGCAGTGCTAACTGAGGTGACATAAATTAGACACCCCTTTCCGAAAACCTTTGTGCACATACAGTTTATTCATAGGGAGAGGTGTGGCGCCGCGGCCAGGGCGACTGACGCTGGAATCTGGGGATCAGGATTCGATCCCCGGCTCCGGCGGCAGGTTAGCCCAGCACCATGCAACTCTGGGCAATAGCTTGCTTAATCTTCCCGACGGCCCCCAGCGCCTAGAGACCCTAACGGGTGATTGTGCGCTATACAAATGTGGATTATTATAGAGAGGGCAATAGTTCAGTGAGATAGGAGGGCCTCCTTATAACTGTCCCCATGGTATTTCATCATTTAAGCCCACTAGGTTAGTATTGAGGCGGAACACCCATCTCTGTTCTTTTTCCAAGAGTTGTTCTTCTTTCTCCACTTGTTCAATGATGGTCCATGAAATGTCTTCCAGTTTATGTCCTTTCTCTAGAAAATGTGTCGCCATTTTTGTGCTCGTTTTTTTGCAGTTGATGGTGCTCTTGTGTTCCCCTATTCTAATTTTTATGGCCCTGCTGGTCATGCCGACATATTCCAGTAGACATGGGCACGTGATCATGTATACCACATTGTGACTATTGCACGTTGTGAATCGTCTTTGTTCCCATGTGGTTCCATTCCGGAATGTCAGTTTTTTACTTTTCTTCTTGAGGCTACAGACTTTGCATTTACCGCACGGGTGGTGGCCTTGGACGAATCCCGGATTCAGGAGGGTAGTGTCATCTCTCTTTGTTTTCGGCCTGGTGTGGACCAGCATGTCTTGTATGCTTCTCCCCTTCCTGTGGGAAAACATCGGTTTTGGGATGTCTAGACCGCCACTATTCAGGATCTTCCAATGTTTATTTACAATTTTTGTTACCTGATTGGAATTCGTATTGTATGTGGTGATACATATTGGTCTTCTGCTCTCCTCTTTAGGTTGTTTATCTTCCAGCAAGCTCTCCCTGCAGTTGTTATGTGCCCTTTTGTACGCTTGGTTTATTATTTTCTCTGGGTACTGGCGTGTTTCCAATTTATAGCTTAGATCTCTAGATTGAGATTTAAAGTTTTCAATCGCTGTGCAATTACGCCTCAGGAGGAGAAATTGGCCGTAGGGCAGATTATCCCGTAGTTGTTTCGGGTGGAAGTTCTGATACATCAGCAAACAATTCTTTGATGTGGTCTTAAAGTGGGTGGTAGTCATCAATCTCCCGTTTTTTGGGAAGATGTTGAGATCTAGGAATACTAGGTTGCTGTTGGAACTGGTGCTTGTAAATTTCAGAAAGTATTCTTGTAGGTTGAGCCACGTGAGGATTTATTGTGAAGTTCTTACATCCCCATCCCATATAATGAAGATGTAGTCAATGTACCTTTTCCAGGTCCTTATGTTCTTTCTGAAGGGATTTCTGGGGTGTAGTATTTTTGTGGTCTCCAGGTGGTGCACGTAGAGACCAGCTACACTAGGAGCAAAGGTGTTCCCCATGCTGGTCCCGTGCTTTTGTAGATAGAGGGTCTCATTGTACTCAAAGAAATTTTCTTTCTATGCCAAGGAGCAACATTACATGATCACATTCCTTGGGGTTTGGTACTCCCAGTCATCTTCAAACAAGACATCTTCGATGATGTTGCGAGTCTCATTGTGGGGAGGCTAGTGTATAGGCTCTCGACGTCACAACTGATCAATAGTTGGGTGTCCGGGCCGAATGCTAGGTCTTCCAGCAGGTTAAGTACGTCTTTAGTGTCTTTCAGGTAAGTTGAAGTCCTCTGGACCATGGGCCTCAGAAACACATAGTGCTTGCCTTTGCCATCAGCAAATTATAGCCTTTCTCACCTTTCTAGATAAAATCACGATATTAAAATAAAATTCACTTTCCTGTTCACATTGATAGAATCCAATTGTTTACATATACAGCCAAGGAGGGTGATTCTATCATCAATACCTCTACACTTCCTCTTTGTTTATTTTGAAAATTAATATGAGCCATAGTTTAATTGGTTTGTCTAACGTTTGTGCAGCGACCCTACAGGGATCCTATGATCTTAATAGAAGTGGTTTGTGAATCGGAGTAAAAGTATTTGAATGGGTATTTTTCAGAGACATGTTCTTTTGGCCGACACTGGGCAAGACTATTCTCTATATGGCATGTTGTTTGCTAAGTGAACAAGGGTGTTGAATGGCCAGACAAGTTGGAAAATTCCTGGATATACTATAAATGTCATTTTTCATTATCACCGGGGATTATTTTGGTAGTGAAAGGGAGAATTGCAGAATCTACTCTGAGCGGAGACCATGCCATAAATTACAGTGTGTGTCCTATATACAGACGTGATAAATGGATGGCTATGGCTGTGCAATATAAAAACGGGGACATTTAAACTCTGACTGCGGGGCCTTGAGGTGCCATTATGTGTCTGACACATTTCAGTCATTTATTGTGACAAAACTATAATAAAAAGAATAAAAGTTAGTTCCTCATATGTGAACCCATGTTTTTCAGAATCCCAGATAATCTGACCCAATATTGCTGTTAACACAAAAGCTAAGAGTGGCCCAGCAGAATAAAATGGACGAAAGAATAGAAGTTCGAAAATCTGGTATTGCAAACTAATTTTCTGTGCACGTTTGTTACTCATGATCTACTTCAGGTGTATGATTCTGCTGAAGATGTGTCTGGCTTTGGAGCCCTCCTCCCTTTCCCTAGTCTATAGTTTTGTGTGGGTTCTTTTTTACCCATGTTCATTGGCAGCATGGACTACTTCTGTAGCTGTCTTTAGCTCATTTCCGTCATAGCAGCATATGTTAGGGTGGTTTTATGAAGGATACTTTGAAGGAATTTTGGCATTATCAATCAATCAATCAATCATATCATTTGTAAGGCGCTGAGGTGGGGAATGCTGCTACTGCTCGAAAAGCCAGGTCTTGAGGAGTTTTCTGAAGGTCAGCAGGTCTTGGGTCTGCCATAGGTGGATGAGGAGGGTGTTCCAGGTCTTGGCGACGAGGTGGGAGAACGATTTGCCGCCTGAGGTCGCTCTTCGGAAGCGGGAGACTCTAGCGAGGGCGAGGTCGGCGGAGCGAGCTGGCGGGTGGGGGTGTAGAAGCTGAGTCGTCTGTTGAGGTACGTTGGTCCGGTGTTGTGGAGTGCCTTGTGTGCATGGGTGAGGTGCTTGAAGGTTATCCTCTTGTTGACCGGGAGCGAGTGCAGGTCTCTCAGGTGGGGTGTGATGTGGCTGCGGCGAGGGATGTCGAGGATCAGGCGTGCAGAGGCATTCTGGATGCGTTGGAGCCGCCTCAGGAGTTTGGCCGAGGCTCCTGCATAGAGGGCGTTTCCATAGTCCAACCTGCTGCTGACAAGGGCCTGGGTAACTGTTCTTCTCGTTTCAGTGGGGATCCACTTGTAGATCCTACAGAGCATGCGGAGGGTGTTGAAGCAGGAGGTGGAGACGGCGTTGACCTGTTTAGTCATGAAGAGGGTGGAGTCGAGGATGACCCCTAGGTTGTGTGCGTGGTCGGTGGGTGTTGGAGCGGTTCCCAGTGCGGTCGGCCACCAGGAGTCGTCCCAGGCCGAAGGGTTGGATCCGAGGATGAGGACCTCCGTCTTGTCCGAGTTCAGCTTCAGTCGGCTGTTCCTCATCCATTCAGCAACGGCCTTCATTCCTTCGTGAAGGTTGGTTTTGGCGGTGCGGGGGTCCTTGGTGAGGGAGAGTATCAGCTGGGTGTCATCGGCATAGGAGAGGATGTTGAGGTCGTACCGAAGTGGCGACGTGGGCGAGCGGTGCCATGTAGATGTTAAACAGGGTTGGGCTGAGGGATGAGCACTGGGGTACACCGCAGATGATCTTGGTGGCTTCGGAGTGGAAGGGGGGAAGGCGGACGCTCTGTGTTCTGCTGGAGAGGAAGGAGGTGGTCCAGTCCAGGGCCTTCTCTTGGATCCCAGCGTTGTGGAGGCGTGTTCGTAGTGTGTGGTGACAGACCATGTCGAAGGCGGCTGACAGATCCAGGAGGATGAGGGCCGCCGTTCCTCCGTTTTCCAGCAGGGACTTGATGTCATCGGTGGCGGCGATGAGGGCAGTCTCGGTTCTGTGGTTGCTGCGGAACCCGGACTGGGAAGAGTCCAGGATGTTGTTCTCCTCGAGGTAGCGGGTCAGTTGTTTGTTGACTGTCTTCTCGATGACCTTTTCCGGGAACGGGAGCAGGGAGATGGGCCGGAAGTTCTTGAGGTCCTTGGGGTCCGCCTTGGGTTTCTTGAGTAAGACGTTGATCTCGGCGTGCTTCCAGCTCTCCGGGAAGGTTGCTGTCTCGAAGGAGGTGTTGATGACTTTCCGGAGATGGGGTGCTGTAGTGTAGTTCCTATCTTCCCAATAGGCTCTGCGCATTGGAATAATACCTACAGCAGTAAAGGCCTAGGCCAGACGTTAACTAGGTCTACTACTGTCGATACTAGACTTAAAGTTTTGGGTTTGCCAGCTTAGCTCAGAGTTCACTAGAAACTTTCTCGAATGTTCAAGGAGGAATTAACTTCCCTGATTAGACAAGAAGGGATTTAGTTTCTGACAACCATAGAACATGACAACTTTGCTCTCCCCTAATCAAGAGTCAATCTCGAGAGTCGTGTGAACAAAAGGCAAATTATTTTACTCAGTCAGTACGTGCATTCTTAGTCTCATCAGAATGTAGAGAAAAGGAAGAGACGGGCGTGTTCAATAAAAAGGTGTTATTTATTGATCAGTCTCTTTTCTCATACAAGAGAAATGGATCGATATTATTGCAATACTTATAGTTAAGTAAAGTGCATACATTAAAAGCAATAGTATAAAATAATACTGTAAAAACATTGATATGGTTTCTAAGCCATAAGATGTTTTAAAATGAATAAAATATATTACATACACATATACATTTGACTAAACGTACTCAACTGGTGTTTCTAGATACGCCTACCCCGTGTACCTGACCTAAGTCTAATACGTGGGCGGGAATAGATAGTTACAGTTTAAGTTAAGTTTGTTTTTGCCAAGTGAATAACTAAAGAATTCTCTGTGAGGGGTTATTCAGTTCTGTACCTGGAAGTTAGGATGAATGAGGAATGGTATCTCTCTCTCTGGTCTCGATATTCCAGGCTGCCTGCGAGGGCTGCCCAGAAACGCCGGTGCTGGATTCTCGGCAGGAGAAAGCAGCGCGTCTCTCAGCGCGTCAGAAAGGCGGGGCTGCTGCCAGCGGGGTCTGCTCTGCTCTTCGGCAAGTATGGCTGCTCCGTCTCGTCACCATGCGTGTGTTTGCATATGGCAAGATCGGTAATATTTATACCTTTAAGGTGCCGAGATTGACGTAAGGATGGACATAGATACGTCAATAAGGATGTCATACGACTTGCTCGTTAGCACATTCTTTTACTAAAGTTCTCGGTGAAATCAAAACAATGGCCGCAGGGTTTTGCCCAGGTTGTCATAGGTTTGATTTGTTATGAGAACTCCGTATGCCTTATCAGGGGCTGGAGGAATATCGCTTGTCTAATTAGATCGCAAGTGTTATGACCTAATCAGATAACACGTTCCTGTGCCGTAGTGTGACTGCGTCAAATAACGGTATCTGCATCATGGGGGTTTTCTGCCTCATGGGCTGACTGCTAGTTAACTTGTTGGTTTGTTTAACTAGAATAGGGTCAGGAATAGGGGGATCGATTCAGAACCTATAGGAATACATGACACCCACTCCACGCTAACTATGGACATATTTACTAATCTAGGCATAGTATAACATAGTACAACATACTATAGAGTAGTGTGTATACCTTACCACCCCAAAATACATAAATGCATTTTGAAATTTTCAAATATACTGAAAAATTGCAGACATATATATATGGTATGCACTCAAGCTGTAGAAAAATGCCAAAGTAATCGCATTTGTATACATTATTGCTTATTTGGTATATGAGAATTACACATGAAATGGTTTCTTAAATACAGAAAAAAGTTTCGAGACCATTCCATCACAGAATAAAATATCTATGAACATGCCAGCGGGCAGCTAATGTCTATAAGTTATCTAAAATTTAGAAACCTTAGTTCTCTAAGAATAGTTCTTATTTTAAGCAGAAGATAGTGTCCCGAAAAATATGCAAAAATATTTGGGGCTGCTGGAAAAACTGCTGTCCGTGAACTGGAGCGAAATTGTTCATGTGACTTTATTTTTAAAGTTGAAGGCCGAATTCAGGGAACGCCGTGTGCGAGCTTGCTCAAAAGTCTCTATTTCTGTTCGGGTGAGAACATCATATCATTTAGGCTTTCGAAGAAACTGTCAACAGCTTCCTGGGAAAGTTCCACTAACTCGGAAATAGGTGTAATCATGCATTCTTGCGCATGATTGTCTCCATTGACATTCTGATTTGCATTACTGACAGAAGGTCGTACCTGTTCGATGCTGCTTTCATCTTGAACTTCACTACCCATCAATCGTAGTGGTGAAGCTTCCACGAATGCCGTCATCAGGATTGGTAGCCTTTGAGGGCAGCACAAAGCATGAACCTTGATCGGGCTCAACAATGTTTCTGCATCCATCGGCGCATCCGATTGTAGCGTCAGACAGGTGTCTAACACGCATTCTTCTCCGCATAGCAGACACCTCAATACAGGTAAAACACATCTTTGCCACATTGGTCGAAATGATAGAAACCAAGTCATGTTCAGGTCTCTAAGCCGGGAGAGTCCCAGGATTTTTGATATCCGGTCCCGGTATCCAATGGCTAGGATTGTTTCTTCCCTTGTCGCAAGAGTTTTGTCTGTGACATGGGTTGCCATAACGAAAAATAAGGACTAAGAATAGGATTCCTGCAATTAGTCCCAGGATCAGGGGAAGTCCGCCAAAAATCGAATGGACGAAATCTGGAAAAATACCCAGTATGGCTTTGAATGGTGTTAATGCCATCGAAAATACTGTCTTAAATACCTTTGAGACCCCATTGGTATCAGAAATATTTAAGATTTCATTCAGGATTTCCGCGAAATGTACGGGGGAATTAGTTGATAATAATGTATGTATCTCTGCAGTCGTCCTTGCGACTTGTAGATCATACGTTTCTTTTGATGACGAGAGCCTGGTAGGCGTCTGAAGAAGGACTGTTTTCATTCTGCTTAAAGTATCTATTCGAATAGAAGTAATTTTCAAATCGGGCCATGCCCTTGCCTCCCTGTCTGGGAAGGAGCTGGGGAACAATGAGCGTCCACAGCACTTGACCTTCGCAGTAGTAGTTACTAGATAAGGAGTCCCGGGCATAAGACTACAACATCTACGGTCCACAATAAGAATGTAACTCCCATTATAGAGTCTTTGAAAGAATGGTTCTATTTCTGTTGCAGGTGCGCCTTGTTGGTGACATGAAAGGTTGTATGAATTCCCTTCACAGGCTCCATGCAAACTAATTCCGTTACACAGAAGTGTGCCACTTAGTGACATCGCACAATTGTTGCCACTAAGAAACACTTTCTGTCCTTTATTACTGACACATGCATGTGAATAGGGCAGGTTCCATGTTGTTTTAAGGTACCCCTTTCCTAATTTCTCGTACATGCCAGCCTGTATATATTTTTGGCAGTATTGAAACCTGAAGGTTGAGATTGGAATATTTATTATCCCATGTATTATCCATTCACTGACAGGTCGTTCTGACATTGTCATTGGTAATCTTTCTAGTTTTTCAATGCTCAAGATTGTATAATCAGCACCCTTTTGCACCATACTGATTTGTCTATCAGTAAGGTTAAAGATTTGGAATAGTGACGTTGTGTTGATTAAACGCCAAGGCACATAGCCTGAACGCAGATTTTGTAACGTCCAGCCAAGCTGTACAATAGAACGCAATTGTGACTGACCGTGTTGTAATAACAGTAAGTCTTGCGATAATATATTGATTGCTGAAGACACAATGCTGTCCAAAGAAAAAATTCTGGAGGACAGAGTCATTAACCCATTGTCCACTACAGAAAGTGATTTTTCCAAATTAATACGGTCAATTTCCCGTATTCTCTCTGCTGTTTCAATTTGAGTAACCTTCCAGGCCTCATTGTATGCTGCATATACAGAGGCTGCTATGAAACGCTTTTGACGCTGTTTGCGTGGTCCCAAAGTGAAATCACGCAAGTCAGCACCATCAGTAAGTAAAGTTAGGTGTTGCTTAATTTCTGCCAGTGTGGAAGTTTGTAGCCATTGAAGGCATAATTTGCCCACACTGTAGGTGGTTATTATCCCTGGGTGATGTCTTTGGGGATATCTAGGGTCTGGCCTGGTCATTTTGAACCCCTGTGTTTTGTTCAGGAATCTGTCTTGACAGTTATTAGTATCTGTGGGCCAGATCAACCACTGTTTCCAATCAGGATGTGTTCTGTTTTGGTTTAATATATGGTTTACGTCTATCTCTTCATCTGTATCAGAGTTATTGCTAAACATTGTTGGCTTTGGAATAGACGGTTTATTTAAATCTTTGATTTTGGCTAAGCCAAGACAGGTGGTCTGTTGAACAGTGTCATTTAAAAATATCATTTGTTCTGGGATCATGCAGGCTCTAAACAAAGCTTCTATACCCTGTACTTGCCATTCTTTTGTACCCCAAACACTTTTCAATTCAACATTTTTGTCCCAATAATCAAATCCAAAAGTATTCATTTGTTCAAAAAATGAGTCTGAATATAACAATTTTGTGTTGGTTATCATGGTTTTGGTTCCTGTCTTGTTCGACAATTTAAAATAAAATGCTTCAGCATTACTTGTGTTAAAACCTGAAAAATATGAATATTTGTCGTAAACGGTTCTTGAGCTCCCTTTTGGAGGTGTTGCACAATGTTCCCATTGATTATAATTTAAAACATTTCTAGGTTGTGCAGATCTATGTAAAAAGTGGTTACCATAATGGTTATAGCAATACATACTGTCATAATTTGTAGAACCCTGCAAATAATCATGTTTGGTAAATTTAGCAGACATTACTAAGTCAGACATCATATTATTAATGCTTTCGAAGTCCCAATCATCAGCAAATGATTTTGGTTTTGCAAAGTCACTCAATGAGATCTTAATTTGGTGTGGATATTTCAGGATCTCGACCTGACCATAAATTTCATAGTCAGTGTTGTCCCAGGCTACCCCACCAGGTATCGGATTGTCTGTTAAGTTGGCTGAAGAAAGTTCTCTTTTCTCGACGTGTGAAGATGTGTGTGGTTTGAGGATCAAGTTGATTTTCAGACTTGCTGTGTCCATTTTAGCATATTTTCCCTCAATGAAGCGTCCCAAAGTAAGTACCATGATGAGCCAAAGTATGAGAATAAATGCACCAAAACCCACCCAAAATTCAATCCATGGGGAAATCAGATATGTTTCTTTCAGTTGTCTCAAAAGTTCCTTAGCTTTGTCTTTAAAGGTTTTTGATGATGGCTGTGTCTTTGATTCGCTGAAGCCCTCAGAGGAATCATCGAAGTTTATGAAGTAGCCGGATGCAGTTCTGTCAATTGTTCCAATTGGTTCAGGATTTCTGTTTCTTGCATTTTCACTTGGTACTTCATTATAGATTGGTGTGTCTCTGCTAAATGTTTTTATTTGGGTTTTCAGAGGTCTTAGTTCTATTGCATTGTTGCATAGTCCTTGTTGTTCTTCTGTAGGCGTTTCAAATGTGATGAGCCTCTTCGTTAGGACCTCTGTACTGGTAGCAAACCTTGGTGTTCTGCTACTTATTGGGAGTCCACTTGGCCTACTGTTTGTTATCGGCCACATGTTGTGGTTTTACCAGGTCGATTGATACAACTCGGTTCTCCTTTTTTCCAGCAAGTGGCGGTAGTACAACTGATCTTGTCCCGTTGACAGACAAGACAGGAACTGCTTTTCTGTAAGAAGGCCCAAATTCCTTCTTTACCGCGATCTTTTCCCTGACTAGATCCCCGACTTTTGGAATCCAGACAGGTCTTGCTGGGACAGGTGGTGGTTCTTCAGTGGTTGTTGGCTGTTGTTTCAACTTTATGTTGCTCAGGTCTTTTCTTGTTTTGTTTAAGTCCTGCAAAATAGCCAAACGGTCTTTGATATCAAAGCTTTTTTCTTTCACCACTGAAGTCTGACTATCAATGTCAGAGATCATCATCCTAGTTCCAAATAATAATTCGTACGCACTGAATCCCTTCAGAGAATTTCTTGGCAAGTTATTGAGACTACGTTGGACACTTATTAGATGTTTGACCCACCCAGCTCCCGAACCTAATATCCTTTCCGTTATAGATTGCTTTATGCCTTGGTTTTTTCTTTACACCGTCCCGTACCCTCAGGAAGGAAGTGAGAAGATTCCCGCTGGACTATGCTCATTTGGCCATGTTTCCCCCCAGGCTTGAGGGCTAGAGTGGAGACAATGGTCAAACATAGCATGCTCTTAGCGTATATGCCATTTAGACCCGCAAATCTTTGTATAACAGTCCGAACGTCAGCCGAGTGCTGGTGATCTACATTATAAGTGGAACTAGCCTGTATAAGTTAATCGCAACCCTTCCTTTTTACTCCTGATTTTTTCTGGAGTAGAACGACGAGGTATTAAACTGTTTCTCTCCCCACTGCGATCTCTGTTGCAGTTTGGGCAGTTTTTTACAAACATGGTGTGACGCAGGCTCATGCCTGGCCACCAGTACCGTGATTGTAATTCTTCCAGAGAATCTTTTAGTTTAACCACTTGGATGCTAAGGCCCTGGAAAGATTTACAACCACTTTCCATTGAAATCAATGGAAACTCCATGACGAGTTACCCTTGTCATTAGCATCCAAGGGGTTAAGGTGTCTGAGACCCTCGCCCATATGTGCGTCTGCGATTAACAAGTTTCTCCTGTCCATGTTTGGAATCACCCTATCCCCCACTCCAGGGATTCGAGCAAAAGGGACGGAGTTTGCATCGATTATGTATGTATAATTGAGTGGATAGTTGATCGGTAACGCTGAGCAGTCGCCTTTTGATGACGTTTTCACTGCCAGCACTGTTTCACCGTCAATGTATTTTAATGTACGCTTTTTTCGAACTACGGGAGCCGATTTAGTGGCTGCCGCTGTGGCTGTTTCGGCCAATGAATTCCCTGCAACGTGAACGCCATCACGTTGATGACTCAGTGAGTGTGTCACGTGAGTCTTTGGTAGCTCTTTCTGTAAAAGAGCTATTTGTTCCCAGAGCAGTTTTTGCTTTATTGGTGCATCTGTGTCATCTTTGTAACCGTTTTGAATCCATGTCTGCAAATCGCTGTTATATGATTTGACGCAGTAATATGAATCTGACACTATAAGTGTCGGGAATTCGTGATCCGCATTATCTAGCGCCATTTTCAAAGCTAATATTTCAGTTTGTTTTTCTGAATTAGTTTCTACTGAGTGTGATTTAGTTAATAGAGGTTTTAGTTTACCTCCGCGCCACACTTCTTTTGTAATCTCACATGTGGGGTTGTATGCTTGTTCTCCCCAAACGGACGGTTGAGCATGTCCGTCTGTATAGATTACACAGGCGTAATGTCGTAAAGGCAGAATGTCGATTGGCAGAGGATATGTTTCTTCATATTCTAGATTTTTTAATTCTTCTAGTTCTTAAAAAATTGTCAACCAGGCTATACTTGATAATTCATATCCTTCGTATAGGACTTTCAGATGGGCAATTCTGGATTTTTTAAAGTTGAATTTGTAACCCTCTGCAGCGAACCCAAGTATTATGGTGTTCACTCTTTTCAAGTGAGTCTCCAAGTCATCATCTGTTAAGTAAATGTCATCGACATAAGATAATGCTTCATCATCATATAGTTGAAGTAATTCTGTTACTCTCGCTGAGAATACCCCCGGGCTGTTCTTGTACCCCTGGGCTAACCGACAGAACTGTTTTTGAGTGCCATTTACTGAGAATGCAGTTAAATATCTGCTCTCTGGTGCTATGTTTTGACAAAAGAATCCATTAGAGATGTCTAAGGTTGTTTTGTATTTTTTGCGCACTATGTTATTCATTAGTGCAGCACTGTGTGAGTTTTGCACTGCAAAAGTTTTGCAACATGTGTTAAGGTGTCGGTAATCCAAAACTAGACGATATGAATTGTCTGGTTTGGAGACCGGAAACAAAGGATTGTTCATTTGTGAGGTGCAAGTTTCAATCACCCCCTGGTATTCTAGCTGATCTAGTATTTCATTTACATGTTTTTTAGCTTCTTGCTTAATTGGGTACTGCCTTTGTGCAGTAGGTTGTGATTTTAACTGGATTTTGTGAGGAGGAGAATCCTCATCCCATCCCACGTGATTTTTATATAAAGCAGGAGCTAGAGCCACTGCCCACTTTCTAGCAAGTGTGTATTTTTTATGAATTGGAATTTGATTTGAGAAGGCAGGCATAATTACTTCTTCGCCATGAGGGCACTCCCTGACAAACTCTGGTGGCCAGTCTTTTTCAGCTAGAAGGATGTCATAGCCCTTGGAGAGAATATCCCAAAATAGTCCCCTTATTTTCCTAGTCTTATCTCCCTCTATACGTAATGTTATTTCGTATATTTTGTGAGGTTTGCTAACTCTGGTGTCTGCAGTTTCCACTTGAAGATATTCATTTGTGTCCACTGTCTCCAGATGATTCATAAGGACTTTGCGAGCTATGCTCACTTCTGCTGCGCTGTCTAGCATTGTCTGAGCCCACTCTCCGTTTTTCAGTTGTGTCCTCAGTATTC
The DNA here is from genome assembly GCF_964261635.1 of Lissotriton helveticus. Classification (NCBI taxonomy): domain Eukaryota; kingdom Metazoa; phylum Chordata; class Amphibia; order Caudata; family Salamandridae; genus Lissotriton; species Lissotriton helveticus. Next base: position 1,189,337,274 of record NC_136068.1, read on the forward strand.
TCGGCATTGTTAACTACCTTGATACTGGCTACCTTCTTTTTTGGAAATTGTAATTTATTTTTTAGTTGAGCAGGTTCCTTGTCTTTGGACTTGCGTGCTCTTCTCTTTGTTCTGATCGTCCTCTTCTTTCCGATTTCTGCGAGGAAGTCTGAAAAGATTGAGAGGGACGCGTATCAATGTCTTGATATCTATCAGGCTTTTTTATATTATCCCTATTTCTAAGGTTATATCTTTTCCCAGAGGGGTCACTCTGGGGTGACCTGTGTCTTTGGTTCGGAGATTTCTCTCTTCGCCTAGGAGACCTTCCTCTGGACTGGAATTTCTTTTCTTTAGGATTGGATTGTTTGTTTCCATCCCAGTTCTTTTTTGGTGAATTAATATTAAAAAATATTTTTTCTGGACTTTCAGTCAGTTGTGGTTTTACTGGTATTCCATCTAAACTGTCCCTACCTAGTTCCTCATAGGATTTTTCTATGATTCTGGCAATTTCAGCTGGTTGGTCTGCTATATCTGTCTCTTTTAACCTCTGGCGGATCGCCACGTTTGCTGCTTCACCTTTTATGTTGGCTAATAATATAGCCGAGACCTGCTTGAAGTCTTTCAGTAATTTCATACCAAGAGTTAAAGCAGGTTCTGGACCGTATTCATCTTGAATTTGTTTTAGCACATCTGGTATTACCGAAATGGATGGAACACCGTGCGTTTTTGTGTAGATGGAAGCAAAGACTGTACCCCAAGTGTCACAGTCCTCTATGTGTGGTGCGATTCCCATTGGGAGACAGACAGTCAGAATCCTGTGCTTTTCTAGCGGGGTGGTGTCAGGAAACACCGCCTCTATTTGGGTAATTTTCTGTGCCAACCAGAATGGTATTTTTTCCCGTTTAGCCGGTACTTTACCTAGGCAGGATTGGATGTTCTGTGGTGTAATTTTATTTGTGTTCCCCTGATGAGGGGTCAGCTGTGGAAGTTTAATCGCTGGCTGAATTGTTGAAGTCCGCATCACATACTGAACTAATTGTCTATGAATTTTTATTAATTGTTTTAGCTGTGTTAACAGGTTAGCTGCAGACATCCCGTCGATGTCTGGATGTGGTGTGTATCCGGCTAGGACCGGCCACGTTGCTCCTGGTCTACCTAAAGGACCGAGCCTGGTGATGTGATTATTATGTTTTAGGGCGCCATCAAATAAGAGCAAATGCTCTTGGAATTTGAGTGGTACTTCCACCTCCTCGAAAGGAGTGTACTCATTAGGAGGTTCCTCTATTTTGTAATAGTGGAAGTACTTTGTTACAGCATTTGCTGCTGGAAAATGTATCCATGAATAGTATACTGATATTCGTGTGCCTCAATTACGAATATGACTGTGCCACCTCTAGGTGTCAGTCCATTTTCTATAAGTTTAAGGGTTATAGATCTCCTTTTGATGACTGGGATGAGTATTATATCCCCGTCTGCATCTAGTGCTGCAGCATCAGCCGCTGCGAGTTCAGCTGCTAATCTAACTGCTTCTCTTTCTTCTTCATTTTCTGACATTTTACTGTCCTGAAGGTTATTTTGTTTGTTTGCAGATCAGGTTTCTTATGGAAACAAAGATTAGATGCACAATATTTTGGAACTGTTTATCCTTCAACGTTGACTATACCAAGAACCATACATAGGAGTTCCCTCCTGCGAGGTCTGGCGGATATAACCTTTCACCCACTCCAGACTTCTTTGGAGTATTTGGGAAAAGGGGTCTGAGTGAGAAAGCACGACTGAGTTACTCTAAATGTCTTACGTTAGTTTTATCGCCCTTTCCAAACGCGTTGGGCGCCATGTAGTGTAGTTCCTATCTTCCCAATAGGCTCTGCGCATTGGAATAATACCTACAGCAGTAAAGGCCTAGGCCAGACGTTAACTAGGTCTACTACTGTCGATACTAGACTTAAAGTTTTGGGTTTGCCAGCTTAGCTCAGAGTTCACTAGAAACTTTCTCGAATGTTCAAGGAGGAATTAACTTCCCTGATTAGACAAGAAGGGATTTAGTTTCTGACAACCATAGAACATGACAACTTTGCTCTCCCCTAATCAAGAGTCAATCTCGAGAGTCGTGTGAACAAAAGGCAAATTATTTTACTCAGTCAGTACGTGCATTCTTAGTCTCATCAGAATGTAGAGAAAAGGAAGAGACGGGCGTGTTCAATAAAAAGGTGTTATTTATTGATCAGTCTCTTTTCTCATACAAGAGAAATGGATCGATATTATTGCAATACTTATAGTTAAGTAAAGTGCATACATTAAAAGCAATAGTATAAAATAATACTGTAAAAACATTGATATGGTTTCTAAGCCATAAGATGTTTTAAAATGAATAAAATATATTACATACACATATACATTTGACTAAACGTACTCAACTGGTGTTTCTAGATACGCCTACCCCGTGTACCTGACCTAAGTCTAATACGTGGGCGGGAATAGATAGTTACAGTTTAAGTTAAGTTTGTTTTTGCCAAGTGAATAACTAAAGAATTCTCTGTGAGGGGTTATTCAGTTCTGTACCTGGAAGTTAGGATGAATGAGGAATGGTATCTCTCTCTCTGGTCTCGATATTCCAGGCTGCCTGCGAGGGCTGCCCAGAAACGCCGGTGCTGGATTCTCGGCAGGAGAAAGCAGCGCGTCTCTCAGCGCGTCAGAAAGGCGGGGCTGCTGCCAGCGGGGTCTGCTCTGCTCTTCGCTTCGGCAAGTATGGCTGCTCCGTCTCGTCACCACGCGTGTGTTTGCATATGGCAAGATCGGTAATATTTATACCTTTAAGGTGCCGAGATTGACGTAAGGATGGACATAGATACGTCAATAAGGATGTCATACGACTTGCTCGTTAGCACATTCTTTTACTAAAGTTCTCGGTGAAATCAAAACAATGGCCGCAGGGTTTTGCCCAGGTTGTCATAGGTTTGATTTGTTATGAGAACTCCGTATGCCTTATCAGGGGCTGGAGGAATATCGCTTGTCTAATTAGATCGCAAGTGTTATGACCTAATCAGATAACACGTTCCTGTGCCGTAGTGTGACTGCGTCAGATAACGGTATCTGCATCATGGGGGTGTTCTGCCTCATGGGCTGACTGCTAGTTAACTTGTTGGTTTGTTTAACTAGAATAGGGTCAGGAATAGGGGGATCGATTCAGAACCTATAGGAATACATGACAGTGCGATGGATGTGCTGGCTTTGTTGAAGATGTGGTGTGGGCATGGATCTGACGGAGATCCGGAGTGGATGGTGTTCATGATCTTGATGGTGTCATCGTCGTTGATGTTGGTCCAGTAGAGCAGGCGGTTGGTACGGATGGGGGTCGTGGGGGCGGAAGTCTCAGTGGTTGTCGGGGCGGTCGTGGCGTTGAAACTGTCGTGGATGTCTGTGATCTTGTGGTGGAAGAAGGTGGCCAGCGAGTCGCACAGATCTTGCGAGGGTGGGACGTCGTTGGAGCTGGGGTTGGAGAGTTCCTTCACGATGTTGAAGAGCTCTTTTCTGTTGTGTGCGTTGTTGTCTAGGCGGTCTCTGAAGGAGGCCCTTTTGGCGGATCTGATGAGGTGATGGTGTCTGCGGGTGGCATTCTTGTGGGCGGCGTGGCTGTCCAGTGTTCGTTCACGGAGCCAGATCTTCTCCAGCTTTCGGCAGGTTTGCTTTGAGGCCCGGAGGTCTTCAGTGAACCAGCTGGCTTTCTTGTTGGTATGATTGTTGGAGGGTTTCTTGATCGGGCGAGGGTGATGGCGCAGTCGTTGATCCACTGTCTGAGGTTGCGGGTGGCGGTGTCGGGGTCGGTATGGTCGGCGGGTGGGCTCTGGGCGAGGGTGGTGGTTAGCTGGTCTTCGGTGACTTTGCTCCAGCAGCGGTGAGGCATCTGTTGGGTGCGGTGGTGCGTGGTTGGTTTCTTGAATGTGAAGTGGATGCAGCGGTGGTCGGTCCAGTGGAGTTCGGTGGTATGGTTGAAGGAGACGTGGGGGCTTGCGGAGAAGATGGGGTCAAGCGTGTGACCTGCGGAGTGGGTGGGTGTTGTGACGAGTTGTCTGAGTCCGAGGTTGGCTAGGTTGTCGATCAGGGTGGTGGAGTTGGTGTCGTCATTGTTCTAGGGGTGGAAGTTCAGGTCCCCGAGGAGGATGTAGTCCATGGAGGCGGGGCGTGTGTGCTGACAAAGTTGGCGATGGAGTCGCTGAACTGTGGTCGGGGTCCGGGCGGTCTGTAGATGAGGGTTCATCTGAGGGTGGTGTTGGGGTCAGTGTGGATCTGGAAGTGCAGGTGTTCGGCGGTGCCGAGGGTGTCGTAGGTGTTGGTCGAGACTCTTAGAGTGTTCCTGTGGACTATGGCGATTCCTCCTCCCGCTCTGTTGGTGCGGTCCTTGCGGGTGATCTTGTAGCCTTCCGGGACGACTATGGCTATATCGGGTGCCGAGGCGGGGTTCAGCCAGGTCTCCGTCAGGAAGGCGACGTCTGGGGAAGTTGAGTCGAGTAGGTCCCAGAGTTCAACGGCAAGTTTTCGGCCGGAGGGGGTGTTGAGAAGGATGCATCTGAGGTGGTTGGGTTCTTTCCTGGTCGGCAGCATGGTGGGGCGGATGCTTGTGAAGCTGCAGTTCCGGCAGGTGAAAGCTCCGTGGGTGCGCTTTGGGCGGCCAGGAAGCAGTTGTGTGATCGTCCGGTGTTGAGTGCGTGGAGGGTTCTGGCATCGTAGCGGTGTCGGGCGTAGTGACGTTCGTGGGGTCCAGGGGTCCTGGCGCTGGGCGTGGTCCAGGCACGGACGGGCACAGACGGGCTTGCCTTAGGTGTGCCAGCGGCGCAGCCGCATAACGGCTTCCATATGAGGAGATGTGGGAGGGAGGAGCAGCTGGAAGGCGGGAGCAGGGCGGCGAATGGGATTGCAGGTAGGCGGGGTCGCAGGGACGCAGCGGCGGAAAAAACGGGCGGGGGCCGTGGGAGAACTGGGCACAGGAAGGAAAAACAAGTTTAGGCAAGAAAACAAGTACAGGCACAGAGGAATACAAACAAGTCTGGGCAAGAAAGCAAGTACAGGTACAGGGGAATAAAAACAAGTCTGGGCAAGAAAGCAAGTTAGGCACAGGGGAAAAATACAAGATTAGGCAAAAACAATGCAGGGAGAGTCGTGCAGCAGCGTGGGGAGCGACCTGCCTGCGAGCAGGGTCATACGTCGCTCCTTTCACCGCTGCGTGGCTTCCATATGAGGGGATGTGGTAGGGAGGAGCAGCTGGGAGGCGGGAGCGGGGCGGCGAATGGGATTGCAGGTGGGCGGGGCCTCAGGGACGCAGCGGCGGGAAAAACGTGGGGGGCCGTGGGAGAACTGGGCACAGGAAGGAAAAACAAGTTTAGGCAAGAAAACCAGTACAGGCACAGAGGAATAAAAACAAGTCTGGGCAAGAAAGCAAGTTAGGCACAGGGGAAAAATACAAGATTAGGCAAAAACAAGGCAGGCAGAGCCGTGCAGCAGCGTGGGGATTATATATGGTAAACAAAGCTGACGATGAATTCCCTGTCACTGTTTGTGATATGCTGCTCTCCCATACTGTCCCATACTGTCATCTGCAAAGTCTATCTTCGAGTACATAGTGGCACAGTTTTTAAAAATAGTTCCCAATTTACCATTAAAACAATAAACAAGTATACTGTTAATGTGTCTGTTACCTATTGTTCCGCCAAGACAGAGTCCTTTTCTGGAGTGATCATATAGCCTTATAGCCCACCATACTGGCCATTAAACTTCTGAGCCGAAGGCCTATAACGAGGTTGAGGACATTTAACTTCTGGTATAGCCCAAGGCAGAAGGGCTATAAGGCTGTTAGAACATTCCGCCGTCTAAGTATTGAAGGTTCTAAATTAACCAGCATTTACAATGCAATGGTCTCGGCATTCTTAAAGTTAGAGCTATTGGCATTGCTCATGACATTATTTTTACTTATGTTTTGTTTTTAAATGGCATTGTCATTTACAATGCCAATAGCAGGGCAGGAGAGCAAGCACAACGAACGAGGGGGCAGGACAGCAAGCACAAGCATCGAGGGGGCAGGAGAGCAAGCACAAGCATCGAGGGGGCAGGACAGCAAGCACAAGCAACGAGGGCGGGCAGGAGAGCAAGCACAACCAACGAGGGGTGGCAGGAGAGCGAGCAAGCACAACCAACGAGGGGGGAAGGAGAGCGAGCACAACCAACGAGGGGGGGGCAGAAGAGCAAGCACAACCAACGAGGGGGGGGGGGGCAGAAAAGCAAGCACAACCAACGGTGGGGGGGGGCAGGAGAGCAAGCACAAACAACCAGGGGGGGCAGGAGAGCAAGCACAACCAACCAGGGGGGGGCAGGACAGCAAGCACAAGCAACGAGGGGGCAGGACAGCAAGCACAAGCAACGAGAAGGCAGGATAGCAAGCACAACCAACGAGGGGGGGGGCAGGAGAGCCAGCACAACCAGCGATGGGGGGGCAGGAGAGCAAGCACAACCAGCGAGGGGGGGGCAGGAGAGCAAGCACAAGCAACGAGGTGGGGCAGGAGAGCAAGCACAAGCAACGAGGGGGGCAGGAGAGCAAGCACAACCAACGAGGGGGGGGAAGGAGAGCAAGCACAACCAACGAGGGGGGGGGCAGGAAAGCAAGCACAACCAACATGGGGGGGGGCAGGAGAGCAAGCAGGAGAGCCAGCACAACCAGCGAGGGGGGGGGTCAGGAAAGCAAGCACAACCAACGAGGGGGGGGCAGGAGAGCAAGCACAACCAACCAGGGGGGGCAGGAGAGCAAGCACAAGCAACGAGGGGGCAGGACAGGAAGCACAAGCAACGAGGGGGCAGGACAGCAAGCACACGCTATGAGGGGGCAGGACAGCAAGCACGAGGTGGCAGGAGAGCAAGCACAACCAACGAAAGGGGGGCAGGAGAGCAAGCACAACCAACGAGGGGGGGGAAACAGTTTGTCATGCGTGATTGGACACAATGTCGTAAACTGTGTTACACAGCACAAAAAGGCCACCTGAGAAGAACTAATCAATACTTGGAAGATGAAATTCGCAAATTTCATGCTTAATAGCCCCAGGAAAACATAAGTCAGTGATTCGATTTGATAAATAGTCTCAATGGGCGAAGCAAGCTTTACTTACCATCTTAGGACAGTCCCTCACTTTGCCAGGTAAAACTCCTTATAAAGGAGAATATCAAAATAGACAGTCTGGAAGACAATACAAGCAAAAAGACCAAGCAATAGAAGGGACAAATAGGACAGAAAGATTAAATTACAGACGTCCGCCAAGTCACACAAACCTGTATCAAAAGACATGGCAAAGAACAGCCTTAGATCTAGCAAAAACAATTATTGTGGATACTGTTGCCCAAAGGAAAAATGATCAGCATTTCAAAACCGTAACTAAGAGCAATGTGGACTAAACTGAAAAATACAACCACAGTCTCTATTTCTGCCCATGGCACGCAGAGGAAAACAAATGTATTTAAATATAAAAATGATGAGATAGGAACTCCACAAGATGATCCTATTAACACTGGGAGAACAATGCCTAGAAGATTTTGGTAAGTGGCAGTCTCCCTTTGGGTAGCACAGAACACAATGAAGAAGAAGAGTTCACAAACAATCTTTTCTCATGACGTAACGAAACCCGAGAATAAGGAAATAAAAGCAAAAACAAAGAGGCATAGGGTTAGGACAGTCTAATACTACAAAGATCTCATAAAACAATCACTAATCCTGTGACTACAGTACCATGATGCTAAGGCGTATGAGCACTCTAGAAATATGCCTTACTTACATACATACTTGAGTGTCTTCAACTTAAACATGCCACATAAAGACATTGTTAAATAAATAAAACCTATAAAATTGGGACATACATCTCCAGGAGAGCAAGCACAAGCAATGATGGGGGAGGGGGGGAGGCAGGAGAGCAAGCACAACCAACGAGGGGGGGCAGGAGAGCAAGCACAACCAACGAGGGGGGGCAGGAGAGCAAGCACAACCAACGAGGGGGGGCAGGAGAGCAAGCACAAGCAATGAGGGGGGGGCAGGAGAGCAAGTACAAGCAATGAGGGGGGGCAGGAGAGCAAGCACAAGCAACGAGGGGGGGGGGCAAAAAAGCAACAAGGGGGCAGAAGAGCAAGCACAACCACCGAGGGGGGGGGGCAGGAGAGCAAGCACAACCAACAAGGGGGGGTCAGGAGAGCAAGCACAAGCAACGAGGGGGGGCAGGAGAGCAAGCACAAGCAACGAGGGGGGGCAGGAGAGCAAGCACAAGCAACGAGGGGGGGCAGGACAGCAAGCACAAGCAACGAGGGGGCAGGACAGCAAGCCCAAGCAACGAGGGGGCAGGACAGCAAGCACAAGCAACGAGGGGGGGCAGGAGAGCAAGCACAACCAACAAGGGGGGGCAGGAGAGCAAGCACAACCAACAAGGGGGGGGCAGGAGAGCAAGCACAGCCAGCGACGGGGGGCAGGAGAGCAAGCACAAGCAACGAGGGGGGGCAGGAGAGCAAGCACAAGCAACGAGGGGGAGCAGGAGAGCAAGCACAAGCAACGTGGGGGGGCAGGAGAGCAAGCACAAGCAAAGAGGGGGGCAGGAGAGCAGGCACAACCAACGAGGGGGGTGCAGGAGAGAAAGCACAACCAACGAGGGGGGCAGGAGAGCAAGCACAAGCAACGAGGGGGGGGCAGGAGAGCAAGCACAAGCAACGAGGGGGGGCAGGAGAGCAAGCACAAGAAACGAGGGGGCAGGAGAGCAAGCACAAGCTACGAGGGGGGGCAGGAGAGCAAGCACAAGCAACGAGGGGGGCAGGAGAGCAAGCACAAGCAACGAGGGGTCAGGACAGCAAGCCCAAGCAACGAGGGGGCAGGACAGCAAGCACAAGCAACGAGGGGGGGCAGGAGAGCAAGCACAACCAACGAGGGGGGGCAGGAGAGCAAGCACAACCAACGAGGGGGGGGCAGGAGAGCAAGCACAACCTGCGACGGGGGCAGGAGAGCAAGCTCAAGCAACGAGGGGGGGGGGCAGGAGAGCAAGTACAACCAACGAGGCGAGGGGGGGGCAGAAGAGCAAGCACAACCAGCGATGAGGGGGCAGGAGAGCAAGCACGACCAACGAGGGGGGGGGCAAGAACACGGGCACAATCAGGGAAGATAGGCAAGAAAAGCGAGCACTCAACGGAGGACTCGGCAGCTTCTCGACTTCTTCCTGCGGCTGTCGGGCAGAAATGGCATCAGAAAAGCGCCGCTATTTTTGCATTCGGGGCGTGGTTTTTGCTGTTGAGTGAAGGGTGACGTCACGGAGTTAAAAACTGCAAAAAACACGCTCCCGAATCCAAAAAAGACAGGGCTTGAACGGAGTGATGCCCCTCTCCTCCAATGGCTGGCCTCCGTTTAGGAAGCCAGCCAATGGAGAAGAGGGGCGGGTTCAAGCCCCCATCTGTAAACATAAAATCTCGGTTGCGCGACACTGCTGCGCAGTGTACGCTAGGCTGAGACCCAACAAGGGAGAAACATGAGGACAAACATTGGAATGTTGATGCTCCGTCCTTATACCAGCCATTATAAGCCGGGAGCTACTCCATTGTTTTCAAAGGGGCTCTCCACATTCCAATATTCTAATATTCGCTAGAAGCATCAGTCTTTGGAAACTGAGGTTAGAGTTGCACTTTCTAATGAATGCGTGGTGTTGTTCTTGCCACACCAGGGGTGTTCATATGCCTCTGCATCCATTTCTTTGCACCCCTAACTTGGAGCTTAAACTCTTAGTAAATATGCTTTTGAAGTGTTACACAAATAACAATAAAGTGAAAGGTGTTGTTTCTCTGCAGGTCATATCGGGATGTTATTGTATATTGAAATGTGACCTTCCTTCAGGAAGGTGATGTCACTAATACCGGAGTTGTTTAATTGCAGTTTTTTTCTTCCAAAGCTAAAAACGGTGGTTGCATGATTTTTGAGTGTCTTTCTTTAGCATACCATTAGCATGCTGGCCAATTTTTATTGCAGTTGATCTTTATTTAGTAAGACCACCTCCATCTTAACATAACGGCAGAAAGTATTTGAAGTTGATAACTTTTTGGGCATTTTATAAGAATGCCGCTTCGCCGTGAAGGTTTCACAGAGGATGACTGTTGTTTCTCGAGCCCTGCCTGCTGGGAGGATTTTGTGGACTTACTTGTGGGGTGTAGACGAGGTACACCACCATCCTACTCCCTGTCCCCCCGCCGACGCGAGGACTACGTGTCCCATGAGCCCTGTGTCTGGAACACCTGAGGCGCATCAGCCCCACAGGCACTTAACCTCTCGCGGTCGCCGTGAAGTTTCCACAGAGGGTGACTGTTGTTTCTCGAGCCCTGCCGGCTGAGAGGATTTTGTGGACTTTCTTGCGGGGTGTATACGAGGGAGACCGCCATCCTACTCTCTGCCCCCCTGCCGACGTGAGGACTACGTGTCCCATCAGCCCTGCGCCTGGAACACCTGAGGCGCATCAGCCCCACAGGCACTTAACCTCTCGCGGCACCCGCTCCGTGGGTGCCGCTTCACCGTGAAGGTTCCACAGAGGGTGACTGTTGTTTCTCGAGCCCTGCCTGCTGGGAGGATTTTGTGGACGTACTTGCGGGGTGTAGACGAGGGAGACCGCCTTCCTACTCCCTGTCCCCACGCCGACGCGAGGACTATGTGACCCATCAGCCCTGCGCCTGGAACACCTGAGGCGCATCAAGCTCCTCCCTCTGCGTCTACTTAACTGATTCCGGCACCCACTGCGCGGAACGCGCACAGGCGCGCGCCGTTGGAGCCTGGTGGAGGCTGGGCTGGGCCCCCACTCTTTCCCCCACGGATGCAAGATTAGTTAACAATTATTTAACTACTAGTACGAAGTAATATTCTATTTCCCCTCAGAAATACATGTCTAATCTGGTTTTATTGCCTGGTCGCGAGGGAAAGGGCAGGAAAGCCCCCTTGGGTGGGCATGTAGCCGGGACTTTGGACCAATTCATTACAAGGGCTACTTCCGTGCTGGCCCATGAAATTGCTGTCACCGAGCGTCGTGTTTCCCAGGAACTAGAATTTGCCAAACGTTCATCAATGGGTGACTTGATGTTGGCACGAACCCCCGATAGGGTGAACCGTAAGACCAAAGCTACAGGAGCTCTCCGCACAAATCGTAATCCTCAATCACAGGAGGGGGAACATGCTTTGATTGAAGGGGAGTCCGAACATTTGGGTACATCTGAATGCAACAACATTCTGGGACCAATGATTGGTGCCCAGGCAAACAATTATGCAACAGCGGGGGTGTCCCCAAAACGCCTGTCTAATTAATCTGCTCAGAACAGGGGGGCAATCCCAAAGAAGAAACATTGAGGGGGTACACTAAGGGGGAAAAATCCTAAAATGCCCAAACTAAATAAGCATGGAGCTCGTACTACAGATCCACTCCTAACCCCAGGTTCTTCATGTGAGAACATACCCTCTGTAGCTTTATCAACGTCCCCTTCTGCTGGCCCTTTGTCAGCGGATGAGGGGTTTTGGTCAACGAGTGGTGGCCTTATTACCTCCTCCCTACAACCTCTATTAGACAGACTACTATTGATCGAGGAGAGGTTGGAGAAATTAGGACATTTGACTATAACCAACCCAGACGACACCCAAAGGAATTCCCTAGTGAAAGGCCAGGATAAGGACAGAACAACGAATGGCAATAGAGCCACGGACAATATTAATTAGACCTCCGTCATCCATGCTCTAGAATTGAAGGAAGTAATCATAACTGGGAACCAGGAAGCAAGCCACATCGTTGACAATGGAGGAGCCCCATTGGAAATTCGAGATCTCCCCCCCCACACCCTCCCCGGGGAGGGAGAGATCGACTCCAACGATCGGAAGAGAATACAATTACACAGGGGGCATTAGAGGACTTCCTAACCAAGAGAATATATCGATGCACATTGACTTGCCCCTGAGTCAGTACCTTATGTGGTTGTCTTAGCAGGGGTTCCGGGTCTATCTGAGGGTAGTGTGGAATCATACACCTTTTAGTCCGTAGAGTATGTTGGGTAGGTAGGAGGAAGAAAGACATACCAGGCAATTGCATAGTAGTTAACTTTAGAGATAGACGGGCAGTCCGCCATATCTGTGAGGGGTTAAACCTAAATTCAAGAACTTCCATACAGCCACTGGACCTTACCTATTTTTACACCGACACACCAATTGTGGAGTTGTTTGCACACCGGAAAAGACACGGGAGGGGCGACCTCCATTAGGAATCCCCAACTATAAAGATGGCCCTGATGGCTTTGGATTTGTCTCGAATATTTCCCTAAGAAACAGATATAGTGCCTTGGACATGGTTGACTGACTAGCGCCAAACTGTATATCCTATCAGACCTGCCCGACCAGTTAGGTGATTCCACTATGCCTATGGGGGCTGAGTCCTTAGGACAACTGTCAGAACGAAGGGTTATACGGGGCCATAGAGAAAGAAAGGGAAATAGTGTATCTGGGAAATGTGAGGTCACGGGCAATATGGTTGTCGACTCCAAACCTAATAGTGTAAGATTTGGCGAGGAGGGTACGTATTCTCAACCCCCACGCCTTCTGATAACAGCCCAGGATTGTTGGTAAACTTAGGGGGGCAAGAACTGGAACCAATCCCCGAGGGAGAGTCGGAAGCAAGCTCAAAGGGCCTTAAGTTTATGTCATGGAACATAGCTGGACTACTGGGCAAATTGGATCAGCCGGATTGGGGTAACTTCGTGGATGCCCACGAGATCTGCCTTTTCCAGGAAACCTGGGCTCTAAATTCCCTTCATAGAGCAGGTTTCACAACTCTTAGTGAGCCAGCAGTAAAAGGCGTAAGAGGCAGACCGTCAGGGGGCTTATGTATCTGGGTGGGTACACACCTAGGGTACACTATGAAGCGAATAGAAACCAACACACCGGACATCCTATGTATTTTCATCTCCAATGTGGGTCAATTAGATCTGGCCATTATTAATGTATACTCCAGGCCAGCTAAACACGGGTATACATCTCCCACCCTGGACCATTTGGCAGCCCTACTTGCTTCACTCCCGGGGAAAGTTCCTCTATATAGGTGGCAATTTCAATTGCCATTTTGAACCCCTTAATGGGTTGTCGCTATCGATCACCTCCGAGGAAGATACTACTCTATCAATCCCCGTGGCAAACGCATACCCAATAAAGGGATGGACCCCTCTGGTCCTCCAATTGACCTCCTTAACACTTACCCACTCACTGAGGGCATGCAACGGGCGCTTCCCAGATGATATTCCTGGGCACTATACATTTAACAAAGTTGCCCAGGAATCCATAATCGACTATATTTTAGTAAGCACCGAAATTTGGCACAAAGTTGCTAAGTTCCGTGTCCTTTCACGAATGGAAAGTGATCATAATCCTCAGGTTTGGTAACTAGAAGTAAAAGTATTAGAAGCGGGGCAAGCCACAGGAAAAGACCACTCTGATAACTTAATAGTGGTAGATGGAGGCCGGCGTATCCAATGGGGGGTAATAACACGGTCCCCAGACACGATAATGGACATGTATTCTTCTGTTCTTCCTTTGCTGGAAAAGGCAAGCCTTTTGATATGAACTGGATCCTGTGAGGTAGATGATGTAGAGATGGGAAATGTACACCAGGAATTGGTTACAACCCTGGCACCCTTGTTTTTATAATAACAAACCTACTGAGAATCGCCTTCCAAGAGGAAAGAACCTCTGGTTCACCCCGGCATGCAGGGATGCAAAAAGAGCACTAATGATATGTCTAAAAAAGGGAGACAGTCTATGTATCAGGGATAGTAGGTCTTTTTTTAAGAAAACAATTTTACATGCGAAAACAGAGTGGGAAAAAGAAAGATGGCAGGCAATAAAAAGTGTTTTAGATGACAAAGACTCACAGGCCTTTTGGAACCTAGTCCATACTGGACGAGCCGAGGGCATAACCACCATCGAGCCCAATATTAGTGAGGAAGCTCGGCGTCTTCATTTTAAGGAATTATACTCAAGCCCAAAAGAAGATCTAAACACTAACGGGAGCATATCCACAGCCCACATTTTATTTCCTCCCGGGGATTCGCCAATCTGCTCCCTGACAGAGGTGCTCGCTGCCATCGCAAAGGTACTACCTAACAAGGCCCCATGGTTAGATAGAATCCCTGGGGACCTGTACAGAAGCTAACAAGTAGTGTGGGTCCCATATTTACAATCGCTTTTTAATGCAATTCTCAATGGGCTGCCGCCGCCCTTAACATGGGGTGAGGCAGAGATTATTCCCATCTATAACAAGCATTTGCAATGCAATAGGTCTCGCATTAGGAAAGTTTGAGCTATTGGTATTGTAAATTACAATTTCTTTATTTATGCGTTGGTTTTGAAAATAGCGAAATTAATAGCTTTGTCATTTACAATGCCAATAGTTTTAACTTTCGCAAATGTGACACCTATAGCATTTGTAATGCTATATGTGTTGTATTTACGTGACTCAGATGTATTGATATTACAAATAACAATGACTTTAATTTTTTTAAATAATTAATACTTAAATGCAAGTTATTGTCATTTATAATGGCAATAGCTTAAACTTTTGTAAATAACTCTTGTGAAGATTATGTTCAGTGTATTTTATTGTGACGAAAATCCAAGAACAGAAGTGAAATATTAACATCTTTTTGTGACATTTGTAATAAAGCTCGAAACATTGTGAGAACATATTTGAACCAGTTGTTGTCGAATGGTTGCACACATTGATGCTGTGGTGGCGCTGAGTGATGTTGTGGTGGGGACGAGTGATGCTGTGGCGTTCAGTGATGCTGTGGTAGCGCATAGTGGTGTTGTGGTGCCCCTGAGTGATGCGGTGGTGGTGCTGAGTGATGCTGTGATGATGCAATAGATAGAGTGAGTGCGATAGATAGAGTGATGGCGATAGATAGATAGATAGAGGGAGGGAGATAGATAGAGTGAGGGCGATAGATAGATAGATAGATAGAGTGAGGGTGATAGATAGATAGATGGATAGAGTGAGGGCGATGGATAGATAGATAGAGGGCGATAGATAGTCCATCCACCTCCTATTCCACTTAAGCACACAACTGTCAGTTTATAGCTAGTTAGGTACAGAAGACGTATGCTATGCTTTTTCCTGTTTTTTTTCAATACGTTTGGTATAAGTAGGGCCCAAAGGCAAGACCTATAGGCTTTGGCAATGCTGATTTAGGGTGAGGCCATGGCCCTATACCATGGAGACAGGTAGGAGATTAAAATGCACGTTAGTCGAAGCAGTTACATCTGTGCAAACTACACAGCAGCTTTATGAAGGTTAATTAAAACGTTAAGGAGGCAAATCGAAACGCTCCAAGCAGCCAAAGCCCACATTCAACTTAACCCTTCTACTGCGCCCGCGATTTTGCGGACGGGGCCGCGTCGGCCATTGGCCGACGGCAGCATGGAAGGGGTTAATACAGAATCATATATGGAGGGAAGCCATTCCCCTCTAATGTTCACATGAACAGAGTGAATCCTACTTTCCAGCTGTTTCTGCTCCATAAATTCTAACCTGTGTCTAACTCCTGCCATCAGAGACATCATGTTGTCCTGTGCGAGAAGGTAGTAGAGTCGTACTGTTTTTTTTCTAGCAAACTGTTTCCTAGTATTTACAATGGAAAAAGCAAAATTACCAGTACCAGAATGCAGGAGAGAAAACTACTCACACACAGCGTGTGCATCTTGAGCTCCCATGTGCAACACAATTTGCACTGCTGACGAGGGTACACTGGTTGCACATCCTGGCCATAGTGGTAATTGTGACGGATACCACACCGTGATACGTGAATGTAATACATCTTTTTAGAGTGTAATTTGTATTAAGATGAGAAGCATATCTAAAATACTCATTCTACGCTGATAATTAGTTTATAACAAAATTTGACTTGTGGTTGTAGTGGCCCGGATATTTAAAGTTATCAAACGTCAGGCAGCAGAAGTTCACCAAACCTGTTTATTTCGTTGCATTCTGGTACTTTTAGCTTTACCTAACCAGTAATGTATTCAGGACTACAAGTACCAGAATGCACAGAAAGAATAGGAGGTTGTAATCCTTGCACCTGGCACAGGACCGCTGCTGGCCTCTGCAAACAGATACCCAACCATTCCAGCCCACTTCAGTGAAACGCTGGCGCAGCCTTTCACCACAGAATGCTCCTCATTTCAACATTCCGACAGGCCGAGCTCGAAGACCTATGTAATGGAATGTGATATTTCTATAGTCTCTGCACGCTGCATTTTTCTAAGGATTCCATGAAATGCAATATTTAGTGTGGGGCTGCCGACGACGGGACTCCGCGGTAATGAACATTTCAACAGGTGGGAAACAGTACTAACCCGATGTAGCCCGCCTGTGCACGCCCGTGAGCTGCAAGCGCCGCTGCTGCTTCTCTCCTCCGCTTCCAGCAGCATTGCTGGTTCCGACAGTGAAGGCAGCCACATCAGATTGTCCAATGAAGGCCAAAAGAAGCCCAACCAAGAAAGTTCACCGCCGCGTCTCGGGTGCTGGGCGAGACACCGAAAGGCAAGCGGAACTGCCCGGGACTGCCTGCTTGAGGGCGGGGCCACCAGCACAGACAGGAAGCGGACGGGAGCCTACCCCGCACTCCTGTGAAGAGAAGGGAGCAAGCGTGTGACCCAGCGGGGCTCCCGTGCTAAGGGAGAGCCCCGCCTGCTGCTGAGCCTGGACCGCAGCCGCAAGGAGTCTGGGGAGAGAAGCGGAGGGGGCTCGAGGCACATTGCCGGTGCCTGCCCCCGCCGCCTACCAACCCGTGTAGCCGCCACCACGGCGGGATGAGAGGAGTCCGACAGACCCGGTGAGTGGGGCCCCTGTGTTCGTTTGTGAAGAGGGGGGTGTAGGGGCACATTGCAGGTGCCCGCCCACCCAGTGAGGGAAGCCCCGCGTGTGCCCGGTGAGGGGTGTGGGGTGGGGTGGGGTGGGGTGTGTGTGCGCGTGTGTGTCTGTGTTATCCACTTGCTGGGAATCTGGGACAGGAGATGTGCACGGCGCGTGGGTGAACGTGCGCGCACACATGGTGAAATCACCTGCGCGTGCCCATCCCCTATCCAACATTCCCAGCAAGTGGATAACAAAAGAGGCTTCGCTGGATGCAGCGATTCGCGCTGCTAACACCAGCTCGACCTAAAAAGGGATCTTCAACTGACCCTATAAATTATAGGCCTATTAGCCTTATTGACGTGTCCCAAAAAATATATGCTAGGTTGTTGTTGGGTAGACTCCACGAATGGATGGAGGACCAGGATATTTTAACCCCCCTCCAAGCTGGCTTTAGAAGTAAAACATTGACTATCGACCAGTTGTTCAGGTTACAACTGATACACTGGAAGCACATAGGTTTGGAGGGTGGAAGTTTGTACCTCACGTTCGTGGATCTAAAGTCCGCATTTGACATGGTGGATCGCGATCAGCTGTGGGGCATCTTGTTAGACATGGGGGCCCCCCCGTATTTATGAAAGGGGGTGGTGATGGACGGAGCATCTGAACCAATCAAACACTCACACCCAGTCAAAAGATCTGGGTTTGATCCATCACCTTTCTGTAGCCCACTCTGCCACCCCAGTTCAGACATGGCTATATGCAAATCAGTCTGACCCTGTGCCTCATGGGAACAGTCCAGCCCGAACTGCCAAGCCATGCCTTCCTTGGACCGGAAACAAGCTTCCGAGGACCGGTTTCTGGCATTACAGCCGTCTTCAGCCCGGCTTGCTTGAATCCAGTGGCAAAGTGAGCAAGGGACTGAAGTCTGAGCATACCCTGCCACACTTATGGTGGCCAAAGCGGTACAAAAGGGGGTGGTGATGGACGGAGCATCTGAACCAATCAAACACTCACACCCAGTCAAAAGATCTGATCCATCACCGTTCTTTAGCCCACTCTGCCACCCCAGTTCAGACACGGCTATATGCAAATCAGTCTGACCCTGTGCCTCATGGGAACAGTCCAGCCCGCACTGCCAAGCCATGCCTTCCTTGGACCGGAAACAAGCTTCCGAGGACCGGTTTCTGGCATTACAGCCGTCTTCAGTCCGGCTTGCTTGAATCCAGTGGCAAAGTGAGCAAGGGACTCACGTCTGAGCATACCCTGCCACACTTATGGTGGCCAAAGCGGTACAAAAGGGGGTGGTGATGGACGGAGCATCTGAACCAATCAAACACTCACAGCCAGTCAAAAGAGCTGGGTTTGATCCATCACCGTTCTTTAGCCCACTCTGCCACCCCCTTTTTGCACCCCCGTATTTATGTCACCAGTTTAGGCGCCTCCATGAGGGAACCTTTGCCCAGGTGAGGTTTGGCAAAAATGGGAATTTGACATCTCGCTTTCCCGTTGAGAAGGGGGTGAGGCAGGGATGTGTTCTTGCTCCAACCCTTTTTTCCCCTCTTTCTCAACGGGTTAATCGAAGACCTTCTCGCCGTCAAGGATATTGACCCACCCAAATTGGCGAATCGCAAAATCCCTGCACTGATGTTCGAAGACGACACTCTGCTCCTCTCAAAATCTCCAATGGGGATGCAGCGTGTCCTAGATGAATTTAGTCAATTCTGCAAGAGGAGGAATTTGGTGATTAATATTAAAAAGACCAAATATATGGTCTTTTTTACGCAAATACCACCAATTGCCCACACCCTAAAATGGATGGTAGAACGCTAGAGAGGGTCTCCATCTTCGAATATTTAGGACTTACCCTTAACGACATAATGGGGTGGGATTCACAAATCAACAAGGCTAACTTAAAACTAATCCAGGCCATTGGAGGGATTCTAAAACTCCCAAAAACTTCTGTTTCAAAGGCTATCAGCCCGCCAGTTGAAATTTTTAAAGTACAGGCTAGGGGGTCCACATTATATGGGGCAGAACTGTGGGGCCATCGCTCTGCAAATGCCCTCACAGTAACTGAAAATAAATTTATGAGACAGATCCTAACTCTGCCCAAGAACACTCATCTAGTACCATTGAGAATGGACCTGGGCATCTGCCCTATAGACGATCTAATATCTTCGCGCCCATTGATGTACTGGCGTAGGCTCTGGAGTACCCCGGAATTGGCCCACTATAGGGATGAACTTAAAGCGGTATTGCCCACACTAGGGGCGGGTAGAATCCCCTGGTTGGCTTTTATAAGAGATACTTTTAGAGCTATGAGCAGGGAAGACTTATGGACTGCACCCGAAATAACGTGTCCAGAAATCTCAAAGAAATCTCTAGCTAGCGCCATGAAGGAATCCAATCTGTCGTGTATAGTCCAGACGGTTGACTCCTCCAGTCTAACATATGGGTTCCTTGACTTTAAGTGTCAATATAAGTTTGAGCAGGTTGTAGATACCATACAAACTGTTTTGGCAAAAAAATTGTTCCTCCAATTTAGATATGGGACCCTCCCACTATACCCAAGAACCAACAAGTGGGCAGGTAGCATTGGTCGCCCCTGCCCTGGCTGCTTAGAGGAGGAGGAAAAAGTGATCCATGTGGCTCTATTTTGTCCGGCTTACAAGAGCCCTAGATCTAGGTGGGTGATTCAACTGTGCAGAAACCTGGGCATTAGAAATTATCTAGGAATCTTTAGGATTTTAAAAACGCATACAGACCCGGGATTTTGTTGTTGTGATCTCTAAATTCTTGTTTGCCATGTGGATTAAGCGTAGGGGTCTGCTTGATAACTGTAATGTGAATACATCACATCTGTAGCGCACCTACCTTTTCCGGAACGATTAGGCAAGATATGGCTTTCCCCCTAGGCACTTGTGAATCATATGATTGTTAAATGTCCATTGGTTGCTGGGTGAGGTTGGGCTTCAGTCAAGTTTTTATGACATTTTTATACTGGTTTTATTATTCAGATAAATTATATATATATATATATATATATATATTTTTTAAAACCGTTTTTATTGGCTTTTCAGTGTAACAGTACACATACATTTGTTATTGTACATACAGACTGCATAGTTTGGCATCTTCATTGTTTACAATATATAGTACATTTGGTAATCAGCGAACGGTGGCCGTCAAAACATCTTCAATATATTCATGATATATAAGCCGCCCCTTGACATGTCCCCCCCTTGGTAGATCTCATGTGGTGCGTGTGCGGAAGACCTCGTGAGACCCGTCCCTACAACAGAACAGTGTTTGTTGATACTCATTCTGGTGACCTTGCCTACCCCAGTAGGGCACTTACGTCTGTGCTCTGCGTGGTATGTCCTTGCTCTCCCCTTATGGACTTAATGTCATTTCAGGTACCTCCTGTGGTGCTTCGCAAATGTCACCCCTGTATTCATTCCATTTGCCCCATATAGTGGACCATTTTTTGGGGCATCCTCTGTGTAGAAACACCGCCTTTTCTGCCACCATCGCCGCGTCCATATCATCAACCCAGTGCGCCCTTGAGGGAACATTTCCGGATCCCCATTTTCTAGCTATGTTTCGCTTTGCTAGAGTCATGCCTAGTGTTGCCCAGGTCTGTTGCCCCCGGTTGAGATCTGTGGGTGGCCATATGTTTAGAATACAGCATCGTGGATCAGGTTGTATGTCCACCCCGCTTGCGTTGGACATTTCCGACAGCACCCCAGTCCAGTATGTATGTATCCTGGGGCAGTCCCAGAGTATATGGAAGTACGTGCCTGGGAGTCCACAGCCCCTCAGGCACCCAGACTCCGGGATGTGACCTAGTTTGTGTAGCAGGGTGCGAGAATAATAAATTCGGTGCAGTATTTTCAGTTGTATAAGTTTTAGCCTAGACGGAATGGACGCGTCCCTTGCTGAAGCAAGTGTGTATAGCCAATCCTCGTCTCCTATGTCTCCTAATTCCACTTCCCATTTACTACGTAGGACCACTGTGGGGTCTGGAAGATTGTTTATCAACTTGCGATATGTTAGTGAGATTGCGCTTTTTTCTCAAGATGGTCTGTGAGCAGCCTATCCTCTAGTGGGGAGGAATCAACCAGGGTCGTTCCCGTTGGAATGGCACCTGTCAGGGCGTGCCTGATTTGTGTGTATCTATAACGTTCGGTGTCTGCCATTCCGTATTTTTCTTGCAGGGCTTCGAAAGTGATGATGTCGCCTCTACTCCACAAGTCTCCTACCTTTGAGATACCTATGAGGTCCCACTGTTGAATCCTTTAGTGTTAGCTAGGGTACCAAGGCGGCGTGTGTCCCAGAGTGGGGTGGCCATCGTGAGCACTCCCTCCCAGCCTAAGGCTCTCTGAGCTGTGTGCCACATTTGCATTGTGCGAGCAGTAGGGCCAGTGAGCGTATGACGCCGTTTATTAGTGTAGAGGGCCTTCATCAGTCGGTCTGTGGGGAGTAACGTCCTATCTAAACTATAAGCTGGATCATCGTGTGGGGCGTGCAGCCATTGGTTAACTACCGTTAGTTGTGCAGCCCAGTAATAAAATTTGATGCTCGGTAGCGCAATCCCCCCGTCATACCAGCTACGGATTAATTTAGAGTTTGCTATTCGTACCGGTTTCCCATCCCACAGCAATGTAGATATTTCTGCATCTATTGCCTTAAAGTAAGTAAGCGGGACTTGGAATGGGGTGTTTTGTAGTGCGTAAAGGAACCGTGGAAGCGAGAGCATTTTAAAGAGTGCCGCTTTCCCTAGGAGTGTCAACGGGAGGGATCGCCAGTGCACTACATCCGATTTGAGCTTCTGCAGAGGCTTCTGCAGGTTCTCTTCCATGAAGACGGATGCCTGTGGAGTTACATAGATTCCAAGATATTTAAAACCCCTGGACACTATTTGTAGTGGACAGTCAGGGGGGAGCATGGGCAGTGGACCGTGTAGTATATATAAGAGGGATTTCGTCCAGTTTATGGTATAACCGGAGACTGCCCCGTAGCTCTGGAGGATATCTAACAGGGCTGCTATTGATGTTGCCGGGGACGTAAGGTATATTAGTACGTCATCGGCGTATAGGGATATACGATCTTCTCCTCCCGTTTCCCAGGTGATCCCTCGGACCACAGGGTGTGTTCTTATTATCACCGCCAGCGGTTCTAAAATGAGGGCGAACAAAAGGGGGGATAGGGGGCACCCCTGTCTTGTACCGCGGCCTAAAGAAAACGTACGGGACGTATGGCCGTTGGCTACCACTTGTGCAAGGGGCGCCGTGTAAAGCAGTTTGATCCAACCACAAAATTTGGGGCCAAAGCCCATCTTCCTGAGCACTGCAAAAAGGAATGGCCACTCTACAAGGTCGAACGCCATGGTTGCATCCAGGGAGAGGATGGCTGCCTCCTCTTTGAGGTCAGGGATGCGGTGGAGTACCCCATTCAGTCGTCTCAGATTAAGCGATGTGTTTCGCCCGGGCATAAAGCCCGACTGATCCGGGTGTATTAAAGTTGTGAGGTACGGTTGTAGTCGCAGTGCTAGCAGTTTAGCTAATATTTTCGCGTCCGCGTTCATTAGGGAGATCGGACGATATGAGGACGTCCGGTCGGGTGGTTTGCCAGGCTTGTGAATTGCGACTATGGTGGCCAGTCTTTGATCGGCCGATAACGTATCCTTCGATAAGCAGTCGTTATACATGGAGAGCATATTAGGGATGAGCTGTCGTGCCATAGCTTTATATAATTCCACCGGGAGACCGTTCGGTCCCATTGCTTTGCCCGTGTGTAATGCTGCCAATGCCTTTCCCAATTCCTCCGCTGTGAGGTCTCGTTCTAAGTCCTGTGCTTCATCTTGTGAAATAGCGGTGAGTGGTACGTTGTGTAGGAAGTTTGCGCACTCTTCTTCTGCCACATTACTCCGTGTAGTGTATATGTTTTCGTAGTGAGAGGCTAGTTCCTCCACTATTTGTTGGGGCGAGGAAGTATGCGTACCATCAGGTAGGGTTAACTGGGCTATCCACCTGTCTGCCCTTTCCCTCCTTTCAAGCCACGCCAGCATTTTCCCGGTTTTGTCCCCCAGTTCGTAGATCCTGTGTAATGTGTCTGTGTATCTAGCCCTGGCCATTTCCTCCGCATAGGTTCTGTATTCGTTCGATGCCATAGTGAGTGTGTGTGCCGTATCATCCGTTGGGTTTGCTGCATGTGTTATTTCTGCTGTCAAGACTGCGGCTTCTAGCGCTTCTATTGTCTCCCGTTGGTCTTTCTTGTGTCTAGTAATGGTGGAGATGGCCTGCCCCCTAATGACCGTCTTAAATGCCTCCCAGAGGATCGAGGGAGAGTCGACTGATGATAGGTTTTCCTCAAAGTAGTGTGTGGTTGCAGTGTCTAAAGCCTTGAAAATGTTGTGGTGTTTTAAATAGCCCGGGTAAATCGGGTATATTCTCTGCCGCCTCGTGGGGTGTGCAGTGTAGGTGAGTAGAACTGGCGAGTGGTCCGATATACCTCTCGGTAAATGTTCTATTGCCGTAATTTGTTCTGGCGGTGTCGCTAGTATTAGTATGTGGTCTATTCGGGAGAGGCTGTTATGGGCTCCTGAGTGAAAGGTGTAATGTCGGTCATTGGGGTGTTTTAATCGCCACATGTCCACCAGTCCTATCGCTTCCTGAAAGTCTCTAAAAATTTGATTGGGTTTCGTCGGGGGGCGCGGGGGCTGGCGGTCTATCGCCGTGTCGAGTACTGCGTTAAAGTCCCCTCCCATGATCAGGTCCCCTTCCGGGAGCTCGAGTAGAAATTTCCCCAAGTCATGGAAGGCACTCTGGTGAAGTGTAGGGGGAATGTATACTGATAGTATATTAAAGTTTCGTCCCTCCCACTGGCATGTGACTGCTGTAAAGCGTCCATGATTATCCGCCCACGTCTTTTTAATTATCAGTGGAGCACTCTTGTTAATTAGGATACCAACCCCTCGGGATCCGGAGGAGAAATCAGAATGTGTGATCATTTTAAACCCCCATCGGTTTAGCGCCTTAGTCGCCATGCCTGTCAGGTGTGTCTCTTGTAATAGGGCTATTGATGGCGATTTACGTTTAAGGTATTGTAGGACGAGCCCTCTTTTAATTTTGTGACCTAACCCATTCACATTCCAGGAAATGATCGTCAGTGGTGGGGATACCAGTTTATTCCTTGGGGGATCAGGTCCCGGTGTTTTTCTTCCCATCATAGTGTGTTCCGTGCGGGTGTAATTGAGGAGTTGACTTCCGAGTTCGTGGTGGGGCGGTAGGCCATTCACCATCCGGTGCTGACTGTTGGCCCTTCAGAGTTCGTTCCATCAGGTGGGTGCTGTACAATGTCGAGGCAGCAAGTGTCTCTCCTGAGCGAGCCATGTTTGAGAGGAAGTGTTGTGGTGTATACAGAAGTGCCTGAATGCATGTTGCATGTGTACATGAGTGATAGTTAAAGCCAGTAACTAAGAACAAAAAACAAGTTACGTTTGGAATGTAGAAACCCTTTTCCCCCCTCCCTGCCTCCCTGCACGGTGGATAAAGAACCCTCCACCTCCCCAACTGAGCAGAGTGCTTAAAGTCCCAACTCATAGGAATGTTCATGGGGGTGAGACTTCTGTGTCCATTGTCGAGCCCCTACTCCAATGATACCATGCAGTGTCTGTCCAGGTTAGAAAGTCTTACCTGCATGGGCCCAGGTTACCACGATCAGTATCTTACCATGGCTGGCTACCTGCTACAGGGGATAAATGTTCTTTCAACTGGTTGCCCTTCAGCTTCTTCGCCACCCCAACAGGGAGTGAGTTCAGGTGTTCTAGTTCAAGAGGATAGGAGCACCTGTCCAGCAGCGGGAGGAGCCCGACCAATCTGTCCTGCGTCGCCTCCTGGTTATTCTGTCTCTTCGGTTATCCGTGGGCTTCCATTGCTGTTCCCGCGGTGCGGGCCACGATTTCTGGGTCCTTTGGCGGGTCGCCATCCCTCTAGCCAGTCCTGGGCCTCCTGTGGCGATTCAAAGAACCACGTCTTCCCTTCTGATTCGACGCGTAGTTTTGCCGGGAAAAGCATAGAGTATTTGAGTTCACGTGCTCTAAGCTCCTTCTTGACATCCGTGAAGCCTCTCCGCTGTTGAGCCACCGCTGCCGTGTAGTCCGGGTAGAAGTTAATTTCCCTGTTGTCGATCCTAATCGGTGGGCGTGTGCGTGCTGCTTGTAAAATGGCGTCGCGATCTCTAAAGTTGAAGATCCTTATCAGGACGGGACGGGGTGCTGCCCCCAGTTTGGCCTTCCCTCCGGGCACACGGTGGGCTCGTTCGACCGAGAAAAAGTTCGACAAACCTTTGGGTTGGAGTCGATTTTGGATTAAATCTTCAATGTAGAGGTCCAGGCAGGGCCGCCTTCCGTCTCCGGCAAACCCACCAGACGCACGTTGTTGCGCCTGGAGCGGCCTTCCTGGTCGTCCAGTTTGGATTTCAGTGTGGCGTTGTCCTCTTCCAGGCGCAGGACTCTCCGTTGAAGCTCCGACGTGTCTTTTGCCAGCCCGGTGGTCGTTTTCTCCACTGTTACTAGTCGTTCCGACATTTTCGCGAAGTCTGCCCGTATTAAGGAGACATCAGTCGATATAGTGCCCATCGACGACTGCATCATCTTTAGCGTCGCCATAACATCTTGCAATGTGATCTTCTCAGTGTCATTTTGCGTTCCCATATGCTGGGGCGGCATGCGCTGTGGGTCTCCTCTTGCGTTGTCAGGCGGATCCTTGTGGTACGCAAATTTGTCTAGTTTGGGGGCCTGCTGTCCTCTGGTTCCCCTGCCACTCATTGTGGATAGCGCTGGATATAATCAGCTGAGGAGGAGGGAGGGATGTGCAGCGAATATGATGTTTCCTCGCCGAATCAATGGGCTCCGATGTTGGTGCAGCCCCAGGTATCTGCTGTCTATATGCCTGTGTTCCGCGCGCCCTGTCTAAGATGGCGGCGTACGGCGGTTGTAAATAGCAAATCTGCCCCCTACACAGTGTGTCAGTGGTCTTTGCAGTGGTGCAGTGCGCTTGAGCCCAAATCCGGCGATGTCTACTGGGCCTCCGCTGTGCAGTATTAGCCGATTGTGCTGGCAGGCTGTAGAGTGTATCTCCCAGGGTGCGGGGCTGTCCGGCGGCCGCTCTCGTGCCTTCCCGCCCCGAATTCGGGCGTCTCCTGCCACAGGTCAGGTCCGCGATATAGTCACCCCAGAGTCTGCTACGTGGCTGTGTGCTGGTGCGGGTGTGCGCGCCTGTGCTGCTCCGGCTGCGGCTCGAGCTATCACGCCGTCCGACGTACCTTCCTGCAGCCCGGTGTCCGCCCCCTTCTCCGGCTATTAGTCTTGTCGGCGCAGCCTCCTAGGCGAGTCCCCGGCCTTTGGCGCCCAAGCAGGCCCCGAATGTCAGCACGGCGTATCTCGGTGTGGGCGCGTCGTACAGGAAAACTGGAAAGCTCCGTGTGCACCGGAGCTCGAGGAGTGTCCGATGTCTTGATTTTGCTGCCGCTATCAATCGGATTAGTGTACGGATCGTAGTGGAGAGGGCTCGTTGGTCACAGAGCTCCGCTACTCTGCTGCCATCTTGGTTGGCAGCTAGCCACGCCCCCCTAAATTATATTTTTAAGATATTTATAGTAATCACATTTCCCACTTTGGTGCATATTTATTGGCCAACGTTCCTAAAAGTGAACTCATAATTGTTTGTGTAATTTGTATTTTTGAACTTTCACATTGACCACCTTCTCGCTTTTTTAACTGATTGATAAAAACTGTACTTTTAAATGTTCTTTTATGGCTGTAATAGCCGCAATAAAGTTTCAAAGAAGAAGAATTTATATTTTTATTAAAGCAATTGCCACGTTCTGTAGATCTAAAAACTGCGGATTAACAGCAGTGTGCGAATGATTCACAACAAAGACGTTCAAGTTCTGCTATCTGATGTTGCTATTTATACCAAAACGTACTTCACAAATCAAATACACAAGTACCGAGCTATTGTATTCAAAATTACGCTAGAATAATGACTGGAAACTAAAAATCCTTCCAACATACTAAGCAAAAGCATAAGTGCCATTATAATCTCAGAATTAGCATGGGCGTTTTGATTCCAGTGCTTTCTCAAAGTCACTATTCATTGTCTTGTTTTCTTTGTTTTTTTTTTCAGATTTGATCTGGATTCTTTATGGAAAATGGCAAAACTGGCTATAATCCGAACAGAACGACTCAGATGATTTTTGTCATTTTTAATATTGAATTTAGCCTGAAATGAATAATGTTGATCAGAAAATGTTTGAAATTACCATGCTGGATTTTTCAAAGACAGATTCTAAAGACAGAATTGTGGAATCTTGATGATTTACTTTGCTTGAAACTGAGAAATTATACAGTGTCTGTCAATGGAGACTGTGGAACAAGCGAGGTGTTGTTCGACCTGTGCCAACGCAGACACTTTTTTACAACAGGGCAAATTACAAAGGGAACACTATTGAATGGCTGTCATGGCCTTGGGCCTCTCGGAGTTGAATTAAAGAAGAATCTAATATCTGAATGGTGGAACTCTGTAGTGGCATTCAGGGAGCAGGTATTTGCAATTAATAGCCGGCATCATATATCAAGAGTTGTACATCCAGGCGAAAGGGCTACGATGTCGGTTTCATGTGATGCGCTGAGACATAATCTTCAAAACAATGAGCTGGCTAAAGAGGATCATCCTTTATTACTTGAAACACGAACAAAGACTTCTGAAATGCTGCGCGGAAGCCTTTTGCACGGTAATCACTACTTCAGCTTTACTGACAAAAATGTAAAAGTTTGTCAACAATGCACTTAACTGTGTTAGAGTTTATTTTACATCTGGGCTAACTAGCTATTGTTCCTTTCAGATGGGTGGTGACCAGATGTTGTATTTTATGGAGATCATTGTTGGTTTATGCAATCTAAGAAACCGAGCTTGTTGAGTGGACCTTATGAAAGTAACTTTCTGGACACACAATGATTTGGTTGTTTGTTCATATAAAGCACACACTAGTCTTTTCATTGTAAGAGGACTTTATGCACATGGGATCTTTATCATTTTTATCTGCACTGACATGCCACATCAGCAGTTGAAAGTCGCACACAGAGAACAGTGTGGGAGAATGTGACGTGATGCATGCTTAAGCAGTATCTGGTCTGGATTCTCACTTGTATGCATGTGTGTATGAACTCTTGTATGACCTAATGTGTCAATCGTACAATCTGTAACACATGGATCATTTGAAAAATTTTATATTCTTTATTAAAGAAGTGTTGCAGTACTGCATAGGTTTTGCCAGAAAACACTCGAAAAGGAGTAGCAAGAGACAAGCCAAGTTAGCAGATCAAAATGTACTGTTTATTGACAGGCATCAGGTCTCCTTCCTTGATGAGTCCAGGACATAGGATGCAATGTTGAAACTGTAGGTTAGATGAAGCATTCTTAAAATATAGCTCTCCCTTGATAGCATTTTTCTTGCATATTTAAAACGTTGCTATTGTACTCCATGCTAGATCAAGAATTTTTGATGAAAATAGATGGCTTTTTATCCTGATGAGATTTAGACCAATTTTGTTGTGAATTGGTTTTATCTGTTATCATGTTTCGGGCCAAGAATTCCTCATATGTTGAAGAACAAATATTTTTTGGTATGAAGTTGTAGGAAGGCACATGTGAAATGCTACCTTTCAGCTTATGAATTAGTGTGATGAGATATAATTCTAATTTTAAAAGGGTTGGATCAGTATCCAATAGACTTTGATTAAGAGGTGCTAATAGCATGGAAGAGATCCACTCCACCCCCTTTACAGGGAGCCAGTTTACAGTCCTGCAGGCACAGTTTTAATTTTAATGTCTGCCACTTTAGCCCCTCTATGTGCACACTATTGATTACAGACAGGGAAGTATGCTTCACCCTTTCTACCATTTTAAGAAGGTGCACTTTACATTGCATCATGTGTAGAGTATATTGCTGCAAACACTGTGTAAATAAAGGCTGTCTTGTAGTTAATGTTACGACAGTTTGATTGGTTAGTTTGCCACTGTGAATTAAGTAGCTTTCCTCAAATAGTGACTTTCCAAATTGGTTGCAGTATCAGCTTTTCAAGAGAAAGTAAGATTGACCTGACAAGGTTTTTGTAGTTGGTGCAAATATTAACTTAAAATCATATGTATACTAGAACCAAAAACATTTTTATTTACAATTAAACTAGTGAAACCTGAAGCCCAGATCAGAATCAGGTGGCAAGAGTTGGTGGAGAGAAAGCCAGACTTGGTGTACATATGGTTATTTAGAGCTGTGTGTGGGATTAGTCTCAATTTTTACTTCAAGTTAGAATTCTGTTTATTTCAACTGTGTTTTTGAATGAACTTGTTGGCTTGTTACACATATGTGCCAGAGAGTGTTTGGTGTCAATTGTGGAAGGAAAAACATTAATTCTAAACTCAAAACTAAAATGCTGCGATAGATTGTTGTTTTGTTTTATCAACCAATGAAGGATACTTGCAATTCAAATGGCCACTTGGTTCTAAACATCCAAAGTATTTCTCAAATTAAATGATTAGAATTTCTCAAAAGGGTCTAAAAACTGATAATTTGAATAAGAGGTTGTTCTAATTCAGCCCATGGCCAATGGGTGTGTTAAATCAAATTATACCAATTAGCTTGCCAATTTGATTCAGACTGTGTGACTAGGGAGAAGACAAACATCAGCTTCATATAATTAATTATATTGGGATGAGTTATCCTTACATCTGCTCCAATCTAGAGGACCGGATAACTCATCCCAATATAATTATTAGTTTCCTCGGTCCCCCTTTTCTGATAATGATAATCCACTGTAACATATTAACTATGGCAATCTATGTATATTCTGTGTGATCTCAGTGTGTATGGTCTTGTGTGATAGAGGTAAGATTGTTGTGCGTCTGCGAGAGTTGTGCTAATATTTAATGTTTGACAGTAATAATTTTTCAATCTTACATGTGTCTTTTTATAAAATACCAAACAATGGAATAATATCATTAGATAAATAAATACGTTGTGCGCTTTCTTAAACAAATAGTTTGTTCTTGTGTGTCACCATTGTGTTTTCTCTTTAATCATGACATAAAAAGTTGTCCTTTTGTGAAGTTGCCCTAGCATTTTTTACATTATTGTATTTTCCCTGTCTAGGTGTACTTCGTACTCGTTTTAGGGGTCCCCTTTCTTAGCATTAATTACAACACAGAACTTCATGTAGGGTCTTCCTTCATGCACTTTGTCTCAAAATCTTTTTTTCAATGTGCAATTAAGTCTGACCACACCCCAATGATTGGGTTTCAACCGTGCCAAGATTATACGCTAGCAGACGCCGGTCTTGGACCCCCACAATGTCTGTTTTTGGTGCCTCTACACTATACTTGATTCCAAGTCCTGCAATAAATTATTGCTGAAGCATCCAAAGGTCCTTAAGGAGCAGGAGGTCAAGCTCTACATAGCTTAGTAAAAGAGGTGGGTGTTGGTCCCACTCCAAGTTGTGAGGTCGTTCCTGTTCATTGTCTTCTTACAACTTCTAGATGAAGCTGAACTAGAAGTCAGAAAGAAAACCTTGAGGTTCAAGTGCAACTCTGACCTCCCTGATGTTCCCCCTTCAGAAAGATGTTTTATAGTTAACACTCAGGGGGGCCGACTTGCCTTGTTCCGATTCTCGAACTGAATTGACCTGAGTTTCGAAGGCTATTTTCAACTCCACAGCAGATTAAAGCATTAAATGAGATCATCCTGCAGCCCTTTAAGACTGTTCCAGATACTTCTGGTGTGCATCAGGCCTCATTCATCCATCAAGGCCTCCAGTCTGACTTCTACCAGCAGGTCCGCACCTGAAGCAAGCTGACCCAGGGCTTCCTGCTTCAGCTCCCTAGCCGCAGACTACACCGATTGTTCATGTATAGGCTTCCACTGGCTCCAGATGTGAAGGATTTTGGACTAGACCCCAAATCCGATTGTATATTTGAAAATAGTTTTGTCTAGGGCACGTCCCATTCCACACTGTGCCATCACCAAGGTACAACCCCAGATTGAGGATGAATCTTCTTCTACTCCCTTGCTTCGGGGGCAGTACTTCAGGAGGATGAGGCCCTTTTTGCCTGTGATTCTTATGCTCATCAAGGTCTTGACGATGAGAAGACAGACCAGTTGTCCCCCCTCATTATTCTGGTGCTGGTTTGTATTTTAATCTCCAAAAAGCCAGTGCCTTAGATTCGTCACCAGAGACAGAATCGAATCCCCCTTTGGGCCCACGAAAGAGGAAAGTCCAACTTTGCAGCTATAGTTCACAAAGCCACGAGGTGTTAGATTTAAAGTTGCATACAGTGGGCACAAAAGCTAACCTTTTAACTGATATTTTGCAGCCTGGAGTATTGACTTTGAAGACCTTTCTGCCTTTTAATAAAGTCCTGACGTAATCCCTCATGGCGGTTTGGTCTGAGTCTTCCTTACACCAGCCAGAGAGGTGCCCTAATGCATAATGACACGGACTAACGGCAGATGACCCAACTTTCTTTTGTATTTCCATTCTTTATTGGGGTTTCCTCAGATGTAAGAGCCATAAAAACAAGAAACGTACATGCATGTGATCAGTCAGACACAATTGGCCTCAGCCGTTTTAACATAGATGCCAGTCCAGTTTAGCCTAAGCCATTTATACTCCTGTTCCTGCATTTTATCATGTTATCATGTTGTTCCACCATAAGAATTAGCCAGGGAGTATGTAAAGAGTAAACAATTTACAGTAAAACTAAATAGAAGAAAGCAATCTAGAAAGAAACCCAGAGGGAGATAAGGAACAAATTTGATCAATCCTTTCCACATTTTTCAGAATACACTGTTGCTGTCCAAGTTCACTTAAGTCATCAAACCTTGTGTCTCTGCCCAATGGCGTTCTTAGTGTTATGTGCGGCCCTTAATTGGCACACAACCCCCCAGACACCTTCTAATTAATCTTTTTGATAATTTACTTGGTTGATGATTTTTTCGAATAATGCCATGTTATATGTGTCCGGGAACCATGTGCCTAGTGAGGGAATTTTGTCTATCTTCCATAGCCTCAATATAGCCAATTTGATCACTGCTAAGAATGTTTTGAACCATCTGCGTTGTTGCTATGTTTTCTCTGGTAACTTTGATGCTTCATGCAGCATTACCATTTCCATAAACCGATGATCTGACCTCCCCAATGTCATTTAGGAATGCCCAAACGTTGGCTCAGTAACGTAGGCACAATATATTAATGTTGGGTTTATTACATCTCCAATAAAATGCTTTTGGGCTGTGACCTTCTTTCTGTAATTTTAGTGCTGACCAATGCCAAAAATGTAAAATCTTAAAGTATCCAACCTTAAATCTGATCTCCCTTAAATTTTTATTGTGCATGGCTAGATGATCCTTTCAGTTTCCCTCTGTGTAATCTAAATGTAAGGCTGTGCCAATCGTTCTCTGAGGTCTGCTGATGTCGATTTGGAAAGAATGTGACTACATAGTATTCTATATACACCAATACCAGCCCTTTGTATAGTCCCATGTGTGAAAGTATTTAAGAAATGTTGATGTATTTGTTACTATGGATTGTGAGTTGAGCGCGGTTTTCAGATAATGTATCAACTGGTAATAAAACCAGAATTGTAGATAATATTCTTCACATTTTTTTTTTGTTGCAGAGTTTTATATAGCGCGAACTGGACCCGAACCGAATCGGGTATCGGAGCGCTTTACATAGCACCTGTTACGTTACATGAGGACACACATTCATTTTAAGCACGGAGAGATTAAGTGATTTGCCCAGAATCACAGAAGGTTTTGGCGTCGTTACCGAGACTCTAACCCAGATCCCCAGGTCCGAGGTCGAGCGCCCTAGCCGTTAATATTTCTGCAAATGTTTTAAACCGCTCCTCTTTAATAAACTGGTTTATTTGGTCTATGTCCCTGTTCTCCCTTACTTTCCATGCTAATTTTAATTTATCAATGAAAACTTCTCTGTTGTCCTAGAGAGATGCTCCCTCATTTAGTCTACTGTTAACACTCCGCTTCCTATGCACCCCGTGCAATGCACATCAGAGTGAATGAGTGGCAAGGTTGATGTGCTCAGCAACTTTTGGGCAGTTAGTGTATAATATTCCTATTCCTCCCCTCTTATGGAGTGTGGCCTGTCTCTGTGTACCCAACTTGGACATCCTGATGTGTTGCATTAAGTATCTGAGCTGAGCAGGATGATGAGCCAACCAGTAAGCTCCATATTTGTTGCAAGTTTCTACCTCATTTTGGTGCTACCCCTGATAAATAATTCCATTTCTCTGTTTCGTGAAATCAATAAATCAATTGCCAATTTGAACCGGATCATAGCGAATAGATTGTTAAAATGTTGTGCTGCTTTTATTTTAATCACCTGCACTTTCTGTAATAAAGAGAGTTTTTATTTGGACTATTTAGACCCCAGCCATAAGCGGGTGTATTTTATCTCTCACAATGTTCTCTTAACTTCTGTTTACCAGTATTCACAAGTATTTCAGTCTTTCCTATTTCCACCTTAATTGGGAAGCCCCTAACCATGCCATTGTGGTGCTCTTAGTCCCCGGCAGTGCCTTGCTTTCGTCCCAATGTATATGACAGCCCAATAACCTGGTGTTAGAAATGGGATTTCGGGTTGGCTAAGGTTTGCACCGAAGCCAGGCCGAAACCGCCACTCTAGTCAGAAGAAGGGAGTTACACTCCTAAAATAACCCCTGCTCACCCCCTTGGTAGCTTGGCACGAGCAGTCAGGCTTATCTTAGAGGCAGTGTGTAAAGCATTTGCACATAACCGACAGTAATACAGTGTAAGCACTACAAACGTACACTCAAACAAGACCAATTACGATAAGAATCCACAGTACAGTACTTTTAAAATAGTTACGTTGCAAGATGTCTTGAAAACACAGTTCTTTGATGTCGATAGCTCTGTCCGGGCTATCACGGTGTCGTCACAAGCAAGTCCAAACAGTTCTGATTGGCTGCGGTATCGCGGGTCAGCTGCGGTGTCGGCAAGACCCGCCAACAGTCCCTTTCAGAGATGCAGGTCGTCGATGACCTCTCGTTGTCACGCCCGTTGCAGGTCGATCTCCACTCTGATGGAATCAGGAGCGCGGCATTGGCAGGCGTCAGGTGCTGCGGTGCAAAGTGCATCGGTGCAAAGTGCGGTGCCCTCAGGTCGCGGTGCGAACAGCGGCTCGGTGGCGGTGTCAGATGGCGTCGTCGGTGAGACCAGGGTCGCGGTGTGAGATGAAGGCGGTGCTCGTCACGGTGCTGGCAGGTCGCGGTGTAGCAGCGGCGTCGCTGTCGCTAAAGCGCTGTCGTCGGCTGACAACTGGAGTCGATGATACCGGCGTTGGTAGGCCAAGACTGCGGTGCGGAATGAGGGTGGTGTGTCGTATAGCTTTACAAACGGTGCCCCCGAACCACGGTGCAAGCAGTGGCGTAGAGTCCGGCATGGAGCGGCGTCGTCAGGCATACCAAGGCGTCGTCGTGAAGCGAGGCGGTGCGGAGTGCGGTGCCCACAGGTCGCGGTGCGAGCAGCGGCTCGGTGGCGGCGTCAGCAGGCGTCGTCGGTGAGACAAGGGTCGCGTTGCGGGGGTGCTCTCTGCGGTGCCTTCAGGACACGGTGTCGGCAGCGGCGTCATAGACGGCATCGGGCTTGAAGTCTTTGATGTTCCTGAGACTTCGTGAACAGGGGCAAGCTCTACCTCAAGCCCTTGGAGATACTCAGCACAAGTAGAGAATGTTCAGTCCAGTCCTTTCGCTGTCCAAGGCAGAAGCAGCAACTGCAGGCCAACCCAACAAAGCAACAACATAGCAAAGGGGCAGTACTCCTCCTGGTAGCTCTTTCAGCTCTTCTTCTTGGCAGGTTCCTTGATTCAAGCGAGTTCTAAAGTCTTGGGGTCTGGGCCCTAATATTTATATCAGCAATTCCTTTGTCCTCTGAAGGCAGAGGGGCCTGGACCTAGTTTAAACCAGTTCGGGGTGCATTCTGCCAGGGTGCACCTTCTTTCTTTGTCAGTGTAGGCCAGGGTCCTTAGACGCACCACAGGAGGTGGAGCCAGCATTGTTGAAGGTGAGCTTAGCCCTATTCAGACCTAGGCGCTACTCTTCCCACCCATCTAGGTGTAGATGTGCCTATTCAGCCCGGCTAAATCACCCTGTCTCCCCCCAGCTCCTGTCACTGACAAACCAGACGGACAATACACAGGCTAGCAGAGGCAGGCTGGATGGTTAGGTCAGAAAATATCTATTTTCTAAAAGCTTTATTTTCAAACACAGAATGTTAAAACCAACTTCACTAAAAGATGTATTTTATCATTCTGTGTTGAGGCATACTAAACTCAAGTTTCTATCATGTTCTCTGAGTCAGTGAGGATCATAGTATGTAATGACCGAACTGCCCATTCCGGCCTACGGAGAACAGGTAGCCTTGCAATAGTGAAAAACGAAGTAGGCTGTAATTCACTATCAGGACATGCCACACACATCAGGGCATGTCCTACCTTTTACATAAACTGCACCCTGCCCATGGGGGTACCTTGGGCCTACCTTAGGGGCAACTCACATGTAGCAAAGAGAAAGTTTAGGGACTTGCGAGGGTGTGCACTCGCCAAGTCGGCATGGCAGCCCCAGGCTGCGCACAGGCTCTGCGATGGCAGGCCAGAGTTACATTTTACGGGCTGTTTACGGGGGTGGCATAATCCAGTGCTGCAGCCCACCAACAGCATTCGATTTTTAGGCCCCGGCACACGCAGTGCACTTTACTGGGGACTGACACATAAATCAAATACACAAATCATAGAAACACCAATCCATAACACATTTTATATAGGAGCACTTGCACTTTCCCACTGGACCGCAGTGAGGAAAGTGCACAGAATCATTACACCAGCGATAAGAGAGTCAAAACCGGGAGGTTTGAAAACAAAAATTCAGGGGAAACACGCCAAAAGATGCCAAGTCTAACACATGTCCCCTCCAGCTGAAAGTAGGGAGAACTACCAACCCTCCTGGGAGTTCTCTTTACTAAGGCGCAAGAACCTGGACAGACCATCTGCATTGGCATGTTCTGTACCAGGGTGGTGTTCCACCGTAAAGTCCATCCCCTGTAGGGAAACGGACCACCTCAGCAGTTTTGGATTCTCACCCCTCATTTGCATTAACCATCTGAGGGGCCTGTGGGCGGTCTGAACCCTGAAGTGAGTCCCAAACAAGTATGGTCTCAGCTTCTTCAGCGCCCATACCACAGCGAAAGCTTCCCTTTCTATGGCCCTCCACCTCTGTTCCCTGGCGGTAGAGTGGTAGAGTGAGGGCAGTAGAGTGGTAGAGTGAAGGCGTGAGGGCGGTGGAGTGAGGGCGGTGGAGTGAGGGCGGTAGAGTGAGGGCGGTAGAGTGAGGGCGGTAGAATGGTAGAGTGAGGACGGTAGAGTGGTAGAGTGAGGTTGGCACGAGTTCAAACATAATACAACTGGGAAGATGGTTAAAGAAATCTCAGAGTTTTTAGCTCTGGGATTTCGTCTCCCCTGGCCACAAGAGATGCCCAACCCTTAAGGCCCCCCAAGCGTGACACTTCCAGCAATTCCCCACTGATACCAGGACCAGCAGGCCACTTGTCAACTACTCCCTTCTCCAGGGAGTGATGATCAGGAATCTCTCCTACAGTATCAGCAGTCCAGCCATGTGCAGGAGTGGAGAAGAAGCCCAGACAAGGGGTCAGGACAGTAGCAGGAGCCAGGATAACAGTTGAAGATTAGCATAAACAAAATGAATCAACGCTACATACAAGTGTGTGTGTGCCGTCGTAGGTGGCCATGAGTGCATGGGAGTGGGTATGTCAGTGTGCCCACTCTGATCAAATGCTTTTCCTTGGATAGTAATTCTTAGCAAACTTGTGGCCATCCATGGCATGATGTCCGCTACCTACCCCCACTGTAATGATGGCCCTGGCACAAAGATGGCAATTCTTTGCAACGTGTAGGCATCCATGACATGCCTACCCCTGGTACAATGTTGTCTGTAGCAGAATAGTGGCATGTCTTTTCAACTTGAGCTAGAATGGTGGTAATTCTTGATGTACTGTGGGAATTCATTTTTTCAATGCTAGCTCTGGCAATCCTCGGCATCCTATGCACATCCACGCCAACCCATGGATTACGTGTGGTATAATGCTAGTCCTGACAAAGCTGCACACTCCTGACATATTGTGAGCATCCATGGGATAATGGTGGTCCTCAAGATATAGTGGCAACTCATGTCATAGTGTGGGCTTCCACTTCTTAATGAGGACCTTGTCATAATAACAGACCTGGAATTATTGTGAGAATCTTACCATACTGTAGGCATCTACTGCAAAATGATGTTAATTCTGGCTATAGCAGGCGTGCCATGGATGCCCACAGTTTAATGTTTCCCCCTGAACAATTGGTGGTAATCCATGGCCCATTCTGAAATAATCCTTTCCTCTGCTTCAAGGTGGTAACACCAGGCATAATGTTGCAGTCAATAGGTTTGAGGTAGCGTGGCACATGTGTAAATAATTCTGAATACACTTAATAGTAAGCATACTCCGAGAAGCCAGAAACATGCGAATGAACACAGGTAACATGCACACCATTGTACATGCTCAGCCAACTCTCTTTCAAAATGCCAGGACAGATATTGCTTTGTTAATGCGTGTTATGGAGAGAGGGACAGGTAAAACTAAACCTAAACCTAATGTGCGTGCCAGTGCTTGTTGCCGAGAGTTGTGCTGGCATGAGTTATGATGGAGTCAAACTGCTAGAAATATATCTATATTAAGTAAACCACCAACTAATCAGCCTTACGATACAGTGCAGACTTTACAAACAAGCATTTGCCGCGCGGCCGGGCCGCAAAGGAATAATAAAAAAAAAAAAACAAGCATGGAATGAATATAAACGCAGTAGTGAGGATTGGAGGTGAGTGTGACAAAACTCTGCAACTTGTTCCGCCTCGGTGAGGTATATGGGCACTGAAACGGCAACTGGCTCAGCCCTACTGGGGAATTGGTGTTGGGCGGCGGTATCACTCTGGAGAGACTGCGTGGTGGCTGCGTTGGTTAGTTTCAGAATCAGGAG
The DNA here is from genome assembly GCF_964261635.1 of Lissotriton helveticus. Lineage (NCBI taxonomy): Eukaryota > Metazoa > Chordata > Amphibia > Caudata > Salamandridae > Lissotriton > Lissotriton helveticus. The sequence goes on from NC_136068.1 coordinate 1,189,375,365, forward strand.
GGGCAGAGTCAGCACAGTCTGCGAGGGATCAACATGTCTAGAGGCAAAGCATAGCGGATGTAGCATTGCAGCTAGCAAGTCGAGTGTTTTCAAGCTGAGTGTCCCTAGAGAGATGGCAACACAGCAACAGCATTTGAGGAGCAAGGCTACTAAACAAACACGGTAGGCTTTGACTTTCATCCAGAAAAAAAACCGAGAAAGGTGCAGAGAACACCGAACAAAACACGGCTTCCCCGCGAAATGGATGCAAAAAAAACCAAGCTCTCGGCATTGCTGTGGCGGCAGCGGGGCGGAGGAGCGCATTCCTTTGAAGTCTGATGCCAAGGTTCAGACAAATGGTGGTGTGCGATGTGCACGCGCCTATCTCACATGAACTGTACCCAATCCGCAGCAGTTTGGGTAGACTTTTGAAAGCCTCACTATAATCTCGACAAACAAGCATTGCTAAAGCAATGCTCTGTAGTCGAGCCCTAAAAAGGGAAATAGAAACGATCCGACCTGTTATAGGCCGATTTCCCTTATAGATGCCACATGTAAGGTGATGAGGAGGGTAATTCTGGCACGCCTAGAGTTATGGGCTGATAATGCTGGGCTAATATCACATACCCGATATGGGTTTAGGAAAGGAATGGGAACTGTCGAACAGTGCCTCAACTTGTCGATGATCATGGGCAAATACAGGAAGGCCAGGAGAGCGTCGATCCACCTGGCTTTCATTGACTTGTCCAGTGCCTTCGACACGGTGTGCAGGAGCAAGTTGTGGGCGCTGATGGAAGATTTGGGCTTCGAGGAACCACTTGTCACTCTCCTCTGCAGACTATGTGCTTCCACCTCTGTAGTTATCCGGTATGGCCCAGGGGGAGAGAAGACAAAGCCCATCGACCGAGGGGGTCCGGCAAGGCTGCATCCTAGCCCCGTTTTTATTTCTGGTTTATAGAACTGAGCTGGAGCAGTTTCTGTTAAACACTTGGACTTCCCAAAAATAGCAGGTGCCCAAGTACATTTATTGTCGTATGCTGATGATACAGTCCTGATGGCCTTGACTGCCAACAGCCTTCAGGGATGTTTGGATGCTTTCACCGAATATCTGACGTCACTAGATCTGAAGGTGAATTATAAGAAATCCGTTGTCATGGTATGCGGGCCCAAATTAACAAAAACACGAAAATACACAGTGAATGGGACAGCTATTGAGAAGGTAAACATTTTTAGTTATTTGGGGAATGTTTTTAATTCTAACCATTGGGACCAACTTTTAGTATCTCGGGTGCAACAAACTTCAAGAGTTATTGAGGGACTGTTTCGACTTGCTGCCAAACTTGGTCATAAGCCTGTTGCAGAACCGATAACCCTGTACAAATCAAAATGTCTGTTAGGAGCATCTTATGGTGCAGGAGTGTGGGGATATCAAAAGAATAGCCAGATCCAAATAATTGAGAACAAAGTTTTGTAGAGACTCTTATTTAGCCCATCTAGTTTGCCTACCTTATTTTGTCACTCGGAGGTGGGCATGGATTATATTACAGACAGAATACACATGGCACCCCTGTTTTTATGGGGGAAAATCTTGTCTTCAGAGGAACTTAATTTCTCCCGACTTGTCTTAAAAGAGTGCATGAATTTAGACAATGCAATGGCGGTACCCTGGTTACGCTATGTTAAACAAACTTTTTATAAGATAGGATTAGAAGATTTTTATGATAAGCCTGAGTGTATACCGCCAAACATGAAAAGTATATCTTCTAGGTCCACAGACAGACCGGACCCCCTTTTTTAGGTCTCGGCCTGCGTAGGCTGCGCTTGCGCAGTCTCGCCGGCGAGATCTTATGTTTTTCAGTGTGGGGCTTGAACCCGCCCCTCTTCTCCATTGGCTGGCTTCCTAAACGGAGGCCTGCCATTGGAGGAGTGGGGCGTCTGTCCGTTTAAGCCCCATCTTTTTAGGATTCGGGGGTGTGTTTTTTCGTTTCTTTCTCTTTTCTTTCTCTCCTCTTCCCATTGGCTGGAATTTTATATTCCAGCCAATGGGAAGAGGAGAGAAAGAAAAACACGCCCCGAATCCGAAAATGACGGTGCTTTCTCCGAGGCATTTCTGCTTCGCCTCGGAGAAAGATGGTGGTGTGCATGGCGTCATCCCCGTCCACCATGGTACCCCGTGCATTATCGTTTGGCATCTCCCCTCATAATTTTAACGAATTGCTTCGCCCACGCCTACAGAATGAACGCTTCCGGCCGTCGATGAGTTTAAATGAGTTTAAACAATCGTGAAACACCTCAAGCCCGTGACTCCGACCTAGGTCTGTGTACAAATCCTGCCACACTACTACTGCACAGCAGCCAAACTTCTTTACAGCACAGCTTAAAGACATTGGCAAAGTCAATAGCTCTGGCTAAACACTTACAAGGCCCCAAAGGCGAGACCTATTGGCTATGCCAATGCTTGTTGTTGCTAGTCTTTCAAGGGGGATCTGGATCTATCTCTGGGTACTGCTGTTCTGGAATTTCTGTCTGCCTCCTGATGCCCACTATTTTGGGCTTGTTTCTAGTTTTGATCGCTCCTCAATCTATGACTTTCAGGGCCCTGCAGTAGAGTTTCTTGCAGCGGTGCTGAGGTAAGTGGGGGGAGGGGGTGCGATGTCCATTGTTGCTTCCGCTGTAGTGTCTAGAAATATCTCTAAATCGTCTGGTTCTTCCGTCAACTGTAACAATTGTGGTGGCTGGATCGATAAGACCATAGCATATGTCACATTTTTCAGTCTTATTAGGCCAGTAATCTTTTACTTCTAAAGTTGGTTTCTTGAAATACAAAGATTGTATGCCCCCCACTCCATTGAAATGGACTGTTCCTGCTTGCTGACATAATAACTTGGTGAGCTTGTTGAAGGCTAAGCAATAATGTTGTCACTTAGGTCAGTCCTTCTCTTGTGTTTTCATTGGGCTGGACCTTGTGTATTCCTGCAATTCTAGTGGTAGGTCGAACTTAACATTTGAAACTTCTGGTATAAAGCGTATTATAAAGGCCCGCATGTTGTCTTGTTCTATTGTTCAAGAGTTCCTCAGAATCTGACATTATCCCTCCTATTCCTATTGATCCAGCGTGAAGTGTGCCAAAAAAACTTTTCACATAACATCATATAATTTTACTGAACTTGGCCCATAAAAAATACCTTAATTTCAATACAATATCACTTACACAAGGTCCTCCGATGAATCTTTAGTTGAGCTGAAAGAATGTGGACAAGTCTCATTATGATGACCTGGAATATGAAATTACCAAACAACAATAACTACTTCAAACATTCCTTACTTAAATGACGAAAGATATATAGTGAAACAAGAAATATGACTAAAAGAATGAGACAAAATGGATAAAGATAATTCACAAGAAACATTTATCTAAACTCTTTAAAATGAACAGAAACAAGAAATAAATGCCTATGTGGTTAGTTTTAATACATCAAATAAACACATGTAATCTCATACACATTACAGTAGATCGTATACATTGTTGACTCGCCTGTGGAAAAGAGGGAGAGAGAGAAAATTCAAGATAATACAATTTGAATTACAAGTCTTGAATCATACAATCCAAGTATGGTAGTTTAGTTCAGTCCATCAAAGCCTGTGGCATAAAATGCCACAGATGGAGTCAGTAAGCCTTCAGCTGAAAGGTTAAATCTCTGCTAGCTTTGCCAGCTGACAAAGTGCAGATTTCAAGTTCTCAGTCAGGAAAGTTCAGTTCAGAGTTTGGCAAGAGAGGAAATTTGGATTCAGTCCTTCAGCATGCCATGCAGGGAATAGGAAATTCAGCAATCCCCTTGCTCCTCCTTCCAGGGCAATTATTCCCCAAAATGTTCTACGTTTACAGCCATACATTTTTCTTTTAGCCAAATTGTTGAATACTCATTTGTCCTTTCAGTGATCTGCTCATGGTGTAATCAGTACATCAGTCAAGAAATCTGGAAGGTTAAGTAATCCAAATTTGAATATCGTCCAATTTGTTGAAGTTTATTTGTAATAAACTTTCATCCTTCCCATGGAAGTTTTAAAAAAAAAAAACATTCTTTAGATACTTTCTGTCATAAAGTTGTTAATTCTTCTTGGGTTTGCTATCTATTGTTACAAAGTCTCTGCATACAACATCCGATAGGAAGAAACATCCTTTGTTAAAAAGCAACTTTACAAAAAGTTCTCACAGCATTCAGAATGACTGCTCAGTACAACTTTTCCTACATTCTTGCATAGGCCAGCAGATTAGAAAATATTTGAGGCCTACAAGAAATTTAGCTGAATCACTGTCACGTTAATCACTATGACACTAAAGTCAAACTCCTTAATAAAAATAATTTGCAATGCACTACATCTGAATTATTGTTGCACATTAATTAGGAAAATTTCTCATAGACATACATTTCAAAAGTACATTATTTACGTGTCATTTCTACTGTTCACGTTTTTCTCTATACGTTACAAGCTTTATTAAATTCAAACCGCAAAACACATTAGCATTTATTTCAATAACTTGTGATTCTTTAGCAAATCCCTAAGCATCATTATGCATATTTCATTTCTTTTTTAACACATTATGTTTTAATTCGTATCACGTTTACCTTTATTTATTCATTATTTTTCTTTATATCATACATTTATCACTCTGGTTATTTTGGTCAATATTTTCTTATATTTGCAAAGCATAAATCAAGGTTTTCGAACACTCTGTATACTTTTACGATGCAGTTGAACATTTTCACGTTCTTGTTTTAATTCATTATCATATCAATCTTATCAATATTAGTTGTAAATGCAGTTAGTAGATAGAAACTGCTACAGGTAAACGTTTTTCAACAACGTTTGCTCCATCAATTCCCACCTTGATTGCGAATCAAGCCATCACACAAATCTCATACTTCGATCTTATCTTGATGTCACAGTTTCAGAAAGCAATTGTTTTCATCAGTTTTAGTCTAGCCTGTTCTAGATTTTTCATGTCATCATAATACCCACATTGTTTATTTTCTAATTCTACTTCTGTTTTACTACTTATTCTTCCCTTCATTTCTCTTTTCTTTGCCTCTTTTCGTTTGAAATATTTATATATTAATACCTCATTATTAAGCCAATAGCAATTGATATTAATAACGTCAATATTTCGCCTACTAGACTCTTTCCCAGTGCTGCAAACCAACCTACCACAGATGAAAATCCATTTGCAGCCTTCTCCCAAGCACCATCTGTTTTTAGTAAGGTTAGTTCTTTTCTTATGTTAGTAATGTTGCTAATATAACCCTTCAAGTCTTTTCTTTTATCAGGCATATCAGTACATCATTGTTGGACCCTTAACATGCAACAGACTCTGCCTTCCTTTGCTAATAACACATCTAAGGCAAGACGGTTCTGTAAAACCATAGACCTTATAGCAACCATTTCATTATCTATTACTAAGAACCCACCAGCAGTGTCAGTAGATAATCGATCTACCACTGTTAACAATTTATGAATTTTGTGCGAGTTCAATAAATTACCCCAACTGAGGGTATTATTGCTCCAAAAGTATTCCCAATTATTTCTGCAGCACTCACTCCCCCTTCTTAAGTGTATGGGTTTCATTTAATTGATTCCATTGATTCATTGATTCCATTGTTCTCATTCACATGATGCATTTTTGGAAAAACAATTCCCATATAACAGTTGTCTTTCCAATGAATGGGTAGTTTATAATAGGCGTTTTTCCCACACACAAAATATACTTTGGGAAACACTGGATCCGTACCAGCTAAAAATAATCCCTATCCTACCATTGATAGGAAGTTATTTTCACGATCACTGAAACCAATGAATTTCTTATTATGATCAGTTTTGCGTATTGTAGTGTAGTTCCTATATTTCGAATAGGCTCTGCGCATTGGAATAAAACAAACGATAGTTTAGACGTAAGACTTAGGTCGACTTCTATTGAATATGTTAGACTTAAATATGAATGCCAGCTAGCTCAGAGGTCACTAGAAACTTTCTCGAGTACACAAGAAGGGATTAGTTTCTGACAACCGCATAAACATGACAACTTTGCTCCCTCCAGAATAAGGAGTATATCTCCAGAGTCGCGGAAACAATAGATAACTATTTTACTCAGTCAATCGTGCATGCTTAGTTTCACCAGAAGCGCAGAGAAATAGAGAGACAGGCGTTTTCAATAAGAGGTTATTTATTGAACAGTCTTCTTTCTCATGCAAGAGAAGTGAGTTGCTACAATTGCAATACTTGTCATAAAGTAAAGTGCGTACAGTAAAAGAAGTATTATGAAATAATACTGTAAAAGCATGGTATGGTTTCTCAGCTATATGATGTTTAAAATCGATAAAATATATACATTGATAAAATCATGACTAAACGTACTCAACTGGTGCTTCTAAGATACGCCTACCCCGGTGTACCTAACCTAAGCCTAGTACGTGGGAAGGAGTAAGTGAGCTGTAGTTTGAGTTAAGATAGTTTATGCCAAGAATCAGAATCAAGAATTCTCTAAGGGTCTAATCAGCTCCGTACCTTGTTTATAGAATGAAGGTGGTCTTGTATCTCTCTCTCAGGACTCTATCTCCCAGCAACCCGCAACGGTGACAGGGAAACACTGGAGCTGGATTTCTCGGCAGGAGAAAAGACAGCGTCTCAGTGCGTCAATGGGAGGGTAGGCTTCCTTCGGCACTCGCTACAGCAGGGCGTCGGGCAAGTAGATAGCCGATCTGCTCCAAACCACCGTGTGTTTTGCTAGGGCAGATGCTGGTATATTTATACCTGGAAGGTGCAGAGTTTGACGTAAGGTTGGACATAAAACGTCACTAAGAACTCGCAGTTCTTTCAGGACTCCAGGAGTTCTTGAACACATCAATACAGAAGCAGGGGGAATTCCCGGGCTGCTGGAGGCTTGGTTTGTTTAAGAACGCGTTGTGCTTTCTAAGAGTCTATGGGAGTAGCTTTGCCGTATTTGGACTGCATTGGCTATGACTTAATATGGGTATGATTCCTATGCCTTTATAAGGATATGATTTGATATAACCACATGAGGGCATAAATCGGGAATATTTAAATAGGGTCCTAGATACGTTTACAACACCCACTCCACGTATAATGTCCATCATTACTAAATACTAAGCAATTTTAAACATATAACTATGCATGTGTTTTCCATCCCACCCCAGAATACATAAAATGCATCTGAAATGGTATATACACGAAAAATGAGTATTATACTGTACGTTTTTCAAGCAGTGGTATCATTCAGATAATGCATATATTGTACATTGGAATGTTGACTGAATGAATCACGAAAATTACATTTATGAAATGGCTCTAAATACAGAAGAGAAGGTCGAGACCATTTCATCACATATTTGTACAACACTGTATATGTGCTAGCGGCTAAGTCAAAATATTGTCTCTAGAGTTCCAAAAATAGAAATCTTGTTCTCTAAGAATAGTTCTACTTTAAGCATAGTATCATGTGCCAAAAAAGTAAATATTTTGGGAACGGGAGAAAAATAATTTCGCTTTCAGGGAAAAAATAGTTCCACAGTTTTTTAAAAAGTTCTGTTTATCAAAACTGAAGGTCGAATTCAGAGTTCAGGGAACGCTGTGTGCTCGTGTTTTCAAAAGTTATTCTCGTTAGGAGAGAACATTAGCTCAGATAGGCTGGCTGGCAAAGAATTCGTCTACAACAGTAGGTGAAAGTTGGACCATGTCCGAAAAAGTAGAAATAGTGCATATGTGAGAAGCATTGCCGTCATCGGTGTCTAGATCAGCAATGGTCACAGAAGGTTGTACCTGTGTGCTGCTTCCATCTCGTACCTCACCGCCACCTAATCGTAATGGTGAGGTCTCAACGAATGCCGTCATCAGAATAGGTAGCCGCTGGGGACAACACGTTGCATGAGCCGTTACTGAACCAAGCAAAGTATCGATATCCATAGGTACTGCTGATGGTAGTGTGAGACAGACGTCTAACACGCATTCTTCTCCGCAGAGCAGGCATCGTAGAACAGGTAGGATGCAATCTTGCCAGATTGGTCTGAATGAAAGAAACCAGGTAGTATTCAGATCCCTTAGCCGAGCCAAGCCGAGGACTTTAGTAATCCGGTCTCGATATCTCATTGCTAGGAGCGTTTCTTCCATGGTAGCCTGAGTTTTGTTTGTGGCTGGACTTGCTATATCGGAGCAGAAGGAACAAAAATAAGATTCCTGCTACGAGTCCCAAGATGAGAGGCAGGCCGCCGAACACAGAGTGCACGAAATTCGGGAAGATGCTCAGGACTGCTTCAAAGGGTGCTAATAGTCCCGAAAAAATTGTCTTAAATACATGTACGATGCCACTGGTATCAGACATGTTTAAGATTTGACTTAACATTTCTACGAAATGCATGGGGCAATTTGTTGATAATAATGCATGTATCTCTGCTGCTGTCCTTGCAACTTGCAGATCATACGTTTCTCTAGACGAGGTTAAAGGCACAGTTGTTTGTAAAAGAATGGATTTCATTCTGCTTAAAGTATCAATTCGAATAGAAGAGATATTCAGAGAAGGATATATCGTTGCCTCCTTGTCTGGTTTGCTGTTTGGATACAATACTTGCATACAGCAAGTGACCCTGGAAGTTACACTGACGAGATAGGCCGTTCCTGGCACCATGCCACAACAGCTGCGGTCACTTATTATAACGTATCTGCCGTTGGAAAGTTGTCTGAAAAAAGGCTCTATTTGTGTAGCAGGGGTGCCGTGCAGGTGGCATGAAAGGTTTTTTGATGAACCTACGCAAGCTCCATGCAAGTTAATTCCTTGACACAGAAGTGTACCGCTCAGTGAGTTTTTACAGTTGTTACCACTACGAAAAACCTCTTTCTTCCCCCCACTGTAACATCTATGTGTGTAAGGTAGATTCCAGGTTGACTTGATGTAACCTTTACCCAACCTTTCATACAGGCCTGCTGGTATGTGCTTCTGGCAATATTGAAACTGAAAAGTCGTTATCGGAATTGTAATTGTGCCATGTATTATCCATTCAATGACAGGTCTTTCGGAGACTGTCAATGGCAATTGTAGGAGAGTAGGGTCTGCAATCCTATGGTCACCCCAGATTTTTTGCTTTTTGCTTCACTGGTTTACGACTTTCCCTGGCTGTGGGCCTGCTAATCAGACCCACAGCCTAGCTGTTCTCTCTCTAAATTGACATCCATGTACTTTAGGTGCATTTACCAATTGGTATTGGGACACCTTATCAACCCCTGTACCCAGGGCATAGGTGAACCCAAGGCCTACCAGGGGCTGAAGCATGTATTATGCCACCACTGGCTGGCCATCTAAACAGACACAACTGGCTGGTAAGACAGCTGGGGCAAGGTGGTGTAATCACCCTTTGCTGTAGATATAGTATACCTATATCTAACCCCAAAATGGACACATATATTCCTATCAGTCACTCCTATGGCAGGCCTTATCAATCCTGAAGGCAGAGTGCTTGGAATTATCTGAGATGGTGCTCTAGCATGAGCTGAGCCTGTCTGCAGCTTGCGGAGCCAAGTCCTTGTAGCTGTTCCATGATAACGCTATACCATATACTCTTAAGTGCATTATAATCCTCGCGGTTATTGCTAACTTTGGTATAGCATTATCAAAACATGTCGAGTAAGGTGTCATACGAATTGGAATACTACCCCCTCGCCAGTTCTGGCGACGGGGGTAGCATTCCACCCTTTTAGAGGGACACGACATGTATGTAACTGTGAACCCCGGTTAAAGTTAACTCGAGCCTCAGCATCACAAAATGGATGCTGCCACCACAGACACAAGTCTGACCTCCTGCTGCTGGGAGTCCTTCCAGCGAGGGAGGCCTGGACAAAGGGTTTACTGCCTTGGGAGGTGCTAGCACCACCCCAGACAGGATTTTGTGTGTTAGGTAGGACAGGCCTGAAAGGAATGAGACATGCCTGGGGCACAGAAGGTGCCCTGTGCATACACCGGTTCAAACCAGTTGCTGGGGCACTCCAGCCCCAGCTCTGGCGCGAAACCGGACAAAGGATAGGGGGTGTAACACCCCCCTTCCTGGTCCCACCCATGGGAGGGACCTAGTCACTAGTGCAGCCCCCTTTAGGAGAATAAAGGTAGGAGCTGGTCCCATTCCAAATTAGATTTATCCTGACAACTTTACAAGAAGAAACTCTGGACTTCGACGTTCTGCTCCACAGAAGACTGAAGAATCTCCCTTGTGGGCAAGGAGTGTCCACCCTGCAACTGCAGCCACCATCAAACGTCCTAGCGGTTCACTTTGTCGTCCTTCCTGCCGGATCCAGACTTCAGAGCCCGACGAGAACCGGATTCCCAGACCTCTCTGACCTCTACCTACATCTGCAGCACAGCTGAGATCCGTGGGTGCGACGAGACACGTGGGACCGGCCATCTTGAAGAAACCTGCACTTCGTTTCCAGCACGACTTCAGAGGCATCCTCGAGAAAGTGCTTTGGGGATTGAGAAGCCCCAGCCCCGAGCAGCTCCTGCACCGAAGACCAGCCCTCCAGCATCCACGAGATCTGCGTGGGGCCCTTTTGCTTGGTTGCTGCTCGACGCGTTGTCTGGTCACTTGCCGGCTGGCTAGTGACCTCCTAGACGACGATCCAAGAAATCTACACTGCTGGATTCGTTGCTCCAGACTGGCCTTTGCTCCCTTCCAAAAGAGGAGCACCCTGGACCCTCCTGGTCCACTCCAGACGCCGTTACCACTCACCGCGTGGATTGCCTTTGCCAAGGCCTGTTGACTCCAAATCCGGATCCGACACCGCCGACAGTGAGAGCCTGTGTGGGACAGCTCGTGCCTTCATCCTGGTCTTCGAAGACACCTCCTGGTCCACGTGGCTACAGAGACAAGCGTCCACTCTTCACCTGATCGCGACGACAGCATCTGGTTCCCTCCTGGTTCCACTCCGGTCACTGGCTAGTGACTTTGAACACAGTCCCCTCTGCTTTCAGGTCCTCTTCTTCCTCGATCCACCCGTGGATCGCACCAGACATCTTCCTCCTGGTCGCCTGCAGCATCTTTCTTCAAGGCTCCATTGACTTTGACGCGGAAACCCGACACACTTTGACACCTATGCACCCGCAGCCCATGGGTGAGGTAACAGGAGCATTTCGGTGCTCAAGGGTAGATTGACTCTCCTAGTGTCCAGGTATCCAGTCGTTTTAGTCCTAACTAGTAGGAACTGTCTTTTACTTACCTTTTCGTAAATTGCTCTGCCCATTGACTTTGTTCCGCATCTCGCGTGTGAGTTCACACTCTGCACACGCGTCCCGTGGGCCTCCTGATACTTACCTAAGGTTAGGGTAGGGTAGTCCCAGCGGACCTACAGCCTCTGGGCATCTTCATTTTCCAAATCGTTCTACTTAACCCATTTACTTAGTATATGGTTTGCCGGGCCCCTAGGGCACCATTGTAATCTTGTGCAACTTATCGTATTTTTCCTAAGAGATTGTCATGTGCTTAGCCCTCTGATCTCATAAAGAGTTCAGAGGTGTTTGTTATTAATAAATATATTGTTTATTTTCATAACAACCTGTGTGGTGTCCTTTCACTTGGTATTCAAGGGGTTATATGTGGTAAAACAGCTGGCTTCACATGCCAAAAGAGTTTTAGCCTAAGACTGCTTTGTCCATGCTGCCATTAGGATAGCTGGTCTATAAGGTTGACTTACAACCAATCACCATAAGGGTTGTTTGGACTGATGCAAGGTGATCACTAGAACTAGTGAGCATCATATATCAGGCCAATTTCTCACAGCAATCTTTCTAGTTTTTCAATGCTCAGCACCGTATAGTCTGCTCCTTTTTGTGCCAAAGAGATTTGTTTATCAGTAAGGTTAAAGATAGAAAATAATGACGTTGTGTTAATTAGACGCCATGGCACGTAGCCTGAACGGAGGTTTTGTAACGTCCAGCCTAACTGTACAATAGAACGTAATTGGGACTGGCCATGTTGTAACATTAGCATATCCTGTTCTATTATATCAATAGCAGATGATACAATGCTGTCCAGTGAATAAATTCTGGAGGACAGAGTCGTTAACCCATTGTCCACTACAGACAGTGTTTTTTCCAAATTAATATGATCAATTTCTCGTATTTTTTCAGCAGTTTCAATTTGCGTTACTTTCCAAGCTTCGTTGTAAGCAGCGTATATACCATACCAGCGTATATGAAACGTTTTTGACGCTGTTTGCGAGGTCCCAATAAGAAATCTCGCAAGTCAGCACCTTCTTTAAGTAAAGTCAAGTGTTGCTTAATTTCAGGCAGTGAGGATTTCTGTAGCAATTCGAGGCATAGTTTTCCTACACTGTATGTTGTAATTATCCCTGGATGTTGTCTCTGGGAATATCTTGGGTCTGGCCTGTTCTGTTTGAAACCCTGTGTTTTATTCAGGAATCTATCTTGACAGTTATTAGTGTCTGTGGGCCAGATCAACCATTTTCTCCAATCAGGATTAGTTCTGTTTTGATGTAAAATATGGGATACGTCTATTTCCGCATCTGTAGTGCTATTACTATCCGGTATGGGCTTTGGTATAGACGGTTTGTTTAAGTCCTTTATCTTGGCTAGGCCAAGACTGGTTGTTTGTTCAATGGTGTCATTCAGAAATATTATCTGTTCTGGGATCATGCAGGCTCTGAATAATGATTCTAAACCTTGTACCTGCCATTCTTTTGTACCCCAGACTGTTTTTGTCTCAATGTTGTTTTTCCAAATTTCAAAACCAAATATAGAAATTTAGTATTTGTCAACATGTTTTTCATTCCTGTCTTATTTAAAATCTTAAAATAAAACGTTTCTGGCTCAGTGATATTAAATCCTGAGAAGTATGGGAATTTCTCATAAAATGTTTTCGAGCTGCCTTTTGGCGGTGTTGGACAATGTTCCCATTGATTATAAGCAAAAACATTTCTAGGATTAGCAGATTTATGCAAATAGTGATGCCCATAATGATTAAAGCAATACATTTCTTCATAATCTGATGAACCTTTTAAATAATCATGTTCTGTAAATTTTGCTGACATTTCTAAATCTGACATCATGGGCCCGATGTAGGTCGGTCGGTAACGGCCGAAAATCGGTATTTTCGGCCGTTACCGATCGGAATAGAGACAACGGGATGTAGGAGGCCGAAATCCGGCGAAATCGGCGATTTTACCGAATCGGAAAGTCACCGAGTCGGTAGAATCCCGAATCGGAAAAAAGTAGGAATCTGAAAAATCTCCGATTCGGTAGAATACCTAATCGGAGATTTTTCAGATTCCTACTTTTTTCCGATTCGGAATTCTACCGACTCGGTGATTTTTCAGAATGGTGAACGCACCGATTCGGTATAAATACCGAATCGGTGATAATCCGAATCGTTGCGAAAAGCTGAAGAATGAGATGTAGGTAAGCACTGAAATACCGAATTTGCTTCAAATTCGGTATTTCAGAGTCGGAAATTACCATGGATTGGAATCAGGTGGTAACCAGGTGCAACCTATAAAAAAGGACCCAAAATGCAGTTCTACTTGCAACATGGCAGCTTTCTATGTCATAGCAAGACGGCTACGGCTACAGCAGGAAGGAGAGAGGGAATGGCTGAGACAGGAGCAGGTGTATAGACAGCGGATCACCCTGTGCATGCTGACAGATGCAGAGATCCTACAGAGGTACAGGCTGGACCCAGAGACCATCAGAAACCTCATTAGGGACCTCCAACCCCTGTTGCAGCACCCCACCCCAAGGGCACACGCAATCCCTGTGCAGGTGCAGGTGCTATGCTGCCTACACCTGCAGGCGTCTGGCAGCTATCAAAGTGTAGTTGCTGTGGCAGGAGGGGTGACCCAGAGCAGCCTGTCAAGGTTCTTCCACAAGTTCCTTGATGCCATGATTCAGAGGATGGACCACTACATTTCCTTCCCTTCCACCCATGCAGAACTGGCACAGACAAAAGCTGAATTCTATCAGATGGCAAGATTCCCCCACATCATTGGCTGCATAGATGGCACACACATTCCGATTTGCCCCCCTGCTGACACGGAATACGTATACCGCAATCGGAAGTCACGGCACACCATAAATGTGCAGGTGATATGCAATGCTAAGTGTGTCATCACTGACCTGGTTGCAAAGTTTCCGGGGAGTACCCACGACTCCTATATCTTCCAGAGTAGCGGAATTTATGCACGGCTGATGGCAGGGGATTTTGGTGAAGGATACCTCCTAGGTAAGACACAGTGTCAGACCCCCATAACCAAAATTGCAGTGTGAAGTACATGTATGCATGTGAGTAATGTTACCCCTTTTCCTTCTAGGCGACAGTGCAAATGCCCTACGCTCGTTCATTCTCACCCCCTACCTCAACCCCTCAACACCCAGCCAAAGGAGGTACAACCGTGCCCACAAAAGCACGAGGAATGTAGTGGAAAGGACCTTTGGCATCTGGAAGAGCAGGTTCAGATGTCTGCACAAGAGCGGAGGTGCAAGGCAATATACCCCCATCACCTGCTGCAAGATTATTGCTGTCTGTGCAATGTTGCACAACCTTGCAGTCAGGAAAGGCACTGAGGTTGAGTTATCCGACTACGAGGACCCTGACGATGACAATGCTGTGCCACTACCACAACCTGCTGGAGTCTCTGCACCAACTGACGGCAGATACAGGCGTCAGGAGATAACAGACAACTATTTCTGAGTGAGTACAGATGCACAAACAGGTCAATGTATGTTTTCAGAAATGAAATTTAATAATGTTGCATCAACGTTACTGCACTGATGTGCAACAAAAGAAAAGGTAAACAAGAAGTGGTGAAATGTCCATTGTCCGGGTTGCCTCACCCGCACTGCCAGTCTTATTTTTTGCTGCGCTTAGCAGCCCCACTAGGATGAGCCTCACCCCCTTCTGTATGCCCAGCAGCCTCAGCTGAGCGCCTGCTGCTCCGGCGCGGCTCTGACACTGCGCTGGCCGGGCTGCTGCGGCTGCTGCTGTCCCCAGCCTCGCCCAGGACGGGATTCACGACAGTGTTGGAGATCAGTAGTGTCTCCATGGCGGTGGTAATACGGCCCATGCCCCTAGTGACCTCTGACATGTTCTGTGTGAGGCTGGCCTCCATGTTTGCCCCACGTTGGCATAGCTGGGCGGTCGCAGCTGCAAGGCGGTTGAGTGACCTATTCTGTATACGTGCATCCCTGCGACGACATTGCTCATGGTCATCCATTCTGTTGCAGAGCTGGGTGATGGCAGTGGTCATTCGGCCAATAGATGTTGCAATCTCCTTGTTGCTATCTACAAATGTCTTGAAGCCCTGTGCCATTTCCCCCATCTGCAGGTTGTGCAGGCGCAACTGGCGATGGCAGGCCATGATGGATTTTGCCTGCATTCTCTGAATCGTCACCATACTGGTCTCCAGCCCTGCGAAGACGCTGCCTCCCTGTGCTTGTATTGGACTGCTGGTTGCACGTGGCCTCCGTGGATTTCTGCTGCCCTGCTGTGTGTGCTGGGGTGACGCTGGTGTCACAGGGTCTTGTGCAGGAGCCTGACCCGCTGCTCCCTCCATGATGATTAATGGAGCAACAATTCTCCTCCTGGCAGGGGATGTGGCAGGTGCAGGGTGGCTCTGTGGTGGTGCGTTCTCCGGGGAGCATTGCAATGTGGGCGACTGAGACAGAGACAGTCGGGGGGAGTGTGGATGTGTGAGGGAATGTCCAGTGTCTTCCTCATTGTCCAGGGCACTGCTGTTGTCCTCCTCCTGTGCTGCTACACTGGTGCTTGCCACCGCCACCGCACTGGCTGTTGGTGCTGGAGCTGGTGCTTGAGTTGGTGCTGCTCCCCCGCCTGATGGTGCCCCTAGGTATAAAGAAGCATTTGTCAACTGAGTGCTAATGTGTTCCAGTCACTACTATTAAAGCATTGCACATCTCATTACAAAAACGTAGATGCTGTATTACTGTTATTTTTCTTATGCTTCTGCAGTGGCATTTTTGGGTACTTTTGCTGACTACATTTAGCAAGATGCATTGCTCATGTCTGTTGCTAGCAGTACTGGCCTGGGGTTTGGCTGTGCATTGGGTCTATAGGGGAGGTGTCTGGTATGGTGTGTCAAGTTGCGCATGCTTCTTACCTGTAGCTGTAGCTCGGAATGAGCTATCCAGGTCCCCAATTCCCACGACACTCGCCCTCTCAATGGTGGTCGCCACTAGTTCCTCCAGCTCAGTGAGGGGTGGCGCCCGGTTTGTGCCTCCTCCGGTAAGTCCAGCCTGCTTGTGCAGGTCAGCCAGTTTTCTCTTTGTCACGCCACGGATATCGTAAAACCTCTTCTTGAGGTCGTCTTGGCTCCTGTGGGTGACACCAACAGCGTTGACTTTTTCCCCGATGTCTATCCACAGCTTCCTCTTGGTGCTCTCCGGAACAGTGAGGGACAGCCTTCCATAAAGCTGCCTGTGCACCCTCACCACCTCCTCCACCAACGTTTGCAGCTCCATGGTGCTGAATTTGGTCTTCCTCTTGCGCTCTGCCTTCTGGCTCTCAGTGCTGTTTGCCATGTCTCACAGGGATCCTGCTAACACTGCTGCTCACTGTGTTTGCTCAGCTCAGGCAGCTTTCCAGAAAGTTCTGATGAGTTGCACCTGCCTGGGTTGCCACTCCCTGTGGGGGAGGGTGCTTCCAGCTCATTGGCTGATGTCTTCAGTGTCAGTTAACCTGCTCGACGAATCGGCATTTTCCGATTTGGTATTTTCCGATTCGGAATATACCGAATATGTTCGGTAAATACCGAATCGGTATGTATTATGCGTTCCTATTGGCCTTTTGGCCCATGGGGCGTATTGCTATTTCCGATTCGGCGTTTACCGATTCGGTAGGATCCGCATTTTTATTTACCGATTCGGACGTGTCCGATCCGGGCTATACCGATTCGGTACT
Source organism: Lissotriton helveticus (assembly GCF_964261635.1). Lineage (NCBI taxonomy): Eukaryota > Metazoa > Chordata > Amphibia > Caudata > Salamandridae > Lissotriton > Lissotriton helveticus. The sequence goes on from NC_136068.1 coordinate 1,189,392,326, forward strand.
TGGCGAATCGGTACGTATCGACTCACGATACCGATTGCTACCGAATCGGTAATGTTCCGAATAATTTTAACTACATATCATTTTCCGATTTTGAAATACCGATTCGGTACGGATCGGTATTTTAAAATCGGTAAATGCGTTTTACCTACATCGGGCCCCATATTATTAATATTTTCAAAAGTCCCAATCATCAGAGAAAGTACTAGGTGATACAAAGTCACTTAAAGAAACCTTGAACTGGTGTGGATATTTCAACAGTTCAACCGGGCCTTAGATGTCGTAATCAGTAGCGTCCCATGCTACACCACCAGGTATAGGAATGGCTGTGATGTTTACTGATGATAGTTCTCTTTTTTCAATGTGAGAAGATCTGTGAGGCTTTAGAACCAAGTTGATGTTCTGACTTGCTGTGTCCATTCTACTGTATTTTCCATCAATCATTCTTCCCAAGCTTAAAACCAAAATGAGTAGGAGGAAAAGTACACCTAACACAATCCACAATTCAATCCAAGGTGAAATCAGATATGTTTCTCCAAGTTGATGAAAGAGTTCAGTTATTTTTTCTTTGAAAGTTTTATTTGCTGGCTTTTCTTCATGTTCACTTGGGTCTTCAGAAAAGTCATCGAAATTGATGAAGTAGCCAGATGCAGTTCTATCAATTGTTGGAATTGCTTCAGGATTTTTATTAATCTTTGTAGTTGCTTCTTCTTTTGTCATAATAGTATAGTCAGAGGCTATATCATTGTAGACAGGTGTTTCTTGACGAGCTGTTGCAATTTGGGTTTCAAGAGGCACAAGTTCCATGGCTTTGTTGCGTAGTCCTTCTTTATTTACTGCAGGTTTATCAAATGTGATTAGTCTCTCAGTTTGAAGATCTTGAATTGTAGCAAGGTTTGGTCTTCTGCTACATCTTGGGAGTCCACTGGGCCTACTACTTATTATTGGCCACATGATTGTGGTTTTTACCAGGTCGATTGATACAACTCTGTTCTCCTTTTTACCAGCAAGGGGCGGTAGTACTACTGATCTTGTTCCGCTGATAGCTAAGACAGGTACTGCTTTTCTGTAAGAAGGCCCAAATTCCTTCTTCACCGCGATCTTTTCTCTGACCAGATCCCCAATCTTTGGAATCCAGACAGGTCTTGCTGGGACAGGTGGTTTTTCTTCAGTGGCCGTTGGCTTTAGCTTTGTGTTACTTAGACTTCTTCTTGTTTCATTTAAGTCCTGTAAAACAGCCAAACGATCTTTGATATCAAAGGTTTTTCGTTCCACCACTGAAGTCTGACTATCGAGGTCTTCGATTATCATTCTAGTACCAAACAAAAGTTCATACGGAGTGATTCCACCCAGAGAATGTCTTGGCAGATTATTAAGACTACGTTGGGCACTTATCAGATGTTTGACCCACCCATCACCCGAACCGAATACCCTCGCTGTTATAGATTGCTTTATGGCACGGTTTTTTCTCTCCACTACCGCATTTCCCTCAGGATGGAATGGACTAGAGTACCGCAATGCAATGCCCAAGCTGGCCATGGCCTCCTTGTAAGCTCGAGAGCTAAACGCAGGACCCTGGTCAGAATGTAGCATGCCAATTGCGTATGTGCCGATAAAGACTCTCAAATCTTTTATAACAGTTCTGGCGTCAGCCGAGCGCTGCGGCCACATTCAAATGAATCTCGTCTTAATATTTATGGGATCGCATTTTTCCGTGTGGACGTCTACGTGTAGATAGCCTAATGCTGTCTAATAGAGGTGTCTGGGCTGCTATCTGGTCCGGTTCACAACTGTGATCTCTATTGCAGTCCTGACAATCCATTGCAAAGTTATAAATTTGCACGCTCATCCCCGGCCACCAGTATTGTGATTGCAATTCTATTAGCGATTTCAAGATCTCTTGGTGCCTCAGACCCATTCCCATGTGTGCTTCTTGAATCAAGTAAGGCCTCTGGTTCATGTTTGGAATTACTCTGTCCCCCACTCCAGGGATTCGAGCAAAAGGAACGGAGTTCGCTCAATTATGTATGTATTATCGAGTGGATAATTTAGAGGTAATGCTGCATAGTCGCCTTTTAATGAGGCTTTTACTGCCAGCATGGTTTCTCCATCTATTTGTTTTTTAGAACGCTTTTTTGTAGCTACGGAAGCCGGTTGACCAGCTGCCATTGTGGCTTTGTTAGCCAATGAATTCCCTGCAACGTGAACGCCATCACGTCGAAGACTTTGCGTATGTATCACGTGAGTCTTTCGTAGTTCTTTCTGTAAAAGAACTACCTGTTCCCATAGTTTTTTATGCTTTATTGTGACACCTGTCTCATCTTTGTAACCGTTTTCAATCCAGGTCTGCATGAAATTATTGTAAGATTGGACCCAATAATACGAATCGCACACTATTAGTGTCGGGAATTCGCGATCGGCATTCTCAAGTGCCATTTTTAAAACTCGTAGTTCAGCTCGCTGAGCTGTACAGTTTCTGAATGATTCAGTTTTAGTGACCATTGGTCTGAATTTACCTCTGCACCAGCAACCTTTAACAATCGCACATGCTGCATTGTAAACTTGTTTATCCACAACGAAGTGTTGTGCAGATACGTCTGTGTAGATTACACAGGTGTACTGTGCGAGTGGCAGAATTTCGATTGACAGAGGACATTCATGTTCATATTCTAGATGTTCTAGCTTTTTCATTTTGGGATCAAATGTGTGTATCACGTCTGTTGCAGCAAGAGAATTTTCCCATTGTATCCCTTTTGGATCTAATGCCATAGCATTTGGAATGCTCGGTCTTGTTACTGCCTCAAGGGCTGATACTGCTGTTAAAACAGATATGCTCTTCCCTTGGGCTAGGGCTCTTTCTTTTGCTACAGCAGTTTGGACCGCAGTCAGAATTTTTTCAGTAGAACTGAATTTCATTTCAGCTTGTGTGTACAAGTTTGATTTATAAGCTATTGGTACCGTTTCTCCCTCATTAGAGGTCAGGTACGTAAATCCGCATCTTCCTGGGATGACTCGGATTACAAGGTTGCGTTCGTTTGCGCGTGTTTGCAGTTTTGTTTTAGTTAACATGTCTGTTTGTATTGATCGTAACATTTTTGTGTGTTTTTGAGCCCAATTAATTGGTTTGAAATCAGGTTTTATTAATTCGTAGAGAGGTTTAACCATCTCTGCGTAGTTTAGAATGTAAGTTCTTCCGAAATTCAGGAAACCTAGAATTGATTGTAAGTTTTTCAGCGTTTTTGGAGCTTGGAGTACTGCACACTTCTCTAAGAAGTTGTCTGCTAGGCTTTTGCCTTCACTTGATAGTTCATATCCTAAAAATAGGACAGTGAGGTGGGCAATTCTTGATTTTTTAAAGTTGAATTTGTACCCTTCAGATGCGAACCCAAGTATAATGGTGTTCACTCTTTTCAAGTGTGTCTCCAGGTCATCGTCTGTAAGATAGATGTCATCGACATAAGATAATGCCTCATCATCATACATTTGTAGTAATTCTGTTACCCTCGCTGAAAATAATCCTGGACTGTTCTTGAATCCCTGGGGGAGACAACAAAATTGCCTTTGGGCCCCCATACTGGAGAAAGCGGTCAAATACCTGCTTTCTGGTGCAATGTTTTGACAGAAGAAACCATTTGAAATATCTAACGTCGTTTTATATTTTTTGCGCACTATGTTATTCATTAGTGCTGCACTGTGTGAGTTTTGTACTGCAAAGGTTTTGCAACAAGAGTTTAGGTGTCTGTAGTCCAAAACTAGACGATATGTATCGTCTGGTTTGGAGACAGGAAACAAAAGATTGTTCATTTGTGAGGTGCATGTTTCAATCACCCCTTGATAGTCAAGTTGATCTAAGATCTCCGTGACTTGTTTTTTAGCTTCTTGCTTAACAGGATACTGCCTCTGTGCAGTAGGTTGATTTTTTTAACTGAATTTTATGGTGAGGAGAATCCTCATCCCATCCTACATGATTTTTATATAATGCAGGGGCTTGGGCCACTGCCCATTTTCTAGCATATGTGTATTTTTTATGAATTGGAATGTGATTTGAGAAGGCAGGCATTATCATTTCTTCACAACACATACGGAGAGAGTAGGGTCCTAGGGAAATATTTAGAGACCCAATCACAGTTATAGCCCCCATACAAAACACTGTATACAATAATAATAACTGTGGGTCTAAAGAAACTCAGAGCTCTGTGTTCAGAATGTGTCTAGTCCACTACACGAAACGTTAGGACCCATCACTGCGTGATATGGATACCCATCAGTTACACTCTCTGGACCGCCCTATTAGTCATCATTTGGGCCAGTCTCACCAAGTGGTATGTCCACAACGTGCCATCAGTACACTCAGACGTTGGTAACTGAAAAGCAGTGCATAAAAAATAATAAGTGAAAGTGAGTGGTTAAAAATGGATAGTGGGTGCAAAAATGACTTTAATGAGACGCAATCCACTTCCAAGATTAAAAAACATGGAGTGCAAAATAACAGTAGTTTTGAACAAATATCTACTGCATGTATAGAAAGGTCGACATGTTTCTGCAGTTACAGATACTACTTGTATCACCTGCTTCTTCAGGACCAAAGTTATATTTTGCTACTGCTTCAAAAAAGTGCGTGTGTGCATAATAGAAATAATACAAATGTTAGGATATCACCTGAATAGGCCTTCTCAATGCTCCTGTTTAGTAGAAGCTGATTGACACAGGCAAGAAGAATCATGTGTAGACGATACATATAAAAGGAAACAGAGAACAAGGAAAAACACATTAGTTAAGGTTATCCATCCTGAGTTTCAACAACTAGTATTAATGGTGTACTTGCATATTTCAAGTACAGTACCCAACCACTTTTGATTTAATTGTGCCTCTCACTCACCTAGAGTGAGTGAGAGGCACAATTAAATCAAAAGTGAGTGAGTGAGAGGCACAATTAAATCAAAAGTGGTTGGGTACTGTACTTGAAATATGCAAGTACACCATTAATACTAGTTGTTGAAACTCAGGATGGATAACCTTAACTAATGTGTTTTTCCTTGTTCTCTGTTTTCTTTTATATGTATCGTCTACACATGATTCTTCTTGCCTGTGTCAATCAGCTTCTACTAAACAGGAGCATTGAGAAGGCCTATTCAGGTGATATCCTAACATTTGTATTATTTCTATTATGCACACACGCACTTTTTTGAAGCAGTAGCAAAATACAACTTTGGTCCTGAAGAAGCAGGTGATACAAGTAGTATCTGTAACTGCAGAAACATGTCGACCTTTCTATACATGCAGTAGATATTTGTTCAAAACTACTGTTATTTTGCACTCCATGTTTTTTAATCTTGGAAGTGGATTGCGTCTCATTAAAGTCCTTTTTGCACCCACTATCCATTTTTAACCACTCACTTTCACTTATTATTTTTTATGCACTGCTTTTCAGTTACCAACGTCTGAGTGTACTGATGGCACGTTGTGGACATACCACTTGGTGAGACTGGCCCAAATGATGACTAATAGGGCGGTCCAGAGAGTGTAACTGATGGGTATCCATATCACGCAGTGATGGGTCCTAACGTTTCGTGTAGTGGACTAGACACATTCTGAACACAGAGCTCTGAGTTTCTTTAGACCCACAGTTATTATTATTGTATACATTATCATTTCTTCGCCATGTGGGCACTCCCTGACAAACTCTGGTGACCAGTCTTTCTCTGCTAGCAGGATATCATAGCCTTTAGATAGATTCTCCCAAAAGAGACCTCTTATTTTCCTAGTTTTGTCCCCTTCTATACGTAATTTTTTTTCATATAATTTATGGGGTACACTAACTCTGGTGTCTGCAGTTTCCACCTGAATGTATTAATTCGTGTCCACTGTCTCCAGAAGATTCATCAGGATCTTGCGAGCTATGGTCACTTCTGCAGCGCTGTCTAGCATTGTCTGGGCCCATTCTCCGTTCTTGAGTTGTGTCCTCAGAATCCTCAGCATGTTTTATTTTAATACTAGCTACCTTCTTTTTGGGAAATCGCAATTTTTTACTTTGATGAGCAGGTTCCTTGTCTTTGGACTTCACGCGCTCTTCTTTATGTTCTGACCGTCCTCTTCTTTCTGATTTCTGTGAGGAAGTCTGAAAAGATCGAGAGGGACATGTATCATTATCTTGAGATCTGTCAGGTTTTCTTAAATTATCCCTATTTCTAAGGTTGTATCTTTTCTCAGAGGGCTCCCGTTGTGGAGACCTGTCCCCTCGTCCTGGAGATCTATTTCTCCGTTGGGGAGACCTTCCTCTGGACTGAAACTGTTTTTTTCTGGGAGTAATTTGTTTATTACCCTCCCACTTCTTTTTTGGAGTAATGAGATTATTCTTAATAAAGCTTTTTTCAGGATTTTCAGTTAGTTGTGGTTTTAGTGGTTTTCCACCCAAACTATCTCTACCTAATTCTTCATAGAATTTTTCAATTATTCTGGCAAGTTCAAAAGGTTGTTCTGCTATATCTGTCTCTTTCAATTTTCGGCGGATCGCCACAGATGCTGCTTCTCCTTTTATGTTGGCTAATAGTATAGCCGAGACTTGCTTAAAGTCTTTCAGTAATTTCATACCTAGATTTAAAGCAGGCTCTGGACCGTATTCATTTTGAATCTGTCTTAATACGTCTGGTATAACCGCCATAGACGGAACTCCATGTGTTTTTGTGTATATTGAAGCAAAGACTGTTCCCCAAGTGTCACAGTCCTCCACATGTGGTGCGATCCCCATTGGTAGCCAGATTGTCAGAATTCTGTGTTTTTCATGAGGTGTAGTATCAGGAAGTACTGCCTCTATCAGAGTAATTTTTTGAGCTAACCAGAACGGAATTTGTTCCCGTTTTGCGGGTAATTTGCCAATGACTGATTGTATAGTCTGTGGTGTAATTTTATTTGTTTTCCCCTGGTGAGGGGTGTGCTGTGGAATTTTTTGCTGGTTGGACTGTTAAAGTCCGCATGACATATTGGACCAATTGTCTATGTATTTTAATTAGTTGTTTTAGCTGAACTAAAAGTTCTCCGCTTGACATTTTTTAAATGTCAGGATGTGGTGTATAGCTGGCTAGAACCGGCCATGTAGCTCCTGGTCTACCTAGTGGACAGAGCCTGGTAATGTGATTTTGATGTTTTAGGGCGCCATTAAACCAGAGCTGATGCTCTTGGTACGTTAGTGGAATTTAAACGTCCTTGAAAGGGACGTATTCCTCTGGAAGTTCCTCTGTTTTGTAGTAGTGGAACTCGTGTGTCGCAGCATTTGCTGCTGGAAAAGTTATCAATGAATAGAATACCTCTGTCTGCCGATATTCATGGGCCTTTACCACAAATATGACTGTACCACCTCTTCGTGATACTCCATTTTCTATAAGTTTTATAGTTATGGTTTTCCTTATATTTGCCTGGATAAATATAGCATTCGGGTCATTTTGTTGGAGAGCTGTGTCATCTAAGACTACTTGAGCTGCTATTTTAGCTCTCTCCCTTTCTTTGTCACTTTCCGACATTTTTTGCTGACAGAAAGTTTGCAGAGCAAGTTTCAAGGAAACAAAGATTAGGTGCAGAATATTTTGGAACACTGTATCCTTCAACGTTGACTAAACCAAAAACTAATACATAGGATTCTCTTCCTACTAAGTTTTTAGTGGATATTAACCTTTCACCCACTCCAGACGTCTATTGGAGTATTTCGGGAAAAAGGGGTCTGTGTGAAAAGCACGACTGAGTTACTCTAGTATCTAGCGTTAAATTATCGTCTTACCAAATGTTGGGCGCCATGTAGTGTAGTTCCTATATTCCCAATAGGCTCTGCGCATTGGAATAACACAAACTATAGTTTAGACGTAGGACTTAGGTCTACTAGGTCGCTATTAAATATGTTAGACTTAATTATGAATGCCAGCTAGCTCAGAGGTCACTAGAATCTTTCTCGAGTACACAAGAAGGGATTAGTTTCTGACAACCACATAAACATGACAACTTTGCTCCCTCCAGAATAAGGAGTATATCTCCAGAGTCGCGGAAACAATAGATAACTATTTTACTCAGTCAATCGTGCATGCTTAGTTTCCCCAGAAGCGCAGACAAATACAGAGACGGGCGTTTTCAATAAAAGAGGTTATTTATTGAACAGTCTTCTTTCTCATGCAAGAGAAGTGAGTTGCTACAATTGCAATACTTGTCATAAAGTAAAGTGCGTACAGTAAAAGGAGTATTATGAAATAATACTGTAAAAGCATGGTATGGTTTCTAAGCCATACGGTGTTTAAAATCGATAAAATATATACATTAATAAAATCATGACTAAACGTACTCAACTGGTGCTTCTAAGATACGCCTACCCCGGTGTACCTAACCTAAGCCTAGTACGTGGGAAGGAGTAAGTGAGCTGCAGTTTGAGTTAAGATAGTTTCTGCCAAGAATCTGAATCAAGAATTCTCTAAGGGTCTAATAGTTCTGTACCTTGTTTATAGAATGAAGGAGATCTTGTCTCTCTCTCTCTCAGGACTCGATCTCCCAGCAACCCGCAAGGGTGACAGGGAAACACTGGAGCTGGATTTCTCGGCAGGAAAAAAGACAGCGTCTCTCTCAGTGCGTCAATGGAGGGTCGGCTTCCTTCGGCACTCGCTACAGCAGGGCGTCCGGCAAGTAGATAGCCGATCTGCTCCTAACCACCGTGTGTTTTGGTAGGGCAGATGCTGGTATATTTATACCTGGAAGGTGCAGAGTTTGATGTAAGGTTGGACATAAGACGTCACTAAGAACTCGCAGTTCTTTCAGGACTCCAGGAGTTCTAGGACCAATCAATACAGAAGCAAGGGGAATTCCCGGGCTGCTGGAGGCTTGGTTTGTTTAAGAACGCGTTGTGCTTTCTAGGAGTCTATGGGAGTAGCCTTGCCGTATTTGGACTGCATTGGCAATGAATTAATATGGGTATGATTCTTATGCCTTTATAAGGATATGATTTGATATAACCACGTAAGGGCATAAATCGGGAATATTTAAATAGGGTCCTAGATACGTTTACAACAGTATTATTATGCAAAGCTTCCCTTTACGTTCCCAGTCCAGACTCATTACTGCGTAAGTAATTCCTTTTTTATGATCCTCTCTCTATGTGCCCAAGGTGGTATTCCTCCTTGCTGTTCAGATTTTCGCTTTATTTCCTCCCATCGATCTTCGACTGAGTTAATAAAATCCTTTTCTACACTTTGTAATGTCCACTTTGTTATGTCGATGTGCATATACTGAATCAATTGGTATAGTTGGATTAAAAAATTCTTCCTTGAATTCAGCATCCAGTACATCAGGTACTATGTTTACATTTCTTTTAACTGGAACTTCTGAAAGTATTAAATCATAGTTCGAATAATAATACGGAAACTGTCCTTTTCCATAAAATCAACTAGTTAGTACACTACATGATATTCCATAAGTTAAGGGAAGATGATGATAAGTCACACCCTCCGACACAGAAGTAGGTAATCAATTGCATGCATACATAACAATCTCTAAAAATTTGTAATATTCTTTCTCCCAGTCGTTTGCAGCAGCAAGATATGTCCACTCTGGAGCGGTGTATTTCTGACTTGGTGTTCTTGCAGTCTTTGATCTGCGCACTGCAGTTTCTTCGGTGTCTGTGTCACTGTTCTCAGACTGATTAGAGACTTCAATCACCGTTTCTGGTATTTTTCCTGTGATTAAAACGTGTCTCAGTCTTTCAGATTTTCTGGGCCATTGGTCGCCTCTTCACACTCGTTTTTCAGTTTCACTGTTCACATTATTTAAGTCAATATTTTGCTTAGTTAAATCCCTTTCTCCGTTACCTTCGTTACCTTCTGGGATCAACTTTCCTTGACTTCGTTTTGAACCAACCAGTGTTTCGAAACCCAGTAGCTAGTGCCCCCTCTACTTTGTGCTTAGCCGATATAGAATGTTTTTCTGTAACCACCGGTACATCCACAACAGACTCAGCACTTTCAAGAGGACATGGGACTCATCGAGCGCGTGGAGCATGCACCCAATTAGGCAGACCACCACATTTCACAGCTGTTGTGGTAACAAGCATCACTTGATAAGGCCCACGCTAACGAGGTTCCAAGCAACTCTTTCGCACGTGCTTCTTGACCAGCACCCAGTCACCCGGCACAGATCGTGGCACTGCTCTTGCTGAACTGTTATTGCAACTTCTCCAACCTGTTAAGACACAGAACGAACCACATCAGCCAATCCTTTACAATAGTCTAGTAAAGTCATCAGAAATATATACAAGTTGATTTGCTGGGACTGTAGGCTACCTCATAGCTCTCCCCATAATTATCTTGTGGGGGATGGTCCAGTTCTTCTGTCTGGGATACTTCGCAAAGGTAATGCAGCTGGCCATTTCAGGGACGTGGACTCTCACACTTTTGCAAGTTGGGATTTCAGCGTCCCGTTGATTTGTTTAGCCACACCTGCCTCTTTCGGCTGATAGGCACAGTGTAATTTCTGTTCAATTTGCATAGCAGCACAAAACATTCGTATCAATTCATTATTAAAATGTGTTCCTCCATCTGATTCCAAAGAGACTGGAAAACCGAATCTCGGGATGAGCTCCTAAGTAGCAGTATTTTTTTACATATTTTTATTGATTTTATACCATAAGATCACGTGTAATAGGAAGCCACGCACTGTGTTATGGCACATCCACATAGCATAACAAAAATGGATGTTACATTTGTACAAAGGACTCTACATATTTCTTTACGACCTTCCATGTATTGCCCATAACATTACGTTTCATCTTTCGAATAATAACAATGCCTCCAGTTTACGTCCCATTCTACAGCTGTACTGTCTACTCCTATCTTCTCGTATACAGTCCTCATATGTCATTTATAATTAAAAAAAAGGAAACCTATATAGTCATCCTGACATTGAAAACCTAACTTATAACAAATTCCCCCACCCTCTCCCTCCCTTGCTCAGCAAACATTTCCCATTATATACATATTCACATGCTCTCTCCATGTACCCAGATATATAAGCTCCTGATGGGCGCGGCTGTCTCCAGCCCATTCCTTCCCGTCATGCATTCTGCTGTTATCATATTCGTATGCGGTGTCTATTGTCAGTCAGGGGTTTGGGTAAACACAGCTACATTCCCTCAATATGACTGTATATCAATCGCGGTAAATTCCTCCATTAGTGTGTTCCAAGCCAGAGATATCAGTGTTTTACGTAATCCCCTTTGTTCTTCTCTCTTCAGCTCCGCCCCCTCTGCTTTACCCCATCTGGTCATTTCCACATGCCACTCCTTTAATGATGGCGCCCTATTGGCCTTCCACCGTTGTGTAATGTTTATTTTAGCTAATAAAAGCGCCAGATGGGCGAACTTATGAGTTGGACTGTTCTTTTTCCATTTCGTCCCCAGTCTTAATATACAATACTCCAGGGAATCATCGTTTCGCACTGGGGTTATGTCCTTCAGTATCTGACACACAGGCTTCCAATAATATCCCAGCCTTGGGCAATACCATATCATAAGTATTAATCCCGCATTAGGGGCTTGGCACTGCGGGCACGTATCCCCCGCCTCCGGAAACATGGTGCTTAGCCGGCACGGGGTTAAATAAGCCCTGTGCACCAACATCAGTTGAATGAATTTAAATTTGTGATTACGAGATATGTTCTGACTCGGGCAACAGTGAATCTTGAATATCAGGAAGTGGTTTTGTACACAATTCTGTCACGTCAAACAGTCATGATCAGCTTCATCCATCACCACTTCATGACCTGGCAAAGGCATCAAGGTACTTGCATCTCATCACAGTAACATTTTCTGTTCCCAAAATCACTTGCTCATACTTTGTCAGTCTGCTACCCGTAAGATGCTGTGTTCTTGTCCGAGCCAGCAAGATCTCAACAGAATTTGGCACATACGCTTTCAAAGGTTGGCCCATCACGATGCTTTAAAATAATATGAACAAAACAAGGACCCCCTGGGTAGTGACTCCAACAGACTCCTAGGGCAGGGTAGACAGCTGTATGCAAAAAAAATAATTTCTACAAGGTGTTCCCAAAACAAATTGACGATACAGTACTCTATGAGTACTGTATCGTCAATTTGTTTTGGGAACACCTTGTAGAAATTAATGGTGTTTTGTTTTTTATATAAAATGTTGTATATTGTGCCATTATATATTTAAGTGCATATATTTGTATATTTTACTCTCATATAGTCTGATTAATTTCAGTTATCTATGTGATTTTTATTATGTGTATTAAAAACATGTTTTCTTTTTATAAATAATTTTATCTCTTTTCTGACCGTTCCTTTTGCAATTGGGTCTATTTACTTGTTTATCTACTGTTAAGATTGCCTAGGATTTTTTTCCATACAGCCATCACGATGCTTTCACATTGTTCCAAACTCACACATGTTGTAGCCACAACTTTCAGAAAGGTAGAAAAACTCTATATTTGTTTACATTTAGGCATAACTGCTCATATACAATAGCCACAACTTTCAAACATCTTGGTAAAGGAGCAGCAACAGGGTCTAATGTAGCAGAAAAATAGGCAACAGGTCTGGGAGCAGTTCTGTGTGTTTGCGTTAGAACTGATAGTGCACAACCGTCACGCTCAATTCAAAACAGTGTGAAGGTCTTGTTAAAGTTGTGCATTCCCAATGCTGGGTCTCGACACAAATTGTCTAGCAGTTCAAGGAAAGAGCGCATACATTCCTCATCCCAAGGAATTGGATCTGATACATCTTTGTGTGTCAGTCTTTGTAACGGCTTGGCTATCAGTGAAAAATGTGGAATCCACTGTCTACAATAGCCAGCCATTCATAGGAACAGGCAAAATTATTTTTGTGTGCTTGGCGGATTCATCTGCAAGATAGCAGTGATCAGATCCTGTGACTCTTTTCTGACTCCTTTTTCAATATTATATCCCAAATAGAGAACCTCTCTTTTGCAAAATTGAAGCTTTGCTGGAGACACTTATATCCACCCATCTACAAATGTTTTAATAATGCAATAATGCAAGCTTCTCTCGTCCCGGACGCAACCAACAAATCATCTATATACTGGATCAATACAGAATGGTTGAGCATCATCAGACATTCTAAGCATCTCTTCAAGATCTGATTACAAATGTGTATACATTGCCAAGACACGATATCCGAACCGGAAAGCAAATAAATATTGACTATCTGATGCAAGGGTATGGGGAAAAATGCTTGGCACAAATCAATCACTGAGAACCACTGACAGGATTGTGGCAAAAACAAAAATCGAAAATGGCAGTCACCATTAATTAATCCATTTATCTGGAGGGGGCATGAGTAGGGCCCCCTTGCCATCCACCAAGGCCAAGTATATCATTAATGGGGAGGGGGCACATAGCCCTCCTTCCCAAAGCATTTTTGGACCGAGGGACTCCATCATATGGGGTCCAATCAACTTAATAAGGGCAGGGAGCTCGTCCGAGCTGTTTTTGGCCACGGTGACCTAATCCAAACCTGTCCAAAGTGTTAATTCAGGGTAGGAGGGGGCTGCACAGTCCCTCTCCCCGAGACTTAAAAATCTTTAAAGGGAAGGGGCTGCATGTTTTCCCTCCCTGAGCTTTTAATAGTCTCGGCGACTTGCACTGAACCGTGCAGGGAAACAGATCAACAGGTTGCTCCTGCCTGGAGGGAGCAACCTAATACCTGCTGTCTCCTGGCCGGAGCGATGCCTGCTCCCGCACCATGCGGGGAGCCGGCTGGGGGCGCGGGGATCCTGGAGCTCCCCCTGCGGCCGCCAGCGCGTGCATGGTGGGTGCCCTGGGTGGGCACCCACCTATTTAAAATGGAGGCAACTGGGGATGTGGTCTCCTATGCCAAAATATGCCTGTGATGGGGGCTGCGCTGCCCCATCCCCTTTAAAAAACAAATATGGCCCTGGGTGATGGGATCCCCAGGGTCTGAAGCTCAGGGAAGTGGGGATGTGGTCTCCTAGGCCAAAATATGCCTGTGATGGGGGGCTGCGCGGCCCCCATCCCCTTTAAAAAACAAATATGGCCCTGGGTGATGGGGTCCCCAGGGTCTGAGGCTCAGGAAAGAGGGGTCACACCCACCACCCCTACTTTTTAAAATAAATATGGCCGGGTAGGCAACCTTACACTGCACATGTGCGATGTGGGGTTGGCAGTCTGCTGGGGGTTTGGCCATGGGGCCTGGCGTCAATCCAAGCCCTGTGATCAACCCACTGCTGTGCTTGGCCAAAGACTGTGCACAGCCTGGAGTTGGCTACCTGCGGGGAGTTGGAAGCAAGGCCTGGCTTCAACACAGGCCCTGCGGCCAACCCCCACCGTGCTCTGGCAAAGGCAGTGCTCATTAAGGTGTTGGCTTTATGTACGGTAATGAAATGTTACTTAACTTTTTTATTTTTAAATCTAGAAATTCACTGAACAATCCAAAGGTTAGTAACATTATGGTTAGGTGAATATGTCAGTGACAATATTAGCGTTTTGAACTCAGGAACGCACATAAATTCTCCCGTTATCGGTTAGCAGCCCCCGCCAAACCCGGCTATGACCTCACATATTACATCACTTTTGAATGACATGTTCCATGACATCAATTATGACATCACTGATGACATGTCAGTTCAGTTCAGTTCAAAATCTTTATTCGGATTTTCAGAAAAATCCATAAAAGCACAGTTTTTAAAATACAATTCAACATATTTAAAATTACGAGTACACTAGTTGCAATAGATGTGTATAGAGTGCATATTAGAACAATTACAAGGTCGCATATTTCCATTATCTAAAAATCAAAGGAGATCAATAATCATTAAGACTACAAATAAGTCAAGGGCATCCCATACTTCTATGAACATTAAGAATAACTTCTAGGAAAGTGCTTGTGCGGAATATGACCTTAAATTGCACAGTTAAAGGTAAAGCATACTTTACACAAACCTTTAGGCAACGTTGTAGGTAACAGTGTTCTAAAAGATCTAGTATTTATAATGCATAAAACTGTTATACAACGGTTTGGGACAATTAAAAGCCACTGAAAAACTGCTGCCATTACTTAAATGGGGTCCTTTGCCCACTAGATTGTAGTCAATGCCCCGGGGACTAGGGGAAAGCATATAGGACGTGTTAGGATAAAAATCATGTAGATTCCAAGTAGAAATGAGTCCATCGCCATTTTGAGATAGCCATGTCTGCATGTATGGCACAATATGTCTGCTCCTAAATCGTATTAAGATCAAATCGCCCTGGATGTCCTTTTTAAGGGGACCAAGCCAGCCCACCCTCCGGACACTTATTATTCGGCCATCAAGATGGTAGGGCAAGGGTCTGTTTTTGGACAGCCAGAACTTGACTTTGTTCATAAGTTCATGTTGTCTCTCAGCTTTACCTTTCACTAGTTCAGGCACTCCCGAGAGAACAATTACAAAAGGGGCAGCTTCTGGAGGCAGATGAATATGGGTGGTACGCACATGTTGAAATGGAATCTGACGCGCTGTTGACAATTTCGGTGGGGCTTTAAGATTAATGGGCAACAAAGAGGTTGGAGTTGGCAATTGAATAGGGACCGCTTCATAGGGTGTGATCAAATTAGATGGGTTTGAAGGAGCAGTTGTCGGCGGGCATTGGGTTGTTGCAGCATGGGTTGAGTGGTTCAGGAGACATTCAACAGAGTTCTCCAACCCCGTCAGCTTCTCCCCCAACGTAGTGAATTTGTCCATCAAGGGGTGTATTAAAGATGTGATCAGGTGCTCGATCATAGTCAGAAAAGCCTGATGGGAGGATGGTGGTGAGTCGTCCAGGTTAACAACAGGTGGCAAAATAAAGGATGAGTTAATTAAAGATGGTATAGGGCTTAAAGAAGGATTATCAAATTTGGGTGTTTTAGGAAGACTCCCATTGACTTTGTCCCCATCGAACTTCCGTTTGTCAGGTGTGGCCCTGGGAGGTATATGTTGAATATCCGGAAAGGATTCCAGCTCCCTTGGACGTGGTGATAAGCTGCGGCATTTTAACGTGGGGGAAAATACTGCTGGAACGTACTTAACCTTACACAGGCTATTTAAGTCCTCCAGCCATGAAAAACTGGAAGGAGAGTGCGCAAATATGTCGTACGGTGTTTTATCGGGCATATCCCCTGTTTTGGACTTAGGCATAGTTGAAGTAAGTACAAGTCGGATAATTACCTCTGAACTGACAATGGGGGTGGCCCGTCCCCGTCCTCCTCAGTCCGATGAGGGCCGTAGAGGGCCCGCCCTTTGCCCGGGCTTAGCCCGGCTTCCGCGCGCGTCCGCGACGCGGAGGGAGCTTCCTCAATTTGAGCGCCTCCGGGCGCGCTGATCCGGTGGATGTGTGGGCGGGACCGGAACTTCACCCAAGGCTTGCTGGGAGCTGTAGTTCCCCCCAACTGCGTCCGTGGAGCTGGAAACTACGGCGGCAGGGGGAACGAGCAGCGTCAGGGCCCCAGCAGCAGGTGAGGTAAAGTGCGTGTGCCTGCTCCCCTCCTCAGCCCAATGTTGGCAATAAAGACCCCCGCTCCTCCGTGGGAGCTTCCTCAATTTGAGCGCCTCCGGGCGCGCTGATACGGTGGATGTGTGGGCGGGACCGGAACTTCACCCAAGGCTTGCTGGGAGCTGTAGTTCCCCCCAACTGCGTCCGTGGAGCTGGAAACTACGGCGGCAGGGGGAACGAGCAGCGTCAGGGCCCCAGCAGCAGGTGAGGGAAAGTGCGTGTGCCTGCTCCCCTCCTCAGCCCAATGTTGGCAATAAAGACCCCCGCTCCTCCGTGGGAGCTTCCTCAATTTGAGCGCCTCCGGGCGCGCTGATCCGGTGGATGTGTGGGCGGGACCGGAACTTCACCCAAGGCTTGCTGGGAGCTGTAGTTCCCCCCATCTGCGTCCGTGGAGCTGGAAACTACGGCGGCAGGGGGAACGAGCAGCGTCAGGGCCCCAGCAGCAGGTGAGGGAAAGTGCGTGTGCCTGATGACATGTCAAGCACTAGAAGTTCAGCCATGTGATTGTTTGTTTATTCCTCTAAGCGTGATTGTCCATCTCAAGCCTATCTATGGAAACACAAAGAATTGTGACAGGATGTTCTCACACACCACCAGGTGTCATGCTTCATAATAGGACTCCCCTCGCTCTTCAAAAACCCAGTTTGATGAAGAGCGTCCTGCACTTTATAGTAAAGGAGGTACTTCTAATTATTGAACTTGTGATGTGAATATATAAAGGAAAAAAATGTGATACATCAAAGCTACCTTTTAATTTGAAAGAGATATCCCTTGGTATTAAAAACCAGCATGGCAACTAGGGGACCAGTATCACTTGGTATAAAAAACCAGCGTGGGGACTAGGGAACCAGTACCTCAGTCCCACCTTAGACCGTCAACATGTTTCTGCCTCTTGGCTCACAAGAGTCTGTGGAATTCGTCCGGATGGAACACAGGATCATATTGTGGCATATAACCCTATTAGTGTCACTTTCATTTTGGGCTGACCTTTGTCATCCTGCACTTTCCTAGGTCCCTAGGTACCCTCATCTTCGTCCGATGGAGAAAGGGCTCAGGAACCCTTGTAGTCTCACATTCTCCAAGGTGCACTTCTCATGGATCACCTAACACTGCTCACTCCTTCCTCACGATTATCAGCTAATTACTTTCATCTGCTGTCTTGAAAGCTTCAAGGTGATCCATCAAGTGGGGGAGGATGGTCAAACTCGTTTATCCCATGCAAATTTCCTATGGGATTTTGATCATGTCTACACTCGAACTATTCAAGTACACCAAA
Organism: Lissotriton helveticus; assembly: GCF_964261635.1. Taxonomy (NCBI): domain Eukaryota; kingdom Metazoa; phylum Chordata; class Amphibia; order Caudata; family Salamandridae; genus Lissotriton; species Lissotriton helveticus. The sequence continues at coordinate 1,189,410,129 of NC_136068.1, forward strand.
TTTGTCAGGAAGCTAGATCTTGTTCCAGAAAGACGTCTTTTTGTTATTTGGTGTAGTAAATCCGTTCAGTAGTTTCGGAGATATTAAAGGAAAAAGAAATATAGATATCTAGGGAAGCGGATCCTTCCCAGGTCCACTGTGGTGCTCAGCGCGGCCTGCTTGTAAATCTGCGACTGATCCATGGGTCCGGAGCTCAATGGAAAAAAAAATGCATCCTCTCACCCACTGACTCACCAACCATTTGTAACGTCACGCAGAGGGTTGCCTGCACGAGGCCGGCTGTGCGTGGTGTGGTGTTCGATGCACATAGGTTGGCAGCAGGGCCTGGCTAGAAGACCCCTCAAATAGTAGTACACCGTACCAATTATAGTTGGCGAGAATATCGGATCCCATTTTACCACCCTCAGATGAAGCTCGAGGCACGTGTTGGTTTAGGTTTGAGCTTGGGGCACTCCATTCTAACTTGTTGGGCAAATATTGGATTTCGTACATTAGGTGATATTTTTCATAATAATGACTTTATTTCTTAGCAAAAAACGTACTCGTGAGCATAGATCATTGAGTCCAACCCTTTTTTAGCTATAATCAAATTAAACAAGTTTGTTTATGTAATTCGGTTGAGCCTAATGCTACGACAGAGAAAATAGGACAGGCTTTTTTCATTGCACGGCTTAGGGGAATCAGTAGTTGGTACAGACTTCTGTATCAACATTCAGGATTCGAAGTAATATCAAAGCTTATTAATAGCGTAAGCAATATTGCAGGTTGTCGTATTACAAAGCCATAATGGGGTTATTATAATTGTTTTAGTAAAAAAGCTATTCAAGCGGCCAATTTTAAGCTTATGAGCTTTTATTGTAAATGGATGCTCTACTACACCCCAGCAAAAATCGAAAACCTTTACCATACTGCAGATCCCTCTTGTTTTAGATATAGATCTCTCTGGTGATTGGCTTCATTTGATATTTATCTGTCATAAATTGAATGACTTCAGGACAGGGATCTTTTCTGAAATAAGTAATTGGGTGGGAAGAGTGATTCCACCAGATCGGATGGGAGCCCTTTTTGGTGTCCCGTCAACTGCTCATAATTTATCCACCGAATTGATGCAGATTTGTATTATAGCCTTTCTGGTAGCCAAATCATTAGTCTCTGCAAATTGGAAGTCTATTAAAATACCAACCATGAATCATTGGCGCAATAAGATGGACAAAGTGGCGGAGAGGAAGGAGCTCTGATCCGGAGCTCCAGGCGCCTGGAGCACTAAACAGTGTAAATCCTCGTCTCCAACCCCCAGAAGAACAGAAACACAAAGAATCTAAAAAACTGAACTTATCGGCCATAATGAAAACAAGAAGCCTGAAGTCGAATTTGACCCGAAGGGTGTGTGCACTGCAAGACAAAAGTGCCCGATGATCAGCACCTCGTTCCCCCTGGTCGCCTAGAGTCATCACGGAGGAACGACCAGCGAATTACACCGCCGTCGGTCCCAAACCAAACTGGACAACACTGGACCCCCGGAGAACAGAGGGTGCCATAGAAATGACTAACAGAGGTATGCCCCTTCCAGATGGTGCCGCTCACACAGACAACTAGATAATGGGCGAAGAAGTAACGCCGTCCATCGCAACTTTTCCCTCCTGGAGAAGAGAGCTGCGGACCCCGCTCACGTTAACCTCTGGTCTCCTGCTCCCATAGACAAAATCACCGTCCCTCGAATGATCCCCTGCGTGAAGGAGCCGCCGACCCCGAAAACTCATGCCTCCGGTCTCCCACTCCACATAAGAATCGGTGAGTGACTATGAGGCAAAGGGCACAGGTCCGACAGTGGGGTCCCAAAGGAAGACTTTAACCGAGGCGCGGCTCCATTTGCATGAGCGCTGAGCCCCCGGTGCCTGACCCCAAGATGGCCACCGAATGAGGCAGCTAATCTACAAGCCCAGCTACTGTCTCTAACAAAACTATGGACAGAGCCACGCTATCAAGCCCCACTACCAAGCCCCACTACCAGTGCAACCAACGGCCAGCATACGCCCCGTAATAAAACCAATCTAGCCAAAACAAACAAATTCAAGACCACAAATGGGTCATCTGGGAAGCCTGATCTCAAAATGGCGACCACACGGAGCTAATCACACCGACATTTAACCATCCCACAACCCGGTTATGCCTAGGGACTTCAGCGGACACCTGTGATGTTATTCAAAGAGAGTCCTAAACAACAACCATAACAAAATGAAAGGGAAGGGAAGCCACAACGCGTAGCTCCACAAGCTTAATAGCCCAAAAGCCTGACCCCAAAATGGCGTCAATTCGGGACAAATAACTCCGGAGATCTCGCCCTGCTACCAAGCATGAAAAAATGAGCCATTACTAATAACTGCTACCTCTAGCTTAAGGGTCCAGAATTCCAAAGCAAAAAGAACCGGGTCATTTCACAAAAATAGACTGCAGTGCAGAACTATAGTATGGCAGTGGAAATCACATAATGACTGAGCTTCTCAATCTGAGAATTAAAAATCAGGCAGTAAGATCTTCATAATAATACGAATTCTAAGCCCAGATGCCCGCCTGTGAACTAAATAGCTTTCCTGGAATCAACTGCTTACTACCCCGGCTCTGTAAACATAAATAACCTACACTACCAACAAGGCTACAAACGGAGTGACTCAAACAGCCTCATGACCACCTCAACGAACTAAGCTCAAGGAATTACCAGGAAGCTGTCTGGAACGAATCTGTCACCAATTTACAGCACACCCTCAAGTCCAACCCAACTGAAAACAAAAAACCTCAAGACAGGAGTTCACACTCATCTCCCGAAATGTATCGTCTAGCTCAGTAGGCTCCTAGTTCCCTGTCTCCTAGGCCCCAGTGAACAACAATGCACGCACAGAACAGAATAAATAGTTCACAGGTCAGCCTAACCCCCCTCCGAGCCAACACAGCACATGGCTTAAAATCCCATGGCAGGAACTCCTTTTCCATCACGTACCCTCCCAACCTCTCACCTAAAGCGAAAAGAAATTTTAAACACAGGCTGATAAGACCACACCAAGAATCCCTAATTGCGGACTTATACCACTGCGCCTCAAAAGGCTTGCAGAAAATGGATTTTATTTTCCACACCCAGAATCCAAGGGGTTGGAACTCCATCCTCAGATCCCACCTCCATATATCTAAAACTACCACCACCCCTCTCAGCTGTAAACTAACGTTACTAATACCCAACCACCACACACGCAGTGGAAACACCTTTGCGACCATATACAGCAATGGCACAATCCTGATCCAAGCCAACAATGACAACCTGGAGGCTTTCGACTCACTCTTCCCCACGCTATGTCTTGCCCTCACCTATCTATCCCAGTCTAACGCGAAAGAAACCCTATCCTCAAGCCCTACATACGGGGAAAACCATCTTAACCTATCCACCCACTCAAGCCCCCCCTGCCAATCTACCGCCCCCCAGCCCCACTATCCCCTTCAACCCCTCCCCGAGCCCGCAACATTCATCCCGTTTAGACACACCCAACACAAGGCCCACCCAAGATGACAAACTTGAGCCCCCCTCCAGTGTCCCCCCTCCCTTCACTCCCAACCAGTAACTAAAGAAGAAATCGAACCGCTGATAACAACCCCGAACTCCCCTCCAGCACTAAACCCAGCGAACTCACCGCACAATCTCCGAAACACTCCACCACAACCGATACCTGTAATTACCCCCATAAACCATACAGATACCGGAAACACAGGGAACAGCACCCACACAGAAATGCTACCACTACCGAACACAAAAAAACACCCCCCAACCACAAATGGTCGGACCCTGGTCACACAGAGAGCAAACTCCCCCACTCGTCCCTCCTTGAGCACAACCCAAAGACTGGCTCGACTAGAATACCAACTAGAAATAGTCACACAGAATATTAACAAAATCTTATCCAACCGCAACATCCCCTCCACCCAGGGCCCACCCCTCTCACACCTGGCACTCCCAGTAAACACAGATATCACCACAAAAACCTACGACTCAGATGGAAGACAACTCCCCTTAGAAACCAACCACATAGACCCAAGAGGACGAGCGCTGTAATGTCCATGCAAGAGGCATGGGAGCTCGCCGAATCCTATAAAGCAGCGCCAACTATCACCCCCAGTTATGTGATCCCAGTAATCACTGGATTTGGTAGAGAAGTTACAACTACAAAAATAGCGAGACCTCCAGCCACCTCACCAATATTCCTCGGGGTCCCACAAATGAGGTACTCAACAACAAGAAAGTGACTCACTGCATGCTCATAAACTGCAGATCTGTGAACAAACACGCAACCGAACTGGCAGAAACCATCCTAACACATGACATAGACATCACGTTCATCACAGAAACATGGCTGAACAAATCCTCTCCCCCTATCTTCGATATGCTCGTACCCCCGGGGTTCTCTATAATCAACAAGGACAGGAACAACCAGCGAGGTGGAGGGACCGCCATCATACATAAAAAGAACGTCTCTATAACAGAAACCGACTCCTTCAAATATCACAAACTGGAGTACCTTATAGCCACCATCAAAACGTCAGATAACATAATGCGTCACTGTCACCTCATCTACCGCCCACCAGGCAACAATACTGTATTCGGTGAACAGTTGGCGGACCTGATCTCACACTGCTCACTCTCTAACGTGAACAACCTTATACTAGGAGACCTAAACCTTCACTGGAATGAGACCAACAGCCCTCAAATACAAACCTTAAATGAGCTCCTTCGCAATAACAACTTGACCCAACACTGCACTGAACAAACCCACGACAAAGACTCGATCCTGGATGCCATCATAGCCCATGAAGATGCAGTCACCATCGACCGCACCCTCCCTGTCGACTGGTCAGACCACCTTCTCATCCTCTTCCACATCAATCAAAAAACACATCGAACACCTCGCGTGAATGATCAATTTCACTGGACGAGAAACCTGAAACAGATCCTCTTAGGAGAACTAGAAGAAAGACTGAGTACACTCTTCCCCTCCAACGTAGGAGAAAGGTCCACAGTAGAACTTACCTCACAATACAATGAGGCTCTGACTGACATGCTGGACAAAATAGCCCCCCTGAAACAGAAAAAAAGCAAGTCCCTACCATCAAGATCATGGTTCAACTCCGAACTAAACCTGGAAAGAAGGCGACTAAGAGCGGCTGAAAGACTCTGGCACAACAACCCCATTACAACCCACCTCGAGCTACTCAAAAAGAAACGTAGGAAATACAATAAGCACGTCGCACATAAAAAATCCTTTTGCGACACACTGAATAATGCGAAAAACCGTCCCAAAGAACTCTTCAACATTATCAGACAGCAAACATCCAAACCATCACCCTCAGCAATTCCGGCCTCCAAAAACCTCTGTAACAAATTTGCCAATTTCTTCAACGAAAAAATACTAAAGATTGAGCTCTCACTTATGGACCACCCTCGTCCCTCAAAGGAAGGCCCGCTACTCATCAAAGAACACATAAACCCACCCAGCCAATCAACCAACAACTGGGTAACCTTTGTACCCACCACTGAAACGGAAATTACTGAACTAACTACCGAATCCAAGCCCTCATCACACCTTGAGGACCCCCTCCCCGATCAACTGGCAAAAAAACTCAGACTCCTTAGCCCCTCTCTGGACGGAGATTATAAATAGCTCCCTGGAAAGAATAATGCCTGACTACCTCAAAATAGGCCAGGTAACACCATTAATAAACAAGCATTGGCATAGCCAATAGGTCTCGCCTTTGGGACATTAGCCATGCAACAGTTAATGTTGCACCAAGGATATTATGCTGCATAATTAAATACTTACAAGGTTCCAAAGGCGAGACCTATTGGCTACGCCAATGCTTGTTTTGCATTTGATACCTAATGGAAGGGTTTACCCCTTTATAGGCTTCGAGATAAGCATAATGGTAGATTTGCTTTCTACAGTCTCATGGTAGGAGACACAGAAAACAGACAAATAGTCCAAAACTTCGATGGGAGACTTCATCACACAGCAGCCATTTTATGCTGTATCAGTTTTGTTTTGGATTTCTTGTATCTGTAGTTGTCCCCGACTGACCCTGATTCAACTCAAGAAACAGGCAGCAAGCTGGTCCTTTGCAAATAACTCTCCTTGTGCCTCCTTCGACATTTTTTAAGGCTGATAAATATAACAATTTTAGGTCAGCAAAGCTATTTGAGGCGGAAACAGATTTACTAAGGGAACAGTCTTACCCAAATGCGTTCCTGGGATGGTGGTACAGTTGTTAACGCACACAATTGTAATGTGCAAGCGCACTGTGTACAAGGGGGCGGGGCGCAGGTAGCGGTGAAAGGAGACGACAGAGGCTGAACGCAGGGTGGAGCAAATGTATATGGCAGCAGATTAGAAGAAATGGGAGTGTAAAACACAAAGAGGGAAGTAGCGAAGAGTTGAAGTGGAAAGAAACAGTGGCCACACAGAGAAAGTAAGAGGCACTGACAGAGTGAGGCAAAAACTGCTAGAAAGAGTAGGGAGGAGAGGGAATAGGCAAGACCGGTGAAGATCGGAGAACGAAACCCAGAAGCAAGCAGATACAGGATACCAGCTGCAGTCTGTGGAGGGCATGACAGCTCTGTTGAGATTAGGCGGGCGGTACAGGGAGGAGCAGCCTTCAGGGGAGATGGTGAGCGTGAGATTGGACATAGTAGCATTAGCCGGAAGAAGAGGGCGGAGTTCTATGCGAGCAATCCAGAGTGGCCGTACTTTGAGTGACATTTGCTAGAAGGCTGAGGCGGATCGGACAGCATCCGTCTGGGAGACAAAAAGAAAGAACGGGCAGATAAGAGATAGGGACAGGTGAAAAATAGAGTAAGGAGAAATAGGAGAAGAGAGCAACGGGGAGGCCAAAGAGGAAGAAAGGATGAGCAGAAAGAAGGGACGAGAGAAAACATGAGAGAGATATAGACAACAAGAGACGGCCTGGCGCCGTCAAAGTGAAAGTACGGCTGGCCGTCGGCAGTGAATAAATTAGGGAGGAGAAATGCCTGAGAGTGCGAAATGATCCCTTTGAAGTGCAGCTGCTGGCAGCAGATGGCTGTCTTTCCTGTGCACGCGCTTTTCTATGTCAATGCGCTTGCGCATTGAGCTCCTTTTCACGGGCACTGCATGGAATCGCCCGATCTCAGTAAGCTCTGTTTAAGCGCCTTTATCTCTCGCTCCGCTCAATGAGCATGCGCATTGAGACAGGTCGCTCGACCTAAAAAAGGAGATGCCGACCCTAACGATCTCAACAACTGCAGGCCTGTCTCCAATCTTCCTTTCCTAGCAAAATTACTAGGAAAATGTGTTCTCCGTCAACTCACCCACCACATGGCCAATAACAACCTCCTCGACCCTCACCAATCTGGCTTCAGAAAAGGATGCAGCACAGAGACTGCCATCTTAAATGTCATAGATGATGTGCACACATCACTGGACAAGGACCGCTGCTGTCTACTCATACTCCTTGACCTCTTGGTGGCCTTTGACACAGTTGACCACAAACTACTCATCAACGTTCTCCAAGAAAGGGTAGGAGCAAAAGGGGTGGTCTCACAATGGTTCACCTCCTTCTTGCAAAACGCTCCCAAAGAATAAAAATCGGAAACTTCACGTCCGACTTACACCCTATAATCAGAGGTGTTCCCCAAGACTCAGTTCTTTAACCCGCACTATTCAACATTTACATAAAGCCACTCACCATCATCCTCAAAAAAAGCCAATATTCCCTTCCACCTCTATGCCTACGACACCCAGATCTACCTAGAAACCTCCTCCATAGCAGACATGCAAAGACTAAATAACACCCTAATAGAAGTCCAAAAGTGGCTGTCCCTAAACCATCTGAAACTAAACCAAGGCAAAACGGAAATCCTCCTCATAGCCAACAGAGAACAAACCCCCCAAATCACGGAATGGATAAAGTCTATTGATGCTCTCGACTGTACCCTCATCCCAGCAGACTCAGTGAAGTCATTGGGTATCACTTTAAACCCCAACCTGGATATGATCAAACACATCAAGAACACCGCAAGATGTGCCTTCTTCAACTTAAAACTACTGAACAAAATCAAGCCCTTCATCCCACCAACTGACCTTAAGCAAGTCACGCAATCCCTTGTTCTATCCAGATTAGACTATGGGATCACCACCCTCACAGGCACGGCTAAACTGCACATTGCTCCTCTCAGAACAACCCTAAATGCAGCAGCCAGAATGGTGACAGGAGTAAAGAAATACAAACACATCTCCCCCGCTCTAAAAGGGCTTAAGTGGCTCCCAATAGAAATGCGGGCCAACTTCAGAACTGCTTGTCTCACACACAAAGCTCTGCACACTGGCAAACCCACGTATCTAGCTGCCAAACTCAAAAAAGCGGGTCAGACAAGAAACCTCAGAAGCACCAACTCTCTGCCATTCATCCCCCCGAAAACCTGCAAACAAAAGACCTTATCTAGGTCCTTCTCCGGAAATGCACCCAGAATTTGGAATGCCATCCCTATACATATCAGGACTAACCCCTCCTTCAAAGCATTCAAGAGCCAGCTCAAAGCGCTCTTCCTCAATCGAGACCTCACGAAGTGACAACGGACCTACATGAATACTCTGCCTCAAGACAGAGGACCCCGTGACTACGAAAAGATCACTCCTTACAACAACTTCCTCCTGTCCTGCACAGTACTCCCCACTAATTTTACCACAAACTTTACAACTCGCAATTGAATGCTACTGGACTTATACTGATTAATGAACCACCTTGGAATCACTGTGTTTTCTCGGACACTCTTTGTTATATTAGACTGTTATTGTTGTAAATATTGTAAAGCGCTCCGATACCTCCGGGTCTGGCTAGTGCTATATAAACCTCCGAAATAAATCAATAAATAAGCCACGAGTTTCCGTATGCAAAGAGAGTAAGTGCTATTAAGCGTTTTAACTAAATCTGGTCAAGTTGACAGAGGGTATCGGGTTTAGAGTAAGAAGTAACAAATTAAGTCTTGCTGTAGATATTATTTTAACAATTCAGTAGCTTAGCTTAGATTAGATAGCATGGCCAATTGGTTATACTGGGACATCTTATGTATACTATTTATGATTATTTGAGAGTCGGTAATGCTTTAGTATGAAGTATTTTATTATATTTTGAATTATTTAGAAGAAACAGCATGAATTTTTAACGGCGTGATGTTCAAGAGAAGTTTATTAATTAAGATGTTTTAGGAATAATTTGTATGAACCAGAAATATGAATTATGTATTTTGAGATGAAATTGATGATGCTGTTAATTTTTTCCAATAAAAAATAAAATAAAATCATCACAGTGAAATTTAGCTCCCAGGGTTAGTCAGAGTGGGTGACCAACACCCTTGCCTTCTATAGTCATCTGTTTATTTATAGCCAAATACCTTTCTGTGGCCTGTAAAATAATGTGAGCGCTATCCCCTGTTACAAGCCTATTGTCTTAACCATGTGTTTTTCACAATACATAATCGAAACCCACTGCCCTTGTAATAACGTTTTATAATAAACACACCAGACCTGTGACATCTAGCATAACATTTCCCTGCACACCAATCAAGCCGATAGCTCCCATCATATTTTTGCCACCATTTCCTTTGGCCTTTTCACCCTTTTTGCTTTTCACTCCATCTTCCCTTCCTCTTTACGTGTGTCATTCTTTCCTTCATTTTCCTCCCCTTTTCAGTTTGTTTCCCACCTTTGTCAACTATCTTTTTTACTTTCTTACTTTTTCTTTGTTACCTTTCTCCATCCTGCTTGCTTTGTCTTTTTTCCTTTTACTTGTTTTCATAATTTTTCTTTCTTTTGTCTTTTCACTGCAACTGGCTCGTTTGACAGCTCTTTCCCTACATTTCTTTCTTTATTATTGTGTTATTTACAAGTTATTTTTTTACAGACAGAATAGGCCTACAGAGAACTAATCAACATTTTAGTGGCCCAATAGCAACTTATCACGAAATCGTTCAAGCAGGAGACAGTTTTGAGTAGAAAATGTCTGGCAAACAAGTACTCTATATATTGAGGAGATATCGCCTTTAATATTTCTACCCCAGGCATAGCTAGAATGCAGTTTTCATGCAGACAACCAATTTGAGCAAGTATTTTGCTTGAGTTTGGAATCCAAGGGCATGCTTTAAGTAGCATTTTCCTTCAGACAAACACTCAATGCATTGAGCAAGTAGCTTACATAATTTTTGTGGGCAAACCTTACATAGAGTTCGTATACACATGATTGCTGAGTACAATGAGCAGATATTTTGTGGGATCTTTGTACGTACCTTGCGTACAGTTTTCATGCAGATAGCTGCCCACCGTAATTCACAGCATTTTTGTGAAAGTTATATGTGGAGAAAATTAAGTAATACATCCACTAATTGCCACTCGGGTTTATTGTTAGGGCTACAGAGATTAATAGCAGTCATTAGCTGTAAGGAACACACTTCTGTGAATGTACCTAAACTTTCCCTAAGTTGGTGTGAGTTATGTAGAACTTTGCTTCGGTGTAACATTGAGCTGTGAGTGCCGTCTGTAATTGTTTCGCAGCTCGCTGTTCTACTAGCCTCATCCTACTGTTCAGGTGTCATGAAATGCTGCATGGACAGAAAAGTGAATATAATGGCTTTTTCTCTTTCAGGTGCTTTGCAACAATATGTTCAGTGCTTAGACTTGGTGAACAGACGACTGCCTTTCGGTCTTGCTGAGGTTGGAGTATGCTTCCATCCTGTTCCCGATTCTTCTTTGTGTCAAAATGGCAACCACTCCACGAGGTAAACAAATGCCTTGCTTTGGCTTCAGAAGTTCTCAATGTTATGACATCGTACCGCAGAACATCAAAACTGTGATTGTGTTTTTAGAATTTATAAGTGTTCCTTTCTTGATTAATTTTCTGTGTGTTTTTTAAAGAACAGGAGAAAGAACAGTTTGTTCACTTGTCTGGTTTAGCTCTGCACGAACATCAGGACAGTGGCTCGACTACTGGCTGCGTCAGCGACTTCTTTGGTGGAGAAAGGTACATTTTTAGAGTGTGTTGTCGCCGTGTTTCGGGAAGCTGGTGTTTCTCCCTCTAGCATGATGTGTAGGGGCGGGCGATAAATTCTGCTCCACAGGAGGAGTTGGCAGAGTTTGGCTCCTCCGCATCACGCATGTAACGCTGAGTTCCGGCCAAATTCCGCCAACCGCTGCATGGTAGGGTTTTTTCCCCTTGCACGGCTCACCAACAGTAAATTGGTGAGTGAGAATTGGTAGTCCCCGAGCGGGATTGACGGGTGCTAGAAGGGCACCCAGCGAGATTTTCTGAACACAGGCGGTCGCGAGCACTCACTAACATTCGCCGTGAGAAAGCTTCTGCTCGAGTAGAAGATCAACTCGAGCGGCAGCAAAACCGACTGAAGAAGCAGAGCCCTCTGGTTCTATGCGTGGTGCAGTTCGCACTGATTTTTCAGCGTGAGACAAGCTCCATGTGCAAAAAATCAGTGCCAGCTTCGCAACGTGCCGATTTCCGCCCTTTCAGGGAACTTTGTGGAATCTCGCAGACTTTTCATGTGATTCCGCGGAGTTAAACTCTGCGAGTTCTGCTCACTCCTACTGATAAGGCTGGCTCCCCCAAGACAACAATTTGAGGAATATGCCGCTATATGTATCAACAAACCATTTTGCATTTCCTAAATAGCGAATTTTAAGGAATCGCTATTTAGGAAATGCAAAACGGTATGTATGTACAAAATCGCTTTCCAATAGCGATTCCTTAGCATTCCTTAATTTGAGATTAGCAAATTGTCAATCGCAAATTACCCCTTCATTTCCATGGGCCAGGAGGCCCATAGGAATGAAAGTGCAATTTGCAATTAGCACTTTGCTGATCGCAAATTAGGGATGTTTCCAAGGGTGCAGGGGTGTCTCAAGAACACCCTGCTGCACCCCTGAAAAAGACATTTGGGGGCATATGGCGCACATACATGCCCTAAGGGCATGTATGGGCGTCATATGGCACCTTTGGTTTTTATCAAAAATGATTTTTGATAAGAATTCGCAAATTACCACCAACTAGAAGTTGGTGGTAATTTGCTACTCCTTAATGGCATTTTTTGCATTTTATTTGTTTGATACATTGCATTTAAGGAATCGCAAAATTTGCAATTCCTTAAGTGCAATCGCAAAATAAGGATTAGCAAATTTTGCTAATCCTTATTTTGCATCAAACTTGTTTGATACATTCCATTTGTCTATTTAGCATTCGCAAAGGCCGAAATTCGCAGAATTTCGGCCTTTGCGAATGCTAAATAGCTTGATACATATAGCGGATGGTCAGGATTGCAAGACGAGTGACTAGTTGCAATCTTTTCAAGAAACTATGACCAAATACTGTGTGTCCCTCTCCTTCATAGATTTATTCTGTCATAATTTAAGTGCAGTCACGTTCCATTACCGCTTCTGCAAAAGAGTAGTATTTATTCAATATAAATTTACTACCTAGGGCTTGATCCACACAGCACTTTGCATAAAACCTTTAAAGGCATTAACCTTATATAAATGTACACATCTGCATGTGGGAATTGAGCTAACATGCATTTGTATGTAACATTTTTTGGGCCCACTCACCTATAAACCCATCAATTATCAGGGATTATATTTCCATTCCCACCTTCAAAACAGATATACGCCTGCCTTTGGCAGGAGTAAGTCTAAAACTGTTTTAAGTAGTTGGGACACTAGCTAAAAAAGCTGAAAATTCATTAACTTTTGAATTTGTCACTGGTCAACAAACTTAATGGATGCACCCACCCACCCTAAAGCAACCTCAAACCCATATTTGTGAAATTTCTACATGAGCAAATTTGCATAATGAGGGCAAAATCTCACCAATTCTGATTATGTCAGCAAGGCATGGACCTTCATCCTCACACACCTGTCTGCATGCCGATGTGCTAAAAAAAATCTGTGACTCGACCCTTGTTCCAACAAGATAAGGAAGCAACTGTCAGTAATCAATTGAGTCTGAATTGAAATAGAATTTATTCAGATTTCATGGCATCTTATTTATCAGTAGATTTTAGGAAGGTAAGCTGTACTGACATTAAATGGACAGTCGAACTCCAAAGCGATACGACATTGTGTAGCCATCATGACTCTGCACAGTTACACATACAACAACACACATGCATACACCTTCGCAAGCACTTTCTTTCACACGCAAGATATCCTAGTATTCATACATCTCCTTTCCTTTATGAAACTTTTTTTTAAAAAATTAGTGATAACCACATCAGTACAAAACATGAAAATTCATCTAGGAAGAGAACCTAAAACAAAATTATCCAGCAAAGTTGTTTGAATAAACTGCTAGTTGGCTGTTACTTTTCACTTCCAATGTATCCATATCATGTTTTCAGAAGGCAACTCTTGAATGGATTCTGGATGGAAAAAGTGATCTTTACGTTAAAGTTCACAAATACAGTTTGTATTTTATTCTTTCTATTCTGATTTTCTAATGCATTTAGAAATAACTCAACGAGTATAGATCCAGAGAACTTGGTATGACCCCTAAACATTCTTATGTTTTTTCAGGTATTTCTATTTTTCCTCAATTAACATGATGTACTTTTTGCCTTCTTTATGCAGTATATCTGCCATAATAGTATTTAATTTTCTTTACAGCTCCAATATTTTATGCATTTTACTTTATGCTTGCACTCCGCAAACAATCTGAACAAATTGTGTTACCGTCCTTTCCTTTTAGCACTTCAAAGAGACTCAAACCAGTAGCACTATGATAATAAAATATTCTCTCTTGATGTTGCTATCCGCACTTCCTCTTTTACTGTTGTTTATTCTCATTGCATTTGTAGAAAGCTTACATTTCCTCGGAACCAGTTGAGAATCATTGCTGTTAAGCACAATGCCAGTAAAACTCTCCATGTTGAAGATGTTTTTATCAAATCCGTGGTCTTTTTCTGCTGTAGCTCACATTTTAGGCCAAGCTCTATGATCCTTACGTATCGTAAGGTATTCAAAGTCTTTCCCAAAAACAAGGCACTCAATCTATGATGTCCTACAATCACAAAAAAAGGTAGGAATGCTAATTGCAGAGGTGACAGTAGTGACTGAGGAACAATGAAAAGGTCACCACTCTCACAACAGTGGGCAAAACTACACACATATGTATTCCCCTTCACCAGTAACCCTTTATTAAAAAAAGTGTCCTTAACATAACTGTCCCCATGGGTTCTATGCAGACCCCTATAGAATGTCCCAAGATGTGCATTGTGGAGGGTAAATGCTGTGGAAGGGATGTGAGCCAGCTGAGGAAACCAATCCGCACAGAGGAGCAGGGGGGCCAGGTAGAGCAGGATCCCACAAAGGCATGATTCAGAGATTGTCATTCTTAATGGTTGGGCTCTCTGTGGTTGCCATTAAGCACACCCTCCAGGCAGTGAATCTCAGAAGAAAGGACCGGTTTATGGACCTGCCCATTTTCCTATATAAAGAGAAAGCTAGAGGAAGGCAGAAGAACAAACATGGAATCCAGCAATGTCTATGACTTCTGCCTTCTCAGGCACACGTTCTCTTCATTAGGAGGGAGGGAGAAAAGAGGATACTGAGTGGAGGCAACAGATTTGGAATCCAGTAAAGGGGTCCTGTCTGCCTTCTCGGCACATTTATTTCGGTAGTAACCAGGGTAGGAGGGGGGAACAGGGATGCTAGGTAGTGCAAACGGACCAGGAATCTAGCAGACTCTCTTGACTGCTGCCTTTCCAGCTAGGTGTTCCATTCAGTGGGGGTCATAGTAATAGGAAGAAGAAAAGGAATTTCGTGTGGCGAGAAGACATCTAGAATCAAGCAAGATGTCCTCGCTGCTGCCTCTCTCCTACTCAGGGTGGAGAGTAGTTTAAAGACACAGAAGAAAGCTGAAATAAAGACTGGGTCCTTAAATCGAGGATACAAAGTTAACCATTGAGGAAAATACCTCACCTAGACCACCATAGTTTAATTGGTGGCATGAAGTAATAATACCTGGAAGGAGGGTTCTCTGACAAAACATATGTTTCAAGAAAGAATTCTTTACAACTTACCTACCAGTTTCTGGAAAGATATTCACATGGGGCCTAGTAGAAAAGAGCTGTACTTGGAAAATCAAATGCAACATGTGAGTGCTACTCAGCATTTTGACAATTCATTATGATGCATACCCAGGAAATCCATTAGGCATGAGGTGATTGCCTTAGTCAGAATTGGAGTTCCTGAGGTTCTTTACCCTGTGCCTTCTCGGGAAGGGTCAAGGAAAAGTAGGTGCCTGCAGGACTACCCTGCACTGTTCCTGCTAATCCATATAAATCCAGGTTTTACAACGTCGCTAGATGGCATGACCTTGAAGGAATGAAGAAGGGGAGAGTGCAAAGTAATTTGAGACCTATTTGTAAAAGAACAGTTTAAATCCTTCGAAGGGTGTAAGTTGGATTTTTTTAGGCGAGAAGATGTGAGTGCGGGCCACTTTCATAAAACATTGTGTCATGAATTCAAGAGTCCACATGGGACAGGAATGGCCATGACAGTAATCATGAGGCTCCTATGATCCTTCACATGCCCTAGGAGTCTAATATCAACCATGTATAGGCTAGACCACTTGAACTCTGTGTCGCAAACCTTTGCACATGAAGGGATGGAATGTTGCTTAAAAGAGGTACATTTTTAAGGAAGAGAGGAAAATGCATTCAGTAAAATTCATTTACCAAATGCTAGTATCCACCAAACAGAGATTAATCCCATATTATGGTACGTGTGGTACTACATACCTGTGAATAATAAGAAAATATTCCCAAATTCCTCAATTGGTTTTGTCATATAGAAAACAATTGCGACATACTTCTAAATAGAATCTACTGCATTAACATTACTAAAAGTATTACTGTTAAGAATACCACTTTTGCTTATCTGATAGTGTACCAACAAAACAACAAATGAATTCACAAATGCCCTCTCATGATGACTAGTAGGATTGGTGCCATAACAAAGTGCACGGTCTTTGGTGATTGAGCCATCTTGTTATCCTTTAAAGAATACTAGGTTAGAGTAATGTCTACAGCTCTTTATGGCTCAAAGGTTTTGGGGAAATGTGAATACAGGATTTCTTGGCAAAGTAGGAGGTAGAAAGTGCATTGTTCGGCTATAGTGCCTTCCACAGAAAATTATGATTCTCCTATTACCCTGATCAGAGAATCTGGATTTCATTAAAGACACGGAGGCTAACATTATGCATTATTCTTTAAATGCAACTTCAAGCACAGCAATTTTAAAGTTATATCATCAAGCAAAGCTCTAGAATGTACAAATGTAACGTTGGCAACAGCAACACACAGATATGCCTCTTTTAAATGCAATGAGAGCAAAAAGGTAAAGTTCTTTCAAAGGCAACAAAGTCCAAGAGATGGCATAATGAAGGGAAAGACCTCTCCTTGAAACCGTGAGGGACTCCAAGCGGAAGAAATCGAGAAGTAGAGAGTTGTTTGCAGTCGAGAGGTGCTTACAACGAATCATGATGAGGAGCCAACCAAGACAAATTATCTAAAAAAAGGACAAAATGTTAGTAATTAACGCCTTGTGTAAAGGGGGGGAAAGAATTGGTGGTAATTGATAATAAAGAATCGGTGGTAATTGATAATACACATATTAAGGCAAAATACAGATTAGAAACAGAGTTATATTCTATTTTGAACAAAACATTAGACATAACAAGTTCTTAGAACAAGAAGAGTGCAGTAAGTCAAAGAGATATTAAAATCCACTCCCTGGAGGGCGGGTTGGGATAATGTTAGCCTCCGTGTCTTTAATGAAATCCAGATTCTCTGGTCATGGTAATAGGAGAATCGCAATTTCATTGCAAGACCCGATGATACATTGCATGTTGGTAGTCAAGTAAAACTGCATCAGACATGTGTTCGACAGGTTTGCAGTAATGTTTTGCAAAGGTATAGGAAAGTGACCTGTCTGCTGCTTTGAGAATATCATCCAACTTACCTCCTTTCCAAAGGGGCTGGCTAGCCATAGCTCCTCTTAAGGAGTGTGCCTGAAACATATGGAGATCAATGCCTGCCAATTGCATAGCCAGTTGAACCCATCTAGCTGTGGAAGAAGAAGAAACAGGTTTGAAGGGCATAACAAAGGATATAGGAGTTGGTTTACCCCAGAGGTGCGATGAAGGTCCATCCTAGAATCATATTCCTTCATGCAATCCACCATTTTTTACAAGCGTCAAACCTAGGGTAAAAAATCATATCTAAGATCATTTTAGTTCTCTTGATAATTTCAAATCTGATGCCGAAGGCGTCATAAGATCTGTTGGATATTTCCAATGCCTTAACTTCCGAAACTCTACAGCAGGACATTAGACATAGAAGAGAAGCTAGTTCAATGGAGAGTCTTTTATTATCTAAGTTATTATTCAGCCAGTTTCAAAAAAGGTCAAGTAGCAATTTAACGTCCCATAGGGTGTCATATTTAGGTTTGGGAGGTCTTTTAAGCCTGATGGTTTTCATAATTCTGCAAACTATAGAGTTCTTCCCGATAGTTCTACCGGGTGACCCGCAGAAATGGCTGATCTATAACAGTTAATTGACCTATAGGAAAGACCTCTTTCAAATTGTTCAACAAGAAAATTGGCTACATGCCCAACAGGAGCCTCCACGGAATCCAGGTTCCTTTCCAGGCACCAACAAACCCATCTTTTCCAGATGCTGTTGTATCTATAGTGTGTACCAAGATTCTTGGAGGCGAGAAGAAGCCTGTGTCCCGAAAACCCCGAGATTTCATTGGCTCGCCTGACACTTTCCAGGCAAGAAGGTTCAAAGTCCCGTTCAAAAGAAGCGGGTGATCCAAACCATCTATGTCTCTTAGGAGTCCTGGTGAAACTGGGAGCAGAAAGGGTATTTCATAAGCTAATTCCAAGGTCATTGGGAACCAGGCTTGGGATGGCCAAAAGGGAGTTATTAGGTCTATTGATGATTGTTCTGTCCTCAACTTCTGAAGGACGCGTTGGATCATTGTAAAGGGGGGAAAGGCATATCCCCGAATTTCCTTCCAATGTTGGAGAAAGGCGTTCACTGCCAGAGCATCGGGGTCTGGCATCCAGCTGAAGTATCTGGGAAGTTGGGACATGAGTCTGCTCACGAAGAGGTCTACTTCTAGGGGACATCATAGAAACTCTAGATTATTGAACACGTTTGCATTTATTTTCCAATCTGTGTGATTTACAAGGAACCTTGAATTCAGGGGCGGCTGGTGACATTTGAAAGTGGTGAGGCGTAAATGTTTGGGATAAGTGCTCGGTGGCGGACAAGCGGAGTGAGCGAGCCCGTCCATTATATGGGGGATTCGGGAAGTCCCATTAGCAAATTTGGAAAAAGGTGGAGCAAATGGTGCATTCTCAAGCATATTTGAAAAAGAAATGTGTGCATCCTCTCCTGCCACTTTTGTGCAGCCATGCATGCACCTGCTGACTTGAAAAGAGTGAAACTCAGGGCAAAAAGCATGCACCACCCATTAGTTCAGGGGGTTGAGCGAATGTTGCAGTGATCAGTGAGTTAGATGTTCGAATCACTGCAAGACTGGCTCAGTCTTCCCAAAGTCAATTTGACAATAACCATTTTTGCTGCCACATACCTGCAGACAAGCTAATTTGTGTCCGGGTTTTTAATATCAGAAACACAAACTGACAAACCATTGACATAGCACTATAGCGGCACAAATGTATTGTTCTAACTATGTATTCAGACTTAAGGGGTTATTGGGTGTAACAAATGCAATTTGTGGACATGCCCGACCTTCTATCTCCTGCCACACTGATACGTTAAAAAAAAACTTGCATTTCACACCCATCACAGAACACCATATTAATCTGATAATGATATACAGCGATTGCAAGTTTTGTCCATATAAATTACATTCAATGCCAAATATTTAGGCAGCGATATCCATACGCAATGCAAAATTAACTTTTCTATGTGTGTCCTGTCATATCGTGAGTGCAAGTGAACTTAGAAGAGGGATGCCAGCGCGCTGCCATCTTGTCCCGAGGCACACACAAGGTGAAAGGAAGCAAGGAGTTGTGACTGTAAACGGTTCAGAAGCCAGGGAAGGGTTGTGAAGATCCGAGGGGGCACAGGGCTTTGCTCTCAGTGGGTTCATCGTACCGACTTTAGTTATATTTCAGCTTTAGAACCACATTATATATTGCGGCTGCAGGTCCTATGAAAGTGCATCGTAAAATAAGATCTTTTACAACGCAAAGCGGAAAAGCCTTTCATACGAATGCTGCCTTTGCCACCACCTCCCTTACACATGACTCATGTATAGTGTCAACCCTTACTCGTGGTTAGCTCTTGTACTCACCCTCTACATCAGCACACTCCACTCCTCTTTATATTGCCCCCGCTCTTTCCTTTCTCAGCATTGTCTCGGACGTCTGCATATTCTCATTCTGAACTGCCTTTCATTGTATATGTCTGGAATAGCAAATGCAAGAACAAGTATAAAATTGGAAATATGAATGGAACTAAATCACTGGCATTACCTTACCGCTTTACACTCTTCAGCATTCGACCAGTTACAACTAAGAACCTGACTAGAAGGCCAGATGGGGACCATCTCGGCTTTTGTCTCTCCTTTTTCTACCGGATCTCAGACCTGGAGGGTCCTGGCCCCCTTAAACTCTGCCCTTGTTGCTTTAGGATTAAGATAGGGGTTCTCAGGAGAGTGAAGTGATGAGGCCCAGGTACTCTTGTTTCGAGGGCGTGCATTGTGATTCTGGCTGACAGCCTTCCTGGCCTGCTGACCTTTGTTCCTTTCTCCACTTGGTAGAAGTCATTAAAGAACCAAGCCACGCTTCTGCTTCTATGAACTACTGTTGTATAGAATTAGTCGACACTTCCTTTGACGTGAACTTGGACTACAATTCCCAGAATACTTTAGTTATTTGTTGTAGGCCCAGATCATTGGATATTGTGATGGGAGTCATCTGCCAATTAAGTGCGATAGAAAACGAGCAAGGAATGCAATGTCTCTTTCTGCGGCCTCTCCTGCACATTTCTCATTCTTTACCCCTCTTATCCTATATAGGCTTGCCTTTGTATACATTCTCTGCCTGTTCCATGTCATGCATGGCAGGCTCTGCCCTCTGCTCTGACAGATGAGGCTGCTCCCTCTGGCTTTCGTGTCTGTGGGGAGGCACTGGGTTCCAAGGGCAGGCCCAGTGAGCCGACTGGTTTACACTTTTCTTCCCGCTCAATCAGAGCTGGGCATCCCCCACCCCCACCCCCACCTCCCCGGACTGTGGGCACATGATCTCCTACCTGACAGTTCCTCGTTCTCCATCTCGTCCACTGTATCCTCGTCCTCATCCCCAAGGGCCCGTGCATGCTTCGGGCACAGTCTAGAAGTCTCCCCCCAGGGGCTCCGTTGTATTTTCTGTTCAAAGCTTCACAACATTAACCCTTGGTGTGCCGGCCGGCGCTGCACAAGCTGTGTAGATGCTGCACAACCCACTCCCCCAGCTTCCATTGCCCAATCAGGAGGCACAAACATGGAGGGAGTGCTTCAGTATTACCACCCACTTCACTTCGTCCATGTAGGCCAGCCCTGCCCCTTACCATTTAGTTCAATGGCGCTCTGCTGAAAACGCCTGGGCCACAGCATACGCGCTCCATTCAAAAGTAAATCATTGCCGCTTCCTCTGGCCACTCCCATCATGCTTTCATCACCCTCCTGGTGTGTGCCTCGAGGGTGAGCAATAGCCCTC
This sequence comes from Lissotriton helveticus, assembly GCF_964261635.1. Lineage (NCBI taxonomy): Eukaryota > Metazoa > Chordata > Amphibia > Caudata > Salamandridae > Lissotriton > Lissotriton helveticus. Next base: position 1,189,430,988 of record NC_136068.1, read on the forward strand.
GCCCCCGGCCAGCACATGCGCAGGAGGACTGTCTCTGACCGCACCCGCACCCCTTTCTTAAAGAAAAAAAAGAAACTAGAATTGACATAGCACAAAGCAAGCAGTGACTGAGCGCTTAATTTAAGCTGCTCCGCATGTGTACACATTTTCTCTGACTCTCTCGTCTTCTCCCGGATGCTAGTGGGGCAACGCCCCTTTCGCCCATTAATACCAGCCGCCACTGTTTGAATTCCAATCCGCACAAACATTCTTTAGACCCGGAAGGTATTCTGCTGTTAACGAAATTTGGTGTTCCAAGCAGAAAATACACAGTTTTTTAGCTGGGTTGGAGAGGTCTGGTGACCTTGTGCCCCCTAGTCGATTTATGTAGGCAACAGCTGACATGTTGTCCATCTTGAGGATGACTGACCTCCCTTGAAGAAATTGTTTGAAACTCATTAGGGCATAAAGGCCGGCGGTTAACTCCAGACAGTTTATGTGGTGCAAATTCTCAGCATAGGACCATAAACCTCCTGTGTTCTGATTCTGAAAACAAGCACCCCAGTCATGAAGGCTGGCATCCGATTCTAGCACATAGTGAGGGGAAGTCCCAAAAATGGCTTTGTTGTTCCATGCATCCAGGTTTTCTAACCACCAAGTCAGTTCTGTCTTCTGTGTCTAGATGGATTGTGTCTCCATACCAAAGGCCAGAACGGAAGACCCTGCCCTTCAGTCTTTGACGTGCTCGATTAATGAAGAGGGCCCGGTAAGATAGCTTGAATAGATGATGATGGGAGGCCCAGAAGTCTGGCTAGTTCCCTTAACCCCTTCACTGCGGCGGCTATTCCGCCGCAGTGCTAAGGGGGCGGGGCGGCCGCGCGGCGGGCGCATGCTGGTGACGGAACCACTCCGTCACCAGCTGCGGTTGCGCTGTGCTCATGACGGAGCGGTTCCGTCACAGCCCCGCCCGCTCAATGGAACGCTCAGCGCAGGCGCGGAATCCGCGCAGGCGCTCCGAGCGGGCCGTGACGGAACCGCTCCATCATCAGCACAGCGCGACCGCAGCTGATGACGGAGTGGTTCCGTCACCAGCAGGGGAGGGGTTAAGGTTAAAAGATATAGTTTTAGAACATGTCGTTTCTCTTTCCGAATCTTGGATATCTTCTTTACGAGAGATAGGAGCCTAGACTTTACGGTGTCTACCGTGAAACTCAGGAATTCTAGGGACCTCTAGGGAGTTATGATGGATTTCTCCCTGTTTATAATAAAACCTGTACTCTCTATTAAATCCACAGTAGTGTTGAAGTCTTTCAGAATTTGTGAATGGTCTTGAGACATGATGAGTATATCGTCTAAATAGATTATGAGGTGGACGCCCCTTTCTCTCAGGACCGTGGTAATGGCCTTCATTACTTTGGTGAAGCACCAAAGGGCCGAAGGTAGACCGAAGGGAATATCTTGGAACTGATAAAGCTGATCTTTCTACGCAAATTGAAGGAAGGGTTACGGTTCCTCTGCCATTGGAATTGTGAAGTAGGTGTCCTTTAAATCTAGCTTCACTAGCCAGTTGTTTTCTAAAAGCATGTCCCTGAGGAGATGGATACCCTCCATTTTGAAGTGATTGTAAGTGAGATATTGGTTCAGTTCTCTTAGGTTTATAAATGGTCTCCACCTTTTGTCCTTTTTTTCCAACAGGAAAATATTGCTTAAGAAATGTTTTTGTTCCCTTGGAACTTCTATGATCGCACCCTTCTTTAACATTAAGTTTACCTCCTCTGCCACAATGGATTGTTGCTCTAGTGTCAGGTTTAAAACTTAGGGAGTTAATACTTGAAAGGGCTTTTCTGTGAAATCTACTCTGAAACCCTGAGCAGTTTCTAAAACCCAAGGGTCGTGTGTAATTTGTTTCTAAACGTGTAGAAAATGTGTTAAAGAGGAAGAAAGGGGAGGAAGGGTACTTACTCGAGGTGTTGGCGCCTCTGGTCCTAAAGCCTCTTGAGCGGGAGAATTTAAGGTAGAATGGAAGGATAGGCTGGAATGGATGACCGAAATTTTTTTGCCTGGAGAAGGGTCTCTGGAAGAGGCAGCTGGCAGAACGACCCCTTCTGCCAGCACTGGCAATAACACTTGGATTCAAAACTCTGCGCATGTTGACTTGCACTTTGTCCAGAGCCGTAAAGGTTGCTATGTACTTCTCCTAAACCTTTAAGCATATCCTCCCCAAAGAGGAGGCCATTAGGATTGGATGAAGATTGCTTTTCTGCCATGTCACAGAGCTTGGGATCTATTTTGGACAAAACCACTTTCCTTCTCTTGGTATTTAGAGAAGCGTTGGCATTACCTAGGAGGATTACTGTTCTCTGGCTCCATCCTCGTAGGAGGTCAATGTTGGGTTGCGAACCATTGATATAGCTCTCCTCAATTAAATCAATCATACAGCATAATGGGCCGAGCATGTCGAGCATGCGATCCTGACAGCTTTTAAGAGAGCGTTCCATACCTTTCCTGGGTATCCCTGCCCAGTTTGAGTAGGAACTTAATGAGTTCAGGATCCAAGTTAGGTGTAAGGCAGTATTTATCTTAGCTAACGGGACGTGCAGGATGTAACTCCTTGTGTATTATTTTCTTAAGGAGCTCCTCGTTGGCATTTAGAGCGGGTCCCTGGGTGTGAGAGTCATCGGACTCGGCATCAGATATGATGGGCAGAGAAAAAAGAGACCAGTAAATAGGCTAAACTAGTGGAAGAAAGAAGGGGGGTGTCAGCCCAAGTTATAATTGGGGTTAACCCCTTCCATGCGGGGCTAATTCCCCCGCGGTGCGGGGGGGGGGGAGGGCCGCGCGCGGCGCCGCGGTATTCATGACGAGTCCAGCTCGTCATGCTGCATAGTAGAGCTGTGCTCGTGACGAGCTGAACTCGTCATGACTCCTTCCACTCTCAAAGAACGCGCGCACAGGCGGGGAATTAGCCGCGTGTGGGCCGGCGTGGCAGTTATGACGAGCACAGATCTTCATGAGCACAGCTCCACTGTGCCTCATGATGAGCTGAGCTCGTCATAAGCATGCAAGGGGTTAAGAGAGAGAGGGGCATTTTTTTTTATGTGGGCAAGGAATTAATAATGTGATCGGTGGAGCGAGGAATCTGCTAGTTAAAAACTACAAATTTTAGCCAGAGAGATGAAATCTTAACGAGCTGCCAACCGTCAGGCGATCAGCTTTTGAGGGTATGCGTTGCTAGGCAACTTGACAAGCAAAGGTATGCATTGACTTGACATACGTAGAGTTTAGGGGGTTGCTAAGGGCCTCTCCTCAAATGCAGAAGAGAGCCCTTGGTTGACTTTGTGCTTTGCTCCCTTTAAAAAAAAATTTTTTTAGTAATGCTCCAGCAAAGGGAACCCGATGGCACGATGGGGGGCGAGACACGGCCCGCACTCCGTAAATTGGAGCTGCGAGGCAAGGCCGCGCCCTCCCTGAACTCTGGTGAAGCTCAGGCTTGGACCGCACGGCGACAAGGGGAAGGAAAGAGGCAATGGGTTGACGAAGAGGGGTAAAAGGTTTAAGAAAATTGTCACCAAAGTCAGGGAGCAAACAGTAACAACAAAAATCTGTCACATAAGGAATAATTCAAAGAAGGTTTGCATAGAAACGATAGTACAATGACAGTAGCATAGGAAGAACACAACTTATCTGTCTTGAAACTGCATTTGAAAGAGGCAGATCTGTGTGTTGGTGTTGCCAACATTACAATTGTACATTCTAGAGCTTTGCTTTATGATGTAACTTTAAAATGGCTGTGCTTGAATTTGCATTAACAGAATAATGCATAATGGTAGTGTAGGGAAGTCTGTTATCAGAAGAAACAGGCAGGAAACGGTTGAAGTGTAGACGAGATTTATTAGCGTCTACTCGCGTTAAAGTACAGCTTCATAATGAACATAACTGCTTTCACAACATTGCTCCCCCACATTCCAGATGTTCAAAGCATAACATATTCTCCTAACATTCTCTTAAGGCACGAGCTTGTCACGAGCTATTAGTCACCAGAATGCTCGTGACAGCTCACATAATATATATGTAAGTACCCAACACACCTTCCCCCTTTTATATGAAAACAGAAGCATAAAAAAAAACTACGAGGTTAAAAAAAACAAAAAAAAACAAGATAAAACAATTAAACTCTAGTTCATCACAAAATCATTAAACCTAACTGGGATGCGGTGAGAACGTGCAACTCTTGTGTTATCAGAATTGTATTCAACATGTGTACTATCCTCTTTTTTATTTTGTTCTCCAACATCAAAAAAAACATTACTGTTATAGTCATCTTCTAACTGACTGATCCCATTAAACATAGAAATTCTACTCAAATTCCAGACTGAACCACCTTCTATCCTGACAGCATTCCTAAATACTTCTATCACTTTTTTGGGATTGGACCACACTGGAAAACCTTTGCTCACCACTTCTTTCTTTTTGATACAAACTAAATCACCTACTTTAACAGAACGATTGGAAGTAGAGCCAACTCTTTTAGTCATATCATGCTTCATCTTATCTTTGTATGATTGAACTCTGTGTTGAACAGCTTCAAAATCCACTTTCAAAAAATTGTCAGATCCACATACATTTTTCTTTAACCACCATGGTACTAATTTTGTACTAGGTTTACGTCCTCTTAATAGTTCAAAAGGAGTGACCAAAGTTACTGAATTGGGTGAAGTTCTGTAAGCTAACAACATAGACTGTAATGCATTTCTCCAATTCAAATTACCTTTGATTGAAAGTTGAATTGCTTCTTTGATTACACGGTTGAATCGTTCAACTTGGCCATTGGCCTCAGGATGGAAAACTGCAATTCTTCTATGAATAATACCACATTTATCTAAAAATTGTTCCATTTCCTTGCTGATAAACTGTGGACCATTGTCAGTCACGACTTCTTGAGGAATCCCTTCTCTACAAAAGATCTCATCTAAAAACTCTATTACTTGATGAGAAGTAACCTCTTTTACCATTTTGACCTCCGGCCATTTAGAATAATAATCAATAAGGACAATGCCAAAAGCTTCCTGTTTGGGCAACTAAATGGGCCAGTGATGTCTAATCCTAGTTTACGCCAAGGACCAGTAGGTAAATCAATTGGGCAGGGTTCTGGATGTAAAGTAACAGCTGTTTTATCACTGTTAGAGCAATAAGGACATGAACGCACAAATTTGTCCACACAAGAGTCAATCCCTGGCCACCAAAAAGACTCCCTTAATCGTCTTCTGGTAAAGGATATTCCCAGATGTCCCTCATGAGCAATCTCGAGAAGTGTGTTCCTGATAGAGAAAGGTGGAACAATCTTGTCTCCTCTAAGAATTAGATCACTTTCCACAGCAAGTTCTTCCTGAACTTTAAAAAAACTCATCATATTTCCAGACAACTTTCTCTGTTCTGGCCAACCATGTGTAAGATATTCTTTGACATTGCACAATTCCAAATCATTACTCATTTCTTTTAACCAGACATCCTCTTGTAAGAAAAACCGTTCACCACACACTAAATTGACATCGTGTAATGTAAAAGCAACCTCACACTCTTCATCATTGACCACTTCAGGACAGCTCATATCAGAAATCAGTCTTGACATGCAATCAGCATGTACATTTGCCTTACCCTGAACATACTCAATTTTGCACTGAAAGGACTGCAATCTTGAAGCTAATCTAGCAAGACGCGCTGACATAGTTTTGCCTCCTCCTGGAGCCATGAGATAAACTAGAGGCTTGTGATCAGTATTTATCAAAAATCTTGTACCCCATAGAAAAGGTCTAAAGTGTTCAGCTCCCCAGACACAAGCCAACAACTCTCTTTCTATGACGGAATAATTCTTTTCGGCATCTCTCAAGGCTCTTGATGCATAGGCAACAACCCATTCTTTCTCATTATCTTTTTGCAAAAGAACTCCACCCAGACCAGAACAACTTGCATCTACCATAACAATACATTTCACACCAACCACATAGGGTTTAAGACACAGCGCATTCACAATGAAAGTTTTCAAAGTCTTAAAAGCCTGTGTCATTTCTTCAGTCCAATTAAATTTAGCATTTTTCTTCAACAAACATCTAAGAGGGTCAACTTTTGCTGAAAAGTTTGGTATGAACTTAGCATAAAATTCAATAAGGCCTAAAAATGCTACCAGTTGTTCTTTTGATGTGGGTACAGGAGCATTTACGATACTTTCAACATGATTTCTTTTTGGTTTGATTCCTAATCCACTGATTGTATGGCCTAGGTATTCCACTTCTTTTTGCCTAAACTTGCATTTGTCGAGACGGAGAGTAAGCCCTTTTTCTGACAAGGCAGCAATTACACACTTCAAGTTATTGTCATGTTCTATATCATCTTTTCCATACACTAAAATGTCATCCTGAAATGCTATAGCCCCATTCAACCCCTCCAAAGTGTTTCTCATAAGTCTCTGAAACACAGAGGCAGCACTTACCAATCCGAATGGCATACGACAGAACCTGTATAAACCTTCTGGAGTGATAAATACGGTGATGTTTTTGGACTCCTCAGCAAGTACTACCTGATGGTAAGCGCTGGCTAGATCAACACAAGAAAAGATTTGTGCCCCAGCTAAGGTTGAAACCATTTCATGCAGATTTGGTAAAAGGTGTGAATCCACCCAAATGGCACTATTAACGCTGCGGAGGTCAATGCATAACCTAAGTTCGCCTGAGGATTCAATCGAAATCACAATGGGAGAGACCCAAGGTGAAGATTCTATCGGTTCAATGATATTTTTATCGCATAAGTCTTTCAACATTTCTTTGAGTTTGTTCCTATAAGTTAAAGGGACATTTCTTACTCTATGTCTAACAGGAATAGTGTTCTCATTTAGCTTGATGACATGTTCAAAACCTTTATATCGACCCAGAGTGCTACTAAAAACATTAGGAAATGATTTACGTAGACTGTCTACTAGTAGTGAATTATTATTGGGAACACTTGACAGACTCTGCGGTTGTACAACATAAACAGGAGGATTGGCTCTTGGATCAATTTTCATCCCCAATTGGTGTTGGTGTGGCCAACTTAAATGTGATAATCCAGACCTTGACACATAAATTTTTCCAGATGTGTGTCGGTCAGAAAATTGTATATTTGCAATAAAATATCCAATTAAATAAATGTTGTGGCCTGTGTAGCCACCAGGGGATACATCAGATTTGAATAATTTTCTATTAGGGAACTTTTCCCGAAAAACATTTAAAGAGATGATAGTATACCATGCACATGAATACACGAAAATTTCTAAGCTGATATTATCAATAGTTATTATACAAGATGGACATTTTGTGCAATCTCCATCCTCACACACATTGATAACAGTGTTTACTTGGAATGCATTTTCATCATCCAGTGAATAATTTTCACAACATTAATGTATACAGTTCATTTTCCCCGGTAAGGATCTACAAAATCTTGTAAAATGGCCTTTCTTGTTGCATTTTGAACATGTTTTTCCTCATGCTGGACAATTTCTACAATCTGCTAAATGCCCATCGCTTCCGCATCTAAAACACAGTAACTTTGAGTTCTTTTTCTCATACTTTTGATTCTTGAACTTGTCAGTTCTAGAAGAAAATTCACTCCTCGGTGAATAACTTTTCTTTCACTTGTCTGAATCTTTAGATACACTAAAAACATCGCTTTTATCGTTTCCTCTAATCTCTTTTACAAACTTTTCTGAATGTTCTATGGACTTTGCAATATCTATAGCATTGTTTTTATTTTTTTTAAATATTTTTTATTGTTGCATTGAAAGTATCACAAATAAACAATGAGCACACGGACTGGCTTCAACATTCAGCCTTGTCCGCCAGTTACGCAACTTTTTCTTTTTTTTTTTAAATGTCCCTAGATTCCACATGTGTCATCAAAATGCGTGTATCTTTAACAGACAACTTAGTAAGAACGTAAGAAAGGAAAAAACAACCCCCAAAACAGCAGCCCCCATGCCCACCTCCACCCCCCCTTTCCCGGGTCCATCCCACCCCCCTGATGTATTTCCACTCACTGTTTGTATCTGGTCTGTACATTATGGTCTAAGACATAGCCCCCCCGAGTTACCGCCGCTAGCCTGTGGCCCCGGGGATCTCTTCGAAACTCCCGCTCAAGTTCCTTGGGGCTTCACTCCAACCCATGGTATTGTCTCCACTTTGCCCATACTCTCCGAAACTTTTTGGGGCAGCCCCTGGCCTTATAGGTCACTCTCTCCGCCGCCATGTACAAGTCCAGCCCCCTCCTCCATTCCTCTAAAGCTGGCGGTTCGGAAGCCCCCCAGTATCGTGCAACGTCTCTCTTCGCCACCACCAGCGCTAGTACTAGAAAGATGATCAAGGGGCGTGCCAGGTCAACATCGTTTGTCATGCCTAGCAAAGCCAACCTAGGGTCGCGCGGTAAGGTCATTCCCAGGACCTCATCTAATTCTGCGAATATTTCTTCCCAGTACGCTTGTATGATTTCGCAACCCCAGAGTGTGTGAAAGAAGTCTCCATCCTGCTGGTGGCACCTAAGGCACGCTGTATCAGTGATCTTCCCCATTTTAAAAAGGCGTACCCTGTCGAAATAGGTTCTGTGGAGTACCTTCAGTTGTATGAGTCGAAGCCTAGACTTGATCGCTACCTCGCGTGGGTGCATAAGAACCATCTCCCAGTCCAGGTCCTCCATAGCCCCCGTGTCTGCCTCCCATTTGTTCCGCAAGTCTTGTAGGTCACCCAACATGTTGTTGGTCAGTGTTCTATATGTGAGGGATACTGCCCCGCCCCCTATCTGCTCCTGTAGTAACCTACCCTCCAGTGGAGCGTACTCTGGGATGTCTGTCAGTGTGACGTTTTGTGCCCTCCAAGCATGTCTCAGTTGCGCATATTTGTAATACTGTGTGTTGTGTAAACCAAAATCTTCCCTGAGCGCTTGAAATGTTTTCAGGTCTCCCCTTGCGATCGCGTCTCCTACTGTCGAAATACCTATAACATCCCATCGTCTGAAGCCTTTCAATTTGTTGAGTTCACCCAGCCATTTACAGTGCCATAGCGGCGTCTGTCGGGTGGGCCGCTTGTCCCATCCCATGCGTTTAGTCGCCTTATTCCACGCCGTCAGAGTGATCCTAGTGGCCGGCAGAAGTTGCTTTCCTACGGCCCCTCCGTACAAGTAGTACAGTATGTTGGTGTTAGACCATTTTGACCTTTCTAGGGCATAGGTAGGGTGATCCACTGTCGCATGCAACCATTCGTTAATCGGAGCGAGATGCTCCGCCCAATAGTATGCCTCTAGGTTGGGCAGGGAAATCCCTCCACTGTACTGGTGGCGCTGCAGTGTGGATAGGGCCACTCTCGGCTGTTTCCCCAGCCATAAGAATGTACGCAGATCCGCATGGATTCTATTCAAAGTTTTAACCGGCAGCGGATAATATTCGTTTTGAAGGGCATAGAGAAACTTCGGGAGCAGAACCATTTTATATAGTGCCGCGCGACCCAATAAGGTGAGCGGGAGCTGTCGCCACCGATCCATTTCTGCCGTCGCGCTTGTCAAAATTCTGGCCACATTGTTATTAAAGGAGAGCGTCCTGTCCAGTGTTATGTATACTCCCAAGTATTGGAAGCCCTCTGTGGTGTGAATGAGGAGTTCTGGCAGGCACTCCCTCCGCTCCAGCCCTTGCGGGTCATACAGAACCGATTTGTGCCAATTAATAGTGTGACCTGCCCTTGCACCAAAATCAGCCAGTTCCTTGAACAGTATCGGGATTGTTGTGTCCGGGTCCGTAACAAACAACAGGACGTCGTCGGCATATAGGGAAATTTTCTCCTGGGTTGCTGCAGATTCTCCCCACGTAAAGCCCCTAATTCCCTGATTCCGTCTAATCCTGATCGCTAAGATTTCTATTGTAAGTGTGAAGAGTAGGGGGGACAGGGGGCATCCCTCGCGCATTCCCCTGCCAATGTGGAATTTGCGAGACAACCTCCCATTGACCCGCACCCGCGCCTTCGGGGCTGAGTACAGGAGCTGAATCCACTTCAAAAACTTTGGGCCAAAGCCAAACCTCCGCAGTGTCTCCAGTAAGAAGGGCCAATGGACTGCATCGAAGGCCTTTTCAGCGTCCAACGAGAGGAACCAGTGGGGCTCGCTCCTCCCTCGGACCTCCTGTAGCCAATTATGCGTGCGGCGGAGATTCAATTTGGTTGCCCTATCCGGGAGGAAACCGGACTGGTCCGGATGTACCAGATCCGAAATTACCTGCCGCAAGCGTTTAGCGAGAACAGTGGCCAAAATCTTCGTCTCCATATTGAGGAGGGAAATCGGGCGGTAGGAGGCACATTCGTCCCTAGGTTTGCCCTCCTTGTATATTGGGACAATTGTGGCCATGGCGAGGTCTGGTGGCAGGCTCCCCGTCTGGTATGCATCAATAAATAAAGTTTTCACATGGCGTTGCAACAGGTCAGCCGTCTGTTTGAAGAATTCCGCCGGGAAGCCGTTGGGCCCCGGTGTCTTTCCCGGTTTCAGGGATGCTATAGCCTCTGCTATTTCCTCTAGTGACATCTCCGCTTCCAAGGCCGGGATGGCCTCAGGTGACAGGGTCGGCACCTCCATGTCGCACATGTAGTGCTGCGCATCTGCCTCGCCACCTAGGTTCCTGGCCCTATAAAAGTTTTCGTAATATGTCGCAAAGGCCTCTGCTATGGCCTCGTCCATGCATGCTGACCTATTCTCCGCTAGCGTTATCCTATCTACCCACCTTGCTACCCTTTCTTTCCTGCTCAGCCAAGCCAGGAGTTTGTCCGATTTATCCCACACGTCGTATAGTCGGTGGAGCGTCGCCAACGCCTGCGTGCGTGCTTCCCCAGTGACAAGTTCTCTATAATTTCTTTGCGTGTCTAACAGCTTCCTAAGTATTGCCTCTTCCCTTCTATGGTGATAGTCTGCTTCTAGGGCTAAGATAGATACCTCTTCACTAGTGACCATGTCCTGCAGCTTCCGCCTGGCCTCTCCCAGCCTGCTCTGTATGCGATCTCTCAGGACCGGCTTCATTGCCTCCCAAAGTGTGGTCCCTGATTTAACCGTACCCTCATTTTCGGCCACATACACCCTTATGTCCGCTCTGATACCCTTCAGTATTTCTGGTGTTTGGATATCCCAAGCTGCTAGGCGCCATTCCACTTTCCTCTCTCTCCTCCCCCGTCCCAAATGTGCGTATAGTGGGGAGTGATCTGAAATTCCCTGTGCCTTGTATTCTGCTAAATCTCTCACGGAGACATCCTGTCGGGACACAAAAATATAATCCAACCTTGAAAATACCCTGTGGGCCCCCGAGTAGAAGGAGTAGGCCTCCTGAGTAGGGTGAAGCCATCTCCAGACATCAGTGAGGCCTATGATTTGCATCTGCCGCGCTAGTGCTGTGTCGTGTCCTATTGTGGGCGGTGTCCCCGATCTGTCCCCTGTGACACACATCACGTCGTTAAAATCCCCCCCCACTATCTGAATCGTGTCAGCCGTGTCTAAAAGGATTGAGGTGATTGCCTTGAGGGTGCGTGCCTGTAGCTTTGGGGGGGCATAGACTGAGAGGATCGTGTACCTACGCCTCTTCCAGACTCCCTGTACTCCCGCGTAGGTCCCCTGTGGGTCTAGCCAGGTACAAGTGGTGGTGAACGGTGTAGTTTTCTAAACGAGGATCGCTACCCTCCTGGAATCTGTTGTGTAACCTGCGTGTGCTAGTACCATATGCCTGCCTCTCGCTATAAACGCGCACTGGTTGCCTCTGAGGTGAGTTTCCTGGAGAAGGAGAATATCCAGCGCTAGCCTTTTAAGGTAGGCATTTACCAGGCTTCGTTTAATCTTCGACCCAAGACCATTCACATTCCATGTTAACACGGTGACCCCTGCGTCACCTGTGTGTGGGTTATCTACTGTGTCTGCCATTGCGTGTAACCTTCCTCATTCCATGTGGGTCCCCAGAGCAAGGGCGGTTCACGGTGTAGGTATGGCATGGTGTGTCGCTGCTGTTTCCCAACTAGCCCCCCCCTCCCCCTCTCCACCCCTGGTACCCCAACTTAAGTGAGCAGAGAAACCATCCCCCCCCTGCACCCCCTTCCTCACCTCCCTCCCCTTCCAGTCGCATCCCAACCTGGGACCAAACTATCCACGGGAGAAGGCCTGTCGCCCTCCCACACATCCCCCCCATCACGCACCAAAGAACTGTATAAACAACTCAAACAACATTTGAAGGGCGTGTCAACTTGCGTGCTCCCGGAGGCCGGGCTGCTATCTCACTGATCTCTGGAGATCTACACTCATGAGTGTGAGTCCTGAGTTTCTGGTGTGGGGCCCTGCCCCGACGAGTCTTGCTCTAACAGCTGTATTTCTGCGACTAATGGGTGGACTGAATCGCCAAGACTGGCGTCCTCATCTCCTCCTGAAACATGTCCCTCCGAATCCTCTTCCTCGTCCCCTTCAGAACGGATGCCATTCCGCAGGCTGCTAAACCTGGAGCCCGCCACAGAGTCTTTACCCGGAGACGTTGATCTGCCCCCCCCGTCTTTCACTGGCACCTCGGGTCTGATAGGGCGTCGCTGGCTTACGTTTCCTCATCTTTCCTGATCGCCTACGTTGTGGTTTCGGCAGCTCCCAGCGTGTCTTTTCCCTTACGGACTTGTCCATGGCATCTCTCCTGGCTGCCTCCCTACTGTTCAGGATAGGGCGTTCTTCAAGCCATTGCCAGGCGTCCTCTGGGCATGTAAAGAAAATGGATTTGTCCTTGTAGATGACTTTGAGTTTCGCTGGGAAAAGGAGCATGTAGGCTATATTCAAGGATCGTAGTTTCACCTTTACTGAATCGAAGGAACGGCGCTGTTTTGAGACCTCCTGGCTATAGTCCGGGAAGATCAGTATTGTGGCATTCTCGAAGCGGATTTCTCCCATTTTCCTGGCTTCTCGAAGTATCAAATCCCTATCAGCATAGTTCAGGAATCTCGCTATAACTGGTCTCGGTCTTGCCCCCTCCGGTGGCTTGCCCAGGAGCGCCCTGTGTGCCCTCTCAATGACGAAGCACGCTGAGAACTGTGCCGCCGGGAAGGTGGTCTTTAGCCACGTGTGGAGGAAGGAGGCCATATCCCTCCCTTCGAGTCCTTCTCTAAAACCTACAAAGCGAAGGTTATTGCGCCTTGATCTATTTTCTTTATTATAAGAAATGGGGTAACCCAAAACGGTTGTTGGACCTGGGTAGTCAGTATTATCAAAAACAATGGCCCAACTCGTGATTGTTTGCTGGCTCAATAAATCATATGCTGATCTATTTTCAGCATCGTCCACCTTCCATTGCAAGTGACGATGTGAGGCCTGAAGCTCCGCCATGTCCTTTTTTAATGCAGTGATCGACGTCTCATTGTCCGTGACTCTAGTTTCGGCCACTGCCACCCTGTCCGTTAGATTTCGAAAGTCCTGTCGCAGCAAAGTTATCTCGGAGCCCACTTCTCCAATCTTCACCTCCAGGGCCGCCCGTGATTCCTGGATGTCACTCCTAGAGGCTTGGATGGCTGCCAGTAGCATTGCTGTTTCGGATTGTGGTCCAGGAGTCTCCGGTCGGTGTTCCAATGCCGGCCTTGATGTCGCAAAATTGTCCATGTGGCCCTGTTTGGTTGGCTTAGGGACCGGGTCTCTCTTCCCCATGATGACCCTCTTTGCGGCGACAGCGGCGCTATGGGCGGTCTGTCTGTAACTTTCGACACTCGTCTCCTGTGGGAGATTTCACTCCGGGGGCCGTCGCATTCAGGGTCGTCTCCACTTCTACCTCCGCGGCCTGTACAGAAGTATCTCCAAGGGACTACCACTCTGCCTGTTCCCTCCCGGCGTCACTCCTCGGTGTCGTGGGTGCTCATCCACCACCAGGCTCTGCGTGGACCGCCCTTGCTGCCTTCCCCCGTGTCGTCAAGAAGGCTTTTCTCCCTGTTCCGGGCCTCCAGTCGCGCCCAAGTCTGCCCCCTGCTCCTGGCCCAGGAGCGTCTCCGATGCCAGCGGCTCACTGTCTTTGTCACTCAGATTGTAGCGAGGCGTCCACTGGTGCCAAGGCGGGCGGAGGAGGCTGCCCCGTCACCTCCTCCCTCTGTTAGTATCGTGTGCGCTCCCGGTCTTCTCCCGGACACCGTTGCCCCCTCCGTCTCTTCCGCTCCGGCCCTATAGGTACCAGGGGGGCACTAGCTCTACTCTCGGGTCTTATTTTCAAAACAGTGCCTTCAGGGTCCTTCCCCCCCCCTATGGCTGGGCGCAGTGCCTTCTCACAAGCAGGTCCGTAGCCGGTGGCCTGGCCCCAGTGTCACCTCGTTCCTCTCTACTATTCAGATCCCCACTGCCCGGGCAATCCAATCAGTGCCGCCCCGGCTGGTGACTTTGTACGGTGTCAGCCCTTTGTCCTACACTGCAGCCGGGCTCAGGGCATCTCAGTTACTCTCACGTAGGTGTTTTCGGTTCGCTCCAGGGAAGCAGGGGGAGGAGGGGAGGAGCGCGGCCGACGCGGGTGCTCCAAAAGCGGGCGCGGGGTCATGCACAGGCGTATTGGGCCGCCACAGCAAGGCTTCTCCCCAAGCAGCCCCCTCCGCCGGCGCGTCCCCCCTCAGGCTCACCTCCTCAGCTGACTCCACTCCGGCCCCGTCGCTGCAGGCGCGAACAGGCTCCGCCGGCTCAGGTGCTCGCCTCCCTCGTCTTTGTCGCTGGGGGAGCCCCCTCGCTCACCGCTCCTGTCCACCGCCGCCTCTCAGCTCCGTGCCGTGCGTGGGGCTGCCCCACTTCTCTCCTGCTCCCCGGGCACCGGGTAGGTAATCAGCCGGCCGCCATCTTGGTAAAGGCGGCCGGACTTCAAAACGGCTCTGCCGCTCCGGTGCGGGCACCACTGTCGACGTTCCAACGGGGCTCAGGCCAGATCCAGGTTGCGTTGAGGCTCCGACTCTACCTCAGTGATCACACCAGGGCATAGGTCTGCTCCGCTCCGTCTCTGCAGCCGATTAGTCTTTCGCCGCCATTTTGTTCGCCACGGGCTCTCCCGTCCAGCCGCCGATTCCTCAAATTCCGGGCAGCTCCGAACCAGCGGCGGCTCCGCAATGCACCCACCAGATTCTTATTGCATTCACACCCCGCCAGGTGAATTGTGTGGTCTCCGGGGTGGTATTGAACGTCGGATTACTGTGCAGCCCGGCCGGAGCTCCGGCGAGGCACGTCCTAGCCGGCCATGCTGCTGGCCACGCCCCCTATCTATAGCATTGTTGAGAGACATATCAGATGTTGTCCAAAGTCGTTGCTGTACTTTTTTGTTATTTGTCCTCATTAAGATTTGGTCCCTTAAAACCTGTTCATAAGATATGTGCTCGAAATCGCACGTAACAGCTAAAGATCTTAAAGCTGAAACAAAATCTTCTACGGGTTCATCTGCACGTTGCTTTCGTGAGTAAAAAATAAACCTCTCCATGACAACATTCTTTTTCTTTCCATATCTTAAGCTTAGCTGCAAGGAAGCATATTCATATACATTTATATTCCCTGGATTTACTAATGCTGGTAATGTTTTGAACTCTTTCAATGCTATTCCACCCAAACAGTGTTTTAAAAGTGATAATTTTCTTTCTGGTTCACAATCTCCCTCCTCTAACACATCTACATAAGCTAAAAATACAGGTTTCCATATCTCCTAAGCCATGGGAGGTTCACCAGGTGATGATAGAAAAGATGGAGGAGGAACAATGCCGGCCATTTTAAATAATTTTTTGTTTAAACTTATATTGTACTGTACATTAAATAGGCCTTAATGATGAATTATTGTGCATGTAATTTTTTTTTATCTCCAACCGTATATAGGACACGCAGTGTGCGTATCACTGATCAATCAAGAAAAGAATTGACATATAAATGATTCTGCTCACTCGCGTTATCATTAATCCAATTACTTTTCCCCGGTAGCGTTGCTTTAGTCCAAACACTTCCTTTCGGTCGCGTTGTTATGGTGTTCACGTTGTGATGGTCTGACGTATAACGTCAGGACGTGATGACACGGCAAGAGGAGCGTCTCCAATGTTCTAACGCTGCCTCCTACGTGAAGGCTGGGGATAATGGAATCTACACGAGTCCATAAGATTCGAGGTCGAAACGGCATTCAATTGAACATAGATGAGGTTCAAAATTGTGCCGTCTGTAGTAAAGGTAATTCCTTTTTATGTTTCTTTCTCTCCGCTTCCCAATAAGTTCCAGTAATTCTCCGTTGCTCCGAAGTAATATCTCACGGTGCTCACTCGGGGATTACTGCTGATCCAAGAATAATAAATTAATTTTTGTTCTTCTAATGCAGGTAGCAAATCCCGCCCGTCGCCAGTGTAGGGAAGTCTGTTATCAGAAGAAACAGGCAGGAAACGGTTGAAGTGTAGACGAGATTTATTAGCGTCTACTCGCGTTAAAGTACAGCTTCATAATGAACATAACTGCTTTCACAACATTGCTCCCCCACATTCCAGAGGTTCAAAGCATAACATATTCTCCTAACATTCTCTTAAGGCACGAGCTTGTCACGAGCTATTAGTCACCAGAACGCTTGTGACAGCTCACATAATATATATGTAAGTACCTAACAGGTAGCCTCCGGTCTTGTAATGAAATCCTGTCACATCCCTTTACCGGACTTGGGGGCTGTATTTCAACCAAACCTGTTCAGAATGTGGACTTCAGAGGACTTGTAATGAACAACAATAAATCCATTCTTTGTGATTTAAATGATGTATTTATTTTAGTTCTATTCAAGATGAAGGAGAGCCCCACCAGGAGGAGTCTGTCCTCTGCTCAGCCCATTCAGCAACTGATGACATCTAACCAACATTCTAACATTCCACATTCTCTACACGTCACACATCCTGGCTGAGCAGTACACTACATCTTCTCCCTTCTTTACAATGAGAAGGGAGAACTTGGTGCAATAAGTTACAAGCAAAATTCAATTTCTTCGAGAAACATCTTGAAGGGAAGGAATGAAAATACATTTTCAAACATGTAAATGAGTGGAACCAACCTTTCTTCCCTCTTATAGAGAGAACAGATGCGAATAAGATGCAAGTGTTGCAAGGTAAAAGGAAAAGTGATGTAAAGATAAACGAGTGAAGAAAGATGAGATTTGCGCAACAATGGTGACGCAAAGATAAGAATAATGATGAATAGACATAGTAATCACCACCAGAGCGCGCTGGTTGGCCAGACCAGTGTGGAGGTGGTGAGAAAATGAAAAGTGAATGCAGGAGAAAATGGAAAGAAAAGATGTAAGAAGGTGTGTGAGATACACATGGGTGGATTCTTGAAAAAGTGAATCCACAAAACAGTTATAATCACACACATAAAACGATGTAAGGTGAAATACAAACTGTAATAAATCCCATGCAAAGGGAGTGTGCAAGGAGTACTGTGAGGTACTGTGAGATAACGCAACGAAAAGTTGTGTTTAGTAGATAAACACTGAAACGTGACGTACAAGGTGTGCATGAATGGCACACTGCAAAATGTATTGCCTGAAACTGAAAATGGATGTGGAGTGGAACCACATGAAGCAATGAAAATTTCCCTCAAATAGAGTGGAATGTGTGGAAGGTAACCACACTGTATGAAACAAAAATGTGAAGTGTAAGTGTAAATTTCCCTCAAGTAGAGTGGAAGGTGTGGAGGGTAACCACACGGTATGAAACAAAAATGTGAAAAGTAATATGGGCACAGAAATGGGAGTGCCACGTAAAAAGATGTGACAAACAACCATGAACAAACAATGAAAACAGTAATGCAAAGTACTGTGTTAGTGGGTGAGGTTTGAAATACCACACAAGTTAACATCGAAAAATAAAAACGGGCATTGAAAAGAAGGTGTAGAGAAAAAACACACAATAACTGGTGTAATGAATAAGCTAATGAAGGTGGTGTGGATTGGGTTGCCACATAATTTTAAAACATGTGATGTGAACAACGTAATTGTAAAACTATCCATAACTTTTAAAACAAACTACACAGTAGAAATGCAATTTTTTTTAACACAGTGGAAATGCAATTTGAAGTAATAGCGCTAATAACCATTTAAAGCAAATAGATGAAAATTAAATCAAGGTAATAAAAATAGTGAATGTCAAATGGTAATTGTGTGAACCTTGTGGGTAACTTCATACAAAGCTGAGTTTGATAAAATTACTTCAATTAAAATTACGGAAGGAACACATGAAAATATGCATTACAATGAATATTGTTTCCTTGAGGAGATGCGGCAGTGAAAAGTAACCGCTAGATGGCAGTGTTGAAACACATAAAGTACTGTACTTGGAGAAACAGCAGATCGATGTCTTGAGGAAAGTTCCCAAGAAAAGCGATTTCAGTACCTGTGGAAGATTTAATAAGACGCTCTGATGGTCTTGAAAAAAATCGATGTATAACCAGGAAGGCATGTCTGAGATCTGTGGAAAAACTGGCTAGAAAAATAGTGAAATAGGCAAATCCAAAATAAAGCGTGCCTATCGCTGTAATGAGGATAATGAAATGACGTAGGGAGATGGAAAAAAGAAGACTGCACAGGAGATGATCAATCAAAAATGGCTGTACATCGACGTGAGAGGTGCCGGGTGGTTCTCGGTGTCAGCGTGCTTCAAATTAATCCTCAAGTGGTTGAAAGGCTGACTCACGTCATAAAGGGGAATGACGAGATCAGCGAGGCACGGGACATCAGTGAGGCTGCATGTGCTGTGAACGTGCGCTCTCTGTGAATCTCGAGCGCAGTTTGAAATTGGCAGGGCTAGGGTGACCAACCGTCCGTAAATTTCACGGACAGTCCGTAATTTCGGCCGTCTGTCCATTGTCCGTGAAGGGTTCTTTAACGGACGCCATTTGTCCGTCATTTTAACAGGGCACCGGTTGCCCCACCCTAAAGCCAGCACAGCTTGCACCCACCTCCCTTCTTCACTCCGATGCTGCACCAAAGCTCCTCAGATACTCAGCAGCATTGGAGAGGCACAGCGGGATGGCAACCCTCACACCTCCAGCCCTTGATGACCTGTTAAGAGGTGCTTCGAAGGAGACTGAGAGGGAGGGGCTGCAGGTTCAGGAGCAGCGACATCTATTCACATGCAAACAGCCCTGAATGTGTCATGTCTCTGCTATTTAGAGGGGGGCTCACACATTCCATTTCTACCCAGGGCCCCAAACATCCTAGACTCAGCCAGATTGCACCCCTGATTACACCGAGGCAGCACGTGGTTCTCTTCACAGAGCGTAATTACTGTCACTAAATTGTAAGCAAACCTCGGTTCTTCAAACATGCAGTCTATAATGTAATACAATAAAGAAATGGCACAATCGCACCCACACTGATTAACAAAGTATGGAGGACAATCAGTTCAATCAGTTCTCTTAGAGTATCTCCTGTAAGTACTGTACATCACAGTGGGGGATGGCATTTTGGACAGAGAGCCTGTCTTCTTTGTCTTGTGCAGGAGGGAGCGAGGAGCCTGTAGTGTCTTACTAGGTGGGCGCGACCACTATAGCCCACACTTAGTATGGTCGCGATGTTGTTTATTACCCTCAGGCGCAGGTTCAATGGTTTGGCCTGACGTAGTTACGGAGGGCACGTTCGAAAGCTAATAAAAAGCCCAGAGCGCTGGTCGTGGCAGGCAGTGTACTGACCACTAAGGTATACACGTGTGGTCTCCATTTTGTCCTCCTATAGGCCCAGCCACGACACCACATTGGCGACGAGGGTGGTCTCGCCACCCCACCGCGTGCCTCACTCCGCCCCTCTGCACCGGGCGTACCTGCCCCTGTGGCCCCTGCAACGTGCCTGCCCCGCGAGCTCGGCACGGCCCGCCGGCGGAGTGTTCCCGGCCACGCTGCACCCTGCCTCGTCAAGCGGCGACCCAGCCGCACCCCTCCGGCGCCCTGCCGCCCAGTCTCATCGCTGTCTCCAGCATCTCCAAGCGGGTGGATCCGCACAGGCGAAGCCTGCCAGCGGGCGGCCCCGCCGCCTACGACCAGCGAAGTCGGCCCCGTGGCCTCAGGTGCGTGCACACTGCCGCAGTGCCCCAGCCGCGCTCCGGCACTCGCCTGCTTCCGCCCCCAGCACCGCGCCAGCCCGCCGCGCGCCTCCAGCGTGCTTCCTCACACGCATCACGCGTGCAACGCTACGGCTCCTGCTGTCTCCCACGCATCTCGCGTGTGGTACCCTGCCATTTCCCCACGCATTGCGCGTGCAACGCTGCTGAGCCTCCCTACTGCCGTTTGAAGTCGCTTGAAGGCGCCCCCCTGCTTGCTCCTGGACTCCTGGCCCTCTGGTGACAAGGCGCCTCTGGCTGTTGAGCCCCCACACCTTCCACGATGGCCATGGCCACCGTCCCACCACTGGAACCATTTGCGGTCACAGGCACGCCTCCATCCCAAGCTGCTCGGTGGAGGAAATGGGTGGAACGTCTGGAAAAGTACTTTGTGGCGGCGGACATCGCAGTCGAGCGGCGGCGTGCGATGCTTTTACACCTGGGAGGGGAAGCTATACACGACATCTCGAGGGACGTGGTAGAGGGAGGCCCGCCCCGGAACTACGCCACGCTACGCGACGCCATAACGGTATACTTCGAGCCATTCGCCAGTGCGGATTATGAGAGGTTCCTACTCCGCCAAGCCCGCCAGCTCCCAGAAGAGTCAGTAGATGTATTCTATGCAAGACTTAAGAAGCTAGCCAGCACATGTACCCTCCCG
Organism: Lissotriton helveticus; assembly: GCF_964261635.1. Taxonomy (NCBI): domain Eukaryota; kingdom Metazoa; phylum Chordata; class Amphibia; order Caudata; family Salamandridae; genus Lissotriton; species Lissotriton helveticus. Next base: position 1,189,451,751 of record NC_136068.1, read on the forward strand.
GACGCTGATGATGAGATCCGCGCTCAATTCATACAAGGCTGTGCCTCCTCGAAACTGCGAGAAAGAGTCCTGGAAACAGACAACATGTCCATGCACGACATCCTAGCGCTAGGGCGATCTAAGGAACTGTCGAAAGCCAGAGCTGCACATATGGAGCCAAAACCCACCGTCGCAGTCAAAGTTGAACCCGTGTGCGCCATCAAAACCAGTGCCACAGACACGCGCACGAAACCACCTCGAAGAGGACGGCCAGGCCCAGCTCATTCACCCCATGACCGCAACTGCGTATGGTGCGGAGGAGCGACACCCCACAACGGGACATGCCCTGCACAAGGAAAGATCTGCAGCGCTTGTGGAAAAGCCAACCATTTCGCGAGTGTATGCCTATCATCACAGAGGAAAAAGTCCAACGGCCCACCCCGAAGAGTGAGACAAATAGAGCCACTGCCAGACATCTCCGCCAACAGCGACATGGACGACGACGAAGCGGACGCAGCGTCCGTCCACGTGGTGAGAATGCTAAACACTTTGGCCGCTACACCATCCGCAGAACCAATGTGCACAGTGAACGTGCAAGATCAAGCGGTGGCAGCCCTAATCGACACTGGGGCAACGATCAACCTAATGGCAGCCAGCGTATACCGGACATTAGACGCTCCACCAGAACTCCATCCTACGAGGGTGCAGCTGTACGCCTACGGCACCAGTCGACCCCTCCGCCTGTGCGGAGTTTTCCGGACAGCAGTATCACATGACTCCCATCACTTAAACACCAAAATCTATGTGTCGCAAGAGGGATCCGGGTTTCTGCTTGGCTGCAGAACCGCCCAAGACCTAGGGCTGATTCACTTCGCCCTCACAGTCCAAGCCCACAGCCTCGACCATCTCGTGCTGCAACACACCTCACTGTTTGACGGGATTGGCTGTTTGAGAGGACCCGCCATTCGCCTTCATATAGATCACTCAGTCGCTCCAATAGCCCTCAGGCACCGACGCATAGCGTTCCACCTGCGACCCAAAGTAGAGGCTGAACTACGAGTGCTTGAGAGGGCCGGAATCATAGAAAGAGTCAGCGGGCCCACTCCATGGGTGTCGCCCATTGTGGTAGCCAAGAAACCGAAGCAACCGGACGCTGTACGGATTTGTGTGGACATGCGCATTCCCAACCTCGCGATCAAGAGAGAACGCCATCTGACGCCTACCATAGACGATATCATCGGCGAACTGTCAGGTTCAAAGTGGTTTTCGAAGATGGACCTGAGGTCAGGATACCACCAGATTCCTCTGCACCCGGACTCCCGCCCGATAACAACTTTCTCCACCCATGCAGGCCTGTGGAGATACACCAGACTCAACTTCGGGATATCCAGCGCAGCAGAAGTATTTCAGAACATCATTCAGAACGTCCTGCAAGGGTTGGAAGGCGTGCTGAACGTGAGCGATGATATCTTGGTCCACGCGGCGACGCTGGACGAACACATCCGACGCCTCCAAGCTGTTTTTGCCAGACTGCAAGAGCGGGGCCTAACCCTGCACAGGTAGAAGTGCGAGTTCCTTCGAAAAGACATCAGCTTTTTCGGATACAGATTCTCTGACCAGGGCGTTGGACCAGACCCCGACAAAGTCAAAGACATCCATGATGCTCCCGCCCCGACGTCAGTGACCGCTGTCCGCAGTTTTCTTGGGATGGTGACGTACTGCGGACGTTTCATTAAAGACCTGTCAGACCTCACCTGCCCTCTTCGTGACCTCACGAGGTCCACAGCTACCTGGGAGTGGGGGCCGGAGCAGCAAGAAGCATTCCAGAAAACCAAAGCGGCACTCTCAGCAGATACAACCCTAGCCTACTTCAACCCTCGCTACGAATCCCAGCTCGTGGTGGATGCCAGCCCAACCGGCCTCGGCGTGGTCCTGACCCAACTACAACCGTGCGGAGAGTGGGCACCCGTCGCGTATGCAAGCAGGACCCTCACTGCGACCGAACAAAGATATTCACAGATTGAAAGAGAGGCCATCGCCATCCTATGGGGGTGCCACCACTTCCATATCTACATATACGGACACCCATTCGTGGTGATTACAGACCACAAACCACTTCTTCCCCTGTTCCACGGATCATCCTCACGCCCCCCCCCCTCGCATCGCGAAGTGGGTGCTCCAGCTCCAGGAATACCAATTCACAGTGGAGTACCGGCCGGGCTCCAGGAACCCCGCCTACTATCTGTCGAGGCATGCCCGCCCGGTCACTGAGGCAGAAGCCGCAGAAGCCGACGCTACTGAAGAGTATGTCAGAATGATTGTGGAGCGTTCGAGACCCCTGCCAATCTCCCTAGGGGACGTAACGCAAGCTACCAAAGATGACGACTGTCTACAAATCGCCATCCAGTCAGGAAACTGGAAAGCACTCCAGAGCCCAGCGTCATTCCGCACCCTAGAGGCCCAGGCGACGCTAAAAGCACTCTACCAAGTCCGAAGCGAATTGTCCATCTCACCGGAAGGATGTCTCCTGAGAGGTCCTCGCCTAGTACTGCCGGACAGCCTCACACAGCAAGCAGTCCTTCTAGCCCATGGCGCCCACCAAGGCATTGTGAAATCGAAGAATCGCATCCGAACCAAACTCTGGTTCCCAGGGCTCGACAAGAAAGTCGAAGAAGTCATCCAACGATGTCCCGTGTGCCTAGCGACCAGCCTGCCCAACCCCCCAGCACCTGTAATCACAGAAGAGGGGCCGACCGCCCCGTGGATGCGGGCTAGCGCAGACTTCAGTAGCCTCCCGGGCGGGAAGTATATGTTTGTTGTGGTAGACGATTTCACAAGGTACCCTGAGATTGAAATCCTGCCCTCCACCGCAGCCTCTGAAGTGATCCCCAAGCTAGAGAAAATCATTGCGACCCATGGCCTCATAGGAGAACTACGCATGGACAATGGACCCCCCTTCAATGGCTGTGAACTAGCTGAATATCTACAATCACACCGCATCAAACACCGGAAGATAACCCCAAGATGGCCTCAAGCCAATGGCGAAGTCGAGAGACTGATGAGAACTCTAAATAAGACTATCCAGATCGCAATGACAGATGGCCAGAACCTTGAACTAGCCCTCTTCCAGTTTTTAAGAGAGTACAGACTGACACCCCTCTGCACCACGGGGATTCCCCCAAGCCGCCTCTGTTTCAATAGGGCAGTTGTGGACACTCTCCCACACCATCCCAGGTGGGCATCGACTCCAACTCCGTGCAACCAGTCCATGGAGCGGCGAACGAAATCCAACAGAGAGGCCTCAAGGCGAAGGAGAGCAGCAGACAGCCCCATTCAAGTTGGCGACCGGGTGCTGGTGAGAGATCGCCACCCCGGAGGAAAGTTCCGCCTCGATTTCGAGTTACACCCGTGGGCTGTCACCAACGTCAATGGCACCATGATCACAGCAATGAAGGGGAGAGAGACAGTCACCCGAAATGTGTCGTTCTTTAAAAGGATCTCGAATGGAGAAGACGACGGGTTCCCCGACTTGGCAGAGCAATGCACAAGACCGACCCAAGGCCCACGAGAAACAGAGGAGGAGGGCACCCCCGGCGAGGAGGAAGTCCCAGAAGCTGTCTCAGCTGCGCCAGCCAGGAGCGAACAAGAGTCACAGGTGGCCCAAAGCCACCCAGGAACTGCGGAAGCCAAAGACTCTGGTGAGCTGGCTCCAACCCCGTCAGGCGAGCGCAGCCAGAGCAGGTACAATCTGCGCCCCTGTCCGAAGCCATCCCAGAAGTACCATGACTTCGTGGCCCGTTGCAGACGCTGAGAGTTCAAGATGCACTCCAACCAGCGAGAAAGTAAGACTGTTCCCTTTTGCATTTTGCAGTTCTCAGAGACTATGATCGGAAGTATTGATATATAGTATGTCATGTTTATTCTGTTTTCACCTCAGGGTAAAGGAGAAATGTAGTGTCGTACTAGGTGGGCGCGACCACTATAGCCCACACTTAGTATGGCCGCGATGTTGTTTATTACCCTCAGGCGCAGGTTCAATGGTTTGGCCCGACGTAGTTACGGAGGGCACGTCGAAAGCTAATAAAAAGCCCAGAGCGCTGGGCGTGGCAGGCAGTGTACTGACCACTAAGGTATACACGTGTGGTCTCCATTTTGTCCTCCTATAGGCCCAGCCACGACACCACAGAGCCCAAGATGATACTAGAATACTGCATGCCCACCCTGGTGGATCCTATTCCCTCTCCTGTGATGGCTCCTGCCCTCCCCTCCCCTCAGTGATGGCTCCTGTCCCCCCATGTGGTGGCTCCAGTCCACCCCCCGCCTGTGATGGCTCCTGTCCCCCCATGTTGTGGCTCCAGTCCACCCCCACCTGTGATGGCTCTTGTCCCCCTCTGTGGTGGATCCTGTCTCCGCCCTGGGTGGCTTCTGTCCCAGTCCTGGAATGGCCCCTGCAGCGAGGGTGAAGTTCTTGATGGGCCTCTTCTCAAAAGGACTCAGCTCAAAATTAATATGGAAAGGTGGGCGAGTAAGTAAGTGAAGGGATGGGATGGGTGAATGGCTAGATGAATTAGTGAAAGGGTGAATGGATGAATGAAAGATTGAATAAATGGATAATGAGAGAGGATGGATGGATTGATGAGTGAGGGGAAGGATGGAGAGAAAATGTAAATAGCTGGATGTATGGGTGGAAGGGTAGCTGGATGATGGATGAGGGGAAAGATGGATGAGGGGAAGGATGATGGATGAGGGGAAGGATGGATGGATGAGGGGAAGGATGGATGGATGGAGGGGAAGGATGGATGGATGAGGAGATGGATGGATGGATGGATGGAGGGGAAGGATAAATGGATGGGATGGATGGATGGGTGAGGGGAATGATGGATGAAAGGAAGGATGGATGAGGGGAAGGATGGATGGATGAGGGGAAGGATGGATGGATGAGGGGATGGATGGATGAGGGGATGGATAGAGGGGTAGGATGGATGGGTGGATGGGTGAAAGGATGGATGGATGGATGAGGGGATGGATAGAGGGGAAGGATGGATAGGTGGGTGGGTGGATGGATGGATGGATGATCAGGGGAAGGATGGATGATGAGGGGATGGATGGATGGATGGATGAGGGGAAGGATGGATGGATGGATGATGAGGGGGTGGGTGAAAGGATGGATGATGAGGGGAAGGGTGGATGGATGGATGATGAGGGGAAGGGTGGATGGATGGATGATCAGGGGGTGGGTGAAAGGATGGATTGATGATGAGGGGAAGGATGGATGGATGATGAGTGGGTGGGTAGAAGGATGGATGGATGGATGGATGATGAGGGGGTGGGTGAAAGGATGGATGGATGATGAGGGAATGGATGGATGATGAGGGAGTGGGGGAAAGGATGGATGGATGATGAGGGGATGGATGGATGATGAGGGGAAGGATGGATGGATGATGGGTGGGTAGAAGGATGGATGGATGGATGATGAGGGAAAAGAATGGATGGATGATGAGGGAAAAGGATGGATGGATGATGAGGGGAAGGATGGATGGATGATGAGGGGAAGGACGGATGGATGGATGATGGGTGGGTGAAAGGATGGATGGATGGAGAGTGGGTGGGTGAAAGGATGGATGATGAGTGGGTGGGTGAAAGGATGGGTGGGTGGATAGTGGGTGGGCGAAAGGATGGATCAGTGGATTTGAAAGGATGGATGAGTGGGTGGGTGGATGATGGGTGGGTAGGAGGATGAGTGAAATGATGGATGGATTGATGGATTGATAAGTGGAAGTGTGAACGAATGGACGTATGAGTGAAAGGGTGGATGTAAGGATGGATGAGTGAGTGAAAGGGAGGGTAGATGGACAAAAGGATGAATAGATGTGTGAAGGAGTGAAATGATAGATGGATGAGTGATAGGGTCAATGGATGGATTCATGAGTGGATGAGTAGATGGATGGATGGGTTGATGGATGGATGGATGGAAGGAAGGATGGCTAAGTGAAAGGGTCGATGGAGAGAGCAAGGGAGGATGGATGGATGACTAAAAGAGTGGATGGGTGGAAGGATTAGTAAGTGAAAGGGTGGCTGGATTGGTGAAAGGGTAAATGGCTGAATGGATGAGTGAATGGATGGATGGGATGAAGAGTGGATGGATAAGTGTACAGATGTATAGGGTGAAAGGGTGGATGGATGGATAATGGAGGATGAGTGAAAGGATGGATGAGGGGATGGATGAAGGGAGGGATGAGTGAAATGATAGATGGAAGGATACATGATGGATAGGTTTGCAAATGGTTGAATATGTTTGGAAATGGCTGGGCTTACTTATATACTATTGCGCGACCTCTGATGTGTCTGTAAAACGTACCTATTGTCCTGAAGTTTTGTCCTGAATTTTGACCTCCTGTCCTGAATTTGTGCCTGAATTTTGACCCTTTGTCCTGAATTTTTACACTCACCGTCCTGAATTTGCACCAATGCCAGTTGGTCACCCTAGGCAGGGCGGTTTAACTGCCATGTAAAGAAGGCAAGTATAGGCATATTAAAAATAATAATATAAATAAATGAATAAAATGCCACCGCTATGTGCCGAGCCACGATGGGTGCAACAGTTGACAAAAGAGGGCAATCTGGCAATCGCTGGGAAGAGGGTGGGCTCACCTGCGGTGTGGTTCATCCTGGAACTGTTCCCTACTTTTAAGTCCGATACAAGACTTGCGGACTGTAGGCTGTCAGAAAAGAGTGCAATGTTCTTAGTCTGCCAGTAATTTGAAAATGAAGCCTTGGGTATTTTGAAGAGCAGGCAAGGCGGCTGACACGCGATGTAGCTGACATCTGTAGTGTAGGGCGATCTGTGTGTCACAGGAACACGGATGAAGGCAGGTGCTAGCATGAAGGCAGTTCACAGTTGTCTGTGAATTGAGTAATCTGCCGATGGCACGATTGATGTTGAGGGCGACCGATGACAGGTCACTGGCGGGGCTCATGGTGCCATAAAGATGAGTTGCTGAAGAATTTAAATCTTGAATGATGAGGTAGCTTGAAAGTTGACGCGCAGGGCGTTTCCGAATCGTCGCCAATGTAATGAACAACAATAAATCCATTCTTTGTGATTTAAATGATGTATTTATTTTAGTTCTATTCAAGATGAAGGAGAGCCCCACCAGGAGGAGTCTGTGCTCTGCTCAGCCCATTCAGCAACTGATGACATCTAACCAACATTCTAACATTCCACATTCTCTACACGTCACACATCCTGGCTGAGCAGTACACCATAGGACTGTATGTTACATGGGCTGTGTGAGCAGTGTGTATTAGAAAACCAGAGCTGGTGACATCCTAGGATTTTGAAATGTAAAGGAAATGTTAACGATACCTTGGCCACTTTTGACATTTAAGGTTAGATCCAAAAGTGATGTCCTTTTTTGTGACTGGTCAAGTCAGAAGAGATTACTTGACCAAACTGTACCTTTTGAGTCTCAAACGTCTGGCCATTTGACACACTGTTATGCCCAGGGGTTGAGAGTTATTGGGATCAAATGGAACCCCAAAAGGCAAAGGTACCTTTATTTTTATCTTATTTTCATGGTCATTTTACCATTGGCTACTTATACAGACTGATGACATTACCGTCAACTTACGTCTCGTTACAGTCCTTTTATGAGGGAACTACTCAAACAAAGGATCACTTTTATCACTGTGGCTCGTCAACATTTAATGTAGATGCCATTTTTACCTGTACGTCAGTAGGACTTTTATTACTGTCCATGTGGAATCTATGTTATCAGCAACAAATTGAGGTCTGTTATGGAGGTTTCTTCCTCTGACCGTAGCAAAGATTCTTAAACAATTACAGATCGGGCACCGTATGCAGGTCAGTTGGCGTGCTTGGCTTCCTCATTGAAGCTTGGGGGCATACAACCATCAACGCCTTTGCCACCCACAAGAACTCTAGGTGGGAATGGTTTAAGCGATGGAGCCTGTCTTTTCGGGGTCGAGTAGATAGATGATGCATTGGAGGGAAAGTCTATAAGCCTTTTCTCTCCGTCCATAGATTTTACAAAAAATTAAGGGCAATTTGGTCACTCTGGTTGCCCCATCTTGGCTTTGCTAAGCCTACCTCGCTCATCCCTTTCATCAACAAGTCTGTCACAAGAACACGGAACAAGTGGCTGAGGTTCTGATATTGTGTCATGCCAAATATTCCAAACAAGTTTTAATAGTGTCTAGGCTTACACGAATTCCCACATTCTCTGTCTGTTCCTAGCTAGTAAAAGGTCTGGTGTAAGCATTATGCACAGCTACTAACATAACCCACTGTCTGTATAGGAATTTCAAGACTGTGTGGCAGATATATGTGAAAGGTCAATACTGTGCACTCAGACAGGTATAGTAAGTAACATATGTACGAGCTGAGACAATCCAAACATCGATGCTGTGTTTTCGATCCTTTGGTCACTCTTCACTATTCCAGCCACTATTATTTAACTGCGATTATTTATCTGATGGGGACAACCTGATACTGCCCATGAATTTATAATGTTGCCATGAAAATATAGGTAAAATCCTTTGCACAATTATTCACAGGATTTGAAACTGTGCTCTGGCTGAAAACAGTTGCTCCATAAATGCTAAAAAAGACTCCTAGTGTGCTAGCCTTGAAGAAGTTCTAAGATGGAATGAAACACGTTGGCTGTTTGAATTATAGATATGGCTCGAATGATGAACAAAGGTTCAAAACTACATCGTACTTGTTTTGAATTTGGATTGTGACAGTTCTTACACATGCTACATGTTATGCCTTTCTGAGTCCACATTATCAGTCTGTCATGCCAAAATACAGAAGCTGCTCACTTGCTCAGCAGATGTTGTGTGTCCATGCTGACACCATTCATGCTGAATAGTGTCAGTATGGACACCATGCTGAATCATTCATCCAGATGAACACCTGAAAAATTCATTTTTGGGGATTTCAGGAACATGTCAGGGGTACTATTCTCCAGTGTCAATGAGCGCGTTAAAAAAAACAACTGATGAACCATTTGCACTTGTTCCCTCCTGACTGGTGCCTTTTGGTGACATTTGTGTCTGTTCCTAGCTAGGTTGTCATGCCTCACGGTGATTTCTCTTTGAAGACTTCCATACAGTTGCCAAAACGTCAGCCTAGTTAATTAATGTACTTCAAGTGCACTATGCACTTTGGAACCACACATTGTGTTCCGCTAAGAGACACATAGTAGTGCCGAAGACTCCTTCGCCTCTCCACTACACCCTTCCCACTTTTATTCAAAATATGTTGACTGAGTTGCACTGGAACAAGGCAATATTACTGCTCACAATGTGTTTCCATGCCCGCATACTTCCACAACTTAAGGAATATTTTCAGTGCTAGGTTCATGTCTTTGTACTTACTTTGCCACTTAGCGTCTGATCCAAAGCCACAAACATTGTTGCCTAATTTCTTGTTATAAAGAGGTCTAGTTTACCTTTACCTGGACATGTGGTTCTCACCGGGGCTCTCTTGCTTCTAGTATGCCATTACTATTTTTAACGTGATTTGTTTTGTAAGCAAATCCAAGCATACACAAAAGCAAGCTGAGTGTCACACATATTCAGGTGCTGTGTTGGTACAGTTGTCCCTGAAATCACTGAACGCATCTGGTCACATGCATTCCTGCCTTTTCACTACAGTTTGATGGCTTCAGAGTTCTCCTAAACTGTTCACCCCGTACCCAAATGATTAATTTTGCTTTGCTCTGTAAGTTACCTACTCTGCTTCACCTTCGGTTGTTTTGAAACTGGGAGAACGGCCCACAATCCTATGCTGAGTCTCTGAAAGACCTGTAAGAGAAATGTAAGCTTTTAGTGGGGGGTTTCTTTGTTTTCCTAGATAGTTATTGTTTTATTTAACCATATATGTACTCCACATGCTGCATAACTGAATTGTTTCTAGGCATTGGGGTGAGAGAACTGAGAGAGCAGAGGGCTGACTAATTGGAACAAATATGTTTTAAGTTCTTTCCTGAAGGGAGGAGGTTGTTGGAAGTCTTCAGGGGAAGACTTTTTTTTGGTTTTTAAACCAACTTTATTGAATTTCCAAGTTCAGTACAAAGGTACAGTGTGCCAAAACCCATTCCCATTTTTCTCCGCTCAGGAACTATTGCTAGCATAGAGTGCCAGGTCGTACAAAGTGCAATCTACAGTACCCATTAATATTCCGCTTTTGCATGGAGTGAGGGGAAATGGAGAAGGAAACAAAAGGAAAGGACACAGTCCTCATAATCTAATATCATCTCTGATCAGAATTGCATTAGAACTCTACAACATTACTATACTAATTAAACTTCCTAACCAACCCCCACCCTTCCCTCGCCCCCAGGCATGTCACTTCCATGCCTAAACAATACCCTCAATAATCATTTGTTATGTATAGGGGCCTCCAACCCATCAAGACTAATAATGAGTACGGTTGTACGCCTCCACCGTGTGCTCATATACCATGTCCGTATTGGGGGTAGAGCACCGGCGCCCTTGGAAGCTTGTGTTTCAATGTCCCATTGCCGGCGCGTCAATCTCACTATCTACATCATTATCCGCTCCTTGGTCTTTTAACAATCCCACCAATTCGTTCTCTTCGCCATTTGCAATCGCACTATACCATCACACTCTGCCCACTTAACAAGTTCCTTCTTCCACCTGGCCTCATTGGGACCCCCTTGCGCCTTCCAATGCATCGTGATTTCTCTTTTCGCCAGCAACAAACCCATATCTAAAAATATACCAGTGATCTTGTTTTCAAAGCCCTATGTAGGAACCAATACTGCACACACGGGCCCACCGTCAACTCCAGCTCTCTGTCCGTTACAGCGTTCAACAAGTCCACCACCTCGGTCCAATAAATAGTTAGTTGTGAGCACCCCCATAACATGTGATGAAAATCCGCTCCCTCTCCCTGGCATCGTTGACATTCATCCAAATCAGTGTCAAAGTAGGTCTTAATCTTCGCTGGGGTGAAATTGGCTCTGTAATATAAAAGTGCACTAGCTGGAAGCGGGTGTTCCTGGTGCTCTTCCATGCTCTCTCCACTACTTCGGCCCATGCCCTATCTGGTGTCTCTTTCCCCACATCCACCTCCCATTTATGCTTAAGGACATCTAAGGGAGCTAGTTTCTCCTGAGTCAGTTGCATGTACAGTCATGTAACTGCTTTAAACTTTCCCGCAGCAACTACCATATATTGGCAGTCCAGGGAGGTGGCTGGTTCATTTAGGCCCTCCTTCCAGAGTCCACGGATAGCGGCGATAAGCGCTGCATGAAGCAAGAAGTCGTCCCCACCCCCCCCCTTAACTCAAAACGCTCCTGCAAATCTTGGAAAGGTAGTATGTGACCGTCTTCATACAGGTCCCCTATTGTAGTCAACCCATTCGCGGCTCAGTGTGCCAAATCTCACCAGGACCCTCCATGGGGCAGTGCCTCGCCCATAAATATCTGTATATCAGATGCATACGGGACCGCGATGCCCACCCGCTTTAGGCTCTGTTTCCAGCAGTACCTCGCTGTTGTAAGGTTCTCTGGGAGGGAACTAACCCGAACAGGTAGGCCCAGTACAATTCGTGAAAGTAATCCCAATGCCGGGGCTCTCTTTCACCTCGTCCGGGCCATGCAGCCTTGCCGCTACCTGTTGCGTAAGCCACTGCAGCTGAGCAGCTATACAATAGGTTTCAAAATAGCCAAAGCCACCCCCCGCCTACCAGTGTCCCACAGGCAGCCTTAACCATGGAGGTAAGCTGTTTAAAACCCGCGCCAGAATCCAAACCGGAAGGGGCCCAAAGTAATACAATTGCCTGGGCGAGACACCATTTTAAGTAGTGCCACTCGCCCAGCCACTGACAATGGAAGTGTTCCAAAGAACTCAGAGCTGCTCGCCAGGCCTCTCATTGCTCTGCCAATGTTGCCCTCCAACATAGCCACTTGTGCGTGATATATCTTAACCCCTAAGTACGGGAGGTATCTGTATTCCCACTGCAACCCTGCAGTGTCCTGCGGTCCAACCTTGTCTCCGGCAGTGGGGAACAGCCATGACTTTGCGCAATTCACTCTAAGTCCAGACACTTCTCCCAGTTCCTGTAATAACGCCTTTGCTACTAAAAGTGCCTTTCCCGTGTCTTCCAGGAACATGAGCAAGTCATCGGCGTATAGGGCTATGTGATGAGCCTGCCCCTGTGCCTGTAGTCCTTGGTAGTATCGCCCCGTCCTAGCTGTCGCCGCCAACGGTTCCACGGCCAGCGCAAAGAGGAGCGGCAGACAGCGGGCACCCCTGCCTCGTACCCCGACCTATATTCCAAGCATCCGAAATCGACCTACCTGTCATAACCCGTGCCGTGGAGCAGTTGTAAAGTAAAGCCGTCCACTCTATACACTTATCCCTCAAGGGAAGACTGTTTTACAAGATAGAGAGCACGAGTGCAAAATGGGCACCAGGTATAAATAGTGCACTCTCATACTGAACACTTCAGTACACATCTGTACTTGTGAAAGACTTAGAAAGACAGAGGTACTGCTCTGCAAAAAGGACTGTTACTTTGCTGCCATAGTGCCTTAGAGAGATGGTCTGCACCTGTATAATGAACCAAGGACCACCCGAGTGACTCCAAGGGCTAGCTAGCTGGCCTCCTGATCAGCACCTCAGGGATAGAAAAGGCTTCTACCTCCTTCAACCCAGCATCCGCGTTCTACTTGTTGTGAGTCTTGCCCTCCAACTGGTGCTACCCTCATCCTGGACCCTTGGAAGTGGGCCTGAAGGTGCTCTTCCAGCCCAACTGCGGTGCTGTCAGCAGAACTGACGCAGCGCAACTGCCAAGAAGAGGAAGGACAACGGTTGCTAGAAACCAGCCCCTGATGTTCCCACAATCCTGGTTGACGGAGCTCCTGAGGAAGTCGTCCCTGAGTCTACTGCAAATGATATTGTTGCCCTAGGATACCTGCCTGAACTTGCTGGATGGCAACTTCAGGGTGGGCCTCCAAGGAGGAATTCTGTCAGACGCAGAAAGAGTGCCCAACTCTAGAGGGCGTAAGATGGCAAGCCGAGGCCCAGGCTGCCGGTGATACCTCTGGAGATTACCATATCTACTGGGAGAAAGACCTCCGACTCAGTGAGCTTAAGGTTCGTGGAACTGGGGCAGCCCTTGTGCTTGTGGTCCTCCAGTGTTACATGACCTTCCTACTGGGGCTAGCTCATGATATAATCCTGGCAGGACATCTGGGGCAGGACAAGACCTTTGTCAGGCTTGTGTCTCACTTCTGTGGCCCCAGATGAAGTCTGCCTCAGATACTTTCTGCAGGTTATGTCCCACCTGCCAGGCTAGCGGAAAAGCAAGGAAAAAGCTGAAATCTCCCCTGGTTCCTTTGCCTGTTGTTGGCACTCCATTTGAAAGGGTGGTCATCGACATTGTTGGTCCCTTGGATCCCAAGACGGCCTTTGGTTAAAGGTTCATCGGGTCTTGGTGGATCACACCACCGGGTACATAGGGGCCCTCCGTCTGAGGTCATTGACTGCACCTGTGGTGGCCAGGGCCTTGATGGGGATTGTTACTCGTGTGGGGTTACCCACTGAAGTAGTGTCTGACAGATGCACTAACTTCATGTCCGCGTACCTGAAGGCCATGTGGGATGAGTGTGGAATAACCTACAAGTTCTCCACACTTTACCACCCTCAAACAAATGTGCTTGTTGATTCAAAAAGATCCCCAAGGGCATGATTATAGGCCTGCCTGAGCCCCTAAAGCGAAAGTGGAACGTCCTCTTACCATACCTGCTGGTCATGACACAGAAGGAGGTTGTGCTTAGCCCCATGGACACCCTGTTGCAGCCATCTCAGCCTTGTAAAAGAAGAGTGGGAGCAAGCTCCTATAAAACCCCCTCAGGATGAAGTCCACTATGTGCTGGCTGTCTGTAACCAGGTGCAGCGCTTCTGGAAAAAGACTAAAGACAATCTTGAGGCCAGTCAAGATCTAATGAAAGTCTGATAGGAAGGCACTCTGGTGGAGTTGCAGCCTGGCCAGAAGGTGTGGGCATTGGAGCCTGTAGAGCCTGGAGCTCTCCAAGATCGTTGGACGGGCTCAAATGAGGTGAAGAAGCAGAAGGGTGCTCCACATAAACCACTTCAAATCCCACTGAGAGGTCTGAAGTTTCCATGCTCTTAGTGACAGATGACGAAATGGAAGAAGAGAGCAAACGTCTCCCTGACCTCCTTTCTCCCATGGAGCATCGTGGGTCAGTAGAGGGTGTTAACCTCTCCCCTACTCTGACCCCAGAGCAGCAAAATGACTGTTGCCAGTTTTTTCTGTTCTCCCTCACACCTTGGCTCACTCACTTGTGTATCCACAACATTGATACTGGGTTTCCCATAAACAAAAATGTACATACTGTCGGTAACAGTGAGTCTCCAAGATGCTGGTGTTAGCAGTGATTGAGCCCTCCACCAGTCCCTGGTCCAGCCCAGTAATGCTGGTTCACCGAGGTTGCCCCACCGGGCACCACACCAGAACTTAGGTTCTGCATGGATTACCAGGGACTCAAAGCCTGACGCTCACCCCATCCCCCAAGTTGATGAGCTTATTGACAGGCTTGCCCTGCCAAGTTCCTTAGTTTCTGTGATCTCATATCAGAGTACTGGCAAATTGCTCTGACTAAGGGGGAAAAAGAGATGACCACTTCCAGTTTAGGGTGATGCCTTTTAGCTTACAGAATACCTCTGCTACTTTTCAGAGGTTGGTGAACAGGGTCCTGACAGGAAAGGAGGCATTTTGAACCACCTACCTAGATGACATAGCGGTCTTCAGTTCCAGCTGGGAGGAACACCTCTACCATCTCCAGGAGGTGCGCCGGGCCTTGCAAAAGGTGGGACTGACTATCAAGGCCAGTAAGTGCCAGATAGGGCAGAGTCCTGTGGTATATCTTGGAGACATGGTAGATGCGTGCAAGGTGCAGCCCCTCCAGGTCAAAATTTTAACTATCACGGCCTGGCAACTCCCCAAAACACAGGTGAGGTGAGGGCCATCCTGGGTGTCACAGAATATTACAGGAGGTTTATTAGGCGTTATGGCACCATTGTTGCCCTCTTAACTGAGCTGATTTTGAAGAAGCAGCCCTAAAAGGCGATCTGAACAGAGGACTGTCAGAAAGCCTTCGACACTTTCATGGAAGTCATGTGTACAGCACCTGTACTCAAGACTCCTGCCTTCTCCAAGAAGTTCATTGTGCAGACGGATGCTTGTAGCATGGCGTAGGGGCTGTCTTAGCACAATTAAATGAGGTGGGCCTAGACCCACCTGTAGCCTTCATTAGCAGGAGGTTACTCCACCTGGAACAGAGGTGCAGTGCAATTAAGAGGTAGGCTTTTGCTGTAGTCCAAGGACTGCAGAAGTTGAGACAATACATGTTTGGTACTCACTTCCGGGTTCAGACAGACCACAGGCCACTCAGATGGCTCATGCAAATACCAGCTGAGAATCCCAAGCTGCTGAGGTGGTCCATCTACCTACCAGGCAAATGCCGATGGTCTCTCCAGGTTCTTCTGCCTTAGTGATGAGAACTCCCAGGAGGTTAGGTAGGTCTCCCCGCTTTCAGTGGGGGGGAGGGGGAGGGGGGGAGGGCGGACACCTGTTAGACCTGTTAGCCTTAGAGTGGTCTTTTTCCAAACTTTTTGCCTTACCCCTCCAATTTTTTTGCTGATCTCTTTTCTGTTGATCATAGGACTCTGTGCACTATACACCTACTAACCAGTACTACATTCACAACTGGGGAAGATTTACAAGGACTGGCAACAAATGCTCCCTCAGGATGTGCCTTCCTGCCGGCACAGGGACACATATTCAAAATTGAATACAAAGAAAGAATTGAAACGGGCAAAAAGAACAATGTATTCTTAATAAATGTGTCATCCTTGCTCAAATCGTCCCACGTGTGTTTCATAATGCAAATCACTTCATCAGGGTCTCAAGTTTTAAATAAAAGGCAGTTCTAGTATAATAAAAAGAGTAACCAGCATAGTGCGGTTTCACAATCAGTGTATCAGCAAAAGAGTTAAGCACTCATCATCCATTACTGCTATTAGAGAAATGTATTTGAAAATACAAATTGAGTGATTTACTGAACTACTGGATCTGCTTAATAGGCCCTGATGAGCCTTTTAAAGATGTCTCACGCCTGCCATTGCAGCTTATGTGTGCAGTTTAAACCCTGCAAAATCAATAATGCGCTAGATCTAAACCTTCCTTTTTAATACATATAAGAACCCCTAGGCTAGGCCCTAAACCGCTTGTAGGGAAAGCGTAAGCGTATTTAAAAAGTTGGCCATGTACTTTTAACTTTAACATGTCCTGGTATTGAACAATTTTTACATTTGTTTTTCATTATTTCAAGGCTTACCTCTAACATAGGATAACATTTGGCCACTGTACTACATTTAATAAGTGCTAACTTTCAATCGGGAGCAAGAAGGGATGTCAAGTGTGGTGTCTAAAGAATTGTAATTTAAAACCCTCTTTAATGGCGAGGTCGGATTTTAAGTCACATTTCTAAAAATTGCACTTTTAGAAAGTTAGCATTTTCTTGTCCTAACCATTTGGCTCCTGCAGCCTGTAACCTGGGTCACATGACTAGGTCTTGCTGGCAATTGGTCTTTCTGTATTGCTCCCCGAAAGTGAGAGAAAGGGGGAATAGATGTTGGCAGGATGGGCCATCTCTGACTTGAGGAGTAGGAACCGTCACCTATCACAGTTGCACACTTGCACATCACAAAGGCTCTGCCCAGCATACCCGTAAAGGGTTTTGACACTAATCTTTTGTGACTCCCAAACAAGATGGGGCCAGTGCAGGGAGGCCAGAAATTCCAAATACCTCTTTGGGTGATAACCTCCAGAACCTTCTCCTACTTGATTGTGGGCACCAGGTATAAATAGTAGACCCTCAGACCCAACTCTTCAGTACACCTCTGGACCTGTGATAGACTGGTGTCTTTCTGTTCAAGAATGTCTGCTACTCTGCTACTCTGCTGCACTACCGCCTGAGAAGGGAAGAGGACTGGACCTGCACCTTGAACCGAGGACCACCAGACTGATTCCAAGGTTTAGGTGCACAAACTCCTATTCAGAGCCTAAGGGACAGAAAAGGAGCCTACCATGTTGAACCCAGCGTCTGGACTCTACTTCCTGTGAGTCTTGCCCTCTAAGTTGTGCCACCCCAGTCTTGGGTTCTTTTTTTAAAATTGTTTTTATTTATGTTTAGAATAACAAAGGAACACAAAACAGCCAAACCAAAAGCAACAGATGTGCCCCCATACTTTCTTTGCATATAGAGAAAATCAAGTTACAATTGGCGGGATCATAGAGTTAATAACATTACACTTCACTGGGTCCAGGTTGCTCCCCCGATTTGCACCCTCCTGGTGACTAGTACACCTTTCCCACATTGGATTCCTGTTCCAAGACTCCGGACTCCACATCCACCCGCTCCCATGAAATCAGTTGCGTAATGTCCGTGTCCTCATCATCGAGCTCTAGCCCATAATATTGCTGCCATGGTTGCCAAATCTTCCGAAATTTTTTGGGGCATCCCCATGCCTGGTAAACTGTCCTCTCTGCCCCATGTACATATTCATGCCAGCCCTACAATCTTTCATGGTTGGTGGGGTCTGCTCTTCCCCAGTTCCTAGCTATGTTGCGTTTTGTTACTATAAGTCCAAGGTTACTTAACAAAAGTTTGTATCTGGGCAAGACCACATCTGTAGATATGCCCAGCGGGACAAATTTAAGGTCTAGCGGGATTTGCGTCTCAAGTATATCAGATAGTTCTTGTAGCACCCGCGTCCAATAGCGGTGAATTATTTGTCACTCCCATAGCGTATGGATGTAAGAGACTCTCGGTTTTACAGCGTAATGCGGGTGTTTCAACACGGCCCATTGCATGGAGTCTAGCCCTATCATAGTACACTCCATGCAGTATTTTAAATTGAATCAGTCGTAGCCTGAGTTTTATTACCACTTCTCTAGGGTGCATTAGGGCCATCTCCCAATCTATGTTCTCAACTACCCCCATTGTAGCCTCCCACTTACGTCTCAGTACCAGTAGATTATCTGGCATAATATTGATTAGAGTCCTATATGTCCACGAAACCGCCTTTTCAAAAATCTCCTCCTTAAGCAACCTGAAGACCAATGTAGCGTATTCAGGGAGATCGAAGTATCGGGTTTCTGTTCTACCCATGCATGCCGAAGCTGAATGTATTTATAATATTGCCTGCCTGACAAGTTATACTCTTCCTGCAGCTGGGAGAAGGTCATCAAATCCAATTGTCTAACAATATCCCCAGGTTGGTTATCCCGATAGTATCCCATCCTCCGAATCCACTCAGTTTCGCGATCTCCTGTAAGTGTCTACCCTCCCACAAAGAGGTGGCCCTAGTCAACCGTTTATCCCATTTCATTTGGCGTACTGCTTCTTTCTATGCTTCTTTCACTCCCCTTGTTGCTGGCAGTAGGCCCTGCACGCCTCCCACTCCGTATATGTAATGTAGACGTGAATGTTTTTGATATTGGAGTCTCTCCAATGCATACGTGGGGTGATCTCTGGGTGCATGCCCCCATTCGTTAATCACGGTGAGATGAGCAGCCCTATGGTAGGCTCGTATGTCCAGTAGCGCTATTCCCCCATTGTATTAGCTGTGCTGCAGTGTCTGGAGCGCAACTTGAGGGTGGCCTCCATCCCACAACAATGTGCCGACTTGATCATCTACAGCCCTGAAAACTGACTCCGGAATCTTGTGAAACGTATTCCGAAGAGTATAGAAGAGTTTTGGGAGGATAATCATTTTGTACATAGCGGCCCGTCCAAGCAACAAGAATGGGAGGCGCCGCCATCTAACCATGTCCGCCCGAAATTCTAATAGGACACGTTGGATGTTATGTGTGAGGTAGTCCGCTTCATTAAGAGAGATAAACAGTCCTAAATATTTAAAGCTCTCGGCCGCAATCGAAAGACGCAGCGGTACAGACTTTACATCTGCCGGGCCACCAATGGGGTAGATAGTGGATTTCCCCCATTTAATGTTATATCCAGCTCGCTTACCATACTCCGTGATTAGTTCGAAGACCACTGGGTGTATTGTGTCCGGGCTTGCAATGTGTAGCAGGATATCATCTGCATATAGGGAGAGACTTTCCTCCCTCACCTGCCCCTCCACGTCTTTGAACCCCTGCTGAATGGGAAAAGTCACTGATTTAACTCCATTGACCTTGATCGGACGGTCGGGTTGGTATACAATAAGTCTATCCACGACCGAAAGTTCTCTCAAAACCAATTTTTTGGAGCACAAATTGCATGAAAGGCCAGTGAACCGTGTCAAATGCCTTTTCTGCCCAGATCCTAACTTCCCTTATAGCCATGGTCATCCAGTTAGCAAGTCGGCGTAAGTCAAAGCGTGTGGAGCACTTGGGCATGAAGCCCGACTGGTCCTTATGAATCAGTGACGTGATAACTGTTAGTAGCCGCGTGGCTAGTATAGAGGCCAAAATTTTAGTCTCAGTGTTTAAACATGAGATCGAACGATAAGATCCGCAGTCATCTGGGGCTTTGCTAGGTTTCGGTATTATCACCACTGTGGCCTGACCGAGATCTGGGGACAAGGATCCCGCCTCTTTGGCTTCCGTAAACATCCTGAGGGTGCGGGAGGCCAATAGGTTACTGTTCTGTTTAAAGATTTCGCCCGACAACCCATTAGGACCCGGAGTTTTCCCAGAATGTGCTTATCTATGGCTGCCTGTTCCTCCTCCAGAGTAAGATCTGCCTGTAGGGCCTCTATATCGTCTTGGCTCAGGGTTGGCATTTCAATAGCTCTAAGGTAACTACGTATATCACTCTCATCCACAGTGGTCTTTACCTGGTATAGGTCAACCAATCAATCAATCATATCATTTGTAAAGCACACAACTCACCAGTGAGGGTCTCAAGGCGCTGGGGTGGGGAATGATGCTTCTGCTCGAAAAGCCAGGTCTTGAGGAGTTTTTCTGAAGGTCAGCAGGTCTTGGGCCTGCCATAGGTGGATGGGGAGGGTGTTCCAGGTCTTGGCGGTGAGGTGGGAGAACGATCGGCCGCCGGAGGTCGATCTCAGAAGTGGGGGACTGTGGCGAGGGTGAGGTCGGCGGAGTGGAGCTGGCGTTTGGGGGTGTAGAAGCGGAGTCTGTTGAGGTACGTTGGTCCGGTGTTGTGGAGTGCCTTGTGTGCTTGGGTGAGGAGCTTGAAGGTCTCCTCTTGTTGACCGGGAGCCAGTGCAGGTCTCTCAGGTGGGGTGTGATGTGGCTGTGGTGAGGGATGTCGAGAATCAGGCGTCCAGAGGCGTTCTGGATGCGTTGGAACCGTCTCAGGAGTTTGGCCGAGGCTCCTGCATAGAGGGTGTTTCCATAATCCAACCTGCTGCTGACCAGGGCCTGGGCGACCGTTCTTCTAATTTCAGTAGGGTTCCACTTGGAGATCCTGCAGAGCATGCAGAGGGTGTTGAAGCAGGAGGAGGAGACGGCGTTGACCTGTTTAGTCATGGTGAAGGTGAAGTCGAGGATGACCCCCTAGGTTGCATGCTTGGTCGGTGGGTGTTGGGGCAGTTCCCAGTGCGGCCGGCCACCAGGAGTCGGCCCGGGCCGAAAGGGTGGATCCAAGGTGAGGGAGAGGATCAGCTGGGTGTCATCGGCGTAGGAGATGATGTTGAGGTTGTGCCGATGGACGACGGGGCGAGCGCTGCCATGTAGATGTTAAACAGAGTTTGGCTGAGGGATGAGCCCTGGGGTACGCTTCAGATGATCTCGGTGGCTTCGGAGCGGAAGGGGGGAAGGCGGACGCTCTGTGTTCTGCCGGAGAGGAAGGAGGTGGTCCAGTCCAGGGCCTTCTCTTGGATTCTGGGGTTGTGGAGGCGTGTTCGTAGTGTGTAGTTGCAGACCGTGTCGAAGGCGGGAGACAGGTCCAGGAGGATGAGGGTCGCCGTTTCTCCGTTGTCCAGCAGGGACTTGATATAATGGGTGGCGGCGATGAGGGCAGTCTCGGTGCTGTGGTTGCTGAGGAAACCGGACTAGGAAGGGTCCAGGATTTTGTTCTCCTCGAGGTAGCAGGTCAGTTCGTTGACGGTCTTCTCGATGACCTTTGCCAGGAACGGGAGCAGGGAGATGGGCCGAAAGTTCTTGAGGTCCGCCTTGGGTTTCTTGAGTAAGGCGTTGATCTTGTCGTGCTTCCAGCTCTCCGGGAAGGTATACACCCGTTACAACGCATCTTTTACTCCGCACTACCATTACAACGCGACTTTTACTCCGCATACCATTACAACGCATTGCGCTGGGGGGCGCTCTAGGATAGGGAATAAGTATAATTTACTATCCAACACCTTCCCTAGGGTCCACGGGGACTGGAGTTAGAATAGTAAATTATACTTACCACTATCCAGCACCCCAAAGCGCTATGCGTTGTAATGGTATGCGTTGTAAAAGTCGCGTTGTAACGGTATGCGGAGTAAAAGTATGCGGAGTAACATGGTACATCCCTCCGGGAAGGTTGCTGTCTTGAAGGAGGTGTTGATGACTTTCCGGAGATGAGGTGTGATGGTTGTGCTGGCTTTGTTGAAGATGTGGTGTGGGCATGGGTCTGACGGAGATCCGGAGTGGATGGTGTTTATGATCTTGATGGTGTAGTCGTCGTTGATGTTGGTCCAGGAGAGCAGGCGGCTAGTGCGGATGGTGGTCGTGGAGGCGGAGGTCCCAGTCGTTGTTGGGCGGTTGTGGCATTGAAGCTGTTGTGGATGTCCGCGATCTTGCGGTGTAGTAGCGCTCAAATGCCCTGCTATGCCTACTGCGGTAGTATAATGTGTGCCTGCCTCCATGATCTGACTGATGCAATTGTTCTCCCTCTCCTTCCGGCTCAGCCATGCTAGGAGTTTCCCTGCTCTGTCGCCTGACTCGTATAATCGGTGTTGTGTTGCCTGTATTTGCGACCGAACTTCCCTCTCAGTCAGTTCCCAGAGCTGCCTGCGAGTAACCTCAAGCTGTCAAAGTCATTTTCAGGGGTGACGCTATGCTGGAGATCAAGAAGTTGGCCTTCTGAAGTTTCTATGTGAAGAACTTCTGCTTTCTGTTTCCTCGCCATTGTGTCTTGTAGCCTACCTCAAAAGACTGCTTTATATGCTTCCCAAAGGGTGATAGTGGAGGACACAGAGCTGTCGTTCTCTTGGAAGAACAAATCAGTGTCTTGTTTAATGACCCCCAGCACAGCCACGTCTTGAAGCTCCCATGCACTCAGCCGCCAATCCGACGATGCTCCTCGCGGAGTCCCTCCTACCCGTTGTTTTAACGGTGAGTGATCAGAGATACCTCTAGCCAGGTATTCTACCTCCTCCACTGTCCGTATTTCCCCCACTGGAGCAAACAAATAATGTAATTTTGAGAAAGTCTTGTGTGCCCCAGAGAAGTATGAGTAGGTGCCTGTGTGCATGTGTTGCCTACGCCACAGGTCCGTCAGCCCCATTGACCGCACAAATTCAGCCAGTGGAGTGGGGACTCGGGTCCCTGCCGTTGTTCTGGACCGATCTCTGCCCGGGTACATGACATCATTAATCACCACCAATAATGTGTATGGGAGTATCCGAATTCAGCAACATCCTAGCCTCTGCGTCAATGTCTGGGGTTGCAATTTAGGCGGAGCATAAACACTAACTAGGGTGATCTCCCTCCGGCCCCACACGCCCTGAACAGCGGCATAAGTGCCGCTAGGGTCTATCCAGCATTTAGTAACACGGAAAGGCTGGGTCTTCCTAATCAGGATCGCGACCCCACGGGCCCCTACCTATAAATGTACATTGCGTGCCTCTGAGATGGGTTTCTTGTAGGAGAACTACATCAAGCCTGGTCCTCTTCAAATACTGATTGACCAACCCTCTCTTAATTGTACTGCCCAAACCATTAACGTTCCAAGTCATGACCGTATAAGGTGAATCAGCCATTCTGTACGTGTGTGTCAAGGATACCGCAGGTGTCGACCTCTCTCTCGCCCCCACCCCTCCAGCCCACCTGAACTAACCGCTTGTTATGGGATACTCTGTTGCAGTCTAACTGAAAAACAAAACAAATCATGGAATCAACTTCACCCGCCATCCCTGGTTTTGAGCCTCCCTCCTGTACTGTAGTTCCTAAATCCCTAATAGGCTCTGCGCATTGGAATAATATACACTATAGATTTGACATAAGACTGAGGTCAGAATATCTCTATCGAGTACATTAAACTTAATTATGTGTGCCAGCTAACTCAGAGGTCACTAGAAACTTCCTCGAATGAACAAGAAGGGATTAGTCTCTGACAACCTCATAAACATGACAACTTTGTTTCCCTTAGAGTCGGAACAATATCTTCAGAGTTGTGGAAACAATAGATAACTATTTCACTCAGTCAATTGTGCATGCTTCGTTTCTACAGAGTTGCACAGAAATAGAGAGACGGGCGTTTCAATAAAAAGGGTTCATGCAAGAGATATGAACTGCTACAATCGTGAGACAGAATGCGTAGTATTATGCGTACAGCGTAAACAGTAATATAAAATAATACTGTAATAGCATGGTCTGTTGCTATGACATATATAAAAATACATTCATAAATAACACAGGCTAAAATACTCAACTGGTGTTTCTAAAATACGCCTACCCCAATGTACCTAACCTAGGTCTAGTACGAGGGAAGATGTAGGTGCTGGTTTAGCATAGGTTTAGTTTTGCCAAGAATTGCCAAAGATTTTTCCAGGTTCTAATCAGCTCCATACCTTAGAATGAGAGAGGTTGGTATCTCTTTCCCAGGACTCGATTTCCCAACACCCCGCAAGGGGAGTCAGAAACACTGGAGCTGGATTATCGGCAGAAGGATGACAGCTTCTGGTCTGTGCGTCAGCTGGGGAGTTGGCTTCCTTCGGTACTTGCTGTAGCGAGCTGCGTCGTGCAAGTAGGTAGTTGAACTGCACCGAACCGCACCGTGCTGTGCCATAGCAACTGAAGATATATTTATACCTTGAAGGTGTTTAGGAATGCCAGTATTGACGTAAGAGTCGGGCATATGAACGTCATGAATGAACCTCTAGGGAATTGATGTTCTTGCATAATAATGAGTTTCTTAGAGAAATCCATATTCAAGCAAGGGGATGTCCCTAACGGCTTAAGAGTCTAGTTTTCCAAGAAATCGTGGTGACGTAGATGAACGGATGTAAGCCATGCATGTATTTGGGTAGCATGGGCTATGCCTAAATAAGGACTGGGTTTCTATGCCTATATAAGGGCAATGTGAATTGTACCTATATAAGGGCATGAATCGGGAAATACATACGGAATCTAAATCGATACACAACACCCACTCCACTCTCGTATGTACAACGTTACTAAATTCTAAACATGATAACATATCTAAAATGTATGTACATACGAAGTGCGTAAAGCATGTTACAAACACATTGTAAATAATGTATTCAAACTATTGCATTGGTGCTGTACACATTAAAGAAAGTATGCATTCATAGCATATTTTCGACATTTTGAAATGCTAACATGAATGACTCATAAAAATATTCATTTGTGAAATGGCTCGTAAATACAGAAGAAAAAAGGCCCGAAACCATTTCATATCCGATTGCATAAACCTGTTTGTTTGTGGACAAGGTCATATATTGTCTCTGGAAGTATTCAAATAATTATTGTTCTCTATGAGTAGTTCTACTATAAGCAGATTACTTGTGCCAAAAAAGAAAAAATACAAATTTGGGAAAAAATAATAATTGTAGGAAAAAGTTATTTGTTTTGTAAAAAATGAAGGTCAAATTCAAAGTCTCTCAGTGCAAAAGTAAAAGTCAGTGTTAAGACAGGGAGAAAACATGAAATCTTCTATGTCTGTTGACAAAAAGTCGTCTACCATTGTAGGCGAAAGTTGGATTACCTTGTTTAGAAGAGTAACCGCAAAACAGTGACTTCATCACACTACCTCCAAACCATCTAACACTGGTCGGAGGCAGGATCCAACAATTCCTACCTGTCTGGAACGCAATTACCACAGATAGGTGGGTGAGACAAATTATCCAGTATGGTTATTGCCTAGAACTCACTTCTACTCCACCAAACATACCACCCAGACACCGCCCTATGTCCAAAGAACACATCACCCTGCTACAACAAGAAGTGAAATGCAAGCTGGAAAAGGGGGCCATAGAGCCAGTCCCTTTCCAACACCAAGGGACAGGAGTATACTCACTATACTTCCTTATTCCCAAGAAGGACGGTTCACTCAGACCAATATTGGACCTCAGACCCCTAAATCAATACATACTGTCTGAGCACTTCCACATGATCACACTACAGCAAGTGCTCCCGTTGCTCCAACAAGGAGACTTCCTAGCAACATTGGACCTCAAGGATTCATATTTTCACATACCCATCCATCCAGCTCACAGAAAATACCTCAGGTTCACAATAGAAGGTCAACACTACCAATTCAAGGTTCTCCCCTTCGGGGTAACCACGGCCCCAAGGGTGTTTACAAAATGCTTAGCGACAGTAGCTGCACATCTCAGGAGGCAACACATCCGCGTGTTCCCATACCTAGACGATTGGCTAATACAAGCAAAATCGTACGAACAGTGTACAAGAGACACGTCTCAAACACTTCAGCTGCTACACAGCCTAGGTTTTTCCATAAACTACCCAAAATCGCATCTACAACCATCCCACACACAACAATATCTGGGAGCTACTATAGATACCTCAGTGGCAAAGGCATATCCAAACTCAGCGAGGGTAGCCAGCATGCAGATGCTCATTCGCACATTTCTGCCACAACACTCTTTGCCTGCTCGAGTTTTCATGCAGCTCATAGGCATGATGGCCTCCTGCATATTCATTGTCCCCCATGCCCGACTTCAAATGCGTCCATTGCAAGAATGCCTAGCACGGCAGTGGAACCAAGCTCAAGGACAACTAAAAGACTTAGTGTTGGTAGACAGTCGCACTTACAACTCTCTGCAGTGGTGGAACCCACAAAACCTTTCCAAGGGGCGACTGTTCTAAGAGCAAGTTCCACAACTAGTACTAACAGCGGACGCATCACTGACAGGTTGGGGAGCCCACCTACTTCAATACACAGTACAAGGGCTCTGGACAATCAAACAAAAGAAACTGCATATCAACCAACTAGAGTTGCTAGCAATATTCTTAGCCCTAAAAGCTTTCCAAAAATATTTGTACAGCAAGACTGTGTTGATCTGGACGGACAACATGACAGCCATGTACTATATCCAGAAACAGGGCGGAACACACTCCCCACAGCTGTCCCACTTGGCACAGAGCATATGGAAGTGGGCAATTCCAAAAGAAATCTTTCTCCTGGCAGAACACCTCCCAGGGAAAGACAATCAAATAGCGGATCTGCTCAGCAGACACAGCCAACAACTACACGAATGGGAGATTCACCCCCAAGTTCTCCAGCCATTCTTAAAACAGTGGGGGCACCCAGAAATAGACCTGTTTGCCACAAACAAATACTCAAAATGCCGGTACTTTGCCGCCAGGTTCCCACATCCGTTGTCACAGGGCAATGTGATATGGATGAACTGGTCAGGCAGATTTGCGTATGCTTCTCCCCCAGCACCACTGATTCCGCTGGTGGCACGCAAACTGCGGCAACAGTCACTCACACTGATCCTAGTTGCTCCCACATGGGCAAGACAGCCATGGTACACAACGTTCCTGGAGCTTTCAGTAGTTCCTCATCAAAGGCTGCGCCTCGCACCCCATCTTCTAACTCAGAACCATGGAGAAACACAGATCCCAATCAGATAAACCTTGCGATATGGCTCCTGAAATCTTAGAATTTGGATACCTTAACTTGCCTCCAGACTGCATGAACATCATTAAGGAGGCAAGACGACCAACTACTAGAGCATGCTATGCAGCTAAATGGAAGAGATTTGTTATTTACTGCAACAATAACCAAATCAACCCATTAGATGCTTCCATACAGAACATTATATGTTACCTACTGCATCTTCAAAGATGCAACCTAGCATACTCTTCGATAAGACTACACCTCGCTGCTATAGCAGCATACCTTCAAAACAGGCAACACCTTTCACTGTATAGAGTACCAGCATTCAAGGCCTTTATGGAGGGTCTTAAAAAGGTGATTCCTCCAAGGCACCCACCTTCCCCAATCTGGAACCTAAATATAGTACTTACCAGACTTATGGGACCTCCTTTCGAACCTCTACACTCATGCGAATTGCAATTTCTAACATGGAAGGTGGCATTCTTGATTGCCATTACCTCACTCAGGCGAGTTAGTGAACTACAAACACTAACAATTCAAGAACCCTTCATGCAAATACATGCTAACAGGGTAGTTCTTAGAACAAACCCTAAGTTTATACCAAAGGTCGTATCCACTTTCCATATTAATCAATCAATAGAACTGCCAGTGTTCTTCCAAAATCCACAGTCCGTAGCGGAAAGAGCCCTACACACACTGGATGTAAAGAGAGCTCAGCTTTATTATGTGGACAGAATGAAATCATTTAGAAAAACAAAGCAATTATTTGTTGCTTTTTCACCACAACATAAAGGGAATCCCATATCAAAGTCAGGAATAACCAGATGGATAGTTAAATGCATTCAAATATGTTATCAAAAGGCTAAACGCACTTTAACTGTACCCCCAAGAGCACACTCTACGCGAGAAATGGGGGCATCCATGGCTTTCCTAGGAAATATTCCTCTTGAAGACTTATGTAGAGCAGCCACATGGACTACCATACACACTTGCACAAAACACTACTGTGTAGAAGTGCAAGCAAAGCAGCAAGCTGCTGTAGGCCAGGCTGTCCTCAAAACTCTCTTTCAAACTGCTGCAGCTGGCACAGGTAACCACCGCTAGAGGAGATACTGCTATACAGTCTATGCACAGATATGAATTCAGCAGCCCACATGCCTCGAACGGAATATGCTACTTACCAGTATGCATCTGTTCTTGGTATGTAGGGCTGCTGACATTCATATTGCCCGCCCTCCTCCCCGGTGCCTGTTGCAGCTGCAGCATTATCTTTTGCATGACCATCTCTTACTTTACTATCTCCATCTCTGCCACAATGGCGAAAAACATTCTGAAGATGGAGAAGATGCACATGCGCACTATAGTCCAGGGGAGGAGTCACCTATCTCGTGATACTTTGAAGACTCTTCCAGGACAACAAGGTGCAATCATCCGGACCCAACACTAGGCGGCGATCTATGCACAGATATGAATGTCAGCAGCCCTACATGCCAAGAACAGATGCATACTGGTAAGTAGCATATTCCTTGCTCAGGGATGATACAGGCTCTAAACATAGCTTCTACCCCTTGAACTTGCCAATCTTTTGAACCCCAGACAGTTTTTGTCGCAATGTTGTCTTTCCAAAAGTCGAAACCCTGTCTAGACAGTTGGGCATAAAAGGCTGCAGAATCTGTTTTGTATTGGTCAACATACTTTTCATTCCTGTTCTGTTCACATTTCTAAAGTAAAATGTTTCTGGATTGGATACATTGAACCCTGAAAAGTATGGAAATTTCACAGCAAATGTTTTTGAGCTACCCTTTTGTGGCGTAGGACAATGTTCCCATTGGTTATACATTAATACATTTCTAGGACTTGCAGATTTGTGCAAGAAATGACGACCATAATGGTTATAACAATGCATTTGTTCATATTTATTTATTTATTTATAAAGTTTTATATAGTCTGAAGAACCTTCTAAATAGTCATGACTTGTGAATACTGCAGACATTTCTAAATCTGACATCATAATATTAACAGTCTTAAAGTCCCAATCATCAGAAAAGGTACTAGATGAAACAAAGTCACTCAATGAAATCTTGGATAAGTGTGGAAACTTCAACAGCCCTGACGGGCCAAAAAAATCATATTCTGTTTTGTCCCAGGATTTACCATCAGGTATAGGAACGGCTGTGATGTTTAATGCTGAAAACTCTTTTCGTTCACATTGGGATGATTTGTGTGGCTTGAGGAGTAAGTTGACGTTCTTACTTGCTGTGTCCATTTTGACATATCTTCCATTTAGCAGCATACCCATATTACTAGAGTCGACCAAAGTAGAAGAAAAAATATTCCCAACACAATCCAAAATTCAATACATGGTGAAACCAGATAAGTCTTTTCCAGGTGATGAAAAAGTTCAGTTGCTTGTTCTTTGAAAGTTCCTTTTGCTGGCCTCATTTCAGGTTCGCTGGGATCCTCAGAAAACATATCAAAGTTAATGAAATAGTCAGAGGCAGTTCTGTCAATAGTTGGGATAGCATCCGGATTTGTTGAAATCACTGGAACCACTGGATCACTTGTTACTTCGTTGTAGACAGGTGTTTCATGCCGAACTGTTATTTGGGTCTCAAGAGGAACGAGTTCCATAGCTTTATTGCTTAGTCCTTCTTTTCTCAATGCAGATTCTTCAATGGTGATGAGTCTCTCAGTTTGAACCTCTTGGATTGTAGCTAGAGGAGTGCGTCTGCTACTTGGTCGGAATCCACATGGCCTACTGCTTAGTATCGGCCACATAGTGTGGTTTGATCAGGTCGATAGACACAAACCTGTTCTCCTTTTTACCAGCAAGGGGAGGAAGCCAAACTGTTCTTGATCCGTGGATTGCTAGAGCAGGTACTGGCTGTCTGTAAGAAGACCCAAACTCCTTCTTGTCCGCAATCTTTTCTCTTACTAGATCACCAAACTTTGGGATCCAGACAGGCCTTGCTGGGACGGTGGGTTTTTCCCCAGTGGTGGCTGGCTTCAGGAACATGTTGCTTTGTTTAGTTCTTAGTTCATTTAGGTCCTGTAAAACAGCCAAACGATCTTTGATATCAAATTTCTTTTGTTACACCACTGATGTGTGACAATCAAGGTCCGAGACCAACATTCTTGTCCCAAAAAGGACCTCATACGGAGTGATACCCCCTAGAGAACTTCTTGGCAAGTTGTTAAGACTACGTTGGACACGTATTAGTAGTTTGACCCACCCGTCACACGAACCTAATACCCTAGCTGTTATAGATTGCTTTATGTCCTGTTTTTTTCTCTACACAACCGAATTTCCCTCAGGATGGAAGGGACTAGAATACCGCAATGCAACGGCCAAACTGGCCATGGCCTCTTTGTAAGCTCGAAAGCTAAACGCAGGACCCTGGTCAGAATGTAGCGTGCCAATTGCATATGTGCCGATAAAGACTCGCAAATCTTTTATAACAGTTCGAGCATCAGCCGAGCGCTGAGGCCACATCCAAAAGAACCTTGAACGCGAATCCACTGCGACCATGATATATTTATAGTTACCATCCCTTTGTAAGGGACGGCAGTGGTTCAGGTAAACACACGCTAATGGTTTATCTGAGATTAACAGGAGACGTCGGCGCAGGACGTTTCACAGTAGGGACTTTCATCCTTTGACATATTTCATTATCCAAAACATAGTTCCGGGTTTATTTCCTGATGCCTGGCTGCCAGTACAGTTGTTTTAATAATGATACTGTGGCGGAAACACCTGCATGAGCAGAGGCGAGCCCTTCATGTGCTGATAGGATTAGGAATAGGATAGGGGAATTCGCAGTCCATATTTTCAAGTGCCATTTTGAATGCTTGTAGTTCAGCTCGCTGAGCTGTACAATCTCCTAGAGATTGCGTTTTTGTGACCATTGGTCTGAATTTGCCATTGCGCATATGACCTTTAACGATCAAGCATGAAGTAATAAAAGCTTGTTTACCCCCCTTAGCGGGTTGTGCTGATCCGTCAGTATAAATTATACATTCATACTGTGTTAGAGGCAGAATTTCAGTAGGCAGAGGACATTCTTGTTCGTATTGTAGAAATGCTTGTGTTTTCAAATAAGGATCAAAAACGTATTCAACATCAGTTGCAGTAAGAGAATTAACCCATTGTATCCATCTTGGATGTAAAGCTTTAGCATTTGGAATGCTCGCTTTTGTCACTGCCTCTTAAGTCAGGTACAGGAGTTATAACTATAATGCGTTTCCCTTGTGCTAGAGCTCTTTCTCTTGCTACAGCGGTTTGAACAGCTGTCAGAATTTTTTCTGTAGAAGTGAATTTCATTTCTGCTTGTGTGTACAAATGTGATTTTTATGCTGTTGGTACTTTTTCACCTTCGTTAAAAGTTAAGTAGGTGAATCCGCATTGACCCGGAATGATTCGGATCACTAGCTTGCGTACATTTACGTATGTTTGTAAATGTTTTGTTGCTAACATATCTGTTTGGAGTGAACACAAAATTTCTGTGTGTTCTTTTTTCCAATGAATGGTTTTAAAATCGGGTTTGATTAATTCGTAGAGAGGTTAAACTCTTTCTGCGTAGTTCAGAATGTAAGTTCTTCAGAAATTCAGGAAACCTAAAATCAACTGTACGTTTATCAGCGTTTTTGGAGGTTGGAGCAGCGCACATTTTTCTAAAAAGTTGGCTGCCAGGCTTTTGCCTTCACTTGATAGTTCATATCCTAGGATGAGGACGTTGAGATGGGCAATTCTCGATTTTTAAAAATTGAATTTATACCCTTCAGAGGCGAAGCCAAGTATATTGGTGTTCACCCTGTTCAAGTGCCTATACAGGTCATCGTCTGTCAGATATATATCATCGACATATGAAAATGCCTCGTAATCATAAGTTTGTAGTAACTCTGTTACCCTTGCTGAGACTAACCCAGGACTATTCTTGAATCTTTGAGGGAGACGACAGAAGTGACGCTGTGTCCCCATTATTGAGAAAGCGGTCAAATACCTACTTTCTGTTGCAATGTTTTGACAAAAGAAACCATTTGATATGTCTAATGTGGTTTTATATTTTTTACGCACAATAGTATTCATTAATGCTGTACTGTGTGCATTTTGCACTGCAAATGTTTTGCAACAAGAGTTTAGATGTCTGTAATCTAATACTAGACGATATGTATTGTCTGGTTTGGAGACAGGAAACAAAGGATTGTTCATTGATGAGGTGCATGTTTCAATCATCCCTTGATATTCAAGTTGATCTAAGATACTCAGTTGGTTGATTTTTCAACTGGACTTTAAGGTGAGGCGAATCCTCATCCCATCCTACATGATTTTTATATATTGCTGGGGCTTGTGCGACTGCCCATTTCCTGGCATAAGTATATTTGAAATGTATTGGAATACGATTAGAGAAGGCTGGCATAATGGTGTCTTCTCCATGTGGGCACTCCCTGACAAATTCTGGTGGCCAGTCTTTTTCAGCTAGAAGTATATCATAGCCTTTAGAAAGTCGCTCCCAAAAGAGTGCTTTCACTTTTCTTGGTATGTCTCCCTCCATTCAGAGTGTTATTTCATATAACTTATGTGGAGAGCTAACCCTGGTGTCTGCAGTTTCAACTTGAATGTCCTCATTCAAGTCCACTGTCTCCAGAAGTCCCTTCAGGTTCTGGCAAGCTATTGTTACTTCTGCTGCGCTGTCCAACATTGTCTGGGCCCATTCTCCGTTCTTGAGTTGTGTCCTCAAGATCCTCGGCATGTCTGATTTTGACAATATCAGGGAACGGTAGTGGTGGTAAGAACAGGTGGTAATAACTCACAGATGGTTCAAGAATTTCTAAGGGGCAAGGTTCGAAAATATTATATACCAGGTGTATTGAAAGACCGGTCAGTTCTTATCACACGTTCTACTCCATGACACCCCATGAAATTCTAAAGGGGATAGATCTCTGACTGACGATATTCAGATTTCATTCCATTAAGAAACACTAAAACAGGAGAATAACCAATTGGTTCATTGCTGTATCGACTTTCGAATACACAGAGAGTAAGCCTTGAGAAAGTTACACATATGTAACGAAACACGTGTCGGCTGTCATCGGCTACCTTCAACCATCACAACCTGGATGGCCGTAAGACTAGGACCTCCAGCTTGGCCGTTACTCTTGTCTCTTGTAGTGCTCAACAAATCCGTAAATTGTGTACTGACATTTCTTGTTTCTGGATGTACTGAAGCTTATATTAAATTAAATAAGATAAATATCTGACCTTATCATGTTCTCTTTTCTTCTTTCTGGTTAAAATAACAATGTCCGCTTATTGAGAAGACGATTGCTGTTACAGAATCGTTTGAGTACTGGCCATCTAGCCAATATCAAAAACTGCAAATTGTCCAAACTTAAATTTTAGAGTGCCAAGGTGCAACCTGTTTGTAAGATGTCTGATTTTGAGACCTGCTACCTTCTTTTTGGTGAATTGAGGTTTTTTGTTTTTCTCAACGTATTGATCGTCTTTGGACTTTACTTATTCTTCCTTGTTTTCTGACCGTCCCCTTCTTTCGGATTTCTGTGAGTAAGTCTGAAAGGTAGGAGAGGAACGTGTATCAGTATCTTGATATCTATCAGGTTTTCTCAAATTACCCCTATTCCGGGGGTTGTACCTCTTTTCAGTGGGCTCCTTTTGAGAAGACCTACCTCGGGAATGAGAATGCTTCTCTTTTGAAGTTTGTTTGCTATTTTCCCACTTCTTTTTAGAAAAGGTAGGAGTGTTTTTAGAAAATACCTTTTCAGGACTTTCGGACAGTTATGGTGTAACTCGTTTCAACCCCAAACTGTCTCTGCCTAATTCTTCATAGGATTTTTCAGTTATTCTGGCTCGTTCTTGTGGTTGCTCTCTTACATCAAATTCCCTCAACTTCTGACGGATCGCCACTGATGCTGCTTCTCCTTTAATATTTGATAATATTATTGTGGAGACCTGTTTGAAATCTTTCAGTAGTTTCATACCTAAATTTATAACAGGCTCTGACCCGTATTTGTTTTGAATCTGTTTCAGGACATCAGGTATTACCACCATAGACGGAACACCTTGTGATTTAGTGTAGATTGCAGCAAAGACTGTACCCCAAGTGGTGCAGTACTCCAGATGTGGTGTGATCCCCATTGGTAAACAGATTGCTAGAAATCTGTGTTTTTCATGAGGGCTAGTATTAGGAAATACTGCTTCGATCTGAGTCATTTTTTGAGCTATCCAGAATGGAACTTGTTCATGTTTTGTGGGTAATTTACCCATGACTGTGTGTAAAATCTATGGTGTAATTTTTAGTGTATTCCCTTCGTGAGAGCTTTGTTGTGGAATAACTATTGTAGGTTGGACTGTAAGAGTCCGCATGACATATTGGACCAATTGTTTGTAGATTTTGATTAACTCTTTGAGTTGAGCTAGTAACTCTACGTCTGACATGTCGTTAATGTCAGGATGTGGTGTATAGCTGGCTAAAACCGGCCATGTTGCTCCTGATCTACCTAGTGGACCGAGCCTGGTAATGTGATTTAAAGGTTTTAGGGCGCCGTTAAACCAGAGCTCATGCTCCCTGAATGTGAGTGGAATTTCAATATCCTTGAAAGGAGTATATTCCTTTGGTGGATCATCTTCTTTTTAGAAGTGAAACAAACATGTTACTGGATTTGCTTCAGGTAAGACTATCCACAAATAGAATACCTCTGTCTGGTGATATTCATGTGCCTCTATCACAAAAACTGCCCTACCACCTCTTGATGTTAGGCCATGTTTTATTAGTTTTATAGTGATGGCTTTCCTTACATTTTGAGGAATGATTATAGCATGTGCATCGGTTTCTTGGAAACCTGTAAAGTTAAGAGCTGTTTTGACGTTGTCGCCTGTGGCTCCACCGTCTGCGGTGGTATCTTCGTTGGCCATTTTGAAATGAAAAGTGCAGAGCAAGTTTCAAGGGAACAAAGATAAGGTGCACAATATTTTGGAACACTGTATCCTTCAACATTGAGCAAACCAAAAAGCTAATACATAGGATTTTTTGGCCTTCTCAGCTATGGCTGATATTATCCCTTACCCACTCCAGACGTCTATTGGAGTGTTATGAGTAGGGGGTCTCTGAGAAAAGCACGACTGAGTTACTTCAGTATCTAGCATTAAATTAGTCCCTTACCAAACCTTGTGCGCCATGTAGTGTAGTTCATATATCCCTAATAGGCTCTGTGCATTGGAATAATATACACTATAGATTTGACATAGGACTGAGGTCAGTATGTCTCTATCGAGTACATTAGACTTAATTGTGTGTGCCAGCTAACTCAGCGGTCACTAGAAACTTTCTCGAATGAACAAGAAGGGTTTAGTCTCTGACAACGGCATAAACATGACACCTTTGTTTCCCTTAGAGTCGGAACAATATCTTCAGAGTCGTTGAAACAATAGATAACTATTTCACTCAGTCAATCGTGCATGCTTCGTTTATACAGAGTTGCACAGAAATAGAGAGACAGGCGTTTCAATAAAAAGGGTTTATTGAAAGTCTTCTTTCTCATGCAAGAGATATGAACTGCTACAAACGTGAGACAGAATGCAAAGTATAATGCGTACAGCCTAAACAGTAATATAAAATAATACTCTAATAGCATGGTCTGTTGCTATGACATATATAAAAATACATACATAAATAACACAGGCTAAAATACTCAACTAGTGCTTCTAAAATACGCCTAACCCAATGTACCTAACCTAGGTCTAGTACGAGGGAAGAAGTAGGTGCTGGTTTAGCATAGGTTTAGTTTTGCCAAGAATTGCCAAATGTTTCTCTAGGTTCTAATCAGCTCCATGCTTTAGAATGAGAGATGTTGGTATTTCTTTCCCGGGACTCGATGTCCCAACACCCCGCAAGGGGAGTCAGAAACACTGGAACTGGATTCTCGGCAGGAGGGTGACAGCTTCTGGTCAGTGTGTCAGCTGGGGAGTTGGCTTCCTTCGGTACTTGCTGTGGCGAGCTGCATCGTGCAAGTAGGTAGTCTAACTGCACTGAACCACACCGTGCTTTGCCATAGCAACTGAAGGTATATGTATACCTTGAAGGTGTTTAGGAATGCCAGTATTGACATAAGAGTCGGGCATATGAACGTCATGAATGAACTTATTCAATATTCAAGCAAGGGAATGTCCCTAACGGCTTAAGAGTCTGGTTTCCCAAGAAATCGTGGTGACATAGATGAATGGATGTAAGTAGCCATGCCTGTATTTGGGTAGCATGGGCTATGCCTAAATAAGGACTGGGTTTCTTTGCCTATATAAGGCCAATGTGAATTGTACCTAAATAAGGGCATGAATCGGGAAATTCATACGGAATCTAAATCGGTACACAACACTCCCCACTTGCTCCCACACAGTACGCCCCTCCCTAAAAAATTCAACGTGACAACTCTGCGCATGTCAGTCGTGAAGTCTGTCGATCCCACCCCTCGCCTCCCCCCTACCCCTAAATTACAAACAAACCACAAAAGGATATATGCC
Source organism: Lissotriton helveticus (assembly GCF_964261635.1). Taxonomy (NCBI): domain Eukaryota; kingdom Metazoa; phylum Chordata; class Amphibia; order Caudata; family Salamandridae; genus Lissotriton; species Lissotriton helveticus. The sequence goes on from NC_136068.1 coordinate 1,189,488,132, forward strand.
GTTGGAAAGAAATGAGTTCAGTCTCTCTAACACTTGGCCCTTCAGGGGGCGGGCCTCCTTGTCAGCGTTCCATTGCCATTCTGCTCTCAACGCACACCCGTAGCTCAGCCCCTTCCACCATCTTTGTCATGTTGCCGTTGAGGATCTTCACCCTTCCCCTGGCCTCCGCTCCCGACTCCTCCGCGTTGTTGATGGCCTTGAGTAATGGATGATCCCTGTCAGTATCAGCCAGCGAGCCATTATCGGAGTGGACTGCCCTTTTGTTCACCCCTTGGTTAGAGTCCCTATCAGTGTCTCTGGTCTGGCCGGTGCCATCGTCCGAGGCCGCCCTCCATCTCCTGTACGGTGTAGTTGGCGGTGCAGCGCCATCCAGATTCCTGAGTTTCCCCTGCCTTTTTAATTTTACCTGATGCGGTCGAGGTTCCCAGCTGGGGGGGGGGGGGGGGTCCCTCCGGATCGTGCTTTGGTCCCACCTTTGGCCCACTTCATCCTCGGCCTTTTCTTGATCCATGCCCAGGCTTCCTCTGGTGTTTGAAAAAAGTGGGAGGCTCCCTGGAATATTACCATCAATTTAGTCGGAAAGAGAAGCATGTATTGAAGTTTCATGGCTCGGAGTTTGATCTTCACGGAGTCGAAGGTTCAACACATCTTCTGCACGTCTCTGGAGTAATCAGGTAAAATCATAATATTGGCGCTGGCCAGTTTGAGTTCACCCACTTTCCATGCCTCTCTGAGGATCAGATGCCGGTCCTAATAATTCAAGAATTTCGCAATTAGCGGGTGCGGTGGGGCTCCCAGGGGAGGCCTCAAATTGGGCATCGTATGCGCCCTTTCGATGATAAAGCAGGTAGAGAACTGTGCCTCCGGGAGTATATCTCACAGCCACTTTGCCAGGAAGGTGACTGGGTCAGAACCCTCCTGTCCCTCTGGCACTACAATAAAGCGGAGATTATTTCTTCTGCCCCTATTTTCAGCATCCTCCTCCCGCAAGGCCATCCCTCGTATATTGGCTTTTAGTTCTCAAATGTCTTTCTGGACCTGGCTCTGGCTCTTTGATCAGTAGCGACCTCCCCCCAGCGCCTTGAGACCCTCACGGGTATGTAGTGCGCTTTAGAAATGCAATGATTGATTGATTGATTGAATGCGTGCGACGTATCCTCCACTTCCGGGATGCGTGTTAACGCCTGTGTTACTTAGTTCGCAGTATTCCGGACATCCTGCCGCAGGAGAGTCACTTCCGATCTGATCTCAGCCATCTTGCCTACGATAGCCTCCCTTGAAGCCTGGATAGCCTGAAGGATTGCGGTATTGTCTGGTGGGTCTGCCACTACCTTGCCCGACTTACTCTGCGGTGGAATCGCCTTGGTGCACTTATCCATTTTTCCCGGTTTCTGCATCTCGGGGTCTTTGTCTTTTGCCATCTGGGGAAACTAATAGCGTTTATTGCAGCCCTGTATCGCTAGGGAGGGGCCGCGCCTGAGGGTCTATGCTGGTATCTACTATACACGTAGAGATCCCCAGTACACCTTATAAACTCTGTTCACTTGTGCGGCCCTCTAATGTCAATACTCTGGTCTTTGGGAGTCCTGAGGGAATAGCCGCGCAGGGGCCCACACTGTTTGGCCGCAGCTACCACGACTAGCTACAACCTAGTCACCTCATGGGCTTCACAGCCCCCGCTTTTCCCCGAACCGCTGCACAGGGCCACAACTGGCCCCTCTCCTGGCAAATCAGTCCAATACTATATCTGCCTTTGATTATCCCGATACTAGTTATGGAGCTCTTTGCCAGGTCCTGTCCTTATAGCAGAGTGGGAGTCAGTGGCGTGGGCCCCATAGGCACGCTCCTCCCTGCATAGCACAGACCAAATACAAGCCGAATGAATAACGACGTCCCTCTGGAGATTTGACCAGTGACCACAGTCTCAACTCAGTTTTCTCCCCTACGGCAAGGAACCACAGGGATGCACTCTGGAGTTCAAGATGGTCCTCATTGATCAGGAGGCCTCCCCATCTCCCCCGACCCCACATCCACAGCAGGGGCCGCGTCTCCTATCACGACAGGGGTGAGGAAAGGGAAGTCCAAGGGGGGGCGGACCCCGGCCCTCCCCTGTCCGCTTTTCAGGCTTCACTCAGTCACAGGGCAGGGAAGGGGTCCAGACGCAAGTCCGGGCTGCACGGAGTAGCAACGCGTCTCCTCTTCCACGGCACCAGCAATGCCCCCAGGCTCCCCAGGTCACAGCCCCTCACCAGGGAAGCTCCACACACCTGGCGACCCCCGCGGTGAGGGGCGGGGATAGCGGCAAATGAGTTGCTGCGTCATCAATGGATCGCGCCGGCCACGTTTGGAGCTGCAGCCCATTCCATCGCTGTCCGAGACCGACCACCACAGACCAGGATTCAATGTCTGGCAGCCCTCAGAGTCGAGTCGAGGTATTAGTCGGGCTCAGGGTGCGGGATTTTTCTGCGATGGTGCCTGGGTATGCAGGATAACTCACAGGATTAGAGATGGGCAGCCGGAGCTCCGGCAAGCACGTCTACTCAGCCATGCTGTTGGCCTCCCCCCAGTTTTGGATACTTGGAAGTGGGCCTGAACATGCTATGGGTATCCAGCTGTGGTCTTGTGAGCAGAACCGACTCAGGGCAATGCATCCCCTCGCAGCTCCACATCTGAACCGCCGCATCACAACGCATCCAGATGCTGGACCTCGCATCGCATCCCACAGCCTCCACTGAACCACCACCGTGAAATGCATCCTTGACGCAGGCCCTCGCATCGCAAGCACCTCATCGAAGACATCAATGACGATGACGCAGGACTTTTCATGGCAACCCTGCAGCTTCTTCAGAACCACCAGTGCACGATGCATCTTCGACGGAGGACTTTGCACCGCAAGCATCCACGATAGCGACGCAGGACTCAGCATCTGAGCCCCTTCTACTTCCTTGGAACTGCCGTTGCGCATTTCATACTTGAAGCAGGATCTCATAAATCTCTGCAACCCAGCGCTATATAAAACCTTTTAAATAAAATAAAATAAAAATAAAATATAAGATCCTTTGTTCAGCGGGCCTATCTTGGTCCCTGTTATCCAGCCCACTCTTCATTGCAGTTGGCCTGAGCTTATGACATTGTCTCAGTCCGGCGCGACCAGATAACCACAGCTAGCACTTTGTACTCTAGGCACTATTTGTACATACTGCTTTGAAATTGTATAACTTTGGTTCTACTAAATGGATTTTTGTTGTTTTGGTCTCAAATAATATATTACATTTTACTCTATTTTTCTAAATTGGTATTGGATTTTTCTTGTGTTGTGTTTTCACTCTATAACTATTTGAAGTGTTGCATAAGTACTTTACACATTGCTTCTAAGTTAAGCCTAACTGTTGTGTTCCAAGCTACCAGGGGGTTAAGCTCAGGTTAATTTGGGGTTACTTGTGACTGCACCCTGACAGAACTTATGTTTGTTGCTTGATTAGGATTTTAACCCCCTCAACCAGTAACCCTATTTCCCACACTTACGATTAATGCTTTCGATATACCATCGTGTATACATTACAGGTCCAGCCCCCATTGAAATAGCTTTGCATTAGTGGTAGTAGATGACTTTGGCAAACCAATTTCTCAACATTTTAAATTGACCCATTTTTTAGCCTGAGCCTGCAATTGGATGTTGTTACGGTTGATTATATTTTTGATCCTTTAGTTTGCATTAGGTCCATCAAACATAAGCAGCAGTGACTACCAGGATGAAAATGGCAACAAAGGATCTCGCTTGTATTACAGTTTTCCTTGGGGAAAGGAAGAAATTGAAACACTACAGGCTGTCGGAGAAAATGAGCTCTTACAGATGCACCAGGAGAATGAGTCACAATTATATGTAAGTTATATGTACTGTTTTAACCTTGGTAATGATTGTTAAAAATCAGCTTTTCATCACTTTTAGAACTGATGTCTAACCCTTTTTTATTATTACCGTTCGATCTTTTAAATCCTGATAATGACGTACAGCAGTCATATGACAACAACTTTTTTTCAAAATGTAGTCTTGGTAGACTCAGCTAAGAAAAATGATGACATTGTGTGGTGATCTCATATTGACTATATTCCAGTGATGTAATGCTGGAATGTAGAATGTCTTATGGAGATTCTTAGTTGAGAGATTCCCTGAAGTCAGTTACTTGGGGACTGCTGGAGCTGTGGCTAATAAATACAAGACATGAAGTATTTCTGACTGCTGACCCTTATTACATAATACTTCACTACAATTTGGCAACGATTTACCACAGCAAAGGATCCACGCATCAAGAAACTCTGCTTTTAAATTAAGAAGTAAGAAGATTACATTCTCATGAAGAGCACATCCCTAGAAGGAAAAGAAACAGGCCTCTATATTTTAATTTGAATGCTGGGATTTAGCACGGGACTATTAGTATCAGTAATGGAAAATTTTCTTTAATGATGGTACTATCCATTCCTAGATAATTAGTCATCACGCTACATTGCACAGTGTTATTTTTCAAAAGAAAGTAAAGCCTAATCTCAGTTTTGCCTAATTGAATTAACCGAGTAAATGGCAAAGGCATTAACAGACATTTTGGCTCAGCGCATTTAAAGACCAGCGTGTTACCTCGAAGGATTTAATTTATTCTGTTTGTCAGAAGCCCGGCGCAGGACAGTAATTTACATTGAAAGGAAACTCGTTTCAAAGTGAATATATCCTGTTGTGAGCGCATGAAATTGTCTGAAAGATAAACGCCTTCACTTCGAGTGAAAGAATTTAAATGTGTGTCTGCATTTCACATTGGAAGGAAAAGTCTTATTTAATTAAACATACTCAGCCGGGAGTGTCTACATTTGATGTTGAAGATACTTGCATTCAAATTAGTCAACTAACATTTTAAAAGTAGTTATATACATTTGTGCGCGCGAAGGAAAGAGCAAGGCTGCGTTGGAATTTAAACTACATTTTAAGCGTAACCATAATCCGCTGTGCGTGTCAAGCCAGGTGCGAGGTAGAAATTGATTGAAGTTCTGAAGTAAACATAACCAGCTCCACACGTCATCAAGCGCGAGGTTAAATTAGCCTGGAATTCCGAAGTAAACACAACCAGCCGTGCGGGTCATGAACGCGAGGTTAAAACTGACCAAAGCTCATAAAACAAATATATATTCAACTGTGCGCGTTAAGTCAAGCGCGAAGGTGAAACTGACTTAACAGACTTCTGTGTATGCGCTGGAAGTCAAGCGGTAGAAACGATAACACCGTAATGAAATAAAGCCTTCAGTCAGCAAAACGTGAGAGAAACCTTCTGATTAAAAAGAATTTGTGTTTCTTTCAAGCGAGAAGGATTGGCTTACTTACAGTGAGGGTTATACGGTTCCCAGCCAACCAAGCTGTCCTCGTCAGTGCTGCTTAAAACAAAAAGAGTCACAATTGAGGAACGACTACGGGAAGTTGTTCAGTTCCTGAACACTTTGCAGAATAACTAGAACGCTGACTTTTATAATAAATTAGACATCAGGAAGTGAATTTCTACAGAAGCAACAAAGTACACAGTCTGATATTCATATATTTTGTTCAAGGAACAGCACATCCGTGATGTGCACACGCAGAACCAAGTAACAGGGAACTGGTTAACAAACCAAATCTGCACATCCGTGATGTGCACACGCAAAGAAAATCCTCTCAGAAAGAGAAAAGTATTTCTTCAATGTATATCTGTGATATACACACACACATAAAGAAGAGGAAAATACTTTCAACAGCAACTAAAATATTTATACATATATATAAATTACAAAGTATTTATTTATTTATTTATTCTTTATTCATTTATTTAACTTTAAGTTTTTTGGACAAATTCAAACAGTTGTGTTGCCTTTTTCCAGCATTAATTATTGAATATTATTATACGTTAACATAGAAAGTGTTATGGCTACTATGCAGAATGTTAGCGCACCTCCTCCTTTTCTTCAAACTCCTGGAGATCTCCCTGTACCTTGGAGAAACTGGTACAGAGCTTTCATTAAGTATTTAGGAGCTATTGGCGGAAACAGGTATCGACCAGAATGCAAAAGATTTTTATTAAAACACAACTTAGGTTTTGAAGGTCAATCTATCTATGAGCATCTACCACCCTATAACATTCCCCATGACCAAGAGGATTTAGACGAATATGAATTAGCTATAAAAAAATTAGAGAAACAATTTGATGTACAACCAAGTTTGATCGTAAATAGACATAAATTCTTCACTAGAGAACAGTTGCAGGATGAGTCTATAGATACTTATGTTGCTTTGTTACGTATGTTAGCTGCAGAATGTGAATTTGAAAACTTCACAGATCAACTTATACGTGATCAGATAGTAGTACGTTGCTGGGATAAAAAAGTACAACAAAAACTCCTCACCTTGAGAAATCCAAATTTATTAGAAACAATTGATATAGTAAAGGGAATTGAGGTGTCACGTAAAGCAATACAAGAACTTACTCGCAAAGACTCTAGTGGTGTATCTGCTGTTAGTGAAAAATCAACCTATAAACAAAACAAAAGTTTTAAACAATATCCAAAAAAAAAGAATACAAAGGTGGGTTTTTCACACAAAAGAATATTCGTTTTAGGTGTGGGTATCCCAATCATGCACCCAATGGTCGTTCTTGCCCTGCAAAAAATGTGAAATGTAAATTGTGTAACAAGATTGGGCATTTTGCAAACGTTTGCCAGTCACCTAAAGACAAGATCAACTCAGTTCCAGATGGGGATTTAGATAACAGCTCAGATGAAGAAGAAAATTGTGTAAGGGAAATGAGAGATATGATTGTAGTTGTACAAGACGACGAGTCTGACTGTGTAGACCCTTAAGAAGAAATTGAACTAGATGGAAAAAATGTAAGACTCCTTATTGACTCTGGTTCAAGAATAACAATGGTGACAGACGAATTGTTTGCTGAAGTTTGGGGAAGACGAGAGTTATTTCCTCCAGACAGGAATCCAGTAACATATGATGGTAGAAAAATAGAATTGTCTGGATATTTTGAATGCCAACTCAGATTTAAAAGTTGCACCATTTTTGGTAAAGTACATGTTGTGAAGAAAGGGCTAAACATACTTGGATGGTATCACCAAGGTCTATTTGGCATGACCCTCAGACCTGGCAGAGATGTTCAAGTATCTTTAGTAACTGAGTGTGAGCAAAACAAAGAGTCATTTGAAAAAGTTGAAAGCAGTACCAAATGGATGGAGAAGTTTCCTGCGGTATTTGATGACAAACTAGGTAGGATCAAAGGTTTCAAGCACAAAATTAAAGTAAGAGACAATGTTACACCAGTGTGAGAAAGTGCCATCTTTCTTGCCTTGGTATGACCCCACTTTTTTCTGAACTGCTGATGTACTTCGATTGAGTGTGCCCTGGGTCCCTGCCAATCAGGTACCCAGGGCCTGTGTTTCTTCCCTACAAAGAACAGCTATGCTGAAACAAAACACCCAATTGGCATCTCTGGCGACCTGTCAGCCCCTAGTAAATAGTACCCTAGGTACCCAGGGCATGGTGACCAGAGAAGACCTCTGAGGGCTGCAGCACTTATTGTGCCACCCTCAGGGACCCTGAACCCTGGCACCCACACAATGCCTTTGCAGACTGACTGCCTAAATGCAGAACTAAAGGAAGAGTCGACATGGCACACATCCCTGTGTGCCATGCCCACAGAACCCACTGCCCTGGCATACTTCAGTCACCCCTCTAGCTGGGTGCCCTATGCCAGAGGTGAGGGCACAGGGGCATGAGCCATGTGCCCCTACAGTACCCAGGGCCATTACTGGGCACTGTAAGTGCAGTGATGCCATTTAAGAGTATATGGTGCTGGGAGGTCGTCATTACAAACTCCACAGCACCATAATGGCTACACTGAAGACTGACAAGTTTGGTACCAAACTTCTCAGCACATTAAACCCGCATGGATGCCAGTGTGGGATTTAATGTAAAATGCACGAGAGGGCATCGCCCTCCAAAACCCAAACCTGTATGTATGTATGTATGTATTTAATGCTTATTAAGCGCAACGGTCACCCAAAGGGTATCCTGGCGCTGAGACCAAATCCAACCATCGGGTGAATGCATTACATTGCTCTTGGAAATAAGTGGGTCTTGAGATCCCTTTTAAAAGAGGACAGATCTTGTCTACTCCTCAACGTCAGAAGTAGGGTGTTCCATAACGTGGCGGCCGCAAAGCTAAAAGCGCGGCCGCCCATCCTCACTCTGTTTATCCTGGGAATCCTCACCAGGATCTCAGAGGTCTGGCAGCTTGGTACCAGAAAAAGAGGTTTTGGAGTGGTATCGGTCCTAGTCCGTGCAGAGCCCTAAAGACAAGGCATAGAGCCTTAAAGGCAATCCTCTGCTGGACCGGTAACCAATGAAGATCAGCCAATGCTGTAGATGAAGAGGCAGAGCGCGGGCGAGATAGAGCCAATTTAGCCGCCATGTTTTGAATCCTCTGCAACTTTAGGATCAAGATTTTAGGGGCTCCCAGAAGTAGTGCGTTGCAGTAGTGTAACCTACTGAGAATAGAACTACGCACTACCTCTGCTCTAGCTTCCCGGGGAAGAAGTGGCAAGATCTTACGTAGAGCGCGGAGCAGGCCCATACAGGTCGCTGCAGTCCTATTCACAGAGGCGTCAAGCTGTAAGTTAGGTTCAAACAAAACTCCCAAATTACGAGCCGATTCTGCGGCCTCCACCGAGCCCGGAATAGAGGTTGGCCAGATGTCATCCAGTAGTGTGCGGGGGAGTCGGTCTAGGGAGTAATGGAGTACCTCCGTTTTCGACCCATTAAATTGGAGTGAGTTGGCTCGCAACCACTCTGCTGTAGCCGACATACAGCGGTGAAAGGTGTCCCTCGAGACTATCTCAGTACCCTCAAATGAAAAAATCAATTGAGTGTCATCGGCATAATTGATGACTGATATGCCAAATGACTTTATCAGATCTACCAGGGGTCGGAGATATAGATTAAAAAGGATCGGACTAACCGCCGATCCTTGGGGGACACCTTGGCTCACCTGTCGTGTGGCTGATCGAAAAGGTGGTAACGCCACAGCTTGCTGTCTATTGCAGAGATAAGATGTTAGCCAACTTAAAGCCAGACCAGTTATTCCCACGTTCCGGAGACGACCCAATAGAACCTCATGGTCCACCGTGTCGAACGCGGCCGACATGTCAAGCAGCACTAGGAACGCTGACTTGCCCCTGTCGACACGTGTTCGTAAATCGTCCAACACGGTGACCAATGCGGTCTCGGTACCATGGGCCGGTCTGAAGCCAAATTGGGCTGCATCCAGACAGGAGTTAGTTTCCAGGAAGTTGGACAAGGCTCTCGTGACCCACTTCTCGATGATTTTTATCGCAAATGGTAAAAGCGAAATGGGCCTATAGTTGGCTGAACATAGAGGGTCCAGGGTAGCCTTTTTTAGCAGTGGTGTTACTATTGCCAACTTCCAGCTGTCTGGGACTGATGCAGTAGTCAGCGATTGGCAACAGATGGAATGGAGCTGGGGGAACAACTCATCGTGAAAGGCCTTCCAGATCTTATGTGGCATTGGGTCAAGTGGTGAACCTGAGGAGACACCGTTGACCAGGGCGCAGAATTCCTCCAACGAGGGGGTAAGGAAGCTGGACAGCTGGGGGGACTCTTCCTTGTTATCAACCCCTTCGGATTCCGAATGACAGGGGAATTCCAAAGGGGGAGGCAAAGGCGACGCAGACTGTCCGGATACTGCGAGTCCGTACAGAATGGTCCTAATTTTCTCCTCAAACGCGAGGGCCAAAGAGTCACAGAGTTCCTGAGAAGCCGGAATAGTTGGTACTGCACAAGATGGATTAGATAAGTTATTAACCAGCTTAAACAGGGTCTGCGATTTATTAGGAGCCTTCGCCAAGGTGTCTTCCAAAAACTTTGCTTTAGCGCTCCTTAGCTGAAGCTTATATTCCTGCAGGGCCGCTTTGTACGCTGCCCTATCCAGCTCCCTATACCCTCTCCTCCAGGTACGTTCCGCCTGTTTACAGCGGAGCTTGGACTGCCCAAGGTCCTCAATAAACCAGGCATTGGCTCCTCTAGGTCTGTCCCTCACCTTTCGTTAAGGAGCCAACTCGTCCAGTGACGTCGAGATTTAATGGCAAAGGACGGCGTAGCTCTTATCCACACTGTCCTCCACCATAAAGGTCCTGGGCAGTAATGTAGGTCGAGTCGGCTCCCTAAGAAGGCGAGCCCATTGTCGGTTGAGCTTAGTGCCGCCCGGGTTGCTTGGTTTTGGCGAGGCAGGCAAGACAATAGACATAATGATCAATGAGTGATCGATCCAGCACTGATCCACGACTTCTTCCACTACAACCAACTCCTTCTCGGCAAATACCAAGTCTAGCGTGTGCCCCTTCGCGTGAGTAGGTGACAAGACCAACTGTACAAGTTGAATATTACTACACGCTTGGCAAAGTTCTCTGTAGGCTAGATCTTGAGGGCCGGAAGGGCAGAGGTTAAAATCACCCAATACCAAAAATTTAGCATGGGAATTTGAGAGGTCATAGATCAGGTCAACCAGTGACTGAAGGGCCGTTGTAGTTAAAGAGGGTGGCCTGTAGCATAAAAGACCTGCTATCAGAGTACCACCCTGGGCTGTAATAGAAAAGCCCATAAGCTCGAACCCCAGCACTTCCTTTACCACTAACTGCGAAAGGGAGATTGAATCTCTAAAGATGTATCCTACTCCGCCCCCCCTGCCAGAGACTCGAGGAGTATGCCTTATAAGGTAGCCCGGTGGGCAAGCCCAACCGAGTTCCACCCCACAGTCCGCCTTGACCCAAGTCTCAGTCACGAATAATATATCCAGATGAGAAGATTCTATTACCAGAGCGATTTCAGCATAGTGCTTTACAAGGGAGCGAACATTTAATAGTCCACAAGAAAGAGTTCTAGGAGCAGATGTAGTCGACAAATGTTGCTCTCCCCCCTCGGTATGACTCAGTAAGACATACGAATCATCACGAGGATCTGCCAGATGAGAGGTAGCCGTAGCGAGCACGCCGGGAGCACCCGGGATGCGAACGGGCGCAAACGGGCTTACCTCTGGTGCACCTTCGGTGCGTCCGCTGCGCGCACCCGCTGCGCGCCTGATCGCCCATACCTATTTATAATATTACGCCGTGCGGGCTTCCGGCCACTAGAGCCTCTAGACCCGCCCAATATGGCGCCTGAAAGTGGCCCAAGCTTCAGCCCCCACCCAAGATGGCGGTCGGAGCACCACAACCAGGGACCCCACTACCTAAGTCCCGCCAAATGCGGGTGAAAAACAATTAGTATGCAGGTAAGCCTGACTGTGCCCCCGAATTGCTGTGATGGCAAGCGCCTAATAAATAGGCAGAAGGATACAGCAGCGCGATCACAAGCGGCGCAATTAAAAGCAAAGTGCCCAGGAGTATGCAAATATGATTTAAAAAAATTATATGCAGCAATATTCAGCAATACGCGCGATGAAGAAAAGTCTGTAGAGCTTACCAAGAGAGCAGCTTAAATAAGCTCTCCAATGCGCGGGCTTCCGGCTACTAGAGCCTCTAGACCCGCCCAATATGGCACCTGAAAGTGGCCCAAGCGTCAGCCCCCACCCAAGATGGCGGTCGGAGCACCACAACCAGGGACCCCACTACCTACGTCCCGCCAAATGCGGGTGAAAAACAATTAGTATGCAGGTAAGCCTGACTATGCCCCCGAATTGCTGTGATGGCAAGCGCCTAATAAATAGGCAGAAGGATACAGCAGCGCGATCACAAGCGGCGCAATTAAAAGCAAAGTGCCCAGGAGTATGCAAGTACGATTAAAAAAATTATATGCAGCAATATTCAGCCATAAGCCCGATGAAGAAAAGTCTGTAGAGCTTACCAAGAGAGCAGCTTAAATAAGCTCTCCAATGCGCGGGCTTCCGGCTACTAGAGCCTCTAGACCCGCCCAATATGGCACCTGAAAGTGGCCCAAGCGTCAGCCCCCACCCAAGATGGCGGTCGGAGCACCACAACCAGGGACCCCACTACCTAAGTCCCGCCAAATGCGGGTGAAAAACAATTAGTATGCAGGTAAGCCTGACTATGCCCCCGAATTGCTGTGATGGCAAGCGCCTAATAAATAGGCAGAAGGATACAGCAGCGCGATCACAAGCGGCGCAATTAAAAGCAAAGTGCCCAGGAGTATGCAAGTACGATTTTTAAAAATGATATGCAGCAATATTCAGCAATACGCGCGATGAAGTAAAGTCCTACAATCCACGTCTGGGCTGAGTGGCTGCAGAGGCTGCCACACAGCAGACATGTTGCTGGACCCCTGGGTGGAGAGCCCCCCGCTCTCCTGGGCCTGCAACAATGCACATCCTCGGCGAGGTGATATGTCTCCTCCCCCAGGATGTACAGGGGGAAGCTTCAAAGGCGTACCGCCTCTGAGAGCTTCTCCAAATCATTTGCTGTACCCAGCAACCAGCTCCCCACCAGGCCTACCCCCACCCTTGCGGGAAGACTGGCGGGAAAAGCTATGTCAGGAAAGGGGGGGTGTTCCAACCTGTGCCAACTCCACCCCTCAGGTGGAGGAAGCGAGGTGAAGCACGACCTCGGACCCCGACCATCTTATAGATGGGGAGTCCTGCCCAATCCCAGCTAGGCTCCTGCCCCCCTCCCACAGGAGAGGAGCAGGCTAGGGGGTGTACTCACCCCAGGACAGGGACCCATTGGTCCCGGCCCTTGCCCTACCTGTAACGCCCCTAAATTCAGTATTATGGGGCTCCCTGAACCTTCCTTCCTTATATCCCGATACCAACAAGAAGAAAGAAGATCGAGAAGAAGACCCGCCGCTCAGCTGCTAACAGGACAACAACAACTGACTTGGCCCCAGCCCTACCGGCCTGTTGATCCTGGAACCTGCTCCTGCCTAATCCCGGCGACCTCCGCGGACCGCAACCTTGTGACACCCAGAGGACCTGCCTGCCTTGACCCTCTCGAAGATTGGGACTCCCATCAGCAGAGGCTCTGCTGCAACTACCCACCTGGTGCTCACCAGGAAGCTCCGGACCAGCCCACTCTGCACCAGCCGAGCCCGGGCCGGGCCAACCCGAACCAAGACCACGAGGACGTCCCCCCGGCGACTGGGACCCGAGTCCAGTGCCCAAAGACCCGCCTCGACGAAACAGCAGATGCCTGCAGACTCAGAACCAGGGGCCACCCCAACCGCGACCAGCGACGGTAAGCTTTTCCGACACCCAAAGACACCCCGGCACCCGGCGCCCTGCAGCCCCCTGTGCCTCCCTTTGGGGTACCTACCTGTGCTCCAACATCCCAACTTACCTCTCAAAGTGCTGGTTGCCCCCGGAGACTCACCGTCCCCGAGCCTGCAGCCTTTGTTCCTTTGTCAAGATCCTCATTGGATAACATTGAGCGCCCGATGGCTCAAAAGCACCCTGCACCCAGCTGCCCGAGTGCCGCTGGCTGTGACCTCTCTGTCCTAATCTACTCCCCCCCCCCTTGCCCTGAGCAAGTGACCTGGAGCCCAGCTCCCACAGCCGCGTGGCCTGCTAGCCAGCCGCCACCAACCAAAGGCCCCCCTGCCTCTCATTGACTAACATTGGGCCTAACTACCTCTGCACCCGGCCGTCCCTATTCCGCTGAGGGTGTAATAACTGAACCTACCTGATCCTGTGAGACCCCTAAGTCTGTGCCCAGAACCTTACCTTCACCAACCAAGTACTCACCTGGAGGCCGGTAATTCACTTACCTGCCATTCGATAACATTGACCCATTTTGACTCAAATATTTTCTAAGTGTGAAGTTTTGAAAACTGAAAATATTCCTATAAAATCAGCCAAAGTCCGAACTCGAAAATACTCACCTGTGATCAGGGGAGAAGCCAGTACTGTACCTTTCAGCCCAGTACTGAACTGCCAAAGTAATCCCTAGCGGGTTTACTACTAACCTGTATTTTTCTCCATAGGAACCCATTGTCTGTTTTTCTATGAAATTTCTTCGAAGTGTCTACTTTTGAAAACTGCAAATATTCTTCAAAAATCTTACGAAATACTGAAACACAATTACCTACCTGTTTTAAGGTAAGCTCCCAGTGCTGGCCCTAGGAGACTAGGGCTGGGTTACAAATGTAACGCGATCGTACTTTACCTGTAACCTGAATTTCTTTCCATTGAATAACATTGTGAAAATTACCTCGAAAAGTTTCTAAGTGTGAACTTTTAAAACAGCTTTATATTCAGGAAAAATCATCACTGTAACTAAAACGTTTTTGCTAATCTGGTTTCAGCTTAGACCCCAGGACTGAATCCAAGATCTAGTCCTGGAACTACCAAAGTAATCCATAAAGTAATCAACTGTACTTTCCTATGAAAACCCATTGAGCTCAATGCCAGAGTGTGTTCCAGAACTGTATTGCTATTAGCTAACCTGTAATTATTGTGTGTACAAACGTATTGCTCCTCTGCAAAGTATTTACCTGAGAGTACTCGTATCTCAAAAAGTATATTTTTATAACAGTCGGTTCTCAAAATAAAACCATTATATCTAAGGATATAATAACAATTGGTCTGGAGTTCAGTTCTTGAGTGTGTGAAACCTTTTGCTGACTGAGTGTGTACAACAAATGCTTCACACTGTCCTCTGGTACTGCCTTACTGCTCGACCAAGCTACCACTTTGGAGAGTAAGGTCAGTTCTGACTTTAACCTCTGTTAAACCTTTGGGGTTTGTGGACTCTATACACACTGTACTGCCTTATTGTCCAGTATATATAGAGCCACCTTCTCACATTGGTGGATCAGCGGTGGGATACAAACTTGCATTTGTTGGACTACTTGGTTACCATCTGATCACACGACAGAACTCATAAATTGCCTTTAGAATTCTGAAATTGGTATTTTCCAAAAATACTAAAAATCTGATAGGGCCTTGCTCAAGTCCCATTAGAATTTTGTGAAAATAAGTCACTATAAGCTAGGGTAGAGGGTTAGAACTATCAAGTTAGAATGTCTCAGCAGAACCCAGCTGTTAGTGAAGCTAATACAAACATAGCGGAGGAACTAGACCTCACACCCTACTTGCACTTGGACTTCAAGGAATAAGGGCCCTATGCAAAGTAAAGAAAATAACTGTAGGTCTGCTTCCAACCAAACAAAAGCTCCAAGAGCTCCTGGCTGAGTATGCAAAAGACCACCCCTCTGAGCAGGGTGACACCCAGCTAGAGGAAGAAGGAGTGGATGAGGAGGAGGACACGGATAATCCCCCCATCATTCCTAGGGAGGAGGGGGTCCCTGTACCCCTGACTCCAAGAATCAACCTCTGGGAGCCTAGGGACCACACAGGTGGACTAGTCCCCAGGGAACACATTGGGGAAAGCCCCAGTGAAGAGGACAGCTTCCTAGCAAAGTTGGTCAAGAGGTTAGACCTAGAGACCAGGCTCCTGGCTCTAGAAAAAGAAAGGAAAGCGATGGGCCTAGCCCCCATCTCTGGTGGCAGCAATACCCATGACAAGGGTAAAGAGCAATCTTATGACCCTAAAATCCCCAAAGGGATTGTCCCTACATTTGAGGAAGGTGATGACATCACCAAGTGGTTCACAGCCTTTGAGAGGGCTTGTGATATCAGACAGCTAAAGAAACCTCTCTGGGGGGCACTCCTGTAGGAACTGTTCTCTGGTAACTGCAGAGACATACTTCTGACCCTCTCTGGGCCTGATGCAGGGTCCTACAATCTCATGAAGAAGACTCTGATTGAGGGATTTGGACTCACCACTGAGGAGTACATAATTAGGTTCAGGGGCTCACAAAACCCAGACCCAATCCTGGATAGATTGTGTAGACTACTCAGTAAAGACACTGGATGGTTGGTTAACTGGACACAATGTGCATGACTTTACTGGACTGTATAATTTGTTTATGAAGGAACACATTTTAAGTAATTGCACAATGAAAAGTTATATCAGCATTTGGTAGACCTAGGTCTAATTTCTCCCCAAGAATTGGGAAAGAAGGCAGACCACTGGGTCAAGACTAGGGTGACGAGGATTGCCACTGGGGGTGACCAAAAGAAGGTGGTCACAACCCCCCCCCCCCCCAGGGGAAAGGTGGTGAGAATCCCCCAGATAAAAAGTCTGAGTCTCCCAAAGGGCCCCAAAAACCTGTTCAGGTGGGTGGGTCCCAATCTACTCCCTATGTGCCTCAGCCCTATAGGGGAAGAAACTTTGATCCTAACCAGGCCTATTGTAACAACTGTAAGAAGTTGGGACATTTAACTGTAGACAAGAACTGCCTCTACAACAAAGCCCCTAAGGCCCCCATTCCAGCTACTCCAGGGACAGTAAATCTACAGATGGGATCAGAGGAGTGCCCAGAGCAAATCTGGGAATACACTCAGGCTAGTCTAGTCTGCATGGGGAACATGGAGGTTGCCAGTGTGGCTGGGTGGCCAACCAACTGTAACAAATATATGCAATACCCCTCCATCAATGGAACCAGAGTAGAAGCCCTGAGGGATACAGGTGCCAGCATCACTATGGTAAGGGAAAAGCTGGTTTCCCCAGAGCAATACCTGATTGGGAAAACCTACCCAGTCACCAATGCTGACAGCATTACCACCCAACGCCCCCTAGCTATGGTAACATTAGGATGGGGGGAGGTTACTTGCCTGAAACTGGTAGTGGTCTCACCACAATTGCCAGCTGACTGTCTGCTTGGGAATGACCTAGAGACCTCAGCCTGGGCTGAAATTGAGCAAGTAACCCATGCAGCCATGCTGGCTATCCCTAGATTGGTGTGTGTCCAAACCAGAGCACAGAGCAAAAGGAAGGGTGAACAAGTGGGATTTGAGCCTGAAAGTATGGCCCAACCAACCAAGAGAAAAAGCAAGGAGACTGGGGAACCAGCTTCTACACAACCAGCCTCTCATGACACCTCTCCTCAGGGAGAGGACTTGGAAACCCTAGAGGGAACTGAGCCTATGGAGCTTGAGCCTTACCAGGCTGGACTCCTGGGCCCAGGGGGACCCACTAGGGAATAGCTGTGCCAGGGCCAGCGAGACTGCCCCACTCTTGAAAGGCTGAGGCAGCAAGCAGCTGCAGAAGCAAAGGGAGATGTCAGTGGTACCCACAGAGCTTATTGGGAAGAGGGATTACTGTATGCCGAGGCAAGAAACCCCAATCCTGGAGCTACCAGGAGAGTGGTAGTGCCACAGAAGTACAGGGAGTTCCTCCTAACTTTGGCTCATGACATCCCCCTAGCTGGACACCTGGGGCAAACCAAAACTTGGGAAAGGTTGGTTAGCCACTTCTACTGGCCCCAGATGAACCAAAAAGTGAAGGAGTTTGTGAGCTCCTGTGTTACCTGTCAGGCCAGTGGCAAGACAGGTGGCAAGCCAAAGGCCACCCTGATACCACTACCAGTGGTAGGGGTGCCCTTTGAAAGGGTAGGTGTGGACATTGTGGGTCCACTGGAACCTCCTACAGCCTCAGGGAACAAATTCATTCTAGTAGTAGTGGATCATGCTACTAGGTACCCTGCGGCAATTCTCCTTAGGGTGACTACAGCTCCTGCAGTAGCCAAAGCCCTCCTAGGTGTCTTCACCAGGGTAGGGGTTCCTAAGGAGGTGGTTTCAGACAGAGGTACCAACTTAATGTCTGCTTACCTGAAACACATGTGGAAGGAGTGTGGGGTGAAGTACAAGTTCACTATCCCATACCACCCACAAACCAATGGTCTTGTAGAAAGGTTCAGCAAGACATTGAAAGGTATGATCACCGGGCTCCCTGAAAAACTCAAAAGCAGATGGGATGTCCTCTTGCCATGCCTGTTTTTCGCTTATAGGGAAGTGCCACAGAAGGGAGTGGGGTTTTCACCCTTTGAACTTCTGTTTGGTCATCCTGTAAGGGGACTACTCTGTCTTGTAAAGGAGGGTTGGGAGAGGCCTCTCCAAGAACACAAACAGGACATTGTGGACTATGTGCTTGGCCTAAGGTCCAGAATGGCTGAGTACATGGATAAGGCATCCAAAAATCTTGAGACCAGCCAGGAGCTGCAGAAGCACTGGTATGACCAAAAAGCAGCCATGGTTGAATTTCAACCTGGGCAACAGGTGTGGGTTTTGGAGCCAGTGGCACCAAGGACTCTCCACGACAGATGGAGTGGCCCTTACCCTATCCTGGAGAAAAAGAGCGAGGTCACTTAGTGGACCTGGGCACCAGCAGGACACCCAAAAGGGTTATCCATGTAAACCGCCTCAAGGTCTACCATGACAGGGCTGACCTCACCATGCTGATGGTGACTGATGAGGAACAGGAAGCAGAGAGTGAACCTCTCCATGGTCTCCTCTCTACCAGCCCAAAAGATGTGTCAGTGGATGGAGTAGTCTTTTCAGACACCCTCACTCCCCAACAGAAGGCTGACTGCAGGCAAGTCTTGCAGCAGTTTGCTAGCATCTTTTCCTTGACCCCTGGTCTGACCAGCTGGTGTACCCATGACGTGGACACTGGTGACAGTAACGCTGTCAAAAATAAAATCTATCGACAATCAGACCAAGTCAAGGAAAGCATCAAAGCTAAAGTCAGCAAGATGCTGGAGCTAGGGGTGATTGAACCCTCTGAGAGCCCCTGGGCCAGCCTAGTGGTTCTAGTCACCAAACCTCATCAACAGGGTGGAAAGAGAGAGATGAGGTTCTGTGTGGACTATAGAGGGCTCAACTCTGTCACCAAGATAGATGCTCACCCCATTCGAGGAGCAGATGAGTTGATAGACAAACTAGGGGCAGCCACATTTCAAAGCACCTTTGACTTGACTGCAGGGTACTGGCAAATTATCATGGCCCCAGGAGCCAAAGAGAAAACAGCATTCTCCACCCCTGATGGGCACTATCAGGTTACTCTGATACCTTTTGGGTTAAAGAATGCCCCTGCCACCTTCCAGAGGTTGGTGAACCAAGTCCTGACTGGGTTGGAATACTTCAGTGCAGCCTATCTTGATGATATTGCTGTCTTTAGCTCCACGTGGCAGGATCACCTGATCCACCTTGGGAAGGTTCTGCAAGCCCTGCAATCTGCAGGACTGACTATCAAGGCATCCAAGATGCCTGTGTTCCTTCCCTACAAAGAACAGCTATGCTGAAACAAAACACCCAATTGGCATTTCTGGCCACCTGTCAGCCCCTAGTAAATGGTACCCTAGGTACCCAGGGCATGGTGACCAGAGAAGACCTCTGAGGGCTGCAGCACTTATTGTGCCACCCTCAGGGACCATGTACCCTGGCACCCACACACTGCCTTTGCAGGCTGAGTGCCTAAGTACAGAACTAACACCAGAGTCGACATGGCACACATCCCTGTGTGCCATGCCCACAGAACCCACTGCCCTGGCATACTTCAGTCACCCCTCTAGTTGGGTGCCCTATGCCAGAGGTGAGGACACAGGGGCATGAGCCCTGTGCCCCTACAGTACCCAGGGCCATTCCTGGGCACTGTAAGTGCAGTGATGCCATTTAAGAGTATATGGTCCTGGGAGGTCGTCATTACGAACTCCACAGCACCATAATGGCTACACTGAAGACTGACGAGTTTGGTATCAAACTTCTCAGCACATTAAACCTGCACTGATGCCAGTGTGGGATTTAATGTAAAATGCACGAGAGGGCATCTTAGAGATGCCCTCCAAAACCCGAACCTACAATCCATGTCTGGGCTGAGTGGCTGCAGAGGCTACCACACAGCAGACATGTTGCTGGACCCCTGGGTGCAGAGCCCCCCGCTCTCCTGGGCCTGCAACAATGCACATCCTGGGCGAGGTGATATGTCTCCTCCCCCAGGATGGACAGGGGGAAGCTTCAAAGGCGTACCGCCTCTGAGAGCTTCTCCAGACCATTTGCTGTAACCAGCAACCAGCCCCCCACCAGGCCTACCCCCCCTGGCGGGAAGACTGGCGGGAAATGCTCCGTCAGGAAGGGGGGTGTGCCAACTCCACCCCTCAGGTGGAGGAGGCGAGGTGAAGCACGACCCCGGACCCCGGCCATCTTGCAGATGGGGAGTCCTGCCCAATCCCAGCTAGGCTCCTGCCCCCCTCCCACAGGAGAGGAGCAGGCTAGGGGGTGTACTCACCCCAGGACAGGGACCCATTGGTCCCGGCCCTTGCCCTACCTGTAACGCCCCTAAATTCAGTATTTAGGGGCTCCCTGAACCTTCTTTCCTTAGATCCCGATACCAACAAGAAGAAAGAAGATCGAGAAGAAGACCCGCCGCTCAGCTACTAACAACAGGACAACAACAACTGACTTGGCCCCAGCCCTACCGGCCTGTTGATCCTGGAACCTGCTCCTGCCTAATCCCGGCGACCTCCGCGGACAGCAACCTTGGGACACCTAGAGGGCCTGCCTGCCTTGACCCTCTCGAAGATTGCGACTCATCAGCAGAGGCTCTGCTGCAACTACCCACCTGGTGCCCACCAGGAAGCTCCGGACCAGCCCACTCTGCACCAGCCGAGCCTGGGCCGGTCCAACCTAAACTAAGACCCCGAGGACGTCCCCCCCCGGCGGCTGGGGCCCGAAATCCAGTGCCTAAAGACCCTCCTCGACGAACCAGCCGACGCCTGCAGACTCAGAACCAGGGGCCACCCCAACCGCGACCAGCCGAGGGTAAGCTTTTTCGACACCCAAAGACACCCCTGCACCCGACGCCCTGCAGCCCCCTGTGCCTCCCTTTGGGGTACCTACCTGTGCTCCAACATCCCAATTTACCTATCGAAGTGCTGGTCGCCCCCGTAGAGTCAATGTCCCCGAGCCTGCAGCCTTTGTTCCTTTGTCAAGATTCTCATTTGATAACATTGTGCGCTCGACTGCTCAAAAGCACCCTACACCCAGCCGCCCGAGTGCCGCTGGCTGTGACCTCTCTGTCCTAATCTACTTCCCCCTTGCCCCGAGCAAGTGACCCGGAGCCCAGCTCCCACAGCCGCGTGGCCTGCTAGCCAGCCGCCACCAACCGAAGGCCACCCTGCCTCTCATTGACTAACATTGGGCCTAACTACCTCTGCACCTAGCTGCCCCTGTGCCTCTGAGGATGTACTAACTGTACCTACCTGATCCTGGGGAACCCCTGAGTCTGTGCCCAGAACCTTACCTTCACCAACCAAGTACTCACCTGGAGGCCGGTAATTCACTTACCTGCCATTGGATAACATTGACCCATTTTGACTCAAATATTTTCTAAGTGTGAAGTTTTGAAAACTGAAAATATTCCTATAAAATCAGCCAAAGTCCGAACTCGAAAATACTCACCTGTGATCAGGGGAGAAGCCAGTACTGTACCTTTCAGCCCAGTACTGAACTGCCAAAGTAATCCCTAGCGGGTTTACTACTAACCTGTATTTTTCTCCATAGGAACCCATTGTCTGTTTTTCTATGAAATTTCTTCGAAGTGTCTACTTTTGAAAACTGCAAATATTCTTCAAAAATCTTACGAAATACTGAAACACAATTACCTACCTGTTTTAAGGTAAGCTCCCAGTGCTGGCCCTAGGAGACTAGGGCTGGGTTACAAATGTAACACGATCGTACTTTACCTGTAACCTGAATTTCCTCCCATTGAATAACATTGTGAGAATCACCTTGAAAAGTTTCTAAGTGTGAACTTTTAAAACAGCTTTATATTCAGGAAAAATCATAACTGTAACTAAAACGTTTTTGCTAATCTGGTTTCAGATTAGACCCCAGGACTGAATCAAAGATCTAGTCCTGGAACTACCAAAGTAATCCATAATG
Organism: Lissotriton helveticus; assembly: GCF_964261635.1. Lineage (NCBI taxonomy): Eukaryota > Metazoa > Chordata > Amphibia > Caudata > Salamandridae > Lissotriton > Lissotriton helveticus. Next base: position 1,189,509,953 of record NC_136068.1, read on the forward strand.
TAATCAACTGTACTTTCCTATGAAAACCCATTGAGCTCAATGCTAGAGTGTGTTCCAGAACTGTATTGCTATTAGCTAACCTGTAATTATTGTGTGTGCAAACGTATTGCTCCTCTGCAAAGTATTTACCAGAGACTTCTCCTATCTCAAAAAGTATATTTTTATAACAGTCGGTTCTAAAAATAAAACCACTATATCTAAGGATATAATAACAATTGGCCTGGAGTTCAGTTCTTGAGTGTGTGAAACCTTTTGCTGACTGAGTGTGTACAACAAATGCTTCACATGGCCCTCTGGTACTGCCTTACTGCTCGACCAAGCTACCACTTTGGAGAGTAAGGTCAGTTTTGACTTTAACCTCTGTTAAACCTTTGGGGTTTGTGGACTCTATACACACTGTACTGCCTTATTGTCCAGTATATATAGAGCCACCTTCCCACATTGGTGGATCAGCGGTGGGATACAAACTTGCATTTGTTGGACTACTTGGTTACCATCTGATCACACGACAGAACTCATAAATTGCCTTTAGAATTCTGAAATTGGTCTTTTCCAAAAATACTAAAAATCTGATGGGGCCTTGCTCAAGTCCCATTAGAATTTTGTGAAAATAAGTCACTATAAGCTAGGGTAGAGGGTTAGAACTATCAAGTTAGAATGTCTCAGCAGAACCCAGCTGGTAGTGAAGCTAATACAAACTTAGCGGAGGATCTAGACCTCACACCCTACTTGCACTTGGACTTCAAGGAATTGAGGGCCCTATGCAAAGTAAAGAAAATAACTGTAGGTCTGCTTCCAACCAAACAAAAGCTCCAAGAGCTCCTGGCTGAGTATGCAAAAGACCACCCCTCTGAGCAGGGTGACACCCAGCTAGAGGAAGAAGGAGTGGATGAGGAGGAGGACACGGATAATCCCCCCATCATTCCTAGGGAGGAGGGGGTCCCTGTACCCCTGACTCCAAGAATCAACCTCTGGGAGCCTAGGGACCACACAGGTGGACTAGTCCCCAGGGAACACATTGAGGAAAGCCCCAGTGAAGAGGACAACTTCCTAGCAAAGTTGGTCAAGAGGTTAGACCTAGAGACCAGGCTCCTGGCTCTAGAAAAAGAAAGGAAAGAGATGGGCCTAGCCCCCATTTCTGGTGGCAGCAATACCCATGACAAGGGTAAAGAGCAATCTTATGACCCTAAAATCCCCAAAGGGATTGTCCCTAAATTTGAGGAAGGTGATGACATCACCAAGTGGTTCACAGCCTTTGAGAGGGCTTGTGATATCAGACAGCTAAAGAAACCTCTCTGGGGGGCACTCCTGTGGGAACTGTTCTCTGGTAACTGCAGAGACATACTTCCGACCCTCTCTGGGCCTGATGCAGGGTCCTACAATCTCATGAAGAAGACTCTGATTGAGGGATTTGGACTCACCACTGAGGAGTACATAATTAGGTTCAGGGGCTCACAAAACCCAGACCCAATCCTGGATAGATTGTGTAGACTACTCAGTAAAGACACTGGTTGGTTAACTGGACACAATGTGCATGACTTTTACTGGACTGTATAATTTGTTTATGGAGGAACACATTTTAAGTAATTGCACAATGAAAAGATATATCAGCATTTGGTAGACCTAGGTCTAATTTCTCCCCAAGAATTGGGAAAGAAGGCAGACCACTGGGTCAAGACTAGGGTGACAAGGATAGCCACTGGGGGTGACCAAAAGAAGGTGGTCACAACCCCCCCCCCAGGGGAAAGGTGGTGAGAATCCCCCAGATAAAAAGTCTGAGTCTCCCAAAGGGCCCCAAAAACCTGCTCAGGTGGTTGGGACCCAATCTACTCCCTATGTGCCTTAGCCCTATAGGGGAAGAAACTTTGATCCTAACAAGGCCTATTGTAACAACTGTAAGAAGTTGGGACATTTAACTGTAGACAAGAACTGCCTCTACAACAATGCCCCTAAGGCCCCCATTCCAGCTACTCCAGGGACAGTAAATCTACAGATGGGATCAGAGGAGTGCCCAGAGCAAATCTGGGAATACACTCAGGCTAGTCTAGTCTGCTTGGGGAACATGGAGGTTGCCAGTGTGGCTGGGTGGCCAACCAACTGTAACAAATATATGCAATACCCCTCCATCAATGGAAGCAGAGTAGAAGCCCCGAGGGATACAGGTGCCAGCATCACTATGGTAAGGGAAAAGCTGGTTTCCCCAGAGCAATACCTGATTGGCAAAACCTACCCAGTCACCAATGCTGACAGCATTACCACCCAACGCCCCCTAGCTATGGTAACATTAGGATGGGGGGAGGTTACTTGCCATAAACTGGTAGTGGTCTCCCCACAATTGCCAGCTGTGACTGTCTGCTTGGGAATGACCTAGAGACCTCAGCCTGGGCTGAAGTTGAGCAAGTAACCCATGCAGCCATGCTGGCTATCCCTAGATTGGTGTGTGTCCAAACCAGAGCACAGAGCAAAAAGAAGGGTGAACAAGTGGTGTTGGAGCCTTAAAGTATGGCCCAACCAACCAAGAGAAAAAGCAAGGAGACTGGGGAACCAGCTTCTTCTACAAAACCAGCCTCTCATGACACCTCTCCTCAGGGAGAGGACTTGGAAACCCTAGAGGGAACTGAGCCTATGGAGCTTGAGCCTTACCAGGCTGGACTCCTGGGCCCAGGGGGACCCACTAGGGAAGAGCTGTGCCAGGGCCAGTAAGACTGCCCCACTCTTGAAAGGCTGAGGCAGCAAGCAGCTGCAGAAGCAAAGGGAGATGTCAGTGGTACCCACAGACCTTGTTGGGAAGAGGGATTACTGTATGCTGAGGCAAGAAACCCCAATCCTGGAGCTACCAGGAGAGTGGTAGTGCCACAGAAGTACAGGGAGTTCCTCCTAACTTTGGCTCATGACATCCCCCTAGCTGGACACCTGGGGCAAACCAAAACTTGGGAAAGGTTGGTTAGCCACTTTTACTGGCCCCAGATGAACCAAAAAGTGAAGGAGTTTGTGAGCTCCTGTGTTACCTGTCAGGCTAGTGGCAAGACAGGTGGCAAGCCAAAGGCCACCCTGATACCACTACCAGTGGTAGGGGTGCCCTTTGAAAGGGTAGGTGTGTACATTGTGGGTCCACTGGAACCTCCTACAGCCTCAGGGAACAAATTCATTCTAGTAGTAGTGGATCATGCTACTAGGTACACTGAGGCAATTCTCCTTAGGGTGACTACAGCTCCTGCAGTAGCCAAAGCCCTCCTAGGTGTCGTCACCAGGGTAGGGTTTCCTAAGGAGGTGGTTTCAGACAGAGGTACCAACTTAATGTCTGCTTACCTGAAACACATGTGGAAGGAGTGTGGGGTGAAGTACAAGTTCACTACCCCATACCACCCACAAACCAATGGTCTTGTAGAAAGGTTCAACAAGACATTGAAAGGTATGATCATGGGGCTCCCTGAAAAAACTCAAAAGGAGATGGGATGTCCTGCTGCCATGCCTGCTTTTCGCTTATAGGGAAGTGCCACAGAAGGGAGTGGGGTTTTCACCCTTTGAACATCTGTTTGGTCATCCTGTACGGGGACCACTCTGTCTTGTAAAGGAGGGTTGGGAGAGGCCTCTCCAAGAACACAAACAGGACATTGTGGACTATGTGCTTGGCCTAAGGTCCAGAATGGCTGAGTACATGGATAAGGCATCCAAAAATCTTGAGGCCAGCCAGGAGCTGCAGAAGCACTGGTATGACCAAAAAGCAGCCATGGTTGAATTTCAACCTGGGCAACAGGTGTGGGTTTTGGAGCCAGTGGCACCAAGGACTCTCCACGACAGATGGAGTGGCCCTTACCCTATCCTGGAGAAAAAGAGCGAGGTCACTTAGTGGACCTGGGCACCAGCAGAACACCCAAAAGGGTTATCCATGTAAACCGCCTCAAGGTCTACCATGACAGGGCTGACCTCACCATGCTGATGGTGACTGATGAGGAACAGGAAGCAGAGAGTGAACCTCTCCATGATCTCCTCTCTACCAGCCCAAAAGATGTGTCAGTGGATGGAATAGTCTTTTCAGACACCATCACTCCCCAACAGAAGGCTGACTGCAGGCAAGTCTTGCAGCAGTTTGCTAGCATCTTTTCCTTGACCCCTGGTCTGACCAGCTGGTGTACCCATGACGTGGACACTGGTGACAGTAACGCTGTCAAAAACAAAATCTATCGACAATCAGACCAAGTCAAGGAAAGCATCAAAGCTAAAGTCAGCAAGATGCTGGAGCTAGGGGTGATTGAACCCTCTGAGAGCCCCTGGGCCAGCCCAGTGGTTCTAGTCCCCAAACCTCAACAACAGGGTGGAAAGAGAGAGATGAGGTTCTGTGTGGACTATAGAGGGCTCAACTCTGTCACCAAGACAGATGCTCACCCCATTCGAAGAGCAGATGAGTTGATAGACAAACTAGGGGCAGCCACATTTCTAAGCACCTTTGACTTGACTGCAGGATACTGGCAAATTGGCATGGCCCCAGGAGCCAAAGAGAAAACAGCATTCTCCACCCCTGATGGGCACTATCAGGTTACTCTGATACCTTTTGGGTTAAAGAATGCCCCTGCCACATTCCAGAGGTTGGTGAACCAAGTCCTGACTGGGTTGGAATACTTCAGCCCCTTGAAAGGCTGAGGCAGCAAGCAGCTGCAGAAGCAAAGGGAGATGTCAGTGGTACCCACAGAGCTTATTGGGAAGAGGGATTACTGTATGCTGAGGCAAGAAACCCCAATCCTGGAGCTACCAGGTGAGTGGTAGTGCCACAGAAGTACAGGGAGTTCCTCCTAACTTTGGCTCATGACATCCCCCTAGCTGGACACCTGGGGCAAACCAAAACTTGGGAAAGGTTGGTTAGCCACTTTTACTGGCCCCAGATGAACCAAAAAGTGAAGGAGTTTGTGAGCTCCTGTGTTACCTGTCAGGCCAGTGGCAAGACAGGCGGCAAGCCAAAGGCCACCCTGATACCACTACCAGTGGTAGGGGTGCCCTTTGAAAGGGTAGGTGTGGACATTGTGGGTCCACTGGAACCTCCTACAGCCTCAGGGAACAAATTCATTCTAGTAGTAGTGGATCATGCTACTAGGTACCCTGAGGCAATTCTCCTTAGGGTGACTACAGCTCCTGCAGTAGCCAAAGCCCTCCTAGGTGTCTTCACCAGGGTAGGGTTTCCTAAGGAGGTGGTTTCAGACAGAGATACCAACTTAATGTCTGCTTACCTGAAACACATGTGGAAGGAGTGTGGGGTGAAGTACAAGTTCACTACCCCATACCACCCACAAACCAATGGTCTTGTAGAAAGGTTCAACAAGACATTGAAAGGTATGATCATGGGGCTCCCTGAAAAACTCAAAATGAGATGGGATGTCCTGTTGCCATGCCTGCTTTTCGCTTATAGGGAAGTGCCACAGAAGGGAGTGGGGTTTTCACCCTTTGAACTTCTGTTTGGTCATCCTGTAAGGGGACCACTCTGTCTTGTAAAGGAGGGTTGGGAGAGGCCTCTCCAAGAACACAAACAGGACATTGTGGACTATGTGCTTGGCCTAAGGTCCAGAATGGCTGAGTACATGGATAAGGCATCCAAAAATCTTGAGGCCAGCCAGGAGCTGCAGAAGCACTGGTATGACCAAAAAGCAGCCATGGTTGAATTTCAACCTGGGCAACAGGTGTGGGGTTTGGAGCCAGTGGCACCAAGGACTCTCCAAGACAGATGGAGTGGCCCTTACCCTATCCTGGAGAAAAAGAGCGAGGTCACTTAGTGGACCTGGGCACCAGCAGGACACCCAAAAGGGTTATCCATGTAAACCGCCTCAAGGTCTACCATGACAGGGCTGACCTCACCATGCTGATGGTGACTGATGAGGAACAGGAAGCAGAGAGTGAAACTCTCCATGATCTCCTCTCTACCAGCCCAAAAGATGGGTCAGTGGATGGAATAGTCTTTTCAGACACCCTCACTCCCCAACAGAAGGCTGACTGCAGGCAAGTCTTGCAGCAGTTTGCTAGCATCTTTTCCTTGACCCCTGGTCTGACCAGCTGGTGTACCCATGATGTGGACACTGGTGACAGTAACACTGTCAAAAACAAAATCTATCGACAATCAGACCAAGTCAAGGAAAGCATCAAAGCTAAAGTCAGCAAGATGCTGGAGCTAGGGGTGATTGAACCCTCTGAGAGCCCCTGGGCCAGCCCAGTGGTTCTAGTCCCCAAACCTCATCAACAGGGTGGAAAGAGAGAGATGAGGTTCTGTGTGGACTATAGAGGGCTCAACTCTGTCACCAAGACAGATGCTCACCCCATTCGAAGAGCAGATGAGTTGATAGACAAACTAGGGGCAGCCACATTTCTAAGCACCTTTGACTTGACTGCAGGGTACTGGCAAATTGGCATGGCCCCAGGAGCCAAAGAGAAAACAGCATTCTGCCACTCCTTTCTTTATATGCTCTCATGAAAACATTAGGCATAAGAAGAGCAGTGAATGTGCTAAGGTTTTTAAGCATTCATTAAAAAAGTCATCAATGAAGAGCTTGGTGGCACACTGTTGGCCACGCATAGTGACTATCTCCAATAGAGTAGGTTTGACTTTCATGAGGGTTCCAACCACATCTCTCTATTCAAAAGAGATATTCATTGTCACATGGAACATGCTGAATTTAGTATAGGATTATTGGGACAGGAATGTCCTCTGCATGGTGTGCAGCTGTGTCCCCTGCCCAGAGTGTCCAACTGTTAGTATCCAGTATGTTGGTTTCTGGATTTTGGGCCCCAGCCTCACGTTAATCTGTTGATGTGAGTGCAGTCCTGGACCAGAGGGACTTACGATGCATGCTTTTTACTATACTAGCATGTAGAGTAGTGGTGTCCGCATACCATTTTTCAGTGATCATACAGTCATGATCAGGACTTTTTATCTGTGTCACAGGAATGATGGCCTACTGGCTCATGTGTGTAAAGTTCCGCTGCTACAAGCCAGACCAAGATCTTGGTGCTAACATTCCAGCGCATGTGTGTCTGTAAGTATATGTAGTCTGTGTGATAAATACATTGTGTGTGTCTGAATGAACCAGAATGAAGAAGGCTGTGAGTTCCATTTTAGACATTTCTGATCTCTTCATCTGCACAATGCAGGGGTGAGATTACTTTCCCAGTCAGTGGTAGTGTGTTGCTGACATTCCTGCTCAGTATTTCTTCTACCCAGCAACCTAAGATGTGGATACAGCCACATGTAGCTTCATTAGACCACAGCACTAGGTTCGTCCATGCTCTGGTAACTGGGACCTACTGCACCTTTATTTTTTTCCTGGCTTCTTTGAGTCACTGCTTTTGCACTAGAACTTTATATAGCAGTGACATGATGATAAGAAGCCCACACCCTGATAAACTGGTGGATGCACTCATCCAGGATCCAGTACTCACTAGCCTAATCTTGCAGCTTAAATATATGTTCTTTTAAGCGTAAACATTCAGAGCAATTTGATTTATAATTTAACTATGCCCCACCTGATGACTCTTCATCCAAATTTAGAGCTGTATTTGGTTTAGCAATCCACTGTCTCTTAACCAGGTCTCTACTGTGTTAACTCACTGGACCGCCAGCTTGTGTATGGGGTCATATCCCTGAGACAAAACATCTGCTTTAACAAGGAATGGCTGTCACCAGCACTTTACTTCCTAATTGCAGAAACCTTTTAAGTCACCTGTCTCGCTTTGGCAATGGGTGCCTTGGCAATGAAGTCTCCCTCCTCAGGGCACATACCATATCCCTCAGGAAGGGATGGTTGAATGCCTTCATGGCTTTTCTAGCCAAACTTGGAAGGAAACAGACTAAAACTCTTTTAAGGGAATTCTCAAATTATTATTGACATTGCAGATGACAGCCTCAAAAATTCTGCACACCAAAGCTTTCTCCTAAACATGGAGTTTGGGAAGTTTTCCCTTCATGTTCCATTATACTTAAGCACTTGGCTTCTGCAAATAAATATTTCTGCTAAATGAGAAGACAAAACGTGAAGCCCCAGAAACCTTACTAATGAAACAAAATTCCCAAAGGGTAATTTATTTAATTATTGATAAAGTTTTATATAGCGCGAACAAGATCCGGAAGGATAACAGAGCGCTTTACAAAATGATGGAAGAAAGGACATAAATGCAATATCGACAACAAGTAAGAATACAAAACAAATAATTGCATAATTACAAAACAAATGAAACAAGGATAGTAATACAATAAACAGGTATATAGCGGGCTACAAAGGGGGGCACACAATGCGGTAAAGAAGAGCAGCATCATATGATAGTAAAATGGTTGTAGGATCAATGACTTCGAGCAGCTGAACCTAGCCCAATTAAGGTAAGGATTTGTTCATTAGGAATCTTTTGGCTTCCAGTTTGATAGCAGTCATTGAGGAGATTCTGCGTACTTCCGGTGGAAGAGTGTTCCCTATCTTCAGGGCAGCGCCGGAGAAGGCAAAACAAATAATCGCATAATTACAAGACAAATGAATCCAGGATAGTAATACAATAAACAGTTATATAGCGGGCTACAAAGGAGGACACACAATGCCGTAATGAGCAGCATCATATGATATTTTAGGACTGGGTATATGTGCTCATTTCGTTTTGTACCTGTGACCAGTCTAGCCACAGCGTTCAGTGATGCCCTTAGTGGAGCCATGGTGTCTTTGGGAAGGCCACAAAGTGTAGCTCTGCCATAGTCTGGCTATAGAAAATCATGAGTTGAGCAGGAGCTCCATTAACTATCTGGGTTTCAACATCTCATTAAATGGAAACAGACTAGAAATGAACATGCACAGGAAATCCACAGATCGAAATATTTCAACAGTTTACACCAGACATCATTGAAACAGCACTTACCTTTTTCCCAGCTATTGCTTGTTAAAAGAATAGTACCAGACTCAGACAAACTAGGCGAAAATATACACACTAGTATGAAAAGATTTGAGGACCGTAAAATACCCACAGGACATTCTTAGAGAAGCAGAACAACGAGTGACACACATGCCCAGTGAACAGCTTTTAACACCAGCTACCAAATCCAACATGGGCATAGTATCTAAATTTTCCACCTCCAGTTAAGCGTTCAAAAAATGTATTTTGAAATACTGGCTCATGCTACGCACGAACCTGATTTCAAAGGCATATTCAATCAGCAACCATTGTTTGCGTACAAGAGAAGTAAAAATATCAAGGATATCATTTCAACCGCTAAATCTACATTAGACCCAAACAACACAAGGGAACCATCCTGTGCCACAACATTAAGATCATATGTTCGTTTTATGTGAAGAAGGATATGCTGCTGACCACAAGCTTGGAGAGATGATTCTGGTGTTGCTTGGCTACCAGATGACTCTCCAGCACAGCCATGTGCCACACAAATCTTGGATCCTGGCTATCTAGCAGCCTTGCATCATCTCTTACCAAGCTCTTACCAGGGGTAAACACAAAATGGTCACAGTGTTATTGCTGCCTCGCAACCACCAGTGCCGAATACTGTTTGTTACAGTTACTCAGTTATCATTAATACCTAAGTTTATCTTTAGCCTCATGTTTGGCTTCCACTCCATCAATTTATGTGCCAGAGCATTGTCCTCACAGTCCACAAGCGTGTCTGGTGCTCCATGATGAACAAAGCAAAACAGACTGCCTTATGAATGTCTATTTACTCTGTGAACAAAACTGCAACCCCTCAGCACACATACCGTGCGAAGGAGAAATTACTTGCAGTCCAAATGAACTATTTAACTGCTTCCAGACTGACACATTAGGTGTAAAATGGCCAACTCTGAAAAGAAAAGGGTGAATAATGAAGCAGCTCTTACCACAACTAAAAAAGGGGGAGGAGGATTAAGGGTGGGGGCAGTAACGTTGATACATGGGCATTTTAATTTCCATTACTATGTTATTAATTCTTCCACTGCTGCTCATGAATGATAAAGTAGAGTTGTATGCATAACAATTGCCTACAGGTTTTACTATCATGATTTTCCTAAGCTAGAATAATGGGATTCTTTACATGAAAATCAATATACATTCTCTTATTTTGGGAGGTATGGCCTAGCTGCTAAAGATGGCGGACAGCGTCCGAACAAACTCCGGGCTGGCGGGCATAAAAATCCAAAGTTATCTTGCCAACCCGGACTCGCTTTTTCGACATCGGAGTGGCACTGCACCTACACCACTGTTGGCGATACAGCGGCATCCGTCCTTCTCAGCTGCGAAACCGCAAGCCTGGCAGCAGCACCCAGTGAGCACAAGGCACATCGGTGGGATGGTCAAGGTGGGGAAGCCTCCGTTGTCTCCCAAAGCAGTGGCAGCATGCAGGGCCTTTGAAGTGGCAGACCTGGGTGTGGCCCACGGCCACAGAGATCCCCTCCCCCCCCCAAAGCAACACTACCACTTGACTGGGGGGTCCTTATTTAGCAGGCCCACCCACTGCAGCAGAACCAGGTGAAGCGGCATAGAGGCACTGCAAAGGCACATCCGGGCTGCAGATGGGGAGAACTCCTGTGTTGTCGGCCCTTGTGTCATGAGGTTACATAGGCCCGGGCAGAAACACTTCCATTTTACATGCTCATGTTTAAAGTTGACATCCTTTTTAAATAATAACTTTTAACACACATTTGCTGGTACATCTTTTTGGGATAATGTTCTCAGAAAATGGTTTGCTTACTCTTGCACTAATTTGTGGCACATTATCAGACCTTAGAACATTCTGTACAAGGACTTAATACACTGCACAAAATGTCCTTGTTTGTTTGGCGACAGCTCTGGGTGGGAAGAATCAACAATGATTCTTACTGCAGGAGCTCCAACAGGGGCAGCAGTCCACTATAGCTGCAGTGCTTGCAATCAGCTAGTCCTCACCCCCACTGGTCTCCGATACGGACTTCACCATCAGAGAGGATGATAGCTCCTCCGGCTCTTCAGGTCAGTCAGGGTAATTTTCCAGCCCCTTGGTTACCCCGCAGACCGCTGACAATTTAATCTGATACCTCCTACTGCCGAAGTGCACATCCGGGTGATGGAACACCTTAACCCCGATGGCTACTGCCTGATTGGGTTACTGCGTGGCAACTGGGTGGGCCAAACTGCCCAGTTCTGCGCCACGCCCCCACGGGCCTGCGGAACGCCCAGACATCATTGAACCATTCTACTACTCACCAATTATTCACACAAGCCTAAACAGACAAGTGAGTGGATCAACTGCTTGCAACCTGGCACCCTCCCTTTTCTTTAACATGAATACTGTTTATTATAACCCACAACTTCATGAATTGTTTTTTCAGAGGCTGTTTGGGCATGCAACTCGTTGCTGTAGGCTCTTGGCATTATATGAGTTAGTTCCTATGTTTCAAAAGTGTTTCTTTTGCAGCACGGGCAGCCTAGCATTCGCCTCCACGCACTCAGGGTGATGGGGGAGTGGGAGGTCAGAAACCACACAATGGTGTGCAACTCCAATCCTCATCACGCTGTTACTGTAAGGCTTTTAAAACTAAACATCAGGGGCATTCACACAGCACGCCCCCACTATTCTGTTTACTCTTACCCCAAGCAACAGAATACGCACATTTGCTTTCTACAAGAGACACATATCACTAGCATGGAGCTTCAGCAGCTGTCCAAGCTTTAGAGGGGCACAATCCATGGCACCACATATTGTGCTTATGCGGGCAGCATATTACTTTGGATTTGCCTAGGCACAACCTTCTAAGCATGCAACACAGTTATCGACAAAGTTGGTGGATACTTTTTTGTAGAGCTCCGTTTAGACAGCACCCAGGTACTACTGTGGTGTATTCATGCTCCAGACCTGGATCAGTCTAATTTCTGGGCTTCTCTGTCTAGGGTCCCAACCCAATGGGTGGCCATCCTGAGGGTGTTGATTGGGGATTTTAATAGTGTCCTTGACATTCATTTAGACAGATCACACCTTCTGCTCCCTCAAACTCCTGCGAGGCAACACTTGTTGCAATTTACGCAGTGGATGCAGCAATGGTTTCTCTCAGATGCCTCGAGAGCACACAACTCCAACATAGACTTTACTCTCATTACTTCTCTTCCCATGATTCACACGTCCACCTGGACCACTTCCTATGTTTTGACATCCTTTGGACCGTGTAGTGGTTGCTGCTGCTGGCTCACCTAGCCTTTCCTGCCACAACTCGCGGTACCCGCTCTGCGGGTCCCGCAGCGCCTTCCCTGCAATCTAGGAGCCTTGGACTGTGTTTGTGGGTAAATTGTGTGCACGCAGGGCTGCGAGCGTTGGGACCGGACTTCGTATCTCAGAAGCCCCGGTAACCCGCGCCTCACGTCACATGGCCGCTCTCCCTGCTCGCCACGCCCCACCCCACCTTCACTCTGAAAAGGACTCTGTTTGCTGTTTGCATTGGGACATCCTTTGGACCGTGTAGTGGTTGCTGCTGCTGGCTCACCTAGCCTTTCCTGCCACAACTCGCGGTACCCGCTCCGCGGGTCCCGCAGCGCCTTCCCTGCAATGTAGGAGCCTTGGACTGTGTTTGTGGGTAAATTGTGTGCACACAGGGCTGCGAGCGTTGGGACCGGACTTCGTATCCCAGAAGCCCCGGTAACCCGCTCCTCCCGTCACCTGGCCGCTCTCCCTGCTCGCCACGCCCCATCTTCACTCTAATAGCCCACGTATAAATACAAGTGTTCTTCCCGCGGCGCGGGAGCGTCCCGGGAGAAGCCCGGGACAAGGGCGGGACCGTCTGTGGCCGTCGGGGGCCGAAGGAGGCCGGGCTGGGCCACCCCTCTGACTAGCTTTGGTTCTAGTTTTCCATATATTTATTTACTTGCATTGGCCTGTAGTTCTTGTCACCCCTGATCACTCTTGTTAGTAATTCCTGAAAATTATAAATAACTGTTTTAATTGAGTGTTTTAACTTGGCTTCCTTTGTTCTTTTTCCTTTTTTAAGTATAAATCAACTATTGTATTATTAACTAGGGATGTCTAGTCCAACTCTTAATTCTCTTCCTAATTGTGTAGGCGTTTCTATACTTGGCCCCCTCGATAAATATTTCACTAGAGCTACCAAAGATATTGATAGGGAGTTAGCCCTAGCAGAGAGGAGGGCTGAGCGTCGCCTCTCCATCGAGCTTCTTAAGAGACAGGCACCTCTCAATCATGAGAAGGTTGCTATGAGCACATCAGCACACGATAATACGCACCTTGAGACCGATGCGGAACTGGTTTAACACAGAAAATATCCCTTTAATATTTCAAGACAGCCCACCACCGTCAGAAGACTTGGAAGTAATTGTGGACGGTGATAATAACGCGCCCACAGCTGCATCCAATAATCTTATAGATCTCAATACCCCTTCACCTTCAGGTCCTGTCCCCCATCCTATTAGTAACATCTTACCTTTAGACCCGAAGACTCAAACTGAGGTAGTCACGTTGCTTGATTTTCAACCTACTGCTAAAACTAGCAGAGCACGTGACAATCAAACAAGTAAAGGGAACAGAGGAGCAGTATGCTCACCAGTTAGGAAAAGAAGGAGGAAGGGTGGGTCAAAAAATGGGGTGGGAAACCCGTGGAAGGCTCCAGATGTAGTTGCTCCTAAACAAATCCCACCAGATGTAGTGGGGAAAGAGGGAAAAACAGGGAAACCTGCCACAGACCATAAATCTCTGCTTAATGAAGGACTTCTCGAGGCAGTTGAAAGTGTTTTAAAGGCTCTCATTCTTCCACTCACTGAGAGGCTTAAAAGGCTGGGTGAAAAATTGGATCGGCTTCTGCCGGAGTTTGTCCCGTCAGAGACCCCCATTTTAACTACCCCATCTATCTCAACTGGAACCCGACCTATAATTAAACAACCTACTAATAATCAACGTAGGCAATATACATCTACTGTAGCATCTAAAAATATGCCTGCTGATAGAAATTCCACCAAATCAGTAGGCATACTAGACAATACAGTTATAAAAGCCATAAGTAGAGAGAAGATTCAACCAGTGGTACCAAAACCTGTTCATACCAGTAGCTTACCCGCCACCAAAATAAGCCCTTCGGCCAGAGGAAAATTTAAATCTAAAAATATAGTAGACCTGCCCCCGGAGTCGTCTAATTTTGTTATCATCCTAACAGGTGTCCCTGTCGTTCCAGATGGAAATGCGGAATCAAACATTAGTTTGAAAAACAAAGTTATCCACTGGTTACGCATAAATAGACCGTTACCTCTACACTTGAATGGAGACATCGTCTCAGTGAGAAGATGTTACTGGGTGGGCCTACGCCCTAAAGACATAGAAGGTGACCTGATTATTGTAAATTTTCGGGACCATAGGGTGGTCACTTATATTAGTGACTGGTTTCCGGGTGGAAGTAATGGAGGAGTATCATCCCGAAATTTGACATACTTTTACCCGGAAACTATGATGTTCCCCTCTAGTAAACCTCTGAGGAGGAATGGTTTGGACGTCCCTTATCATTTGAGACAAATCAGATACCCCGCCATCCCTAATTATTATAATAGAAATGCTATCCCCTCTTTTCCGCCCAGCTACCCAAATAGGTATCCAATCCCAACCGACAATAATTATCCTCCCACAGACCCAAAGGAATTTTGGAATATTCCTTTGTTTAACATGTTTCAATCCTTAACTGGTATGGACGTAAATGATTGACTGAATCCAGCTTCCCTACAAGAAAGATCTGTTCGGGATAAGTTGCCAATATTCTCCTTTTTGGTCGAGAAAGTTATGCCTGTACCGGTGTTTTATCACAAACTTACGCAGTGGGGCGATTTGGAGAAAAGGTATAATGATGTGGAGGGTTTTTGGGCTAGTAATATATCCCAAAATCTTTATGAGCAAAATACTAATCCTGTAGCCCATAGTGGAGATGAAGATGATGTTATTCACGTGAATATGGGTTCTGTGGGCAAAGCAAATTTTAACTCTGTTTTAGATCAGTGGAGTGGAGAAAACCCATGTAATTTTAGAGGCATAAACTCCCCCTATGCTGATGCAGCAAATATTGGTACAGAAATAAGAGTAGCTGGGTGTGACTTAGTTCACCCTAATGAGAAATCACTACGGGGAAAAGAGGGTAACCGGGTAGAGGACAGCTGCTTTCGTTTAATCTCTTGGAATATAGCTGGCCTTGGGCGGAGGCTAGAGGATCCTGCCTGGCTAGATTGTATTGAATCCTTTGATATTGTCTGCCTCCAGGAGACATGGAGTACTGTGGATCACAGTTTGGATGGTTACCAAATGTTTAATGTTTTTGCAGAGCCCTCGCAAGCAGGGAGAGCAAAGGGTGGGCTTGTTACAGCTATCTCTGTAAAGTATAACTTAATACATGTGGTGCGAGTGGTGGAATCTCCTTGGTACCAATTACTTATGATCAAGGATTTATTTCCAGTAACCCTTCTTCTTGTAAATTGGTATTATAACATATTTGATCCTCATGCAACCACTGTTATTGAAAAGTTACAGGAGGAAATTGCTAAGGTCACAAATAGGGTTTTCCCTCTTTTTATTATATGGTTAGGTGATTTTAATTGTGTCCTATGCAAATTTAGTGGGTCCAGAGTATGTGGACTGGTGGATTCAACTGATCAGCCTATGGTTCATTTTATTCATTCAAAACAGGGGGAGGCTTTGAATAGTATTGTTTTGAATAATGATTTATCTATCTTGGATACGTCTAGTTTTTCCGGTTCACAGAATATACCCACTTTCCAGGGTACAGGGGGCCGAGTGAGTACAATTGATTTTGCAATGATATCCAAGGGTTTCTCCCATTATATAAAAGATTTTAAAATTGAGGCGAATATCGCCAGTGATCACAACCCCCTAATTTTGAGTTTTAATCTGGTTTTTGAGAAAACTCAGACTGCGGAACAACCGATAAAATATAGTCAAAATCAGGGTGTCACCTTAAGGTGGGATAAAGTAGATGTGAGGCAACTGGAGGCGAATATCTTTAAGAAAAACAAGGATAAGATAGAAACTTGTTTGACCCCTATATCTGACCTAGATCTTATAATTAAGAATTTTGAATTATTACTGGGAAACGTTGCTTCACACCTTGTAAAGACAGGGGGAAGGAAACAAGACAGGGGGCCTAAATGGTTCAATGAGGAATGTTCTGCTGCTCAAACACGTCTAACAAAGGCTTTACGCCAAGTTCCACGTGATAGGGATTTGGTTAGATCAGTGAGGAAAAGGTATAGAGATGTAGTGAGTAAAAAAAAAATGACTTAAGGATTAGGGCATGGGAAGATTTGGAAAAAGCTGTTGAATTAAGGGACAATAGGCTTTTTTGGGAGGTAATAAACCGGCCTTTTTTAAAAACGGGAGAAGAGGGTACCATCCGAGTGCACATACCAGAAGACTCCTGGGTAGCTCATTATAGCAAAATCTTTAAACCAAATGAAGTACTGCTGACTGCTACTGCGGGAGCAGACAATTTTTATATGGAGTCAGCGAAATTACTTAGTGACTCATTAACGCTTCAAGAGGTAAAGATAGCCTTGACTAAGGGGGCTGCTTTAAAGGCCCCTGGTCCTGATGCAGTACCCTTGGATCTTTTTAAATATAATCTAGAGGTCTGGTCACCACTGCTCTTGAATGTTTTTAAGGCAATAACGTTGGGGCCTATTCCGATTTCTTGGAAAGAGGCAGTGGTGGTACCCATTTTTAAGAAGGGTGACAAGTCTGACCCAAGTTGCTATAGGCCAATATCACTAATAGACGCATCATGCAAGTTAATGGGTAGGCTGATATTGGCTCTCCTTGAAACATGGGCAGAGTCAGCAGGGGTTATTGTGGACTCCCAATATGGATTCAGAAGAGGTAAAGGAACCACCGAGCAGTGCCTAAATTTGGCACTAATTATGGGCAAGTACATGGGTGCCAGGAATAGTTCTATTCACTTGGCATTCATGGACTTGTCAAGTGCTTTTGACACTGTGTGTAGGGGTAAGCTATGGCGGATGATGGAGTCTATGGGGTTTGAGTAGCCTCTGGTTACCCTGCTTCGCAAGCTCCATGCAGCCACAATAGTGAGAGTCAGATATGGCCCTGGTGGGGAGAAGACTAGACCTATATTATCTACTGAAGGTGTCCGTCAGGGATGTATTTTAGCTCCTTTTTTATTCCTGGTCTATACTAATGAACTAGAAAGTTTTCTGTTAGAATCTGGCGCTGACTTTCCACAGATTAATGGAAAAAATTCCAATGTTGTCATACGCACACGACACTGTTTTGATGACCCTCACTCCCAATAGCATGCAGATTTGTCTGAATGCTTTTGATACATTTATGGAAAATTTAGATCTTAGGGTCAATTTCACTAAATCATTTGCCATGACTTGCGGCCCAAAAAGTGTTAAAATCCGTAGGTATATGGTGAAGGACTCAATCATAGTGAAAGTTGATAACTTTAATTATTTGGGTAACCTATTTAACAAGAAATTGAATTGGGAACCTTTGATATTAGCTCGGGTCCAAAAGGTTACACAATCAATTGAAGCTCTTTTTCGTTTTGCTAGTAAACTAGGACAACAGCGAATAGCAGAAATAATATCCTTGTATAAAGCTAAGTGTGTTTCTGTTATAACTTTTGGCGCCGGAGTTTGGGGGTCACATAATTGTGAAAAGTTGCAGATTATGGAGAATAAATTTATAAAACGCCTCTTATCTGTCCCAACGGGTACGTCGAACAGTTTATGCCATGGGGAGGTTGGTATGGAGTTTGTAAGTGACATTATACATGTAGCTCCACTACTATTATGGTCTAAAGTTTGGCAATCTGAAGAATTGAAATTGACAAAAGATATTTTACAAGATTGCCTCAAACTTGACCATTATAGGGAGATTCCATGGCTCCTATATGTTAGGGATACCTTTTATAAGATTGGGTTAGGTAATATGTTTGAAAACCCTGATATGATCAGCAAGGATGCAAAGTTAACTATTAAAAATGCCTATGGTTCTAATTTGGGTACCTTAAGGAACAGTGAACATGCACTGCGTGTTAGGGGCAAATTGATGCAACCTTTTTATCTATCATATATTATCAATATGCAATGGCGTTTTTATTTGACAAGGTTTCGCCTTAGTACTCTACACTTCCTTTTTGCCTTTCCAAAGCAAGGGGGGTGGTGTGAGAAACTACCTTTTTGCCCCTGTAATGATAAGGTTTCGCAAAATACGCTGCACCTTATTCTTTTTTGTGCTTTGTACAAGGTCCCAAGAAATACTTTTATTAGACCAGTTCTACTATCCTTTGGATCATGTTACTACAAAGAGGGCTATGAACATTTATTATCCTTGTCAACCCCAAACATTTGTAATGCTGTACTCAGTTTTATCAGATCAGCTTTTGTTATTAGAAACCGATACTGAAATTAGCTGTAGGTGGAAATTCCCATAAATATTTCTTTATGTTGGTTTGTTGATGAACCTAACTCAGTATTTTATGCCAATACTACATTTACGTGTACGGTTATTTTTCTAAATGTATTGAAAACCTGAAATATGTAAATATGTATTGTGGTCTTTTATGCCAAATTATGTTTCTATATTGATGTATACTTTTATGACTCCTTTGTGGAATCGAAATAAAGTTATTTGAATCGAATCGACTCCCTATTGGCGTGGTTTAAACATACCAACTATTTAGGTAGAGTTGTTTTCGACGTCATAGATATGGACTGGGGTGCACGCCTCCCACCAGTTCCTACATGGCACCTGACCAGGGATGTCCTAGATGACCGAGCCTTTTGAGATGCCCACCTCACTCATAAAAGCCATTATTTTACCTAAAACCTTGCCACAGCCGCTACATGTGCCATTGAGTGGGCCTCCTTTACCGTCCCCCTGGAAACTCTAACTCTTGGGCGACGTCCTTCTCGGAATTCATTGCCCCATTGATTCTTAAAGCCGCGAATTTTACCATTCTGGGGGATTTCAACCTTCATCTTGAAGATCCCCTTTGCCCAATTAGCAAAACTTTCTTAGCGGACTTAGAAGCGCTAAACATCTCACTATGCAATTCCGGACCCACTCATTCAGCAGGGCATTTACTGGACCCTATTTTGTCGAATCTTGCGTTCGACTGTGATTCGGCAGCCCGTCCGTTGGATTGGTCAGATCACATGGCAGTCAAATTCTCTCTCTCGTGTATTACAAATACAACATCCAACGCTATCTCTGGTGAAAAATCACGTTGCTGGGGTAAACTTAACATCATCGAGTTTAATAGGCATTTATCTAACACATTGCCACATGTTAACTCGTCCCTTCAGGCATCGGAAGCAGCAGTCTCTGATTGGTTGACTACTGCTGTAAACAAACTCGTTCCCCTTGCATCCTTGTATAAATTGCCTCATCGTCATCCTGCTGCCTGGTTCTCGGAGAATTTAAAAACTGCGAAGTCTGAATGCAAGGCACTCGAGAGACAACGGAGACGTTCGTACTCTCCCTCACGCAAGATGGCATATAAGGTGGCCCTTAGAGACTACCATAAACAATGCAAGCCCGCTAGAGCTGCTCATATCACCAAGACCATCACACATGCCCAAAACTGCCCGCGCACTTTATTCTCTGTGGTGAAAAAACTAACAGGAGCAGACTCTATTCCTGCTCCTCCGGTTTTGAACGAGATACAGTGCAACTCCATTGCAGAGTTCTTTACCACCAAGGTAGAACGGATCTATGATTCGTTGGGTCTTCGACCGTTGAGTGCTGACCCTTCCCCTACTTCTGTGCCAACCTTTGACGGCCAAATCCCCATGACAACCAAACTTTCAGAGTGGTTACTTTTTGATGATGTTTCCTTTGCTAACTGTCTGAGGAGCATTAAATCGGGTTCTCCCTGCGATCCTCTCCCGGCAAAAATTCTAAAACAACTTGATCTTAACTCCCGTCGCGTATTGATGATTGAAATTACTGAATATTTCACTGATAGAATCACGTGTTCCTCAGATCTGGAAACACGCGATGGTAGTTCCCTTGCTGAAAAAAGTGGGTGCGGATGTTTCTAACCTGTCTAATTACAGGCCCATCTCGCTGCTGCCTATCTTTTCAAAAATCTTGGAGAGACACATTAATTCTCAATTATCTCAGTTGGTAGAGAGTTCAGGCTATCTGCATCCATCTCAATCTGGATTCAGAGCACACCACTCAACTGAAACTACTCTTTTGGGGGTAACTGAGCAATTAAGGCACGGTATCGATCGCGGGGAAACATCGGCGCTTATCCTGTTGGATTTAAGCGCAGCTTTTGATACCGTGTCTCATTCCATCCTTCTCACATCCCTACAATCTTTAGGAGTTGGGGGCTCTGCTTTGACCTGGATAGCCTCTTTCCTGAGTGAGCGTACTTTTCAGGTTTTTTCGCCAACAGCATCTTCCAAAATTTGTGCATCGGCGTATGGTGTTCCCCAGGGGTCTATTCTTAGCCCCTGCTTTTTAATATCTATATCAGACCCCTGGCCACCATTGTGGAAGAAGCAGGTTTAACCTTATTCTCATACGCCGATGACACACAAATTATCTTCTCTTTATCAAAAAGAGAGGGTAACAATGCCTCTGATCTGAAATTGGGTCTGTCTCAAGTGGCAAGATGGATGCGGGCAAATTTCCTTAAATTAAATGGAGACAAAACCGAGATTGTGATCCTGGGTAAGGACAAAGAACTCTGGGGCCCCCAACATTGGCCCGAGAGTATGGGTCCTACCCCGACACCTGTGACCCAGGTTCGCAATCTCGGGTTTTTGATCGATGACAAGCTAACTATGCGACAACAGGCTGTAAAAGTGGCTGCCATTTGTTTTGCCACACTAAAATGGCTCCAAAAAATCCTGTGGATGCTTCCGGTCCCCACCCAAAGGACGGTGGTCCAGGCTTTAATAACATCCCGCCTGGACTACGAAAATGTCCTATATCTTGGTGCCGATTTGACAACCGTGAAAAAACTTCAGGTTGTTCAAAATGCGGCCGCACGATTGTTACGCAATGTTCCAAGGAAAACATCTGCATCGTTAGCCCTTCGAGATTTGCACTGGTTGGAAATCAAGAACAGAATCAAATTTAAGGCTCTATGCTATATCTTCAAGATAAAGCAAGGCTCTGCCCCTAGGTACCTCCATAACCTCGTCCATGTCTATACACCCAGCCGTACTCTTAGATCTGCCGGCAAAGGAGATTTTGTTGTGCCTAGATTTAGGCTGGTGAAGATGGGAGGTCGTTCATTCTCTCATCTGGGCACTAAATCCTGGAATGCTCTGCCTGTCAAGCTGGAAACTGATTTTGTCAGGTTCCGTAAGGGCCTAAAAACTTGGCTCTTCCAACAATAAAATTTCAGAAACAGTTCTGCTTTATTGCTCCACTCTGCAAAGCCTTGTAGTTTTCCTTCTTCAGTCTATCCCTTGGCGCCGGGAAACCCACTGCGGGTAGCTGTCGCGCCTTATAAGTTGAAATAAATAAAAAATAAATAAAAAGTAGTCACCAGGGGCATGTGTATTCAGAGCATAGTGGGGATCCTCCAAGAACTGGTTAGAGACCTCAAGGACGCTGAGGAGACCTTGGCAAACCTTAGATCGTCAAACCCCCCATGACGCAACAGCACGCCAGACACTGGTGTTGGCTAGAAAGAGCCATGCCACTCTCATACAGCGCCTTCAGTGCTATAATTTCACTGCATATACAGCCCGGATCCACTCCATCGAGGATAAACCAGGCTGCCTCCTGGTATGGCCCGCTTGCCAGGAACACAGGGCCCAGCGCATCACCAAAATCGTGCTAGACAAAGCACCTTCTTTGGGTTCACTAGCAGCTATTTTACAGGCATTCCACGACTACTATTCGGCATTGTACAGTGCACCGCTAGCCTCGCCCGCTGAGACAATACAAAAGTTTCTGATCCCCTGCCATTACCCTCCATCAGTGTCTTAGGATGCAAACAAATTGTCGACCTGATCACAGTGGGCGAGGTGAAGAAGGCAATCGACAACCTGGATGGTAATAAAACTCCAGGACTGGGCGGTCTTCCCTTGGAGTACTAAGACAGGTTCTCAGCCCCACTTGCCCCCAGGTTAGCTGATATGTACTACAAGGCACTTACTAGTGGGGCATCCCTTGGAGAGGCCCGCCTCGTCTCCGTACTCAAACTGGATAGGGATCCTACCTTCTTGTCCTCCTATCGATCCACTGCTATTCTAGGTGCCAAATATAAAATATTTGGAATGATCCTTGTAGACCGCTACCTCCAGATCCTACCCAGTATGATATATCATACTATATATGTAGTACCTCCCTCGCTGTTACAGGAGGTGAATGCTGGGTGCTTTAGGGATCGCGGCATCCAGGATCATTGCTGTGCTTTTAAACTTATTTGTGAATCGCGCTGACCGATAGCGCTTTAAACTTTGTTTATTTTATTCTGTGTGACTGTGCGCGTGATATCGCGCGCCGATTGAGAGCGCGTGAGGATAGCGCTGCATTGTACCAGATAGCGCGCTGACTGCTAGCGCTGTGTTTTTACTTGTTTCTGCCTTACCTGACGGCAGACTTTTTATTTTTTTTCTGCTCTTTGCTTTTTCTTCCCACCTGAGGCGAACTAGCCGGGTGGTCTCCTGCCCCTGACCTTTTTCATCTTCTTCACTGCTCTTCCTCGCCTTGCTGGGTGGCAACAGCATCGCGGGGGATTTTAACAATCACCTTCCCTATTCCTTGCTGGGCTGTACGGCATCCTGGGACTGGTAGGCTGGGAGGCTGCACTTTGCATCAGCGGCCATCTTAGGGAGGCTTGCTGACCCGCTGGTCGGCGGACCAGGGGGGCGGTCTTCGCAACTGTAGCCGGATTGTTATAAAACTAGGTGCGCATTCCTCCGCGCAGCGGACGCGCGGTGCGGACGCGCCTACCATCGCGCCTAAGGAGCGCCCAAGGAAAGCCCGTCTGCGCCCGTCAGCGTCACGGAAGCGGCCGGCGCGGGCGGTGCTTCTTTTTTTTTTCCCACTCTCTTTAGTCGTTCCATCTGTAAAAACATGCGTACCTACACCGCTGCGGAGCTTCTTTCCCTACGAGGAAGTACAGGTAACAGCTCTAAAATCTTTCCCGGAAGGTATGCTTACAAAAAACGCTGCTCGGCTTGTGGATGGGGTTTGGTTGGACAAACGGCTCTGCCTTCCCGTGATCCATACAAATTCTTGGCTCCTGTTTTCTGCTGAACACAAGATCCCTTGGTAAACACTGTCAGGACATCTATAATCTCTTAGCTGATTCTAAACCGCTATGCCTTTTTCTCACTGAGACTTGGCTCGGGCCCTGTTCTGGCCCTGATCTTGCGGCAGCTATCCCTCCTAAATATGTAATTTTTAAGAAAGACAGGTCTCAGGGCAGAGGAGGTGGGATAGCCCTGATAGTCGACAAAGGTTTTCCCTGTGTTCAAATCCCTACCGATGATATCTCGGGATGTGAATCTTTGGGATTTTCTCTATCTTTGTCTCCCCACAGACCTGTGCAGGGCTTTTGGTCTATCGACCCCTAGGACCTCTGGGCTCATTTTATGAAGACCTTCATACCGCCGCTTCGGCTATATGTTTAAAAACAGATCAGTGTCTTCTGTTGGGGGATTTTAACATTCACATGGACAAGAGTTCTGATGCTGATACCATCAAGCTAATGGATGTAACTGCCCCCTTAGATCTTACTCCTTTTGTTACTACATCCACACACAATAAAGGGCACACCCTGGACCAGGTTTTTTCTACAACCCCCATTGTTGTATTGCCCCCTGAACCAGTTTTATGGTCTGATCATTACCTCATTGAATTTCTGCCCCCCTGGACTAACAAGGTCATTACTCGACCCTCAGAGTGTTGCCGTCAAACGTCAAGAGCTTTCAGCCGAGTATCACCGGACATGCTAGTTCACGCCCTCACTTTACATCCCTGCCAGCTGTCTGGCAGCCTGGAGGTCGATATTGACCGCCTGCAGTGCTGGCTAATGGAGCGTTTTGCTGAACTAGCCCCTGTTTCAACTGTCCGCAAAGCTGTACTCGGGCATCCGCTCCTTGGTTTTCAGCTTCCCTGGCTGCTCTGCGCCGTAGCTGCAAAAAAGCAGAAAGAGCTTGGCGCCGTCAATATGACCCCTTGGATAAGATCACTTTCTAGGGAGGCCATCAAGGGATATCACGGTAGCATTTTGGTGGAGAAGAAAGCTTATTTGGCTCGTAGAATAGAGGTATCTCTTTTACACCTACAACACTTATAGATCAGGAAAATCATTAGTATTGCCATAGCTACTGCAACAATGGGTGTTAATATTCTTCCCAAAACACTATTTCCAAAAGTAGAAAAACAATTACCCACTGAGGAAAAACTCTTGCCAAGTTTCTCCCAAGCACCATCAACCTTCAATTCAGACAAATCTTGATGAAGATCTGTAATATTCTTAATATACCCCACAAGACTTTTACCCTTGTCAGGGATATAAGTGCAACATTGTTGTATTTTCAACATATTGCAGACTCAACCCTCTTTAGCCAATATCACATCAAGGGTAAGTCGATTTTGCAAAACCGTAGTCCTAAAGCATTTCACTAACAACCATTAAGAATCCTCCAGCAGTGTCTGTTGATAAACGATCAACAACTGTGGACAATTTTCTAATTCTGTGCGAATTCAAGATAACTCCGACTGAAGGTATCAATGCGCCAAAAATATCCCCTACTATTTCTTAAAAACTCGCTTTCTTATTACGTATTAGTCCATTCTTTACTTCATTGATTCTATGATTCTTATCCATATGGTATATCTTTGGAAAGACAATACCAAGATAACAACATCCATACCAATGTGTAGAAAACCTATAATAGGCATTCTTACCACACACGTAATAAATTCCTGGAAAAATAGGATCAGTTCCTCCTTTTATTCCCCTTCCCGTGATTAGAAAGGTATGATCACATTCACTAAAACCAATAAAATATTTATTATAATCTGTCTTTTGTCTAAGCAGGCAAAGCTTCCCTCTATGATACCTATCTAGAGACATTGCAGCGCAAGACTCGCCTTTCTTGTAAATTCCTTCTCTGAAAGCCCATGGAGGTACATGAGACTTTTGCTCAGTAGCTTTTCTCTGAAATTCCTGTCTTCTATGTTGTACCATGTTAGTGAATTCTATCTCTTCAAACCATAAGCTACATGTAAGATTATGTCTATGTGCATACACAGTATCTTATGTCTGTGTGGTTTGAAAAAAATCTCCCATGAATTCCGCACTTTTTGCACTATTTATTTTATTCATGTTCTTTCTAATAGAAACTTCTGAAAACACTAAATCCATATTTGAATAATAGTACTGGAGTCTCCCTGTCTAATAAAACAGACTAGTTAATACACTGCAAGACACACCATATGTTAAAGGTAGGTGATGATAGTTCACCCCCTCTGATACAGACGACAGTAATTACATGTACTCCTAAAGTAATTTTGTGAATACATTCAATGAAAAGTCATTAATTGATTTATCATAATGATAGATGCTGTCCTCTTTCATCTCCTCTAAGTTTTTAGTATCTAATTTATCACTCATCATGCTATTAGTATTAGTGTTATTCTGATTATTAGTTACCATGAAGACTGGTACAATAACAATAAGCAAATATTAATACATCTACGTTTAAAACTACGATTTCGATGTCCAGTCTCAGCTGTTTCTGCCATTTCTAATGTGGAAAAAATTGTATCAATTCTAAAAAATGAAAAAACTCAAATATCCAACTCAAAAATCTAATCCATAAAATCTTTGAAAATCTTTAAAAATCTATCTAAAGTAGAGTATCCTCACACTTTATGGCTTCCTTCTTTACCCCCTTTTCTTCTTCAAATTTTTTTTAATTAGATCTTTTTGTTAATTTTTCTTTTTCAACTATTTTTCTGCAATTCTCTCAATTTTCTTTTTCTTATCTTTCACCCTATTTTATACAGTTCTTTGAGGTGGTTCAAAACCGTCTCCTTCACTTTGCTCTGTACCAACGTCTTGTTTGATCTGATTTGAATCTTCAACTTCTTCTAGCACTATATATGTCCACTCTGGAGCTGTGTACTTTTTATTTGGAACCCTTATTCTTCTTGTCTTTCTAACTGTTTCTTCTTCTGATTCACTTTGCTCAACCAGGTATGGCACTTCAGTTATTGTTTCTGGTGATTTCTGCTTCAGAGTGTATTTCAGTCTTTTCACTCCTTTTCGCCATACTTCACCTTTACTCGCTCTTTTAGCTTGTACTGCTTATTTTGCTTCGTTGTCAAGATCGCAAGTACTTTTACTCAGTTCTCTTCTTTGGTGTTGTACTTGTTCTTGATTTTCACTCAACACTTCTCCATTGTCACCTTCAACAGCAGTCTTATGAGACCCAGTAGCTAGTGATAACTTTATTCAACTTTTCTTCTGTTCAAATACATGTTCCATACTTTCAGAATCTAGAGCTTCTGAGTCTGTGGCGTCACATTCTACAGCTTCTGGCTCATCTTGTCTTGCCACCACTCGCTGTTCTTCTTCTTCTTCTTGTCTTTCAAGTGGACTTGGGACTCTTCTTGTATGACTTGCGCATATCCAATTCAGTAAGCCACCACACTTCACTGCTGTCGTAGTTACCACTATGATCTGGTAAGGCCCATGCCACCTAGGTT
Organism: Lissotriton helveticus; assembly: GCF_964261635.1. NCBI lineage: Eukaryota > Metazoa > Chordata > Amphibia > Caudata > Salamandridae > Lissotriton > Lissotriton helveticus. The sequence continues at coordinate 1,189,536,648 of NC_136068.1, forward strand.
CCAAACACGACTTTCTCACGTGTTTCTTCACCAGGATCCTCTCACCTGTACTTAAATCATCTGCTGTGTTGTGGTTGTAATTTCTCCAACCTGATGAGACACAGAACTCATCACATCAGCCAATCATTTGCAATAATCAAGCACTAGATCATCAGTAATATTCATTAGTTGTTTTGCTGGTACAATCGGCTGTCTCATTGCTCCCCCATTATTATCTTGTGAGTGGATAATCCAGTCTTTTTTATGAGGAATGCTTCTCAGACTCATTAACTCCAAGGGTAAAGCATCTGGCCATTTCAGTGTTGTGGATGCACACACCTTTGACAGTCTCGATTTAATAGTGCTGTTAATCTGTCGACCACACCTGATGCTTCCGGTCGATAGGCACAATGCAGTTTTTGCTCAATTGGTAATGCTGCACAAATCATCCGAATTATTTCATTATTAAAATTGGTACCTCTATCTGTTTGTTTCTAAAGAGACTGGAAATCCAAATCTAGGAATGATCTCTCTCAAAAGCAATTTAGCAACTGTTAGACTATCACTTCTTCTTGTTGGATATGCTTCTATCCAACGAGAAAACATACAAACACATATTTCAGTCCATTACAAGGAGGGAGCTCTATAAAATCCGCCTGCAACATGGTAAAAGGTCAAGCTGCTTTCCCAATTCTGCCCCAACTAACAATCGTTTTCCTCCTTGGATTCTGCTGCTTGCATGTCACACACCTTTGCATAGACTCTCTGCAATGACCCTAAACTTGGGATTATACCATGACTGCTTGAAGAGTCTAATCATAGCATCTCTTCCTACATGTGTAATCCCATGGTAAATCCTAGCCATCTGAGACAATAAACAATCTGGAAGCACTACTCTGTCATTTGTATAGAACTATATTTGATCCTCCAGTCTATTTCGGCAACCTGATTTGATCCAAAGTTCTTTTTCTTCTTCACTAGCTTCTTCCTGCAACTGTCTAACTTCATCCCGTTTCAACTGAAGAAAACATCAAGTGACAATCCGTATTCTTTTTCTCTGATCCCTTGTTAATTGAAATTGAATTTTATGCACAGAAACAACCCACTTGGTCTGCGTATCTGTTTCCATTAGTCACATAATCATTTCCTGATTTATGTGCTGGACATTTGACCTCTGCAATTTCCTTGGGCAATTGTAGTGCATTCAGCAAATTCTTTACACCTTTACTATTACGAATTAGTGACCCTGAAGGAGTCAGAAATCCCTGTTGCATCCACAATTGGCCAAAGTCATGCATCCCTCCGGAACCATAATGACTGTCCGTAAATATGATTATTCTAAAATTTTTGCCAATTATACAGGCCCTGGTCAAACCGAACAACTCAGAAATGTGGCCCTTAATTTATCCCTTTTATACAAGATGCTTCAAGAACCATGGCCACTGTACTACAGCGTATGCAGCACGCAAGACCCCTCTTTCGTCCCTCAGACAGGAACCATTCACAAACATAACGCAATCTGATTCTGACCGGTACGTTTTTTACATCAGGCCTTGGTTTTGTGCACAATTCTGTAACATCCAAACAATTATCATCTGCTTCATCTTTCACTTGGACATTTTTTCAAAATTTGATAAAAAATCGAAGGACTCTCCGTGTACTCTTGAAGAACTCAGCACCATGCCAAAACACAGTCTCCAAACCGAAATGCAAAAAGAAACTGGCTATCCGGATGCAAGGGTATTGAAAAAAACTTGACACAAATCAATCAAAGTAAACCACTCCGCGTCACAAGGAATTTGATAAAGAATCACTGCTGGATTGGGCACTATCGGACAACAAGATACCACTATCTTATTCACCTTTTGCAAATCTTACACAATTCTATATCTCCCACTCGGTTTCCTAATTCCCAATATAGGTGAATTGCAAGGACTTCCAAGTATTTCTCTCAAAATTCTCTGTTCAATCATCTGCTCAATTACAGGAGTAACTCCCTTTATAGTCTCAGGACTTATCTTATACTGTGGTGTTTTCGGAAATTCTGCATCCTGCTTGACTAAAATCTGAATAGGATCTACACCTTTCATTAATCCAAAGTCCTTTCCTGAAAAACCCCACACATCAGCTGTCACTGTGTCTCTCAATTCAACAGGTAAATCACTTGCTGTAAACAAAGGGTATAAATCATTCACTTCTGTCACTTGCGTTGCCATCATCATTTTAAAAGCAACATCCTCATCGGGTGCAGTGACGAGCAGCCGAAGCGGAGCTGGTGTGAGGTTGTAGGGGCTGTGAGGGGCTGCGAGGTAAAGAGGTCCGCCGAGTACCGCCGAGCACTCTGGAGAAGACAGAAAGACGGGAACCCGAGACCCGCACCCAGGGCTGTAGCAGAAGCAGTGGCGGTGGCGGAGAGGCAGAGAGGCGGTGGTGAGGCTTCTCTAACTTGCTTGACTACCCCCCACTCGATCTGGTCTCGCCACTCTCCCGCGCTACTTTCCCTCCCTCCCGCTGGCACCCCCCCACAGTCAGAAACGCAGCCGGAATCGCGGCTGCATTACCAGAGCTGCATTACTGGATCCTTACAGGAAGGAACGATAAACAGGGTGTCAGAAGCCCTGCCACCCCGCATTCTTGATTTGCGGTATGCTTCTCTGGATCGCAGCCGTCCAGTAAACAAGCCGCAATTTGTCCTGTAATTGTCCCGCAATTGGTTCCAGCTTCTGTGTGCTGTGTCGGCGTGTGTTGGGCTCTGCTGTGGGGGCTCACTCACATCGTTGAACAGAGTCCTTTATTCCTTTTTCCCTGGTGTGCCCGTAGTCCACACTCCATCTTTCCTTGTAACATCACGCTGGTGGGAACTCCAAGTCCCAAGGTGCAACGTGGCGCAGACAGGTGTTGCTAGCGAGGGGGAGGCACTTTACCATCTCTGCGCATAAGCGCCACCTCTAGCCCTGTTTGTGCCGGTCAGGGTCTGAAGGAGGCTGGGCTGGGCCAGCGCATTAACGTCTGCAGTTAGGACTAACCACCATTGTTAGAACTCGGGACTGCGAGGACCAGCAGCCCGGTTTATACTCAGCTGTGTCCTCTCCCCGTTTTGCTCCTGCCCTCTGCGTGCAGGTATTCATTTGACTACTCTTTCCGCTTCGCGGTCACGCGCCGGGCGAAGCCTGGGCCAAGGGCGGGCCCGTTTGAGCCCGTTGCAGCCTGGAGGAGACCGGACCAGGCCACCCCTCTTTCACGTGGCGCTCTTTACATCTCCAATATCGTGTTCAACCGTAAGTACCTGCTTGGTTGACCATTTGCACAGTAACATGTCAGCGTGTGAAAGTAGGAGTAAGGCAGCGTGCTCGAGCGGACATTTAACAGGAACACTGGACAACTTTATCATCAGAGCAAATTCAGTCATTGACCAGGGGATAATTTTAATGGAGCGCTGGGTTTCTCAAGACTTCTCCCTAGAAAAGAGATCCTCCATGGGACAGTTCGCTAACGCTCGTACACCAGAACCTACACTGCGAGCGAATATTATTGATGTCCCTGTGATTGTTCATAGTCCACCTATTTTACAGGATCAGGGCCATACCTCACCAACTGATCAGCTCCAATCTTCTGCAGCAATAGAGTCTACTATAGTGTCTACCACTACAAATACTCAACAGATGCGGGGGAGATGTGAGGGGGCGATACCTAAGAGGAAGCTGGGGGCTGCTGCTGCCGTTGGAGGCAGGAGGCCCTAACTTGCTAAACGCGCTAGAAATAGCGATACAACACCAAAGTGTCAGGGCGAAGAGGTCTTGAACCCTGCGGACAAAAATGGCTCACCACTACTGACTGTAACTATTCCAGGAGTGCCCAATTCTGTGGGTGCAACATTGGTACCGGAGGATCCAGTCCTCGCCAAACTGGGAGCCTTGCTAAAGTCATCTTTTAAATCACTTGAAGATAGACTTACGCAAATTGAGCAGCGGCTGATAAAAATCGAGAAAGCAACACTGGAAACTGTGGACAATATTACGTCAAATGTGTTGTCTTTGGGTAATGCGCAACTGAACATCGTACAGGGGGGCCGCAACACATAAATCTATTCCTAAATCTATTCCTCCTTTGGTTCCACCTACTCTAAATGCTCTTATTGCAAAACCATCCACACCTGTGGCATTACCTGCCAATACTCCAATAGGGGCCACTGTTGTAAAGTCAGAAGAAGCACGTCGGGACCTACTCGATGCGGGCTCTTTTGGGGATCTCAGAATTGATCTGCCTCCAGAATCGAGCCCGTACCTGGTAGTCTTGACTGGGGTCCCTGAAATAAGTAATCCCAGCAAGGAATCGTTTATGTCCCTTAAAAAAAAGCCTCTGACTGGCTTAATAAAAATAGACCACTCCCCCGTAATACCTCCAGTGAACTTTTGATGGTGCGCAGGCTGTCTTGGGTGGGGCACAGGCCAAAAACCATAAAAGATGACTGTGTGCTGGTTAATTTTAAGGACCCGTGGACCGTGGAGCATATTTGTAATTCGAGGTACCATAGCCATGGGTCCTCCATCCAACCCCTCCCATTGTCATATTTCTTTCCCCCCACCCCATCCATTAGACATGGAATGTAATTGGACTCTAGTAGAGCACCGGGGTGTGGGCTGGGTGGACAGGGGCTGGAATGCGCAATCACACGTACCCAGCCAAATATCCACACAAAACAGGTACAGCGGTCTGGAAATGGTCGACTGACTTCCGCATGTCCGGGACGAAATTCAAGGGGCCTCCCAAAGTGGGAGTATTGTACTCCTTGAGGGGGCTACGCAACCAACCAGTAGCCAATTGCCTAGTGATGCTCCACATTCCTATCCGCCTTCCTGGGATACCATTATAGCCAATAATGATGACCCATTAGGGAGAACGTCTGCAGCTCGAATCCCGCATATGGGGAGAGGAGTTGGCCTAACGGCTAGGGCGCTCGACCTCGGACCTGGGGATCTGGGTTCGAGTCTCGGTAACAACGCCAAAACCTCCTGTGGTTCTGGGCAAAATCACTTAATCTCCCCGTGCCTAAAATGAATGCGTGTCCGTCCTCATGTAACGTAACTGGTGCTATGTAAAGCGCTGTGATACCTGATTCGGTTCGGGTCTAGTTCGCGCTATATAAAACTCGGCAAAAAAAAATAATATATATGGCTGTATGTAAAGAATTGGTCTATAATGTTATCTCCTGGAACATTGCTGGGCTGGCGGGAAAGGTCAAAGACCCAAAGTGGGTAGAGTTCATACGGTCATTTCCGGTGATCTGCCTGCAAGAGACCTGGATGGTGGAATGTGATATATTTTTAGAAGGATACAAAAGCTTTTTTGTGCCGGCTGAACCATCACGAAGTGGCAGAGCCAAAGGGGGTTTGGCTTTGTACATTGACTTAGCCTTGAACTGTGTTGTTAAAACAATAATCACCAACAATACTGATATCCAAGCAGTCACTATAAAAAGAGGGAATATAATGGTGTCCTTGATTAATTTTTACAATGCTGTAAATGCTAGAGGGGAATGTAGGATTGCTGAATTGGGGGATTTTATTAGGCAGCACTGTGACAGCTTCTCTCATCAGATTCTCATTATGGGGGACTTTAACGTGCACCCTTGTGGGAATCCTATGAATACTGCTATGGGAGTATTGGGTTGCCACAGGATGGAGGGCCTCCATTTCGAACACTCAGGCCGGGGTGATATGCTGAATCAACTCTTAAATGAATTTGACCTAATTTCAGCTATGTCCTTGGTGGATGTTTGTAGCAAACAGTCCGTTCCTACATTTAAAGGTCACTCGGGTTTTTTTTATTGATCACATTCTGCTTTCTAATGGCCTACATTCAAATATATCGGGCTTTAAAATCCTGGAAAGCATATATAGTGACCATAACCCTGTTTGCATTTTATTGGATGGTAACCTTTTAAACTTACGGGCAAAGACAACAAACCAGGGTGTTTTGAAATGCACGGATGGAAGGCGTCGGCTAAAATGGTCTAAGGTGAATTCAGACCTACTTTATGACAAGATCCATAAAACATGTGCCCCCGAGTTATCTTTGTGTGTGTCCCCTGCATCCCTCTCGCCAGACATCCTCTTAGCCTTTGATGGGATTGTGTCAAAAGTAGGCTATATGCTAACTGCCCCATCTTTGGGCCCCTCATGAAGGGACCCCAGATGGTTTGTGATCACTCTTGTTCAAA